>NC_086445.1:1012849572-1014049572 GCF_028390025.1 Pseudophryne corroboree | reverse complement strand
AGCGGCGGCACTAAACACTCTTTCGGAGTACACACTTGTGGGAGGGCAACTTAGGTAGAATAAAGCCAGTTTGTGCAAGGGCCTCCAAATTGCCTCTTTTTCCTGCCAGTATACGTACGGACTGTCTGACGTGCCTACTTGGATGCGGTCACTCACATAATCCTCCACCATTCTTTCAATGGTGAGAGAATCATATGCAGTTGCAGTAGACGACATGTCCGTAATCGTTGTCAGGTCCTTCAGTCCGGACCAGATGTCAGCATCAGCAGTCGCTCCAGACTGCCCTGCATCACCGCCAGTGGGTGGGCTCGGAATTCTGAGCCTTTTCCTCGCACCCCCAGTTGCGGGAGAATGTGAAGGAGGAGATGTTGACAGGTCGCGTTCCGCTTGACTTGACAATTTTCTCACCAGCAGTTCTTTGAACCCCTGCAGACTTGTGTCTGCCGGAAAGAGAGATACAACGTAGGTTTTAAATCTAGGATCGAGCACGGTGGCCAAAATGTAGTGCTCTGATTTCAACAGATTGACCACCCGTGAATCCTTGTTAAGCGAATTAAGGGCTCCATCCACAAGTCCCACATGCCTAGCGGAATCGCTCAGTGTTAGCTCCTCCTTCAATGTCTCCAGCTTCTTCTGCAAAAGCCTGATGAGGGGAATGACCTGACTCAGGCTGGCAGTGTCTGAACTGACTTCACATGTGGCAAGTTCAAAAGGTTGCAGAACCTTGCACAACGTTGAAATCATTCTCCACTGCGCTTGAGACAGGTGCATTCCACCTCCTATATCGTGGTCAGTTGTATAGGCTTGAATGGCCTTTTGCTGCTCCTCCAACCTCTGAAGCATATAGAGGGTTGAATTCCACCTCGTTACCACTCCTTGCTTCAGATGATGGCAGGGCAGGTTCAGGCGTTTCTGGTGTTGCTCCAGTCTTCTGTACGTGGTGCCTGTACGCCGAAAGTGTCCCGCAATTCTTCTGGCCACCGACAGCATCTCTTGCACGCCCCTCTCGTTTTTTAAATAATTCTGCACCACCAAATTCAAGGTATGTGCAAAACATGGGACGTGCTGGAATTTGCCCATATTTAATGCACACACAATATTGCTGGCGTTGTCCGATGCCACAAATCCACAGGAGAGTCCAATTGGGGTAAGCCATTCTGCGATGATCTTCCTCAGTTGCCGTAAGAGGTTTTTAGCTGTGTGCGTATTCTGGAAAGCGGTGATACAAAGCGTAGCCTGCCTAGGAAAGAGTTGGCGTTTGCGAGATGCTGCTACTGGTGCCGCCGCTGCTGTTCTTGCGGTGGGAGTCAATACATCTACCCAGTGGGCTGTCACAGTCATATAGTCCTGAGTCTGCCCTGCTCCACTTGTCCACATGTCCGTGGTTAAGTGGACATTGGGTACAACTGCATTTTTTAGGACACTGGTGAGTCTTTTTCTGAGGTCTGTGTACATTTTCGGTATCGCCTGCCTAGAGAAATGGAACCTAGATGGTATTTGGTACCGGGGACACAGTACCTCAATCAAGTCTATAGTTGGCTCTGCAGTAATGATGGATACCGGAACCACGTTTCTCACCGCCCAGGATGCCAAGGCCTCAGTTATCCGCTTTGCAGCAGGATGACTGCTGTGATATTTCATCTTCCTCGCAAAGGACTGTTGGACAGTCAATTGCTTGGTGGAAGTAGTAAAAGTCGTCTTACGACTTCCCCTCTGGGATGACCATCGACTCCCAGCAGCAACAACAGCAGCGCCAGCAGCAGTAGGCGTTACATGCAAGGATGCATCGGAGGAATCCCAGGCAGGAGAGGACTCGTCAGAATTGCCAGTGACATGGCCTGCAGGACTATTGGCATTCCTGGGGAAGGAGGAAATTGACACTGAGGGAGTTGGTGGGGTGGTTTGCGTGAGCTTGGTTACAAGAGGAAGGGATTTACTGGTCAGTGGACTGCTTCCGCTGTCGCCCAAAGTTTTTGAACTTGTCACTGACTTATGATGAATGCGCTGCAGGTGACGTATAAGGGAGGATGTTCCGAGGTGGTTAACGTCCTTACCCCTACTTATTACAGCTTGACAAAGGCAACACACGGCTTGACAAATGTTGTCCGCATTTCTGTTGAAATACTTCCACACCGAAGAGCTGATTTTTTTGGTATTTTCACCAGGCATGTCAATGGCCATATTCCTCCCACGGACAACAGGTGTCTCCCCGGGTGCCTGACTTAAACAAACCACCTCACCATCAGAATCCTCCTGGTCAATTTCCTCCCCAGCGCCAGCAACACCCATATCCTCCTCATCCTGGTGTACTTCAACACTGACATCTTCAATCTGACTATCAGGAACTGGACTGCGGGTGCTCCTTCCAGCACTTGCAGGGGGCGTGCAAATGGTGGAAGGCGCATGCTCTTCACGTCCAGTGTTGGGAAGGTCAGGCATCGCAACCGACACAATTGGACTCTCCTTGTGGATTTGTGATTTCGAAGAACGCACAGTTCTTTGCTGTGCTTTTGCCAGCTTGTCTTTTCATTTTTCTAGCGAGAGGCTGAGTGCTTCCATCCTCATGTGAAGCTGAACCACTAGCCATGAACATAGGCCAGGGCCTCAGCCGTTCCTTGCCACTCCGTGTGGTAAATGGCATACTGGCAAGTTTACGCTTCTCCTCCGACGATTTTATTTTAGATTTTTGAGTCCTTTTTTTACTGATATTTGGTGTTTTGGATTTTACATGCTCTGTACTATGACATTGGGCATCGGCCTTGGCAGACGACGTTGATGGCATTTCATCGTCTCGGCCATGACTAGTGGCAGCAGCTTCAGCACGAGGTGGAAGTCGATCTTGATCTTTCCCTATTTTTGGAACCTCAACATTTTTGTTCTCCATGTTTTAATAGGCACAACTAAAAGGCACCTCAGGTAAACAATGGAGATGGATGGATACTAGTATACTTATGGATGACGAGTGACTGCCGACACAGAGGTAGCTACAGCCGTGGACTACCGTACTGCTTCTGCTAGTATAGACTGGATGATAATGATATAAAAAATATATATATATCACTACTGCAGGACAGGTATATATTATATAATGACGGACCTGCTGGACACTGTCAGCAGACTCCTAAACTACTAGTATGAAGAAGATAGAAAAAAAAAAACCACCACAGGTAGGTATACAATTATGGACGAGCGACTGCCAACAGAGAGGTAGCTACAGCCGTGGACTACCGTACTGCGTCTGCTAGTATAGACTGGATGATAATGATATAAAAAATATATATATATCACTACTGCAGGACAGGTATATATTATATAATGACGGACCTGCTGGACACTGTCAGCAGACTCCTAAACTACTAGTATGAAGAAGATAGGAAAAAAACCCCCACCACAGGTAGGTATACAATTATGGACGAGCGACTGCCGACACAGAGGTAGCTACAGCCGTGGACTACCGTACTGCGTCTGCTAGTATAGACTGGATGATAATGATATAAAAAATATATATATATCACTACTGCAGGACAGGTATATATTATATAATGACGGACCTGCTGGACACTGTCAGCAGACTCCTAAACTACTGGTATGAAGAAGATAGAAAAAAAAACCCCACCACAGGTAGGTATACAATTATGGACGAGCACTGCCGACACAGAGGTAGCTACAGCCGTGGACTACCGTACTGCGTCTGCTAGTATAGACTGGATGATAATGATATAAAAAATATATATATATCACTACTGCAGGTATATATTATAATATAATGAATGACGGACCTGCTGGACACTGTCTGTCAGCAGAATGCGTTTATAGAATAAAAAAAAAAAACACACGAGTGTTTAACTTTTTCAGGCAGACAATATACTGGTGGTCACTGGTCAGTCACACTGGCAGCAAAAGTGTGCACTGTTATGTACTCCTGCTATAACTGCTCCCCAGTCTCCCCCACAATTAAGCTGTGTGAGCAGTGAGCACTCAGCACAGTCAGATATACATAGATGATATTATCATGCAGCACACTGAGGCTGAGCACAGATATGGTATGTGACTATGTATCGTTTTTTTTCAGGCAGAGAACGGATTTTAAATAATAAATAAAACTGGTGGTCACTAGTATAACTATCAGCAAAACTCTGCACTCTCTGAGTACTCCAGTCCTAATGCTCCCCAAAATTACTAAAATTAAATTACTAGTAAATCAAGTGTCTCACTCTCTATCTAAACGGAGAGGACGCCAGCCACGTCCTCTCCCTATCAATCTCAATGCACGTGTGAAAATGGCGGCGACGCGCGGCTCCTTATATAGAATCCGAGTCTCGCGATATAATACGAGCCTCGCGAGAATCCGACAGCGGGATGATGACGTTCGGGCGCGCTCGGGTTAACCGAGCAAGGCGGGAAGATCCGAGTCTGCCTCGGACCCGTGTAAAAAGGCTGAACTTCGGGGGGGGTTCGGATTCCGAGGAACCGAACCCGCTCATCTCTAATTTAGGTGTCAGTGGACTGCTTATGCTATTACCCAAAGTTTCTGAACTTGACAATGACTTATGATGAATGCGCTGCAGGTGACATATAAGGGAGGATGTTCCTGGGTGATTGATGTCCTTACCCCTACTTATTATGGATTGACAAAGGCAACAGATGGCTTGACACCTGGGGCTTATTTACTAAGCTCCCGATTTTGACCGATTTGGTGTTTTTTCGTCAAAGTGTCATCTCGGGAATTTACTAATCTAAAATCTCGGCAGTGATGAGGGCATTCGTAATTTTTTGAAAGTCAAAGAAAAAAAATACGAATGAATACACCATTGGTCAAATACGCCTGTTATTTGATACAACTCGGTAATTTACAAAAAATCGTAATTCACAAACACTGCCGGCAATAGCCAAACACTGCCGTGAAAAAATACAAATCGTAAAAAAAAAAGCAGTTTTAAAAATAGACCTGCTTTTTTTTACCGTGTTCTGATAGGCATGCACGGATCCGTGAGATCCGTGCATGTTTATCAGTGGGAAGGGGTGTGAAAGGGTTAAAAATCTGAAAAAAAAATTGAGTGGGGTCCCTCCTCCTAAGCATAACCAGCCTCGGGCTCTTTGAGCCGGTCCTGGTTGTAAAAATAGGGGGAAAAAATTGACTAGGGATCCCCCATATTTGAACAACCAGCACCGGGCTCTGCGCCTGGTCCTGGTGCCAAAAATATGGGGGACAAAAAGCGTAGGGGTCCCCCAAAGTTTTAACACAAGCACCGGGCTCCACTAGTCAGAGAGATAATGCCACAGCCGGGGGACACTTTTATATAGGTCCCTGCGGCCCTGGCATTAAATCACTAACTAGTCACCCCTGGCCGGGGTATCCTGGAGGAGTGGGGATCCCTTAAATCAAGGGGTCCCCCCCCTCCAGCCACCCAAGGGCCAGGGGTGAAGCCTGGGGCTGTCCCCCCCATTCCAAGGGCAGCGGATGGGGGGCTGATAGCCAAGTGTAAAAATAAGAATATTGTTTTTTGAAGCAGTACTACAAGTCCCAGCAAGCCTCCCCCGCAAGCTGGTACTTGGAGAACCACAAGTACCAGCATGCAGTGGAAAAATGGGCCCGCTGGTACCTGTAGTACTACTACAAAAAAAATACCCAACAAAAAACAGAACACACACACCGTGACAGTAAAACTTTATTACATACATGCACACCTACATACAAACATACTTACCTATGTTCACACAAGTCTCGGTCCACTTCTCCATGTAGAATCCACGAGGTACCTGTGAATAAAATTATACTCACACAATCCAGTGTAGCTTCTGTCCTCTTTGTAATCCACGTACTTGGCAAAAAAACAAACCGGAAAACCCGAACCACGCCCTGAAAGGGGTCCCATGTTTACACATGGGACCCCTTTCCCCGACTGCCGGGACCCCCCGTGACTCCTGTCAAAGAGGGTCCCTTCAGCCAATCAGGGAGCGCCATGTCGTGGCACTCTCCTGATTGGCTGGGCGCTCCTGAGCTGTCAGTCAGGCTGCGCACGGCAGAGATACAATGTAGCGCATGGGCGCTACATTGTATCCAATGGTGGGAACTTTGCGGTTAACCGCGAGTAACCTCAACCACTGACCGCAAAGTTCCCACCATTGGATACAATGTAGCGCCTATGCGCTACATTGTATCTCTGCCGTGCGCAGCCTGACTGACAGCTCAGGAGCGCACAGCCAATCAGGAGAGTGCCACGACGTGGTGCTCCCTGATTGGCTGAAGGGACCCTCTTTGACAGGAGTCACGGGGGGTCCCAGCAGTTGGGGAAAGGGGTCCCATGTGTAAACATTGGACCCCTTTCAGTGCGTGGTTCAGGTTTTCCGGTTTGTTTGTTTTTGCCAAGTACGTGGATTACAAAGAGGACAGAAGCTACACTGGATTGTGTGAGTATAATTTTATTCACAGGTACCCCGTGGATTCTACATGGAGAAGTGGACCGAGCCTCGTGGGAACATAGGTATGTGTGTATGTAGGTGTGCATGTATGTAATAAAGTTTTACTGTCACGGTGTGTGTGTTCTGTTTTTTGTTGGGTATTTTTTTTGTAGTAGTACTACTACAGGTACCAGCGGGCCCATTTTTCCACCGCATGCTGGTACTTGTGGTTCTCCAAGTACCATCTTGCGGTGGAGGCTTGCTGGGACTTGTAGTACTGCTACAAAAAACAATATTCTTATTTTTACACTTGGCTATCAGCCCCCCATCCGCCGCCCTTGGACGGGGGGGGGGACAGCCTCGGGCTTCACCCCTGGCCCTTGGGTGGCTGGAGGGGGGGACCCCTTGATTTAAGGGGTCCCCACTCCTCCAGGATACCTCGGTCAGGGGTGACTAGTTAGTGATTTAATGCCAGGGCCGCAGGAACCTATATAAAAGTGTCCCCCGGCTGTGGCATTATCTCTCTGACTAGTGGAGCCCGGTACTGGTGTTAAAACTACGGGGGACCCTACGCTTTTTGTCCCCAGTATTTTTGGTACCAGGACCAGGCGCAGAACCCGGTGCTGGTTGTTCAAATATGGGGGAACCCCTGTCAATTTCCCCCCCATATTTTTACAACCAGGACCGGCTCAAAGAGCCCGAGGCTGGTTATGCTTAGGAGGGGGTACCCCACGCATTTTTTGTGTGAATTTTAACTCTTTAAACACTTTTTTAAGGTACACAATGAAGCCCTGCACGGATCTCACAGATCCGGCCGGAATTCATTGTGTTAAGTTCGGCATTGTTTTACTAATCACTCCCGTAAAACACTGGGCGAAATTACGAATGACATCGACATCGGAAAAAACGAAAATGCAGAATACGACAGCATAGTAAATGTGGGGTAAAAAATTCAAAAAGTTGAAAATTCACACATTCGGTGTCATTCTTGTTTAATCTCCCTCCAAATCGACACAAATACGATTTTTAGTAAATATACCCCCTGTTGTCCGGATTTGTGGAGAAATTATTCCACACTGAAGAGGTGGCTTTTTTGGTATTTTGCCCAGGCATGACAATGGGCTTTTTCATCCCATGGATGACAACTTTCTCCACTGGTACCTTATTCAAACAAACCACATCACCATCAGAATCCTCATCGTCAACTTCCTCCGCAGCGCCAGCTACACCCATATCCTCCTCTTCCTGGTGTACTTCTACAGAGACATCCTCAATCTCCATATCAGCAACTAGACTGGCGTTGCTCCTCCCAGCACTTGCAGAGGGCGTGCAAATGATGGTAGGAGCCTCCTCTTCCCATACAGTGTTGTGAAGGTCAGGCCTAGACATCGCAACCCCTGAATGTTCACAACACCCCTTTAGTTTTACAGCATACATGACCAGTGTACTTTTATTTTAACAGCACCCCTGTATTTTTACAGCATACAGGACAAGTGAACATTGATTTTCACTGCACCCCAGAATTTTTACAGCATACAAGACTGGGTAAGTGTACATTGATTTTACCCCACCCCAGAATTTTTAAAGCATACAAGATGGGGCCAGTGTACTTTGATTTTACTACACCCCTGAAATATTACAGCATACAAGCCAGGGCCAGTGTACATTTATTTTACTGCCCCCTTGAATTATTGCAGCATACAAGACAGGGTCAGTGTACATTTATTTTACTCCACCCCAGAATTTTTACAGCATACAAGACAGGGCCAGTGTACATTTATTTTACTGCACCCAAGAATTTTTGCAGCATACAAGACAGGGCCAGTGCAAACGCAGGGGGGGCTTCCAGTTGCACGGAAACCCCCCTCCTTTTGGCAAGTGGCTCAACTTATGGCAACAATAGGAATGGTATATAATACTATTACTAAAGCTGCAGCGACATCATGCAGTTTAAGGGATAGAGTGGTAGCAACTTCTTCTACCAATTTGCTGTGTGTGTGAAGTCCTCAATCAGTGAACTGGACCAGAGAGTAGCTACTAGGAAGAAGAGACAGAAGCTTTACCATGAGGTGGGAGAATGCAAGAACACAAAGTGCAGTACTGGTTCTGTTATGTTTGTATATTTATTAAGATATGTTTAACCTTTTCCTGACCACTTATCTTATTTATTTTATTTCAATATGTTTGATACAGCCTATACCCTAGTTAATTATTAATACTGTATTCCATACAGTATCCAGTATATAAAAAGTCCAATGTTTACATTAATGTCCAGGGTTATTATTAGGTTCTTCTACCTCTCCCCCAGACTCCCATACTTGCTCCAATGTTCCACAGAGTGGGAGAGTGTGGAATGCATTTGGAAACCCCTGTCTAGAAATCCTGCATTTGCCACTGCTATCATAGTGGTCCAAAAACATTGCAGAGACATTCTTGAGGTCATTGTAATGAAATATTAAGGATTTTGAAAGTCACGTATGTTGCTGTGGGATTTATTAGCCTTGTCTGAATAACTTAATTTTCAGGGTATGTAGGCAAAAATTAAGCCTACAGGACAGTCTTATGATGTGTGGGGGGCCATTACATAGGATGGGTAGTGGGCCAACAAACTCCTGCAATTGTTTTTTTTTTAACAAGTGAGCCGTGAAGATGACAGATGCATAGTGTAGATGGGAGTTGGCTGTTTTTACTAGATAAGGGGAGAGAGAGGTTTATTTATGAAATATGTATGTTAATAATTGTTTGTAGATGTGAGTAAGTTTTTATTGGTTAAAAATCAGTAGCATATGTGAAGTCCAACAGAGTTGATGCGCACACAAAGACATGTTTGAAATCAGCTTTGCAGTGAAATTCTTAATAGATTCTAGTGATGAGGTTTTTCTGAATATGTTAGGTTTGTAATTTTTATTTTTTACATTCTTCACCACTTATTACAGACCCTGAGGATGGAGATCGAAAACAGGCCATCCAAATGCAACTACTGGCCATGCAGGCACACATTCTGGCCCCACTGGACAATGTCCAGAATTTATCACAGTTACTTTGACTGTGTTAAAATTAGAGATGTGCGGTTGGCACTTTTCGTGTTTTGGTTCTAATTCCACTTTCGTGTTTTGGTTTTGGCTTGGTTTTGCCAAAACCACCCTTTCGTGTTTTGGTTTTGGATCTGGATGATTTTTGAAGAAAAAAAAAGGCTAAAATCACAGAATTTGGGGGTAATTTTGATCCTATGGTATTATTAACCTCAATAACATTAATTTCCACTCATTTCCAGTCTATTCTGAACACCTCACAATATTGTTTTTAGTAGAGATGAGCGCCTGAAATTTTTCGGGTTTTGTGTTTTGGTTTTGGGTTCGGTTCCGCCGCCGTGTTTTGGGTTCGAACGCGTTTTGGCAAAACCTCACCGAATTTTTTTTGTCGGATTCGGGTGTGTTTTGGATTCGGGTGTTTTTTTCAAAAAACACTAAAAAACAGCTTAAATCATAGAATTTGGGGGTCATTTTGATCCCAAAGTATTATTAACCTCAAAAACCATAATTTACACTCATTTTCAGTCTATTCTGAATACCTCACACCTCACAATATTATTTTTAGTCCTAAAATTTGCACCGAGGTCGCTGTGTGAGTAAGATAAGCGACCCTAGTGGCCGACACAAACACCGGGCCCATCTAGGAGTGGCACTGCAGTGTCACGCAGGATGTCCCTTCCAAAAAACCCTCCCCAAACAGCACATGACGCAAAGAAAAAAAGAGGCGCAATGAGGTAGCTGTGTGAGTAAGATTAGCGACCCTAGTGGCCGACACAAACACCGGGCCCATCTAGGAGTGGCACTGCAGTGTCACGCAGGATGGCCCTTCCAAAAAACCCTCCCCAAACAGCACATGACGCAAAGAAAAAAAGAGGCGCAATGAGGTAGCTGTGTGAGTAAGATTAGCGACCCTAGTGGCCGACACAAACACCGGGCCCATCTAGGAGTGGCACTGCAGTGTCACGCAGGATGGCCCTTCCAAAAAACCCTCCCCAAACAGCACATGACGCAAAGAAAAAAAGAGGCGCAATGAGGTAGCTGTGTGAGTAAGATTAGCGACCCTAGTGGCCGACACAAACACCGGGCCCATCTAGGAGTGGCACTGCAGTGTCACGCAGGATGTCCCTTCCAAAAAACCCTCCCCAAACAGCACATGACGCAAAGAAAAAAAGAGGCGCAATGAGGTAGCTGTGTGAGTAAGATTAGCGACCCTAGTGGCCGACACAAACACCGGGCCCATCTAGGAGTGGCACTGCAGTGTCACGCAGGATGTCCCTTCCAAAAAACCCTCCCCAAACAGCACATGACGCAAAGAAAAAAAGAGGCGCAATGAGGTAGCTGACTGTGTGAGTAAGATTAGCGACCCTAGTGGCCGACACAAACACCGGGCCCATCTAGGAGTGGCACTGCAGTGTCACGCAGGATGTCCCTTCCAAAAAACCCTCCCCAAACAGCACATGACGCAAAGAAAAAAAGAGGCGCAATGAGGTAGCTGACTGTGTGAGTAAGATTAGCGACCCTAGTGGCCGACACAAACACCGGGCCCATCTAGGAGTGGCACTGCAGTGTCACGCAGGATGTCCCTTCCAAAAAACCCTCCCCAATCAGCACATGATGCAAAGAAAAAGAAAAGAAAAAAGAGGTGCAAGATGGAATTGTCCTTGGGCCCTCCCACCCACCCTTATGTTGTATAAACAAAACAGGACATGCACACTTTAACCAACCCATCATTTCAGTGACAGGGTCTGCCACACGACTGTGACTGATATGACGGGTTGGTTTGGACCCCCCCCAAAAAAGAAGCAATTAATCTCTCCTTGCACAAACTGGCTCTACAGAGGCAAGATGTCCACCTCATCTTCACCCTCCGATATATCACCGTGTACATCCCCCTCCTCACAGATTATCAATTCGTCCCCACTGGAATCCACCATCTCAGCTCCCTGTGTACTTTGTGGAGGCAATTGCTGCTGGTCAATGTCTCCGCGGAGTAATTGATTATAATTCATTTTAATGAACATCATCTTCTCCACATTTTCTGGATGTACTGTAACCTCGTACGCCGATTGCTGACAAGGTGAGCGGCGGCACTAAACACTCTTTCGGAGTACACACTTGTGGGAGGGCAACTTAGGTAGAATAAAGCCAGTTTGTGCAAGGGCCTCCAAATTGCCTCTTTTTCCTGCCAGTATAAGTACGGACTGTGTGACGTGCCTACTTGGATGCGGTCACTCATATAATCCTCCACCATTCTATCAATGTTGAGAGAATCATATGCAGTGACAGTAGACGACATGTCCGTAATCGTTGTCAGGTCCTTCAGTCCGGACCAGATGTCAGCATCAGCAGTCGCTCCAGACTGCCCTGCATCACCGCCAGCGGGTGGGCTCGGAATTCTGAGCCTTTTCCTCGCACCCCCAGTTGCGGGAGAATGTGAAGGAGGAGATGTTGACAGGTCGCGTTCCGCTTGACTTGACAATTTTGTCACCAGCAGGTCTTTCAACCCCAGCAGACCTGTGTCTGCCAGAAAGAGAGATCCAAGGTAGGCTTTAAATCTAGGATCGAGCACGGTGGCCAAAATGTAGTGCTCTGATTTCAACAGATTGACCACCCGTGAATCCTTGTTAAGCGAATTAAGGGCTGCATCCACAAGTCCCACATGCCTAGCGGAATCGCTCCCTTTTAGCTCCTTCTTCAATGCCTCCAGCTTCTTCTGCAAAAGCCTGATGAGGGGAATGACCTGACTCAGGCTGGCAGTGTCTGAACTGACTTCACGTGTGGCAAGTTCAAAGGGCATCAGAACCTTGCACAACGTTGAAATCATTCTCCACTGCACTTGAGACAGGTGCATTCCACCTACTATATCGTGCTCAATTGTATAGGCTTGAATGGCCTTTTGCTGCTCCTCCAACCTCTGAAGCATATAGAGGGTTGAATTCCACCTCGTTACCACTTCTTGCTTCAGATGATGGCAGGGCAGGTTCAGTAGTTTTTGGTGGTGCTCCAGTCTTCTGTACGTGGTGCCTGTACGCCGAAAGTGTCCCGCAATTTTTCTGGCCACCGACAGCATCTCTTGCACGCCCCTGTCGTTTTTTAAAAAATTCTGCACCACCAAATTCAAGGTATGTGCAAAACATGGGACGTGCTGGAATTTGCCCATATTTAATGCACACACAATATTGCTGGCGTTGTCCGATGCCACAAATCCACAGGAGAGTCCAATTGGGGTAAGCCATTCCGCGATGATCTTCCTCAGTTGCCGTAAGAGGTTTTCAGCTGTGTGCGTATTCTGGAAAGCGGTGATACAAAGCGTAGCCTGCCTAGGAAAGAGTTGGCGTTTGCGAGATGCTGCTACTGGTGCCGCCGCTGCTGTTCTTGCGGCGGGAGTCCATACATCTACCCAGTGGGCTGTCACAGTCATATAGTCCTGACCCTGCCCTGCTCCACTTGTCCACATGTCCGTGGTTAAGTGGACATTGGGTACAACTGCATTTTTTAGGACACTGGTGAGTCTTTTTCTGACGTCCGTGTACATTCTCGGTATCGCCTGCCTAGAGAAGTGGAACCTAGATGGTATTTGGTAACGGGGGCACACTGCCTCAATAAATTGTCTAGTTCCCTGTGAACTAACGGCGGATACCGGACGCACGTCTAACACCAACATAGTTGTCAAGGACTCAGTTATCCGCTTTGCAGTAGGATGACTGCTGTGATATTTCATCTTCCTCGCAAAGGACTGTTGAACAGTCAATTGCTTACTGGAAGTAGTACAAGTGGGCTTACGACTTCCCCTCTGGGATGACCATCGACTCCCAGCGGCAACAACAGCAGCGCCAGCAGCAGTAGGCGTTACACGCAAGGATGCATCGGAGGAATCCCAGGCAGGAGAGGACTCGTCAGAATTGCCAGTGACATGGCCTGCAGGACTATTGGCATTCCTGGGGAAGGAGGAAATTGACACTGAGGGAGTTGGTGGGGTGGTTTGCGTGAGCTTGGTTACAAGAGGAAGGGATTTACTGGTCAGTGGACTGCTTCCGCTGTCACCCAAAGTTTTTGAACTTGTCACTGACTTATTATGAATGCGCTGCAGGTGACGTATAAGGGAGGATGTTCCGAGGTGGTTAACGTCCTTACCCCTACTTATTACAGCTTGACAAAGGGAACACACGGCTTGACACCTGTTGTCCGCATTTCTGGTGAAATACCTCCACACCGAAGAGCTGATTTTTTTGGTATTTTCACCTGGCATGTCAACGGCCATATTCCTCCCACGGACAACAGGTGTCTCCCCGGGTGCCTGACTTAAACAAACCACCTCACCATCAGAATCCTCCTGGTCAATTTCCTCCCCAGCGCCAGCAACACCCATATCCTCCTCATCCTGGTGTACTTCAACACTGACATCTTCAATCTGACTATCAGGAACTGGACTGCGGGTGCTCCTTCCAGCACTTGCAGGGGGCGTGCAAATGGTGGAAGGCGCATGCTCTTCACGTCCAGTGTTGGGAAGGTCAGGCATCGCAACCGACACAATTGGACTCTCCTTGTGGATTTGGGATTTCAAAGAACGCACAGTTCTTTGCGGTGCTTTTGCCAGCTTGAGTCTTTTCAGTTTTCTAGCGAGAGGCTGAGTGCTTCCATCCTCATGTGAAGCTGAACCACTAGCCATGAACATAGGCCAGGGCCTCAGCCGTTCCTTGCCACTCCGTGTGGTAAATGGCATATTGGCAAGTTTACGCTTCTCCTCGGACAATTTTATTTTAGGTTTTGGAGTCCTTTTTTTACTGATATTTGGTGTTTTGGTTTTGACATGCTCTGTACTATGCCATTGGGCATCGGCCTTGGCAGACGACGTTGCTGGCATTTCATCGTCTCGGCCATGACTAGTGGCAGCAGCTTCAGCACGAGGTGGAAGTGGATCTTGATCTTTCCCTAATTTTGGAACCTCAACATTTTTGTTCTCCATATTTTAATAGGCACAACTAAAAGGCACCTCAGGTAAACAATGGAGATGGATGGATTGGATACTAGTATACAATTATGGACGGGCTGCCGAGTGCCGACACAGAGGTAGCCACAGCCGTGAACTACCGCACTGTACTGTGTCTGCTGCTAATATATAGACTGGTTGATAAAGAGATAGTATACTCGTAACTAGTATGTATGTATAAAGAAAGAAAAAAAAACCACGGTTAGGTGGTATATACAATTATGGACGGGCTGCCGAGTGCCGACACAGAGGTAGCCACAGCCGTGAACTACCGCACTGTACTGTGTCTGCTGCTAATATATAGACTGGTTGATAAAGAGATAGTATACTCATAACTAGTATGTATGTATAAAGAAAGAAAAAAAAACCACGGTTAGGTGGTATATACAATTATGGACGAGCTGCCGAGTGCCGACACAGAGGTAGCCACAGCCGTGAACTACCGCACTGTACTGTGTCTGCTGCTAATATATAGACTGGTTGATAAAGAGATAGTATACTCGTAACTAGTATGTATGTATAAAGAAAGAAAAAAAAACCACGGTTAGGTGGTATATACAATTATGGACGGGCTGCCGAGTGCCGACACAGAGGTAGCCACAGCCGTGAACTACCGCACTGTACTGTGTCTGCTGCTAATATAGACTGGTTGATAAAGAGATAGTATACTACTAATATTATATATACTGGTGGTCAGGTCACTGGTCACTAGTCACACTGGCAGTGGCACTCCTGCAGCAAAAGTGTGCACTGTTTAATTTTAATATAATATTATGTACTCCTGGCTCCTGCTATAACCTATAACTGGCACTGCAGTAGTGCTCCCCAGTCTCCCCCACAATTATAAGCTGTGTGAGCTGAGCAGTCAGACAGATATATAATATATATAGATGATGCAGCACACTGGCCTGAGCCTGAGCAGTGCACACAGATATGGTATGTGACTGACTGAGTCACTGTGTGTATCGCTTTTTTCAGGCAGAGAACGGATATATTAAATAAACTGCACTGTGTGTCTGGTGGTCACTCACTATATAATATATTATGTACTCCTGGCTCCTGCTATAACCTATAACTGGCACTGCAGTAGTGCTCCCCAGTCTCCCCCACAATTATAAGCTGTGTGAGCTGAGCAGTCAGACAGATATATATAATATTATATATAGATAATAGATGATGCAGCACACTGGCCTGAGCCTGAGCAGTGCACACAGATATGGTATGTGACTGAGTCACTGTGTGCTGTGTATCGCTTTTTTCAGGCAGAGAACGGATTATAAATAAAACTGGTGGTCACTGGTCACTATCAGCAAAACTCTGCACTGTACTGAGTAGTGAGTACTCCTAATGCTCCCCAAAATTAGTAAATCAAGTGTCTCTCTAATCTATTCTAAACGGAGAGGACGCCAGCCACGTCCTCTCCCTATCAATCTCAATGCACGTGTGAAAATGGCGGCGACGCGCGGCTCCTTATATAGAATCCGAGTCTCGCGATAGAATCCGAGCCTCGCGAGAATCCGACAGCGTCATGATGACGTTCGGGCGCGCTCGGGTTAACCGAGCAAGGCGGGAAGATCCGAGTCGCTCGGACCCGTGAAAAAAAACATGAAGTTCTGGCGGGTTCGGATTCAGAGAAACCGAACCCGCTCATCTCTAGTTTTTAGGCCAAAAAGTTCCACCGAGGTAGATATATGACTAAGCCAAAGAACACAAGTGTGCCGCACAAACACATGGCCCATCTAGGAGTGGCACTGCAGTGTCAGACAGGAGGGCAGATATAAAAAAAAAAAAAAATGCCCCAAACAGCACCTCATGCAAAGATGTAGAAGTGCAATGAGGTTGCTGTATGACTAAGCCAAGTGACACAAACAATTGGCCCATCTAGGCGTGGCACTGCAGTGGCAGGCAGGAGGGCAGATACCCCCAAAAAAGGCCCCAAACAGCACATGATGCAAAGAAGAAAAAGAGGTGCACCGAGGTTGCTGTATGACTAAGCTAAGCGACACAACCACCTGGCCCATCTAATAGTGTCATGCAGTGGCTGAATGTCGAAAGTGGGCCGCAATTGTTTGGTCCACTGACAGCATCTTCTGCCTGCCCCTGTCATTTTCCAAAATTCTGCAATTGGTGGACTTATACGGCAGTACCCCATGACTAATACGGCAGTGTCAGACAGGATGGTACTTTTAAAAAACTAGGCCCCAAACAGCACCTCATGCAAAGATGTCAAAGAAGTGCAATGAGGTAGCTGTATGACTAAGCCAAGCGACGCAAACAATTCCCACTGGAATTATACATCCAAATCACTGGATTTATACGTCCAAATCTCTGGAATTAAATGGCAAAATCACTGGAATTATATGTCCAAATCACTGAAATGATACTGCAAAATCACTGGAATTATACGGCAAAATCACTGGAATTAAATGGCAGCACCACTGGTCATATACGGAAGTGTCAGACAGGACGGCACTTTAAAAAAATAGTCCCCAAACAGCGCATGATGCAAAGAAGAAAATGAGGTGCAAGATGGAATTGTCCTTGGGCCCTCCCACCCACCCTTATCCAGTATAAACAGGACATGCACACTTTAACAAACCAATCATTTTAGCGACAGGGTCTGCCACACGACTGTGGCTGAAATGACTGGTTGGTTTGGGCCCCCACCAGAAAAGAAGCAATCAATCTCTCCTTGCACAAACTGGTTCTACAGAAGCAAGATGTCGACCTCTTCCTACAATTCCTCACCCCTTTCACTGTGTACATGTCTTTGACATGCAGTGGCAGAATGTCGAAAGTGACTTGCAATTTTTCAGGCCACCGACAGCATCTCCTGTTCACCCATGTCATTTAAAAAAAAAAAATCTGCACCACCAAATTAAATTTCCCCAGTTTTAATGCACGCACACTATTGGTGGCGTTGTCCAATATCACAAATCCCCAGGAGAGTCTAAGTGGGGTAAGCCAATGCACGATGATGTCCCTCAGTTTCCGTAAGAGGTTGTCAGCGGTGTGCCTCTTATGGACAGCGGTGATACATAGTGTAGCCTGTCTAGAAATTAGGTTGCATTTGCGAGATGCTACTGGTGCCGCTGCTGCTGCTGTTGTTGCTGCGGGAGGCAATACATCTACCCAGTGGGCTGTCAGTCATATAGTCCTTAGTATGCCCTGTTCCACTTGTCCACATATCCGTGGTTAAGTGGACACTGGATGCAACCACATTTTTTGGGACACTGGTGACATTTTTTCTCACGTCTGTGTACATTCTCGGTACCGCCTGCCTAGTGAAGTGGAACCTAGATGGGATTTGTTAGAGGTGACACAATACCTCCATCAATTGTCTAAATCCCACTGCACTAATGGCGGATATCGGATGCACATCTAACACCAACATGAGTGTCAAGGCCACAGTTATCCACTTTGCAAAAGGATGACTGCTGTCATATTTCATCTTCCTCACAAAAGGACTGTTGGACAGTCAATTGCTTAGTTGTAGTAGTACAAGTGGTCTTCAGACTTCCTTCTGGGATGACGATCGACTCCCACCAGCAACAACAGCAGTGGCAGCAACAGCAGGTGTACCACTCAAGGATCCTCTGGAGGAATCCCGGTTAGAAGAGGACTCGTCAGTCTTGCATAGTACATGTACTGTTGGACTACTGACGTTCATGGCTGAAGAGGAAGATGACGTTGAGGGAGTTGGTGGTGTGGCTTGCAGGAGCTTGGGTACAGGAGGAAGAAGGGATTTAGGCGTCAGTGGACTGCTTACGCTCTTACCCAAAGTTTCACAACTTGACACTGACTTCTGATGAATGTGCAGCAGGTGACGTATAAGTGAGGATGTTCCTAGGTGGTTAACATCCTTACCCCTACTTATTATAGATTGACAGAGGCAACACACGGCTTGACACCTGTTGTCCGGATTTGTGGAGAAATAATTCCACACCAAAGAGGTAGCTTTTTTTGGTAGTTTGCCCAGGCATCACAATGGGCTTCTTCATCCCACGGACAACAGGTGTCTCCCCCGGTGCCTCATTTAAACAAACCACATCACCATCAGAATCCTCATTGTCAACTTCCTCCTCAGCGCCAGCAACACCCATATCCTCATCCTGGTGTACTTCAACAGTGACATCTTCAATTTCAATATCAGGAACTGGACTGTGGGTGCTCCTTCCAGCACTTGCAGGGGGTGTGCAAATGGTGGAAGGAGCCACCTCTTCCCGTCCAGTGTTGGGAAGGTCAGGCATCACAACTGCCGACACAATTAGACTCTCCTTGGGATTTTGTGATACTATCTCAGAACACACAGTTCTTTTCTGTGCTTTTTCCAGCTTAACTCTTAATTTTTCTAGTGAGAGGATGAGGGCTTCCGTCGTCATGTGAAGCTGAACCACTAATTATGAACATAGGCCAGGGCCTTAGCCGTTCCTTGCCACTCCGTGTCGTAAATGGCATATTGGCAAGCTTACGTTTCTCCTCAGACCATTTCAATTTCTTTTTTTGGGGTCATTTTACTGAACTTTGGCTTTTTGGATTTTACATGCCCTCTATCACATTAGGAGGAAGTGGTTCTTTTATCCTCCAAATTTTTGTTCTCCATTATTTTTCTGGAGCTGTATAACAAAATGCGGCACAGCAGCACTGGACATATGGCAACAGAGTATACCACGGTGCCTGGTCACTGGAATGACTGATGGCCGATGCACAGGACACTACCACTGGTCTGATGCAGGACAACACAGCAACACTATAAGGGACTTACACAGCAGCACTGGACATATGGCAGCAAGAGGACACAGCCACTGTGACTGGACAAATGCAGCACAAGACACGGACACAGAACAGAACACTCCCTCTCTCCATTGCCAGAGTGAAAATGGCTGGGACAAGTGGCTCCTTATATGGAATCCAAATCCCGCGAGATCCGACAGCGGGATGACGACATTTTGCTTCGTTCTGGTTTCCGAGTCAGGCGGGAAAACCCGAGTGACTGATCCGGACACGGAGCGGAAGTCCGGAAGGGTTTGGTTCTCTGAAAACTGAACCCACTCATTTCCAGTTAAAATTCATTATGTCTATTTTTTTGTTGTTACATGAAGTAAACTTTCAAAACCGCTATTGTGTGGTGTTATTAAACATAATCTTAAATTTTTCTGTCTTTTTTTCTATGTCATCTAGCCTCTTTTTTTTTTGTATATGTCTATCCTTTTTACTACATTTCATTTATACGTCTTCCCTTTTTGGATTAACATCACTATTTTAAAATACAAAATATTTTTAGAGATAATACTATTTTAAAATAGTATTGAGTGTTGTGCAAATAGGACAAAACCTATTTTGATTAAATGTTTGTTACCTTAATTGCTGAATGTTATTGAACAATTAGGTTGTCAAACTCTTCAATTTGCAGTGTTTGATCACTTAATTGTTCTACATTTCAAATCCTTAGGGTGTTTATTTATTTATTTTTTTAATTGAAAGTGCATTGAACCAAAGACAAACATTACGCAATTGTTTGCAAACTTATGAACGCAATGCACATGTACGACAAGCTCCATGATGCAGGCGGATCAATTTGCAACTATGCGAATGCATCGCTCCTGTATGATGTAAAATAGTAAACACCTTTCGTGAATTCGTATGTAATAGGCATGTTTCTTTCTGTTCGCACACTTGCTTATGCTACGTGTGAATGCATAGAACAGCAATCAGATTTGAATTAGTCCCTTTGTCTCCTACTCATTTGCCTGTTTAGGATCACATGGGCTCAATGTAGTGATTTCAACTAAAATGTCTTGTGGCACCTGAGTCAATATACCAGCAATTCTTTAATTGTGCCTATACAATGCTTTGTGTCATTTGTTTGACCTTAGTATTTATTTTAATGAAGCTTAATCAGAGGGAGAGAGTGTCCAGGAGGTGAATTAGTAAGCAGTAAGTTAGAGTCTTGCAGAAGTCTGATGTGTTTATGGTATGGAATAAATCACACAGAGCCAGAAGAGTGCATTAAGGACTTGTTTATATATATTTGATTACACAAATTTGATTTGTGGGGTGAAGTATGTTAGGAATCAATGTACTGATAGAAAATCCACATATACAGTATAATAAAACATGGATATTACATATAATGTGGTAACACTTCTAGGAAAGATCAATTTTTATTCTAAACCTTGATAAGCAATAAAGGACGGCTCTCTAGGTTACAAAAAAAAAAAAAAAAAAAAAAAAAAAAAAGCACACAGAACCAGGATGCTGTCTGTACGGAGACTCCGGTGATTGTTACGAGACGGTTGTACCGAGTATCTGTAAGAAACACATTGTTACATATAGGCAGGTTTCACCTTCAGAAAATACAATCTTCTAAGATGTGTGCAACTACAGGGATACAGTGAACTCGCACTGGGCAGAGTACTGGATTGGGGCATGGATAAATCCAGGAAGTATGACTGATATATTGTAAACATTCAATAAGAAACATGTCTGTGTAATGTTATACATACAGTACAGTCAAGTAAATGCAGCCCTCTTTTTGACCAAGGCTTTTTCTAAACTGTATGTAGCACTGTATGATAAAAATGTAGGGGATAATTTAATTCAGCACAAAGTTTGGCTGCGCACACCACAGTATTTTCTGGCAGCCAATCATTGCCAATTTCCTAACGCTCCTCTATGGGGTATAAAGGAAAATAAATGATGTTACAGCCATGTATTACCTCCACATGAATGTTGCACTTTGCGTTGTTGATTGACTCCACCAATAAGCCAGATAATATGAATTGTTTATAATATACAAGAACTCAAACTGTTAGTTTAAACAGATTGTGACTGTCTCCAATGTGCATTACCGTTAGTATTTTATTTATATCCATAGAAGCACCAGATGGTCTCAGGAATACTGGAGTCGAAACAGCAGCCTCTAGCCAGACAGTCCTTGGAGCGGATGTTGGGATATCCACAGTCTTTCCTCAGCTTGGGGCTCACAGAGCATCCTGCACACAACAGGAAACACAGCAATGTCAGAAGGTACAGAGCTACACATATAGATGGTCGGAACCCTCCCTACCCAATAACACTGACCCCCCCGTGCTGTACCACTTCTAGCCAAAGGACAGACAGTCTTCTGATAATTTGTTACCTTGTGTCTCAGGCACTGAGCAAGTACTGTAAGTTCCGCTGAGCAGCGTAAAAGAATTCTACAAAAGTTCAGGGTAGAGATGTATGTGTGAGTGTGAGGTGTGTATGAGTATGTGTGGGTGAGTATGAGTACAGGTGTGATGTGTGTGATCTTGCCTGTGCACATAAATATATTAATAATGATAACATTCGCATTCCCACCATGAACAATTACAAGAACAGCTTTATGAAATATCTGCAATGTATGTTCAATGTTATTGCCAGCAAGTCAGTCTGAATATGTCATACCTCCCAACTGTCCCGATTTTCACTGGACTGTCACACTGTCCAAACCATGGGCCGCACAGTTGTGAGGCTTCTGTCACACTGGACAATAGACGATGTGCGCATGCACACAGCATCTATTCATGGGAGACAGAGGGAGCGGTGGCATGTCAGCAGCTCATAGAATGCTGGACATGCCCACTAAGTGATGAAAATGGGGGTGGCTTGCAATTGAGGCCCTTTCTGATAAGTCTTCCAATAGGCAACACCCTTTTTTTGGACAGACATGGTACGCATGCGCAGGTGTCCCTCCCCATGGGATTCTAATGTTGGGAGGCATGCATAAACTCTACACACATAGGGGCTGATTCAGAGTCATATGCAATGCAGCTGAATTGCACCTTTGAAGATCGATGCATATCTCTAACTGTAGTCAGAGTCACCTGCATCTATTTGACGGCACCGGCCCCTATAAATCCATGTGGGACAGTAGCACCATCATTATTACCAGCCCTATTCTTGGTGTAAGATCAGTGTGAAGTCACCTGGATCTCTGGAAACGCTCAGCCTTGAATAGCTCACAATTCCGCCTCCCACAGCGCACTTATCCCATGTGTGAGGGCCCCTTTACCCACCCAGTTTCATTTAGAAGATGCGGCTCAGTCATGTATGACCCCGAGTAGCAGGTCTGCAGGTGTGCAAAATATTGCAGATACAGTTGCTTGTACTGTAAACTCCACCTGTGTTTTGAGGGAAAACCACCATTTAACCCTGGGAACACTTGAATTAAAACAGCAGCCTCTGGAATAGCAATCTTAGGAAAACACCAATCTTCACGCTCTTTTATGCCCACACTGCAGATGCAGCCAAGCTCACCATGACTACACCTGCGCTAAATGTGCACACCTGTTGGGGCTAGGCATATACCGTCTGGTCATGGCCAAGAATAAGGGAAACAAGCAAAACTTACGGCTATGGGCATAATTCATGTTTGTGTGCCATCAAGTCTAATCAATAGCACTACATGCTCCCACTGCACTCTATACTCTACCTGTGCTTTTGGGGTAAAAAACACCATTTAGCCCCGGGAACACTTGAATTAAAGCAGCAGCCTCTGGACTAACATTCCTTCACGCTTGTCATGATTGGATGCCATTCTGATGCCAGAACGTGCATAACTGCAAATATTGTATTGATCTATGTCTGCAAATGCCCTGTGTGTGGTTGTGCATAAACCCTGTGTGAAAAGGTCATAGGAGACTTCAGCCTGACGTGCCACTGCTCCCATGCTGATCTTAAAGGGGGAGGTGTCATGATCCAGGCTATTTCAAGCAGGAATAGGCCTGTTAAGTAGTGCAATATCAATATAGATAATACCAGGATATTAGAGTGACTTATCAATGGATGTGATGCGAATGCATCTGGGTTATATCGAAATGGGCATGATTGGAATAATACAAATTTCAATTGCTGTATCAATGTACCAGTATGCGATAACCGTCTTTGCATGTCAAATGTTTGAAGCTTGATTGATCTGCTTGCATTTTATTGTAGCCACAGAACTCCAACACACTGACTGTTTAGGTGTGAAATTTAGTTTAATTACCCCAGAACCAGAGCTAGGGCCAGAGAGGAGTCAAGCCCTTCCTGCTCTGTGTCCTCTCAGGACTAGCCATTTGTTTACACAAAAACCATGGCCAGAGCTTCAGAGGAGAAGATAAGGCCATTTGCTCCTGAGTGTAGCCGGGAAGCCCAGTATGAGCCGACACTCCATATCTTCTCTGGCTTATGGAAGGATTAACAGTAACACTCCAGAGTCATAAATGGCATATTGGCAAGTTTACGCTTCTCATCAGACGCTTTTAATTTAGATTTTTGGGTCATTTTACTGAACTTTTGTAGTATACTTGACGACAGAGGTAGAGCAGTGGCCTACTGTACCGTACTGATTATATATATATATATATGATATACTGGTGGTCAGCAAAATTATGCACTGTCCTCCTACTATATACTACAATGCAGCACAGATATGGAGCGTTTTTTTTTTTTTTTTAGGCAGAGAACGTATAATACTGGTAGTCACTGGTCAGCAAAACTCTGCACTGTCCTCCTACTATATAATACTGGTGGTCCCCAGAATAAAGCACACTGAGCACAGAAACTGAGAGAATGCCAGCCACATCCTCTCACTATCATCTCCAATGCATGAAAAATGGCGGCGACGCGCGGCTCCTTATATAGAATACGAATCTCGCGAGAATTCGACAGCGGGATGACTACGTTCGGGCACACTCGGGTTAACCGAGCAAGGCGGGAGGATCGGAGTCTGCTCGGAACAGTGAAAAATGGGTGAAGTTCGGGGGGGATTCGGAGGAAACGAACCCGCTCATCTCTAATCTGAAGAGGCTTCACTTCACCCCATTGTTCTACCCTGCATGTGTGCTAGGATCGATGGGTTTAATCAACCTATTTTTATATTCTTGAAATTCTTTTCTGCTGTGACCGACTTTATCATTATATTCTTGTACCTATCTTTTTTCTGTAACATAAGCTTTGAAGTGTTTTACTTGAATTAAATAATCTTAGATCTGGCTCCTGTTGTATAGCCAACCCAACTCTCTGAAAGAGGCATTACCAAACTAATAATTCTGGGTGCAGGCAAAAGCCATAAGTTTGCCTTGGGTCATACCCTAAATGTTTGTACTTTGGCTGATGGCAGCGATTGTGTGAAATTGACGCACATGCTCAGGTATCCAGTAGCGTTGTCACATGGCAGGGATTCGCAGATTGGCGTATCTGGGTAATCACCGTGCCTATGATCGTGACAGCGCTTATCCTGGGAAAACCGCAATCTTCATGCCCTTTGATGTCCACACTACATTGCTGTTTATCTGGATGGAGCAGAGCACACATCAGGACATAGGAAATTACAATGCATTGCAAGAAAGTTGGGAGCTCTCCTGCAAGTACTCTAACCCTTGGCAGTGCCAAATACATAACTGGCAACATTGCAAACATGTCCCAGATACATGGAATAAAACTGTTTGATGAATCTGACTTAAATGATATATTTTCATATCTAAATACTTCTTTTCCACATATATCTTACCACATAGTGTTTTTCATATTCTAAGAATTGTACTCAATATTCAGAAAGAGGAACTGTTGTGGAGTTGGGATGCAGTGAAGATGCCAGCTGTTGGGATTCCTGCAGTTGGATTGCTAACAGCTGGCAATCCATTTGTAGGTACAGCAGAAGGGTTATGCTTAGGGTTAGGCTGTTGGAAGGTGGTGTTAGGGACCACTATGGGAGCTTAGGTGTTTAGCACTATGGGGGAATGGTTAGGATTAGGCTGCACAGAAGGTGATGTTAGGTTTAGGCACCACCGATGGTATTTTCGTGTCAGGCACTAAGAGGGAAGGTTAGGATTAGGCTGCAGAAAGGGATAAAGGGATGGTTAGTATTAGGATGTAGTGGAGAGAGGGGAACAGTCTTATATCCCCACTGTCAGGACTTACACTATCAGGATGCCAGCAATGGTATTCTGACTGCTGGCATCCCAACAGCTGGGTTATCCTACTGAATACATGGAGTTGATCAATTTTTGTAAAAGTTTTTTTTTTTTTTTTAACTAGGGACAATGGAAGGAAGAACAATTTCCAGATCCTTTTCTTTATACCTGAGATTACCCCCTGGAACTTCACATCAGTCGGCAACTATGCATGAGTGGGCGGTGCTTCCTCTGCCCGCCCATTTGTGAGACATCACGAAAGAGCATAACAGACAGTTATCCTGGGAATACACTAAACAATTATCTGGCATGCCATCTATCCAAACTGGTTGGTTGGAATTAAAATATTCTGATCCTATACATTACACGTCAATCATTTGCTCCCAAAACACTGGAAAATAGACAAAGTATTACACAATCAAACTTGTGAAACCCAAAATCTAACCAACTTGTTAAAATGACCTTTTTTGTCCATTTTCCAGTGTTTCAGAGTAAACGGTTGATTGTCGTCATTTACCTTCATAGATACCAGATTTCCATTCCAACCAGCGTTGGACAGATGGTCTGCCAGATAATTATATACTGTAGTGCATACAAGAGTCATAACTAGACCTCTTGGTGCCCTGTAGCAGAGAGAATTGCCCCCTCCCCCCCCCCCCCATTTTTCCAATAGGGACATAAGACACATGCATCATGGGGGAGGGGAATGACTAGATTGAGCCCAGAGAAAGAACATGCTAATAGATATATCTAGCCATCTCCTTTATTATAGGACACATTTTAATAAACTGCCATACCGATAATTCAAACATATAACCTGTTGAATTCTAACAAAACACCCTACTCATTGAGACACTATGAACACACTGGTACTTTGTAAACATATAAACAATGTAATTAATATCCATGTAGTATGCAGACACACACACACTATATAGATCTGCTCAGCTGCAATGCTGATTTTTCCCCCCACAATGTACACAGTAAGCTTCAAATGTAGATAATTCTAAACTAGAGAATTTTAACCCTTTCTATGCAAGGGCAAATAGCTTAAAGAATAGATTGACTGCAATGCCACAAACAACTGGTTTGAATCCCAGACAGTGTGACTGAATAACAAAGAAATCTTAAGTTGTGTTCATGAATATTGTATAGTCATTAGCGACAGAAGGGGTCAAGGTAGTAGACAGGGGCGGTCAGGGGATGCTGGGCATCAAAAAAAAAAAAAAAAAAAAAAAAAAAAAGGGGGAAGCTGCAAGTGAAAATAATTATAACAGATAATTGTCAAGTACTACCAACAGCGCCCCCTACCCTGCAGCACCTTGTGCTGTGCCCCCTGCACACACACCTAGTTATGGCCCTGGTGCATATCCAGCTTTACTGGTCCATGTACCTGAAAGTCTTCATCACCCATGTACATCATGACTGAAGATTCCAATAGTTTATTATATGTTACTATCAAGTTGGATACACTAATATTTTCTGTCCAATCTGGATGTTTGGAACAAAAATCTGCTAATATATGGGAGCAAATGACAATGAACTATTTGTTCCTGAAGTCACAAAAACATACAATAAAGATAGTTTGGATAAATGAAATGAATTTAACCAATTTATCTGAAAGATCATTTTTGTATTTTTTCAGTGTTTGGGAGCAAATTGTCAATTGTCATTTACGGACACATTACCAGATTTTAGTTTCAACTAGAAAAGATTGGACAGACACTACTCCAAGTGTGTATCCAGCTTAAGAGGTGTGAGCGTCATAACTATAATGACTTGTGAGTAATTATACAGCAGCTCCATACCTTGTGACTTGGAGAAGAAACACCAGTTAACCCCAGGAATGCTGGAGTCAAAGCAACAATTCCTCCTCTTACATTCTGCAGCACTTATTGTGGGGTAGCCGCAATCCCTTCTGCTGTACGGTTCCACGTTACATTGTTTCAGGTCACTTGCTGTTGATGCAGTAAGGAAACAGCCAGAAGTTACAAATAGAGATGAGCGAGGTTCGGTTTTACTCGGTTTTACTCGGTTCTCAAAACGGCATCTTATTGGCTATCCAAAACACGTGACATCCGTGAGCCAATAAGATGCCGTTTTGAGAACCGAGTAAAACCGAATCCGCTCATCACTAGAACTTACAAAGCTTAATGTTTCTTTAATAAAATCAGCAATTTAGCTCCTTTGGTCAACTGATCATTTGGGTTCAGCCGTGTCAAAATTACAAAGTACAAACCCCCCCCCCCCCCCCCCCCAGGAACAGTTAAATTTTGAACAGCTGATAACAGGAAACTCCCACTTAAACAATAGCATTGTCTTATATACTGTGACCATGGCTAAGAATAAGGGATACACCAAATTAACTCTTAGCACTATGGGCCCAATTCAAGTTTGTGTGACATCAAGTTTGTAATCAATAGCAGTACTTGCTCCCACTCTACCACTGCACTCTATACTCTACCTGTGCTTTTGGGGTAAACACCATTTAACCCCGGGAAATACTTGAATTAAAGCAGCAGCCTCTTTCCCAAGGGCCCCAGGAGTATAAGGGCCCTTGGCTGATAGCCAAGGGTTCCCCGTTTCCAGAGGTACCAGATTTTTGAAAATTGGCCATGGGGAACCAGAGATAGCCGGCTCGAAATCAGTGGCCCCCATCCAAGCCTTTTAATTGCTTTTCCCAGCCAGATATCTCAGGTTCTGTCTGACGTAGAGTATTCCTGAGTGAATACTCCAAAACCTGGGACTCTCCACTTTTGGTGGACACTGCCATATTGTCTCTACTATGCCCAAAACCAGAGATATCAGCCTTCCAGCAGCTGGTCCCTGCTCCAGCTCCACACACCTTGTATGCAGTTTTATATTTTCATTGGAGAATTGCTCTGGCTTCTGAGCTCTGATCCTCAAGTCCCCAGTACCTCCCAAAAAGGTGGGACTGCAGTTTTTTTTTTCTTTTTAAATCCCATTCGAAGCCAAAAAAATATAAAATCTATTTTCAGGAACTTGAGATAACTTCATAGTGTTCCCCCTTGGATGAGGCAGGGAGCCGGAGTTCGGGGGCACATTGGTGCACACGCGGCGAAGCCATGCGTCCAAAACGGGGGTATGGCCATGCAATTGAGGGGGCATGGCCACACCCCCACCATTTTAGTGGGCAGTGCGGCCCACAGATGCTACTATAGAGGGCGTCTGTGGCTGGCGACGTCACTTTTGGGGGCGTGCCCAGCACCTCCGTCGGTGATGGGCTTCCCACAGCTCTCTCCCAATGTGTGAATGGATGCAGAGTGCATGTGTACAGCATCTTTACATGCTGGGAGTGTAGGAAGCGGGCGGCTGTTCTATCAGGGAGCCGCGAAAGGGGCAGGGCGGGTTTTGCCTTCTAAAAACGGGCAGGGCACGGCGCCCTGCTAAAACAGCCTACAGTGAACACTGCTGCAGTCAAGCAAGCTGCAGTCCCACCATAAAATTATGAATATTCTTCCCACTTAACTATCCACCCCTCCCCTACATATTAAACACCCCTTACCACCCTGGAAGCTATGTGCCAGGGCCCCTACATTCAACCCAATGCCCCCTTCTACAGCTTAGCCCCATCCGTACAGTAAAGGAGTAATTGGCAGAAATTACTGCTCCAGGTTCTACATGCTGAGCGGAAGATAGAACACCCCCTACCACCTACGGCACATCCAACCTGCCACCGATAGCACCCCCCACCCCTACTGCTGGAGAATGGGTAGGGGGCCCAGTGCATTGCTGTGATCAGGGGCCTACACTGCTGCTAAGACAGCCCTGCTCTGGAATAGCATTACTTGGGGCTTATCCTGAGAAAAGCCCAATCTGCACACTCTGATATCTGTTTATCTGGATGGAGCAGAGCACACATCATGACATAGGAAATATTGTAAAGCATGATAAGAAAGTTGGGAGCTCTACTGCAAGGACTCTACATAGGGCCTAATGCAGATCTGATCACAGCCGTAAATTTGTTAGCCAATGGGCAAAACTATGCACATTGCAGTTGGGGCAGATATAACATGTGTAGAGAGAGTTAGATTTGGGTGGGGTGTGTTCAAAACTGAAATCTAAATTTTAGTGTGGAAATAAAGCAGCCAGTATTTACCCTGCACAGAAAAAAATACAACACACCCAAAGCCAACTCTGCAAATGTTATATCTGATTGACAGGCAGAGGCGATCGCTGGGTGAGAGGGGGGTGGAATGGTGGTGTTTGGCTGCCGTTTTGTGGTTTGACCAACGCAGGCATGGCCGGACCGAACGGGGGACGGGCCGCAGCAGCATCACACGCAGCCACTTTGGGCCGGGGAGCGATGAGTAGCTCCCAGCTAGCACGCTAAAGCTACTCTTGAAGTGCAAAGGCATCACCACTGTGCGATGCCTTTGCACTTCTGCGGTGTCCTCCAGTCACGCATCTAGTAGCAGTTCCAAAAGGTGGAACTCCGTAATAAAAGTAAAAAAAACACTGCAAACCAACAGTGTTTTTTCATTTTAATATGGAGTGCCACACACACATATCCATCTATCTACACCCCTTTCTTAAGCCACCACTGCTCCATTAGTTGCTGTGCTAATCGCAAGCTAACAAATTTTCTGCTGCAATCAGATCTGAATTACAGAGAATAAGAAAAACACTAAGAATTGCACCCAATAGTCACAAAAAGGAATTGTTGTGGAGTTGGGATGCAGTGAAGATTCCAGCTGTTGGGATTCCTGCAGTCAGATTGCTGACAGCTGGCAATCCATTTATAGGTATAGCAGATGGGTAAGACCTCACCCGTGGTGTGATGGTTATGCACCACTGTGGGAGGTTAGGTTTTTAGCATAATGGGGATGTTTAGGATTAGGCTGCATGGAATAGGACACGTTCAGGCACCACAGATGGGATGTTAGTGTCAGGCACTAAGTGGGAAGGTTAGGGTTAGGCTACAGAAAGGGATGGTTAGTGTTAGGGTGTAGGGGAGACAGTGTAATTCCTGAGTGTTCCCCTATCAGGATACCTGACATGGTATTCTGACTGCTGAAATCCCATCAGCTGGGATATCATACTGAACACATGGAGTTACGTCAATTTAAAAAAGTAAAAAAAAATTAATATAAAGGACAACGGAAGGAAGAACAATTTCCAGATACTTTACTTAATACCCAAGACTGCCCCCTGGAAATTCACATAAGATAGCAACTATGTATGAGTGGGCGGTGCTTACTCTCTGCCCACCCATTTGTGTGACATCAGACAAGAAGGCACATAACAGTTATCCTGGGCACACCATATAATTATCTGGCAGGCTATCTATCCAATCTGGATAGTTAAAATGAAAATCTGGTAATGTATAGGAGCAAGTGTCAATTAACCATTTGCTCACATACACTGGAAAATGGACAAAAAGTATTATACAATCAAACTGGTTAAACCCAAATTTTAAACAATTACTTTGAAAGACCATTTTTGACCATTTTAGTGTTTGGGAGTAAATGGTTAATTGTCATTTGCACTCAGATACCAGATTTCCATTTTAACCAGTGTTGGAAAGAGTCTGCCAGATAAATAGTGCCAATCCAGCTTTACTGATAGATCTATGTACCTAGGAGGCTTTATCACACATGTACCTCATGACTGAAAATTCCAATAATTTATTATACATGTTACTGTTTAAGTTGGATTCACGCTATAATACTTTCTGTCCAATCTGGCTGTTTGGAACAACAGTCTGCTAATATCTGGGAGCAAATGACAATCAACTATTTGCTCCTAAAGTCCAGAAAACATACAATAAAAGGTAGTTCGGATAAATTGGCTAAATGAAACCGACTCAACCAATTTATCCGAATGACCATTTTCGTATGTTTTCCAGTGTTTGGGAGCAAATGGTCAAATTACATTAACTTCCATAAAATTATCAGATTTCATTTCAACTAGAAAAGATTGGACAGATAATCTGTAAGTGTGTAGGGTACTTCTGTGTGTATCCAGCTTAAGAGGTGTGAGCATCATATACCTATAATGGCTTGTGAGTAATTATACAGCAGCTCCATACCTTGTGACTTGGAGTAGAAACACCAGTTAACCCCACGAATGCTGGAGTCAAAGCAACAATTCCTCTCCTTACATTCCATAGCACTTATTGTGGGGTAGCCGCAATCCCTTCTGTTGTACGGTTCCACGTTACATTGTTTCTTGTCACTTGCTGTTGCAGTAAGGAAACAACCAGAAGTTACAACAGCTTAAGGTTTCTTTTAAATAAAATGGGGCAATTTATCACCTTTACTTAACTGGTCATTTGGGTTCAGCTGTGTTAAAAATCAAAGTATAATTTTTTTTTAGAAGCAGTTAATCAAACTTTGAATAGCGGACAACCAGACATTTCCACTTCAGCAATGGCATTTTCTTATATAGTCAGACCATAGCTAAGAATAAGGTATACACAAGCAAAACTCTTAAAACTATGGTCACAATTCAGGTTTGTGCACTATCAAATCTGTAATCAATACCATTACATGCTCCCACTCTACCACTGCACTCTATACTCTACCTGTGCTTTTGGGGTAAAAACACCATTTACCCCCAGGAACATTTGAATTAAAGCAGCAGCCTCTGGAATAGCATTCCTTAGCACTTATCCCAGGAAATCCACAATCTTTACGCTCTGTGATGTCCACACTGCATTGCTGTTTACCTGGATGGAACAGAGCACACAGTACCAGAACATAGAAAATATTATAATGCATGATTAGAAAGTTGGGCTCTCTACTGCAAAGCCTCTAACCCTTCACAGTACCAAACACATATGGCCTAATTCAGATCTGACTGCAGCAGCAAATTTATTAGCCAATGGGCAAAACCATGTGTACTGCAGGGGGGGCAGATGTAACATGTGCAGAGAGAGTTAGATTTGGGGGGATGCGTTCAAACTGAAATCTAAATTGCAGGGTAAAACTAAAGCAGCCAGTATTTACCCTGCACAGAAACAATAAACCCACCCAAATCTAACTCATTGCAAATGTTAAATCTGCCCACCCCCCTGCAGTGCACATGGTTTTGCCCATTTGCTAACAAGTTTGCTGCATCCAGAAGTTATAGCAGCTTAATGTTTCTTTTATCTGAAGGTTCAGCAACTCAAATTACTTTAGTGTAATACTGTAATCATAACAGTTACTTGGATAAGTCCACATATTGTAGGTAGATTTATTGTTAGTGGTTAAATGCCCAAATTAAACCCTAAGGCATAGTTCCCAAATGCTGTCATTACAGTCCAGGTTTTAAGGATATCCATGTTTGAGCACAGGTGACTTAATTAGTACTTTGGTCAATGTGAATGAACCATCTGGACTCAAGCATGGTTATCCTTGAAACCTGGGGGTATATTATTTACTAAAGTTCAATTTTGGATGATTTCAGACTGATTTAAGAACAATCTAAATCAATGTTAGGCTTTCAGGTTGAAAAAACACACATTTACTAACATTTAAAAAGTATATAAAAAATCATCTATTCGTAAATGTTTGTTTTAACCTTGGAATCCCAACATCGATTAAGAACTTGATCTGAAATTGACCAATATCAACCTTTAGTAAATATACCCATTGGACTGTAATGAGACTCTGCCCTAAGAGGCTGATCCTGAGTTTGGAGCAAAGCAAAAACCCTACTAACTTTGTATATGGAACAAACCATGTTGCACTGCATGGGGGGTCATTCAGGTACGGATGCAAAGTGACAGTTGTATGCATATCGATCAATGTTTTCACACTGCGCATGTATATAAGACATAGGGCCTAATTCAGGTTGGATCACAATACGCGTTCCAACTGCAATAGCTATGAAGGGAACGCAGGCGCATGCGTAGGGACCATCCTACGCATGCACCTGCATTTTCTGCAGGCACTCCACAGAAAATGCAAATGCCTCTGCCTGTAAATCAGGCAGAAGTGTTCGCAGGGCGGTGGGTTGCAATGCTCCGTTTCCAATACGGAGCGTTGCGGTGGTGGCTACAGAGAAACGGGGGCAGTGCCAGTCAAACGGTGAGCATGATGGGATGTGATTGGTATGGCTGCGTAGCGGCACAGCAGGAGCCTACCTAATTTTTTGTGATCACTCTAAAATTGTGGTGCGACTTCAATTTCAGCGTGGCCAATGGGGGGGCTGGCTGATAGCATGCTGGGTGGCCTTTCCCTGCGATGAGCGGCCCCCAGCATGAGATCCAAAGGATGGTATAGTCTGCTACTTAAGAGAATTTGCACTCCTTACTGAATCAGGTCGATAATGCGTATGCGCAGCGAGTGATTAGCGAGTTGCATTCACAGTAAGATTTTAGTGGCAAAGTGAGTGACAGGAAGTCAGCGTTTGGGGGTGGAAATGAGGAGTGGTCATGTGACTGCAGACGTGTCATGGCCGTTCACATGGCGTTTTCTGGTTGTGCATATACAGTATTGGCAGCTGCTACAACACTAACTCATACTTGCCTACCTGACCCTCTCCATGAGGGAGAAAATGCTCTGTTCCTGGACTCTCCTGGTAATGTATGATTGCCATCACCTGTGGTGAAACACCTTTCTTATCAATTAACTAGCTCACCACAGGTGATGGCAATCATACATTACCAGGAAAGTCCAGGAACAGAGCATTTTCTCCCTCATGGAGAGGGTCAGGTAGGCAAGTATGCACTTACTACTGGAGAGTGGAGAGGGCTATGTTTCCCAGAAGGGCAGCTCAGCCTGTGTGTCTCAGAGGTACTCAGGCTCTGCATTGTGACCCGATGTGTGACAATCCACTCTATAATTCATTTGCTAGTACGGAATTTAAAAAAGGTTATAGTGATTTATCACTATAACAAGTGATTGATTGATAAAATATACTGTATTTCACTATTTACTCTCTACTAGGTGCTTCATCGCGCCCTACGGGTGCTCTTCACCCCCTTAACCCCTGCGTCGGATGGTGAAGGGGGCGTAGCCCCTTGCGACGGTGTGAACAGCGCCTGCAGGGCACACTCTACAGAATGCAGTGGGTGTGGGGGGACCGTGGATGGGGGAGCGGATCGGGAGGCGCTGCAGGTGGGGATGTGTGGGGGAGTGGTATCCAGAGGCGCTATGGGTGGGGGAGGAGCAGGGGTGGTGCGGGTAGGGGAGGGGCAGGTACGGGGATCTGGCAGATGGGGGGTGCAGTGGGGCCGTGGGTGGGGTAGGGGGTCAGGAGAAGCTGCGGGTGGGGAAGGTGCGAGTGCGCTGCGGGTGGGGTAGGGGGTCCGAAAGCGGCACACATGGGGAGGGGCAGGTGCGATGGTGTGGCAGATGGGGGAGGTGGTCCGGAGGCAGTGCGGCTGGTTGAGGGGCAGGTGCAGTGGGGCCGTGGGTGGGGTAGGGGGTCAGGAGGTGCTGTGGGTGGAGGAAGGGCGGTTGCAGGGGATGACTGCGGATGGGGTAGGGTGTCTGTAGATGCTGTGGGTGGAGGGGGGGGGGCTGCGGTTGGGAGGTTCTGTGGATGAGGGAGGGGTGGCGGAGTGGCGTGTGGTGGAGAGGTAAGTGCGGGGGTTGCGTGATCCGCTCTGCCTGACCCCCCCCCCCCCCGCGCCAGGTAGGCCGGGAGCCCAGCAGTGTGCGGTGTCCGTGCTCCTGCATGAGCGGCTCTGCGTGACATCCCCCCCCCCCTTCCCCACTGCAGGCAGCCAAGGAGCCCAGCAGTGTGCGGTGTCCATGCTCCTGCATGAGCGGTTCTGCGTGACATTCCCCCCCCCCCCCCTTCCCCACAGCAGGCAGCCAGGGAGCCCAGCAGTGTGCGGTGGCCGCTCTGCCTGACATCTCTCCTCCTCTCTACCCCCCCTCGGCAGGCAGCCGGGGAGCCCAGCAGTGTGCAGTGGCCATTCTGCCTGACATCTCTCCTCCTCTCTACCCCCCCTCGGCAGGCAGCTGGGGAGCCCAGCAGTGTGCAGTGGCCATTCTGCCTGACATCTCTCCTCCACTCCCCCCCACCCGGCAGGCAGCCGGGGATCCGCGGTGTCTGTGCTCGGTGCTCCTGCGTAAGCCGCTGTGCTTGATATCTCCCCCCCGCCAGCCGCCCCACATGCAGCGGGCCGCACTGGCCACATCAAGCAGCCATCATGTCTGCAGCAGGTACCCGCTCTACCGGGAGCTCCGGACGGAGCGCTGTGAGAGGGCTGTGGCGGCAATAGGAGTGTGGTGCATGGTAGCCTCTCTACTCGCTGGGGCAGGCCGTTGTATAGGCTACTGTGACAGGCGGCAGGGGAGAGGTGCCGGGGCTCAGACGGGGAGCGGGGGTCAGAGCCGCTCGGCATCAGACTTAGAGTCGCCTCCCGGCATCACATCACCGCCGCGGGCCCGGGTGTACAAGGGATTGCTCTAGACCGGACCTTGGTCAGAAGACTGGGAACATTTGAGAAGGCGCGTGGTGTGTGGCAGAGCTTCTCCACATTGGCAGCCGTCACTGATCTGCATAGATTAGCCCACATCTGTGACTCCACCCAGCGTTAGAGGGCCAGGCACAGAGTCACAGGGCTAATATATAGGAGATTCCCTCCCCCCATATACTGTATATAGACATTTGCCATACGGAAGGATAAGGAAATTCAGAAATCCCAGTTGGAAGGTGGAAATTGTGTCTTTCAAGAGGTTCACACTAAAATAAACTAGGACCATAAAAGGACACATTTTACCTAAGAGTGATCCATTTTCGGAGATATTGGGGTATATTTACTAAAATTCGTATTTGTGCCGATTTGGAGGGAGATTAAACACGAATGACATTGAATGTGTGAATTTGCAACTTTTTGAATTTGTTACGCCAGATTTACTATGCTGTCGTATTCTGCATTTTCGTTTTTTCCGATGTCGATGTCATTCGTAATTTCGGCCAGTGTTTTACGGGAGTGAATAGTAAAACACTGCCGACATTAACACAATGAATCTCGGCCGGATCTGTGAGATCCGTGCAGGGCTTCATTGTGCACCTTTAAAAAATAAAATAAAGTGTTAAAAATCCTGAAAAAAAAAGCGTGGGGTCCCCCCTCCTAAGCATAACCAGCCTCGGGCTCTTTAAGCCGGTCCTGGTTGAAAAAATATGGGGAAAAAATTTACAGGGGTACCCCCATATTTGATCAACCAGCACCAGGCTTTGTGCCTGGTCCTGGTGCAAAAAATACGGGGGACAAAAAGCGTAGGGGTCCCCCGTATTTTTTGAACCAGCACCGGGCTCCACTAGTCAGAGAGATAATGCCACAGCCGGGGGACACTTTTATATAGGTCCCTGCGGCCCTGGCATTAAATCACTAACTAGTCACTCCTGGCCGGGGTACCCTGGAGGAGTGGGGACCCCTTAAATCGACACACCTACATACATACATACTTACCTATGTTCACACGAGGCTCGGTCCACTTCTCCATGTAGACTCCACGGGGTACCTGTGAAAAAAATTATACTCACACAATCCAGGGTAGCTTGTGTCCTCTTTATAATCCACGTACTTGGCAAAAAAACAAACCGGAAACCCGAACCACGCACTGAAAGGGGTCCCATGTTTACACATGGGACCCTTTTCCCCGACTGCCGGGACCCCCCTGACTCCTGTGGTTCTCCAAGTACCAGCATGCGGGGGAGGCTTGCTGGGACTTGTAGTACTGCTACAAAAAACAATATTCTTTCTTTTTCACTTGGCTATCAGCCCCCCATCTACCACCCATGGATGGGGGGACAGCCTCGGGCTTCACCCCTGGCCCTTGGGTGGCTGGAGGGGGGGGACCCCTTGTTTTAAGGAGTCCCCACTCCTCCAGGGTACCCCGGCCAGGGGTGACTAGTTAGTGATTTAATTCCAGGGCCGCAGGGACCTATATAAAAGTGTCCCCCGGCTGTGGCATTATCTCTCTGACTAGTGGAGCCCGATGCTGGTTCAAAAAATATGGGGGAATCCTACGCTTTTTGTCCCCCGTTTTTTTGCACCAGGACCAGGTTCAGAGCCCGATGCTGGTTGATCAAATATGGGGGAACCCCTGTCAATTTTTCCCCCATATTTTTTCAACCAGGACTGGCTCAAAGAGCCCGAGGCTGGTTATGCTTAGGAGGAGGGACCCCATGAAACTTTTTTTTTAAATGTAACACTTTCCCACCCCTTCCCACTGATAAACATGCACGGATCTCACGGATTTGTGCATGCCTATCAGAACACGGTAAAAAAAAGCAGGTCTATTTTAAAACTGCTTTTTTTTTACGAATTGTGGCCCTCATTCCGAGTTGTTCGCTCGGTATTTTTCATCGCATCGCAGTGAGAATTCTCTTAGTGCGCATGCGTAATGTTCGCACTGCGCATGCGTCAAGTAACTTTACTAAGAAGAAAGTAATTTTACTCACGGCTTTTTCGTCGCTCCGGAGAACGCATTGTGATTGACAGGAAATGGGTGTTACTGGGCGGATGTACGGCGTTTTAGGGGCGTGTGGCAGGAAACGCTACCGTTTCCGGAAAAAACGCAGGCGTGTCTGGAGAAACGGTGGGAGTGCTTGGGCGAACGCTGGGTGTGTTTATGACGTCAGCCGGGACCGAAAAGCACTGAATTGATCGCACAGGCAGAGTAAGTCTGGAGTTACTCAGAAACTGCTAACTCGGTTTTGATCGCAATATTGCGAATACATCGGTCGCACATTTAAGATGTTTAGATTCACTCCCAGTAGGCGGCGGCTTAGCGTGTGTAACTCTGCTATAATCGCCTTGCGAGCGAACAACTCGGAATGAGGGCCTGTATTTTTTCACGGCAGATTTTTTAGTAAATTACCGAGTTCTATCAAATAACAGGCGTGTGGTGTATTCATTCGTATTTTTTTTTTTTTTTACTTAAAAAAAAAATACGAATGCCCTCATCACTGCCGAGATTTGAGTTTATTGAATTCCCGAGATGACACTTTGAAGAAAAAACACCATCTCGGTCAAAATCGGGAGCTTAGTAAATATGCCCGATTGTCTAGATTACCCCTGATGTGGTGTTTGTATCTTTATCCTTAATATGAGGGTGTAATACTGTCATTGGACCAGGACCGGCGCTACCCACTCAGCAAAGGGATGCAAAGCAGGGAGGTACCAGGGTGACAAAGCGCTCTCCCTGCTTTGCATCCTTACAGCACATCAGTTTTCATCCGAAAAGGGGTGGGGCTACATTGCACTGAGGGGGCAGAGCTATATGGGACCTAAGGGGCGGGGCTACATGGACCAGTCTGACTCTGCTACAGATCCAGGATTCCTGCCTGCCAACCAGCCAGATAGGTAAGTGGATGGCAGGGGACTCCCTAAATCTCCCAGCAGCTCCTCAGCTTCCTCTCTTCACTCCTTTATGTGTTGCCCTACCCCCAGGTCTTCTGCAGCTCCTCCTCCCCTGCTTCCACTAGCCAGAGCTTCCCCAGCTGCTCCTACCCACCCCATGTGTGCCTCTTTCCCATGTGCCTCTACTCTTACCCATCCCATGTGTGCATCTTTCCCATGTGCCTCTGCTCCTACCCACGCCATGTGTGCCTCTTTCCCATGTGCCTCTGCTCCTACCCAGCCCATGTGTGCATCTTTCCCGTGTGCCTCTGCTCCTACCCACCCCATGTGTGCCTCTTTCCCATGTGCCTCTGCTCCTACCCTCCCCATATATGCATTTTTCTCTATATCCCTGTGTGCCTCTGCTCCTATCCTCCCCATGCGTGCCTCATTCTCTATATCCCTATGTGTGCCTTTGCTCCTGCCCACCCCATGTGTGCCTCTTTCATCCCTATAATGTGCCTCTGCTTCTACCCACCTCATGTGTGCCTCTTTCTCTATATCCCTATGTGTGCCTTTGCTCCTACCCACCCCATGTGTGCCTCTTTCATCCCTATGTGTGCCTCTACTCCTATTCACCTCATGTGTGCCTCTTTCTCTATATCCCTATGTGTGGCTCAGCTCCTACCCACCTATATCAACTATGTTTCTGCCCCTCCCTCTTCTATGCCTCAGTCCTCTTTCAGTTATAGCTAAAATCAAGTTGGAGAAAGGACCTCTGACACCATCAGGGGGAGGAGCCATACCAGAACAAGGTACCCAAAATGTACCCTTGCGGGCTCACATCGCTCACCACGCTTAGGGCTAATTGGCTCGCTCCGCTCGCCACCACGTTGCTAAAGGTAGTAGTTGGTGGTGTGGATAGTGAAAGTACTATCCCGCCAGCCTAGCTCCTCCCCCTGACATCAGAGGTCCTTTCTCCAACTTGATTCTAGCATTTACCGTTCTCTTTCCCATCAGTGCCTCTGCTCACTTTCATATATTTATATTTAGTACATTCTTCATCCGTTCTCCTGTCCCCCTCTTTCTGTGTCTCTGACCCCCCATGCCTCTGCTCCCTATGCCATCTGTACCTCTGCACAGGGCCGTAACTAGGTGTGTGGTGAGTGTGCTCGGCCCACAGCGCATAGGCACTGTAGGCAGAGAACCCACATATATCCCTGCTGCTGCCGCTGACATCCACAGTGACCCAGCAGTAGCAGATACACTGCTGCTAATAGATATTTTAGGGAGGGCAGCATGGTGCAGTCTCTACCCGTGTGCTCCGCACCTTCCTCCCTCCCATCATCTCCTGCAGTGAGAACCAGCACATCTCCATGCCTCTGCCAGTCAGTAGCGGATCTTGCCACGGGCAAGCAGGACTTTTGCCCGGGGCGCCGCCTTCTGGAGGGCGCCAGCACCATCCGGAGGGTGCCGCACCATGGCAAGATCCGCTGCTGCTGTGTCCCCCGCTGCCCGGTCTGTCCCGCTGCCGCTGCCCCCCGCTGTGAATGGAACTAGACGGGTAGCGTCTACTTTGCCTTCGTGGAGAGGACCTTTGCTGTGCGGTGCTCGATGACGTCATCGCGCACCGCACATCATTTCAGCGGCGCTACTACTGTACAGGGGGTGTAACTGACCACGCCCCCTGTATGAAGCCACACACCCATTGCCCGCCCGGGGCGCTGAAAGCCCTCGAACCGGCCCTGCTGCCGGTATCCACTGCGACACAGAAACACTGCTGCTAATAGATACTTTAGGGAGGGCAGCGTGGTGCAGTCTCTACCCCATCTGCTCCGCACCTTCCTCCCTCCCGTCATCTCCTGCAGTGAGGAGAACCAGCACATCTCTCCGCCTCTGCCGGTATCCACCGCGACACAGTAACACTGCTGCTAACAGATACAGCGAGCAGCAGTGTGCAATCTCTAACCCATGCGCTCCGCACCTCCCCAACCTCTTCAGTCATTTTCTGCAGTGAAGAGAACCAGCAAATTCTCCCACCGTGGTGTACGCATCCACCACTGCTAATAGATACAGCAGGCAGCAATGTGCCGTCTCTACTCTCTACCCCCTGTGCTCCGCGGCTTCCCCCCCCCCCCACAGACCGTCACATGCACACTCACTCTCTCTCGCCCCCTCAGACTCTTCTGCTGTAATGTGTAAAAAGTGGACTCTCCTGCTGTAATATGTAAAAACTAAAGGGGGTCTCTACTGCATCAGAGTCACCCTCTGTACACATTACGACAGCAATGTGTAAAAAGGGAGGCTCTGCCCACCGTAATGTGTAAAAAGGGAGGCACTTGTTGAAAAGGGGACTCTGCTGTTGTAAGATGTAAAAAGGGGCTCTGTTTGGCATAATGTATGGAAAGGGGGCTCTGTCTGGAGTAATGTGTATAAGGAGCTCTACCTGGTGTAATGTGTATAAGTGGCACTACTGGGTGGAGTATTTTAAATAATTTAGACCACTGTGCAATGTAACATGAATTGGTATTATTTTGCGACCACGGCCCTTCCCCATGAAGCTACGCCCATATATTTTTTGCGAAGGGGGTCATTAGGACACCAATTGTCTTTCTGGCACAGGATACCAAAATGTCTAGTTACGGCTCTGCCTCTGCCACCATGTTCATTAGTCCCTCTGCCTCCACCCTCATGTTTGACTCTGCCCCTTTCCCTATCTATACCTCTGCTACCTCCTCATGTGTACCAATGCCTCCCCTCCCCCAATCCATGGCTGGCAGATGCCATCAGAAGAGGTGCAGACCAACAGACGCAACACCGCACCGCATAATTAATCTGAGGCATGTCATTAAGCATAATTTTCTATTAATAATGATTTTAGATTTCTATTTTATGTGAGTGTGTGTGTGTGTATGTATGTATATATATATATATATATATATATATATATTGCTTAAAGTGGTCCAAGAGAGGTGGTGGAACTCCCCACCCTCCCCACTGTGCCCATGTAATAAAGGTATTACAAGGTGGTGTGCTCTCACAAAAGGGTGTGTGGTCCCAACAAGAAAGGGGCATGGTCACCCTATTGCAATAATGCCAACAGTAGTAGCACCCAAGTGGAAATTTTTAAGTGGGGGTATGGAAAAGTGAAGGTTGTAATTATGTGCGCAATGAAGGCGTGTGCACTCATTAAAAGGGGTGTGGCCACTGAAAAGGGGGCGTGTCCTTCAGAGTAGTTAACCACACCATATACCCCTTATACATATTATGCACCACAACAGTAGGACCCCTTACTAATGCCCCTTTCACATTATACCACACAGTATGTGCCGAAATTCCCATTATATCACACAGTATGAGCCGAAATTCACATTATAGCACACAGTATGAGCCGAAATTCACATTATAGCACACAATGAGCCGAAAGTCACATTATAGCACATGGAATGAGCCGAAATTCACATTATAGCACATGGAATGAGCCGAAATTCACATTATAGCACATGGTGTGAGCCGAAATTCACATTATACCACACAGTATGAGCCGAAAATAGGATTTTGGTTACCTACCGGTAAATCCTTTTCTTGTAGTCCGTAGAGGATGCTGGGGTCCATATTAGTACCATGTGGTATAGACAGGTCCACCAGGAGCCATTGGCACTTTAAGAGTTTAATAGTGTGGGCTGGCTCCTCCCTCTATGCCCCTCCTACCAAACTCAGTCTAGAAACTGTGCCCGAGGAGACGACATACTTTGAGAGAAGGAATTACACAGATAGTGGCGAGATTCATACCAGCTCACACAAACATGAAAATCCAACCAACATGCTGGAACAACTCAGCAACAGCTGAAACAGTAAATAACACTGAACCATAAACCAATGCAGGAAACAAAGCGCTGGGCGGGGGCACCCAGCATCCTCTACGGACTACGAGAAAAGGATTTACCGGTAGGTAACCAAAATCCTATTTTCTCTAACGTCCTAGAGGATGCTGGGGTCCATATTAGTACCATGGAGATGTATCAAAGCTCCCAGTACGGGAGGGAGAGCGTGGAGGCTCCTGCAACACTGCCTGACCAAACTTGAGATAATCAGAGGCCAAAGTATCGAACTTGTAAAACTTGGCAAACGTGTTCGACCCAGACCAAGTAGCTGCTCGGCAGAGTTGTATCGCCGAGACACCCCGGGCAGCCGCCCAGGAAGAACCCACTTTATGAGTAGAGTGGGCCTTTATGGATTTCGGACACGGCAATCCTGCCGTGGAATAAGCATGCTGGATAGTGAACCTGATCCAGCGTGAAATCGACTGCTTAGAAGCAGGACATCCAATTTTCTTTGGATCATAGAGGACAAACAGAGAGTCACTTTTCCTGTGACGAGCCGTGCTCTTCATGTAAATCTTCAAAGTCCTCACCACATCCAAGGCCTTTGAAGTAATTGAGGAGTCAGTAGCCACTGGCACCACAATAGGTTGGTTGATGTGGAAGGACGACACATCCTTAGGTAGGAACTGTGGACGAGTCCTAAATTCTGCCCTGTCTTCATGGAAGATCAGATAGAGGCTTTTACAAGATAAAGCCCGCAATTCTGACACGCGTCGTGCAGAAGCCAAGGCCAACAAGGTGACCGCCTTCCACATGAGAAACTTGAGATCAGCCTCCTGTAGAGGCTCAAACCAAGCAGACTGTAGGAACTGCAACACCACATCAAGATCCCATGGGGCGTAGGCGCCACAAAGGGAGGCTGGATGTGCAGAACCCATTTCAAAAAGGTCTGAACCTCAGGAAGAACAGCCAATTGTTTTTGGAAGAAGATGGAAAAAGCAGAGATCTGGACTTTGATGGAGCCCAGTCTCAGCCACATATCCACCCCTGCCTGCAGAAAGGAGAAAACGACCAAGTTGAAACTCCACCGCGGGAAACTTCTTGGCCTCACACCAAGAAACATATTTCTTGCAAATGCGATGGTAATGCTTAGACGTTACCCCCTTTCTGACCTGAATCAGGGTAGGAATGACCTCACTCGAGATACCCTTCCGAGCTAAGAGCTGGCGTTTAACTGCCATGCCGTCAAACGAAGTCGCGGTAAGTCTAGATAAGCGAATGGCCCCTGCAGAAGCAGATCCTCCCGAAGAGGTAAAGGCCGTGGATCTTTCAACAGACGATGCAGCAGATCCACGTACCAATCCCTCCTTGGCCAGTCCGGAGCAATGAGGATTGCCAGAACCTTCGTTCTTTTCACGAGTTGAAGAACCCTTGGTATCAGAGGAAATGGAGGGAACACATACACTGACTTGAACACCCAAGGTGTTACCAGTGCGTCCACCGCCACAGCCTATGGGTCTCTTGACCTGGAACAGTACCTCTGCAGCTTCTTGTTGAGGCGGGAGGCCATCATGTCTATGTGAGGAACCCTCCACCAACCGGTTACCTCCTCGAACACCTCCGGGTGGAGGCCCCACTCCCCTAAATGGAGATCGTGTCTGCTGAGGAAGTCTGCTTCCCAGTTGTCTACGCACGGAATGAAGATTGCCGACATCGGCACCGCGTGCCTTTCTGCCCAGATGAGGATCTTTGACACCTCTGCCATGGCAGCTCTGCTCTTCGTTCCGCCTTGTCGGTTTATGTAGGCCACTGTGGTCACGTAGTCCGACTGCACCTGAACAGCCCGATCCTGTAGAAGGTGTGCTGCTTGCAGAAGGGCGTTGTAGATGGCCCTGAGTTCCAGGATGTTTATTGGGAGAAGTTACTCTTGAACCGACCCTCAGCCTTGAAAGGTTTCCCCCAGAACGACCGCTCCCCAACCTCTTAGACTTGCATCTGTGGTCAAAAGGATCCAGTCTTAAATTCTAAACCTTCGCCCTTCCAGAAGGTGTGGAAGTTGCAGCAACCAGAGGAGTGAATCCTGGCTTTCGGAGAAAGGCGTATCCTCTTGTGCATGTGTAGGTGAGAGCCCGACCACTGGTCCAAGAGGTCCAGTTGAAAAGGTCGAGTATGAAACCTGCCGTACTGCAGAGCCTCATAGGCGGCAACCATCTTCCCCAGAAGACATATGCATTGATGAACCGATACCCGGGTAGGCCGTAGGACATCCCGGACCATTGTTTGAATCACCAACGCTTTCTCTGCTGGGAGAAATACTCTCTGCACTTCCGTGTCGAGGATCATTCCCAGGAAAGATTCAGGATCCAACTGTGCTTCCTGAGCAGCTGTGTCGTGAGTGCGATGGACCGCAACAACCTCTCCCTGGATAACGCCTTGATCAGGAGATTGTCCAGATATGGAATTATGTTCACCCCCTGTTTGCGGAGGAGAACCATCATCTCCGCCATCACCTTGGTGAGGATCCTTGGTGCTGTTGAGAGGCCAAACGGCAGTGCCTGGAACTGATAGTGATCGTCTATCAGCGCAAACCTGAGATAAGCCTGATGCGGCGCCCAAATTGGAATGTGGAGGTAAGCATCCTTGATGTCCAGGGACACCAGGAACTCCCCCTCCCACAGCCCTGAAATGACAGCTCTCAGAGATTCCATCTTGAATTTGAACTCCTTGACATAAGGGTTCAAAGATTTTAAATTTAGTACAGGCCGTACCGAACCATCTGGTTTCGGTACCACAAAAAGGTTTGAATAATAACCCTTGTTCCGTTGCTTAAGAGGGACCTGAACAATGACCTCTGACACCAACAATTTCCTGATGGCCTCCAGAAGAATTGTCCTGTCCGCCAGCAGAGCTGGTAAGCCTGACTTGAAGAAACGGTGAGGCGGAGGCTCTTGAAACTCCAGTCTGTACCCCGTGGACACTATATCCAGAACCCAGGGGTCCAGACCTGACGACACCCAGACGTGACTAAACTGCCTAAGTCTCGCCCCACCTGACCTTCCTCCAGGCCTAGCTGTCCACCGTCATGCGGAGGACTTAGGGGTATCAGAAGCGGGCTTCTGGTTCTGGGAACCTGCGGGAGCGGGTTTCTTTCCTTTGGCATGACCACCTCTGAAGTAGGTGTTCGAAGGCTTATTCTTTCTAGACCTCGCGGCTCGAAAGGACTGTGATGTGTTAGATGAAAAGGGCTTCTTCATAGCTGGTGCAGCTGAGGGGAGAAAAGGAGACTTACCCGCGGTAGCCGTGGCAATCCACACATCCAGCGCCTCCCCAAATAGAGCCTGACCCTTATACAGATGGCCTTCCACACACTTCCTGGATTCCGCGTCCACAAACCAGTTGCGCAGCCAGAGACCTCTGCGAGCCGAGACTGACATGGAGGAGATCCCCACAGCCATGGAACCCAGGTCCTTCATGGAATCCACCAGGAACCCTGCAGAATCCTGAATATTACACAAAAACAAATCAACGTCACCTTTGTCCAGCGTAGATGATTCCTCCTGCAGAGTGATCGACCACCTGGCAATAGCTTTAACAATCCAAGCACAGGCTATAGTAAGCCGCAATATAGCCCCCGAAGCCGTGTAAATGGAGTTTCCCATGCCTTTTCAAAGATAGCATTCAATTCTTTGGATGCCGGGAAAGTGAGGGGGGGGCTTCTTATTATCTGTGAAGAAGGCCTCCTCCACCTGTTCCGCAGCTGTGTCTGAAATGTGTAAAACATCCCTAACAGCCGCAATCATCAACTGCACCTCCTTGGCAAGTGATGCCGTCCCGCACAACACATCCCCATCACCGTCTGCAGCTTAAGAGTCGGTGTCCGTGTCATCCTGCATAATTGCAAGCGCACATTTATGAGACTGTACCGCGGAGGACCCCGAGGAGGCAGATTCAGACCATACCACCATATCGGACTGGAGGACCTGAGTGGCGTGTTCAGTCCTAGCAACTCTATCAGAAATCTGGGAAATAGTCCCCCTCAGAGACACTAACCATTCTGGCTCTCTAGCTGGGATCTGCCCTGAAACTGTGCAATCCTGATTACATGTTATGGAATCCTCCTGGGAGGACAAATCCCCTGCAGCATATGACACATTGTCCCTAGACATGTTACCACACACACACAACACCCCACAAACACACAGGGTATTATGTAGGCAGAGTCCCCCCCCCCCCCCCAAGAAAGGCAGAGAGACACAGAGATTGGAGCCAACCCACACACAGCACTTTTTGGGGCAAAGGGAGTCCCTTCCCAGTGCTGACTGTGTCCCTTAATAGGTGACACCGCCTATTATGCAGCCTCCCCTCCCTTCTACAGCCCGCTGGTACCGTACAGACTGCTGGAGAAAGCTCTGGAGGGATCTGGATCCAGTGGATAGCGACTGCAGGCAGAGAAAATGGCGCTGAACGCTGCTGGGTCAGCTCTGAGGAGAAGCCCCGCCCCCTTCAATGGCGCCGGCTTCCCACTCTCAAGAAGATTATACTGGCCTGGAGTATATGGCTGACCTGGATCCGCAGACCCCGACATGCAGGAAACGACCAGTGCAGAGTCCAGAGTTGGCCCAGGGCGCTATCCCCCAGCGCTGCACCAAGGTACCTACCGCTGAGCCTTCCAGGAGCGCGGTTAAGACAGCGCTCCTAACCCTCCAGCCGCCTCTTCACACTGTTCCCCACTTGTAAGGGGGGATAGTGACTCACTTGCCATCTTCAGCTCCTGAGGGGGTGGCGTCCGGCTGCCGAGGTGAGCGTTCCCCTGCCGCGGGGCGCGATCGGACCCCTCTGGAGCTAGTGCCCAGTCAGCGGGAGCAGTGGCTCAAGACCCCGCGGGGCGGACACTGCTCACCCCCTCAGTCCCACGCTGCAGGGAGCTGTCACCAACAGCCTCCCTGTAAAATAAAAAAAACTGAAAAGGAAGAAATAAACTCTTTTACTAAGAGAACTCTGTAGAGCTCCCCTTGCTGTGACCGGCTCCTCCGGGCACATTTTCTAAACCGAGTCTGGTAGGTGGGGCATAGAGGGAGGAGCCAGCCCACACTATTAAACTATTAAAGTGCCAATGGCTCCTGGTGGACCCGTCTATACCCCATGGTACTAATATGGACCCCAGCATCCTCTAGGATGTTAGAGAAATTCACATTATACCCAACAGTATGAGCCAAAATTCACATTATAGCACACGGTATGAGCTGAAATTCACATTATAGAGTGACAGAGGAACAGGGAGAGTGACAGCATGGACAGGGAGAGTGACAGCAGGGACATGGAAAGTGACAGCAGGGACAGGGAGAGTGATAGAGAGAGGGACAGCAAGGGCATACAGTAGGGACTAGGGCAGGGGTGGGCAATTCATTTCTATAGGGGGCCACATGAAAAATCTAAACTGTGTTGGAGGGCCGAACCAATGATGCTGATGTTACATGCGGTGGTTTATACTGCCACTGTTAGTATGTGATTCCATGCTTAATTGTATGTGGTTGTCCTAATAAATTTGTGGTTTTATGCACTGTGGTGCACACCCCTTCTTTATAATTGAGTTGCACACATTACCTGACGGTGGATACGGGAATAAGGGGAAGACCAGATCCAGCGCAGGGTATTTATAGGAGAAAATTAAGAGACAATCAAACCTGGGACTTGTAGTTCCACAAGCAGTACTTGTGGTGCTGACTGAGCGTCGCGCTGTCAGGCAAGGAAGGACGACGGACGTATCAGGAGGCGCCTTGGGAAGATGCTGGCAGTGACTGACAGGGTAGACGGGCAATGGGGAACGATTGTGTCCTGCCAGATGCGCTGTGAGTCACTCGTCCTGTGTGCGCCTCAGCCAATAGCATTTCAGTACTGGCTGAGGCAGACACAGGACACTGATTCAGAGCGCGTCCTGCAGGACCCGAGCATCCATGGTGCAGGGAGCCTGTGGGAGGAGAGGGGCCGGACAGGGATTGCCAAAGGGCCGCATGTGGCCCGCGGGCCGTACTTTGCCCAGGTCTGGACTAGGGAGAGAGAAAGGCAGCAGGGTAAGATTACCTGTTTAGCAGCGGCGGTGGTCTGCGGTGATGAGTAGGCTGTGGTAGGCGTGGAGTTGAGGAGGCTGTGGGCCTTGGAGATAGTGTGGAGGAGGCTGTGGGCATGCAGAGGTCCGAGGGCAGGGCGGCAGAGGAGGCTGAGGGCGGCTGCAGCAGATCTGGAACCAGGCTGGCTTTATTATCCCTGCCACCGCATCGAGCTCCTGTGACCACGTCACTAATATTTCAAAACTGCCGCGGACCAGCAGCCAATCAGCGACAGATTTGAACTAGTAGCGCCGCGGTTATAGGAGCTTGATGTGGCGGAAGGGATAATAAAGCCAGCTTGGTCTCAGATCCACTGCAGCTGGGAGTCTGGAACCAGGGCTTCCAGTGCGGCGGCAATGGTACGGGCGGAGGGATGGAGGGCGGACGGGGAGCTCAGCTTCTTTGTCAGCCCTGCAATGCTCGAAGAAGTGCCAGTATACCATACCGCTGTATACCGGCCCACTTCGAGCACTGGTAGCATGCCGTAATACACATACAGTAATGCCCACAGCAGTAACACTTCTTATACAATGGCCACAGTAATAGTGCCCCTTATGCAATGCCCGCAATAGCAGTGCCCCTTATGTCCCCAGGACTGGTGCCCCTTATGAAGTGCCCCCTTTACAATGCCCTCATTAGTAGTGCACCCCATCAGTAATGCCCTTAATGGTAATGACCCTGTGTAGTATTGCCCCCAGTAGTAATGTTGCCTGTAGTAATGCCCCCAGTCAATTTGCCCCCTGTAATTTAGCTCCAGTAGTTATGCCCCCACTGGTAATGCCCCTGCAGTTATGACCCCAGTAGTTTACTCCCCCCTTTAGTTTAGCCTCCCAGTGGTAATGCCCCCAGTAGTTTAGCCCTCATGTAGTTTGCCCCAAGTAGTTCAGCCCTGTCCCCTGTAGTTTATCCCCAGTGGTAATGCCCCCTTCAGTTGTGCCCCCAGTTGTTTAGCCCCTGTAGTTTAGCCCCCATGTAGTTTGCCCCCAGTAGATAGCCCCCGTTAGTAATGCCACCAGTAGTTTGACCCCTTGTAGTAATGCTCCCCTGTAGTGTGCCTCCCTGTAGTTATGCCCCCAATAGTTTAGCTCCTGTAGTTATGCCCCCTTGTAGTTTAGCCCCCAGTAGTAATGCCCCAAGTAGTAATGCCGCCAGAAGTTTAGTCCCACTGTAGTTTTCCCCCTTGCAGTAATGCTCCTGTAATAATGCCCCCAGTAGTAATGCCCCCAGTAGTTTGCCCCTTTGTAGCTTGCCCCTTGTAGTTTGCCCCCAAGTAGTAAAGCCCCCCAGTAGTAATGCCCCAGCAGTTTGCCCCTTTGTAGCTTGCCCTCCAGTAAAAGCGCCACCTGTATACATATGGGAGGGGGGGGGGGGAACACCATACTCACCAAGCCCCGCTCCCGCTGCAGTCCTCTCTGCATCCGCTCCTCAGCACTATGAGAGAGACGTCATGATGTCTCTCCCATAGCGCACTGACAGAGCCGGAAGCTGGAGCTTAGTAGTGAGCTCCTGCCTCCGGCTGACGCTGTGGAGAGGGAGCTGGGCGCCCGCTGGTAATGCTCAGCGGGCCCCCAGCATCTCCCTGCAGCAACCGGACATCGGGTTAGGTGAGCCGGAGGAGGCGGAACTGCGTTCCATCTCCAAGTGGAACTGATGGAATGCAGTTCCGCCTCGTTCCAGCTCACTTTAACCCCTATATATATAGCAAGGTGGAGTGCCGGGCATTTGTCTGCATATATATATATATATATATATATATATATTAAAATTGAAACAGCACTCCCAATAGCAAAGTTCAGCCTTCCCCGGTACCCTCCTAGGTCCCTTTTGCAAAGGTCCAGAAACAGCAAATAGAGGCGGCACTTGGATAATTCATGTGAGTCAGAGGCAGGTATACTTTATATTAACGTTTTGAATGTTTATTCGTCATCAGGATAAAATACACAGTGAAAAAAAGACTCCTTAAATACCTTACCTCACCATGTGTAATTACTACAAACGAGGGTTCCGGTATGAAGACGCCCACTGAATTTTGTACCAACAAATACTCATGATGGCTTTAAAAGCAAGGTGGATCTCTACTGTTTCAGTCGACAATTGCAACTCAAGGAATATTTTGGAAGTAAAAAAGAAAAGCAAATAAATACCATAAAAACCTGTCCGATTAAAACTAAATCACTCTTTGATCCCTTATCAACCAGCCCTACAATTAAAGCCTTCACGAATGTAATATCTACCTCCATTGATGCACAACTTGCAAAACAGCCTAAAACTCTGGGGAATCTGACTAAGTCAGAACATTTGGCATTGAGAAATTTGTCTAATCACGCAGATATTGTGATCCGCCCCGCAGATAAGGGGGGCGGGATAGTAGTATACAACAATGTATACCGGAGGATTGAGGGTGACCCTACTGAAGTTTTTAGTAGGGAATTGGAAGAGATTCTAAACAAAGCTGTTGATAACAATTACATTTCTACAAGTGTGGCTGCTTCACTTCTTAAAATATCCCCACGTATACCGGTGTTTTATTTGTTGCCGAAACTACATAAGGACCCTGTAACACCACATGGGAGACCCATAGTTTCGGCAAGAGACTCTTTATTCGATGATGTGTCACAATATCTTGATGTCTACTTGCAACCAGTAATCCAGGCTGAGAATACCTATCTCCAGGATACAACAATAGCCCTCATTCCGAGTTGTTCGCTCGCAAGCGGATTTTAGCAGATTTGCTCATGCTAAGCCGCCGCCTACTGGGAGTGAATCTTAGCATCTTAAAATTGCGAACGATGTATTTGCAATATTGCGATTACACACCTCGTAGCAGTTTCTGAGTAGCTCCAGACTTACTCGGCATCTACGATCAGTTCAGTGCTTGTCGTTCCTGGTTTGACGTCACAAACACACCCAGCGTTCGGCCAGACACTCCTCCGTTTCTCCGGCCACTCCTGCGTTTTTTCCGGAAACGGTAGCGTTTTTTCCCACACGCCCATAAAATGGCCTGTTTCCGCCCAGTAACACCCATTACGATCGCCAGAACGATGAAAAAGCCGTGAGTAAAAATCCTAACTGCATAGCAAATTTACTTGGCGCAGTCGCAGTGCGGACATTGCGCATGCGCATTAAGCGGAAAATCGCTGCGATGCGAAGATTTTTACCGAGCGAACAACTCGGAATGAGGGCCAATGTTTTTGAACAAGTTGAATGATGTGGACTTTCCATTGGATGGATACTGGATGTGTACTATAGACATTGTAAGTTTATACACCAACATACCACACAGCAGAGGCATTGAAGCAACAAGGAGGTTACTGATTAATAACTCCAAATACATGGGACCGGATCTGGACTTTCTCCTGGAACTTTTAGGGTTAGTCTTAAGTAGAAATTATTTTCTATTTAATGGTGAGATGTTTATACAGCTCCTTGGTTGTGCAATGGGGTCCTGTGTGGCCCCGGCTTATGCTAATGCGTTCATGTTTTCAGTTGAGAAATATTTATTTTTTAATAATCCGCATTGGTCAGCAAAGATACACTTGTTTTGTAGGTATATAGACGACATTTTCTTGTTGTGGCATGGCGAGAAAAATGAGTTCATCAATATGATGACGGAGATCAATCTAATGCAGGGGTGGGGAACCTCCTGCCCGTGGGCCGTATAAGGCCCGCGAAGCCGTTTGCTCCGGCCCACCCGCTTCTCTGTGAGACACGCTGCCGCTCAGTCCGGCGGCAGCGTGTCTCAGCTGTCTGGACAGGGACTCAGGAGGAGAGCGCAGCTGTCGGGTGGGAGCGGCGGCGTGTAGAACTTGACAACAGCCGCCGGTTCGTGAGCCAATCAGAGCTCGCGGATCGGCAGCCAATCAGGAGCCGCGGTTGCCGGTCCGCGAGCTCTGATTGGCTCTCGAACCGGCGGCTGGTTTCAAGTCCTACACGCCGCCGCCCAACATAGCCGCGCTCTCCTCCGTGTCCCGCCGAAAGAAGCAGCGGTAAGCAGCACGGGGGGGACGGGGGGTGGGGCATCTGTATACCTGGCACTGTGGGGACATCTGTATACCTGGCACTGTGAGGGGCTTTTGTATACCTGGCACTGTGGGGGGCATCTGTATACCTGGCACTGTGAGGGGCTTTTGTATACCTGGCACTGTGGGGGGCATCTGTATACCTGGCACTGTGGGGACATCTGTATACCTAGCACTGTGGGGGGCATATGTATACCTTGCACTGTTGGGCATCTGTATACCTGGCACTGTGAGGGACATCTGTATACCTGGCACTGTGGGGAGCATCTGTATACCTGGCACTGTGGGGACATCTGTATAACTGGCACTGTGAGGGGCATCTGTATACCCGGCACTGTGGGGGGATCTGTATACCTGGCACTGTGGGGACATCTGTATACCTGGCACTGTGAGGGGCATTTGTATACCTGGCACTGTGGGGGGCATTTGTATACCTGGCACTGTGGGGGCATCAGTATACCTGGCACTGTGGGGTCATCTGTATACCAAGCACTGTGAGGGGTATTTGTATACCTGGCACTGTGGGGGCATTTGTATACCTGGCACTGTGGGGGCATTTGTATACCAGGCACTGTGGGGGCATTTGTATACCTGGCACTGTGGGGACATCTGTATACCTGGCACTGTGAGGGGCATTTGTATACCTGGCACTGTGGGGGGGCATTTGTATACCTGGCACTGTGGGGGCATCAGTATACCTGGCACTGTGGGGTCATATGTATACCTAGCACTGTGAGGGGTATTTGTATACCTGGCACTGTGGGGGCATTTGTATACCTGGCACTGTGGGGGCATTTGTATACCTGGCACTGTGAGGGGCATTTGTATACCTGGCACTGTGAGGGGTATTTGTATACCTGGCACTGTGGGGGCATCTGTATACCTGGCACTGTAGGGACATCTGTATACCTGGCACTGTGGGGGGCATCTGTATACCCGGCACTGTGGGGGCATTTGTATACCTGGCACTGTGGGGACATCTGTATACCTGGCACTGTGAGGGGCATTTGTATACCTGGCACTGTGGGGGCATCAGTATACCTGGCACTGTGGGGTCATCTGTATACCTAGCACTGTGAGGGGTATTTGTATACCTGGCACTGTGGGGGCATTTGTATACCTGGCACTGTGGGGGCATTTGTATACCTGGCACTGTGAGGGGCATTTGTATACCTCGCACTGTGAGGGGCATTTGTATGCCTGGCACTGTGGGGGGCATTTGTATACCTGGCACTGTGGGGGCATTTGTATACCTGGCACTGTGGGGGCAATTGTGGATCTGGCACTGCACTATTGGGGGCATATGTGTATCACGTCCCATTTTAACTGGCCACACCCATTTTTTTGGTGCGCACACACAGTGCCTATAAGGGGCAGACCTACTGGGGGGCAAGGTAATTTTTTAAGTTGAGAATTTTTGTATGGCCCCCGAAGGATTTTATAAATATCCACATGGCCCTCGGTAGAAAAAAGGTTCCCCACCCCTGATCTAATGGATCCTAATATCAAATTTACTTTTGAGATAAGTGATGAATGTATCCATTTTCTAGATGTAAATCTCAAGATAAAGGAAGGTAAATTTAATGCCTCAATATTTAATAAACCTACTGATTGTAATTCTCTTCTTAACGCTTCAAGTCACCATCCAAGAGCGCTCAAGGTTGGTTTGCCCTATTCTCAATATTTGCGAGTAAAGAGAATCTGTGATAATACTGACGATGAAAACGAACAATTACATTTAATGACAAAAAGATTTTTGCAGAAAGGTTATGCAACACACACCTTACAGGAAGCCAGGAGCAGAGCCATGTCTGTCCCAAGATCAGATTTACTGAAGAAGAAGCAGATTAATGACACTGTAGAGGATAGGATAACCTGGATCAATTAATACTCTACATCTAGTACAGAAATCACGAGAGTAGGAAAAAGGCATTGGCCTATCATCACAAGTGATAAGACTCTCCCCCTGTTGCAGAATGCATAAATACTACCATGTTATAAGAGATCGAAGAATATTCGTGATTGGGTGGTGCATACAGACATCACCAATTTGTCTGCAGCTAGTAACAGTAAATCACAGCACTTTTTATCTAGAAAACCTGGAAACTAGAGATGAGCGCCGGAAATTTTTCGGGTTTTGTGTTTTGGTTTTGGGTTCGGTTCCGCGGCCGTGTTTTGGGTTCGACCGCGTTTTGGCAAAACCTCACCGAATTTTTTTTGTCGGATTCGGGTGTGTTTTGGATTCGGGTGTTTTTTTAAAAAAACCCTAAAAAACAGCTTAAATCATAGAATTTGGGGGTAATTTTGATCCCAAAGTATTATTAACCTCAAAAAACATAATTTACACTCATTTTCAGCCTATTCTGAACACATCACACCTCACAATATTATTTTTAGTCCTAAAATTTGCACCGAGGTCGCTGTGTGAGTAAGATAAGCGACCCTAGTGGCCGACACAAACACCGGGCCCATCTAGGAGTGGCACTGCAGTGTCACGCAGGATGGCCCTTCCAAAAAACCCTCCCCAAACAGCACATGACGCAAAGAAAAAAAGAGGCGCAATGAGGTAGCTGACTGTGTGAGTAAGATTAGCGACCCTAGTGGCCGACACAAACACCGGGCACATCTAGGAGTGGCACTGCAGTGTCACGCAGGATGTCCCTTCCAAAAAACCCTCCCCAAACAGCACATGACGCAAAGAAAAAAAGAGGCGCAATGAGGTAGCTGTGTGAGTAAGATTAGCGACCCTAGTGGCCGACACAAACACCGGGCCCATCTAGGAGTGGCACTGCAGTGTCACGCAGGATGTCCCTTCCAAAAAACCCTCCCCAATCAGCACATGATGCAAAGAAAAAGAAAAGAAAAAAGAGGTGCAAGATGGAATTATCCTTGGGCCCTCCCACCCACCCTTATGTTGTATAAACAAAACAGGACATGCACACTTTAACCAACCCATCATTTCAGTGACAGGGTCTGCCACACGACTGTGACTGATATGACGGGTTGGTTTGGACCCCCCCCCAAAAAAGAAGCAATTAATCTCTCCTTGCACAAACTGGCTCTACAGAGGCAAGATGTCCACCTCATCTTCACCCTCCGATATATCACCGTGTACATCCCCCTCCTCACAGATTATCAATTCGTCCCCACTGGAATCCACCATCTCAGCTCCCTGTGTACTTTGTGGAGGCAATTGCTGCTGGTCAATGTCTCCGCGGAGGAATTGATTATAATTCATTTTAATGAACATCATCTTCTCCACATTTTCTGGATGTAACCTCGTACGCCGATTGCTGACAAGGTGAGCGGCGGCACTAAACACTCTTTCGGAGTACACACTTGTGGGAGGGCAACTTAGGTAGAATAAAGCCAGTTTGTGCAAGGGCCTCCAAATTGCCTCTTTTTCCTGCCAGTATAAGTACGGACTGTGTGACGTGCCTACTTGGATGCGGTCACTCATATAATCCTCCACCATTCTATCAATGTTGAGAGAATCATATGCAGTGACAGTAGACGACATGTCCGTAATCGTTGTCAGGTCCTTCAGTCCGGACCAGATGTCAGCATCAGCAGTCGCTCCAGACTGCCCTGCATCACCGCCAGCGGGTGGGCTCGGAATTCTGAGCCTTTTCCTCGCACCCCCAGTTGCGGGAGAATGTGAAGGAGGAGATGTTGACAGGTCGCGTTCCGCTTGACTTGACAATTTTGTCACCAGCAGGTCTTTCAACCCCAGCAGACCTGTGTCTGCCGGAAAGAGAGATCCAAGGTAGGCTTTAAATCTAGGATCGAGCACGGTGGCCAAAATGTAGTGCTCTGATTTCAACAGATTGACCACCCGTGAATCCTTGTTAAGCGAATTAAGGGCTGCATCCACAAGTCCCACATGCCTAGCGGAATCGCTCCGTGTTAGCTCCTTCTTCAATGCCTCCAGCTTCTTCTGCAAAAGCCTGATGAGGGGAATGACCTGACTCAGGCTGGCAGTGTCTGAACTGACTTCACGTGTGGCAAGTTCAAAGGGCATCAGAACCTTGCACAACGTTGAAATCATTCTCCACTGCACTTGAGACAGGTGCATTCCATCTCCTATATCGTGCTCAATTGTATAGGCTTGAATGGCCTTTTGCTGCTCCTCCAACCTCTGAAGCATATAGAGGGTTGAATTCCACCTCGTTACCACTTCTTGCTTCAGATGATGGCAGGGCAGGTTCAGTAGTTTTTGGTGGTGCTCCAGTCTTCTGTACGTGGTGCCTGTACGCCGAAAGTGTCCCGCAATTTTTCTGGCCACCGACAGCATCTCTTGCACGCCCCTGTCGTTTTTTAAAAAATTCTGCACCACCAAATTCAAGGTATGTGCAAAACATGGGACGTGCTGGAATTTGCCCATATTTAATGCACACACAATATTGCTGGCGTTGTCCGATGCCACAAATCCACAGGAGAGTCCAATTGGGGTAAGCCATTCCGCGATGATCTTCCTCAGTTGCCGTAAGAGGTTTTCAGCTGTGTGCGTATTCTGGAAAGCGGTGATACAAAGCGTAGCCTGCCTAGGAAAGAGTTGGCGTTTGCGAGATGCTGCTACTGGTGCCGCCGCTGCTGTTCTTGCGGCGGGAGTCCATACATCTACCCAGTGGGCTGTCACAGTCATATAGTCCTGACCCTGCCCTGCTCCACTTGTCCACATGTCCGTGGTTAAGTGGACATTGGGTACAACTGCATTTTTTAGGACACTGGTGAGTCTTTTTCTGACGTCCGTGTACATTCTCGGTATCGCCTGCCTAGAGAAGTGGAACCTAGATGGTATTTGGTAACGGGGGCACACTGCCTCAATAAATTGTCTAGTTCCCTGTGAACTAACGGCGGATACCGGACGCACGTCTAACACCAACATAGTTGTCAAGGACTCAGTTATCCGCTTTGCAGTAGGATGACTGCTGTGATATTTCATCTTCCTCGCAAAGGACTGTTGAACAGTCAATTGCTTACTGGAAGTAGTACAAGTGGGCTTACGACTTCCCCTCTGGGATGACCATCGACTCCCAGCGGCAACAACAGCAGCGCCAGCAGCAGTAGGCGTTACACGCAAGGATGCATCGGAGGAATCCCAGGCAGGAGAGGACTCGTCAGACTTGCCAGTGACATGGCCTGCAGGACTATTGGCATTCCTGGGGAAGGAGGAAATTGACACTGAGGGAGTTGGTGGGGTGGTTTGCGTGAGCTTGGTTACAAGAGGAAGGGATTTACTGGTCAGTGGACTGCTTCCGCTGTCACCCAAAGTTTTTGAACTTGTCACTGACTTATTATGAATGCGCTGCAGGTGACGTATAAGGGAGGATGTTCCGAGGTGGTTAACGTCCTTACCCCTACTTATTACAGCTTGACAAAGGGAACACACGGCTTGACACCTGTTGTCCGCATTTCTGGTGAAATACCTCCACACCGAAGAGCTGATTTTTTTGGTATTTTCACCTGGCATGTCAACGGCCATATTCCTCCCACGGACAACAGGTGTCTCCCCGGGTGCCTGACTTAAACAAACCACCTCACCATCAGAATCCTCCTGGTCAATTTCCTCCCCAGCGCCAGCAACACCCATATCCTCCTCATCCTGGTGTACTTCAACACTGACATCTTCAATCTGACTATCAGGAACTGGACTGCGGGTGCTCCTTCCAGCACTTGCAGGGGGCATGCAAATAGTGGAAGGCGCATGCTCTTCACGTCCAGTGTTGGGAAGGTCAGGCATCGCAAACGACACAATTGGACTCTCCTTGTGGATTTGGGATTTCAAAGAACGCACAGTTCTTTGCGGTGCTTTTGCCAGCTTGAGTCTTTTCAGTTTTCTAGCGAGAGGCTGAGTGCTTCCATCCTCATGTGAAGCTGAACCACTAGCCATGAACATAGGCCAGGATCTCAGCCGTTCCTTGCCACTCCGTGTGGTAAATGGCATATTGGCAAGTTTACGCTTCTCCTCCGACAATTTTATTTTAGGTTTTGGAGTCCTTTTTTTTCTGATATTTGGTGTTTTGGATTTGACATGCTCTGTACTATGACATTGGGCATCGGCCTTGGCAGACGACGTTGCTGGCATTTCATCGTCTCGGCCATGACTAGTGGCAGCAGCTTCAGCACGAGGTGGAAGTGGATCTTGATCTTTCCCTAATTTTGGAACCTCAACTTTTTTGTTCTCCATATTTTATAGGCAGAACTAAAAGGCACCTCAGGTAAACAATGGAGATGGATGGATTGGATACTAGTATACAATTATGGACGGACTGCCACGGTTAGGTGGTATAAAAAAACCACGGTTAGGTGGTATATATTATAATAATAATACAATTATGGATGGACGGACTGCCTGCCGACTGCCGACACAGAGGTAGCCACAGCCGTGAACTACCGCACTGTACACTGGTTGATAAAGAGATAGTAGTATACTCGTAACAACTAGTATGACACTATGACGACGGTATAAAGAATGAAAAAAAAACCACGGTTAGGTGGTATATATTATAATAATAATACAATTATGGATGGACGGACTGCCTGCCGACTGCCGACACAGAGGTAGCCACAGCCGTGAACTACCGCACTGTACACTGGTTGATAAAGAGATAGTAGTATACTCGTAACAACTAGTATGACACTATGACGACGGTATAAAGAATGCAAAAAAAACCACAGTTAGGTGGTATATATTATAATAATAATACAATTATGGATGGACGGACTGCCTGCCGACTGCCGACACAGAGGTAGCCACAGCCGTGAACTACCGCACTGTACACTGGTTGATAAAGAGATAGTAGTATACTCGTAACAACTAGTATGACACTATGACGGTATAAAGAATGAAAAAAAAACCACGGTTAGGTGGTATATATTATAATAATAATACAATTATGGATGGACGGACTGCCTGCCGACTGCCGACACAGAGGTAGCCACAGCCGTGAACTACCGCACTGTACACTGGTTGATAAAGAGATAGTAGTATACTCGTAACAATTAGGATGACACTATGACGGTATAAAGAATGAAAAAAAAACCACGGTTAGGTGGTAGGTATATAATAATAAATAATACAATTCTGGTCGGACGGACTGCCTGCCGTGTGCCGACACAGAGGTAGCCACAGCCGTGAACTACCGCACTGTACACTGGTTGATAAAGAGATAGTAGTATACTCGTAACAATTAGGATGACACTATGACGGTATAAAGAATGAAAAAAAAACCACGGTTAGGTGGTAGGTATATAATAATAAATAATACAATTCTGGTCGGACGGACTGCCTGCCGTGTGCCGACACAGAGGTAGCCACAGCCGTGAACTACCGCACTGTACACTGGTTGATAAAGAGATAGTAGTATACTCGTAACAATTAGGATGACACTATGACGGTATAAAGAATGAAAAAAAAACCACGGTTAGGTGGTAGGTATATAATAATAAATAATACAATTCTGGTCGGACGGACTGCCTGCCGTGTGCCGACACAGAGGTAGCCACAGCCGTGAACTACCGCACTGTACACTGGTTGATAAAGAGATAGTAGTATACTCGTAACAATTAGGATGACACTATGACGGTATAAAGAATGAAAAAAAAACCACGGTTAGGTGGTAGGTATATAATAATAAATAATACAATTCTGGTCGGACGGACTGCCTGCCGTGTGCCGACACAGAGGTAGCCACAGCCGTGAACTACCGCACTGTACACTGGTTGATAAAGAGATAGTAGTATACTCGTAACAATTAGGATGACACTATGACGGTATAAAGAATGAAAAAAAAACCACGGTTAGGTGGTAGGTATATAATAATAAATAATACAATTCTGGTCGGACGGACTGCCTGCCGTGTGCCGACACAGAGGTAGCCACAGCCGTGAACTACCGCACTGTACACTGGTTGATAAAGAGATAGTAGTATACTCGTAACAATTAGGATGACACTATGACGGTATAAAGAATGAAAAAAAAACCACGGTTAGGTGGTAGGTATATAATAATAAATAATACAATTCTGGTCGGACGGACTGCCTGCCGTGTGCCGACACAGAGGTAGCCACAGCCGTGAACTACCGCACTGTACTGTGTCTGCTGCTAATATAGACTGGTTGATATTTAAAGAGATATTAGTAGTATACAACAATACTATACTGGTGGTCAGGCACTGGTCACCACTCCTGCAGCAAAAGTGTGCACTGTTAATTAATATAATTGTACTCCTGGCTCCTGCTAACAACCTGCAGTGCTCCCCAGTCTCCCCCACAATTAATTATAAGCTTTTAATTTATACATTGATGACTGTGCAGCACACTGGGCTGAGCTGAGTGCACACAGACTGAGTCACACTGTGTGACTGACTGTGCTGTGTATCGTTTTTTTTTTCAGGCAGAGAACGGATATAGCAGAGAGAAGTGAACGGATATATTATATTAAATAAAAGTTAACTAGCAACTGCACTGGTCACTGACTGTGGTAAACTAACTCTGTCTGCGACTCTGCACAATCTCTCTCTATCTAATCTATCTATCTCTATTCTAATGGAGAGGACGCCAGACACGTCCTCTCCCTATCAATCTCAATGCACGAGTGAAAATGGCGGCGACGCGCGGCTCCTTATATAGAATCCGAGTCTCGCGATAGAATCCGAGCCTCGCGAGAATCCGACAGCGTCATGATGACGTTCGGGCGCGCTCGGGTTAACCGAGCAAGGCGGGAAGATCCGAGTCGCTCGGACCCGTGGAAAAAAAAGTGAAGTTCGTGCGGGTTCGGATTCAAAGAAACCGAACCCGCTCATCTCTACTGGAAACTACCGCTGCCTTGGTTGTACTACTTGTAGCTTTTTGGAGACATACATTCACACACCCTAGAACAGGAAGGAAATTTAAGATCCGCCATGTCCTAACTTGCACTAGTCGCTTTATCATATACTATATACGCAGCCCTTGCTGTTTACTATTTATTGGAAAGACCATCTGCACTTTGCGTGAATGCATGGCCCAACACAGAAGTGCAATTCGCCAGGCATTGGAGGGAAAACAAATTGACCAGCCTGTCGCAAAACATTTCAAGGAGTTTAAACATAACCTTGCTACTCTCCGTTACAAAATGATTGACTTTGTCCCTGAAAGCCCTAGGGGAGGTGATCGAGCTAAAGTATTGCTACAGCGCGAATCCCGTTGGATTTATGAACTAAATACAGTTAAACCTTTTGGACTCAATGACCAGATTAGTTTTAATTGCTTTATTTAGATTTCACTGTATTTCTGTGGCTTACTGTTTGAGAAAGATAGTATGTGTCCTTTTTTATGTGTAACCTTACGGTATAAGTCTTTTAGAATATTTGTCAAGTATACTATAGATGTCTTTTCTAGTATTGACGTTTAATGTGGCTATATTGTTCTGCAGTGTCTGTTGGTGATGGGTTGTTTTTCACTGGCCGCAACGCTTTCTCGTAACCTGGCTACCTGACGTCAGGAGGCCTGGGACGGGCGCACTCCGTTGACGTCGGCTGAGACCAGCGCGGGAAGCGGCAGCATGTAGTGCACATTGGGTGAAGCTTTATAAGGTGTGTTAGGCGCCGTGGTCCGCGACGTCCTTGCGGCCCGGCGCCTAGCAACTAGTGACGCCAGGCGTGCGAGCCGCCGGGTCCCTAGCAACGCTGGGATGCCGTGCGCGCTTAGCCGCCGGCTCCCTAGTAACACTGAGCCACCTGGACCCTAGCAACGGGGACGCCACGGGCGGACCGCGCTCCCCGTTGCAGGGTCAATCTAATCAGTTAAAACATTCACACATTTGTCTTCTGCTCGTGCAGCAAGCCAGCTGCACGGCATCTTGTTAATCAGGCTCCAAGCATCTGATTGGAGGACTCCCTGCTAAATACCTGCTCAGTGCTGCACACAGACGCCGGTAATAGCTTCCTGCATGCTGCTTTGGTTTGCTGAACGTCTGTTCCTGTCCTGCTGTATCCGGTCATTCCTGTCCTCAGAAGTTCTGTATCTAGGAGTTGTCATCTCATCCCAAGAAGTCGTTTGGTCCCCTGTTGTCCTCAACGATCACCAGAGAATATCGAGTGGTGTTCGTGAGTTGCGGCTCTGCCGTGTGTTGCGGCTCAGCTGCTTTATCTTTATATTCTGTTTCGGAGCATTTGCGGAGGGTTCCGCTTCCACAAGTCCTCTCCAGAACTCGGCGGTGCCGGGTAGGAGAGTGGACAAGTGGATATTTTGGTTGTCCTTTTCCCTGGCGGTTTTTCCGCACATATTCTAGTTTTTAGTTTCTTGTAGCCCCTGGCCTGGTTGTTTAGTCAGAGGGCCCCTTGTTATCACCCTGTCTCGGATTTCCCTTTGTCTCCCATTAAGACCTGAGGGGGCATCGGAGTTGGGCAGACATAATCCGCCCTTCAAACGCGGCTGCCATGGGCTCAAGCAACCATAGTCTCGCAGGGGATTTCTGACAGCATGGGCGAGACAACGGAGTTAGGGCGCCAGGGGCTATTTTCCATTCCCGCTCCCTTCCCCAGCATTACGTTCCAGTGCTCCGGTCCTCGCAATAAGAGCTCCTCAGACCAGAGTGCTGGAATCATAACATTATTACCGGCCATACCAAAAACTAAAATTAAACAGGGTTTAATTTTTTCTCATTCAGTTTTTGTTAAAGTTCTTTGGCCTCATGAATCCGACAGGTTTAGGGCCAAATCCTGGCCAGCTCTTAGTCAATCAGATTCAAGAACTTACTCAGATGGTTCAGGATCTTTCTCTTCGGGTGAGGTCGCAGGAAGATCTTTTGCGAGCCTCCCCAAAGGTAGTCCCTGAACCAAAGATGCATTTGCCAGACCGTTTTTCTGGTGATAGAAAAGAATTTTTTAATTTTAAAGAGTCCTGTAAACTTTATTTTCGTTTAAGACCTACTTCCTCTGGTACTGAATCTCAGCGGGTTGGGATTATTATTTCTTTACTTCAGGGGGATCCTCAGACCTGGGCATTTGGTTTAAGAGCAGAGGATCCTGCGTTGTTGTCAGTAGACGCTTTCTTTAAGTCTTTAGGGCTCTTGTATGATGACCCAGATAGAGAGGCGTCCGCTGAAAGTCAGCTGCGCGCTCTCACACAAGGTAGAAATCCTGCAGAGGTTTATTGTACCGAGTTTCGCCGTTGGTCGAACGACTGTGGCTGGAATGACCCAGCCCTGCGCAGTCAGTTTCGCCTCGGTTTATCAGAGTTTATTAAAGACAGTCTCCTCCAGTACCCCGCTCCTGAGACTCTCGATAAACTCATGGAGCTTTCTATTAAGATTGATCGTCGTCTCAGAGAGCGGAGGGCTGAAAGAGGAACAACTGTAAGGTCTAGTCCTTGTGTTTATTCCATTCCTGAGGACGTTGAAGAGCCCATGCAGATGGGTCTCTCCCGGCTGTCTCCTGAGGAAAAAACCAGAAGGCAAAATTCCGGTCTTTGTTTGTACTGTGGTGGTAAGGGACATTTTGCTCGTAATTGTCCGAACAAGTCGGGAAACGCCTTGACCAGGTGAATTGTGAGGGGGTTCACCTAGGTCTGCAGCTTATCTCCTCGAATAACTCTCTTTAGTTCCAGTTAAGGTTTCCTTTGGCAGCCTCAGTTCTTTGGTGTCGGCTTTTGTTGACAGTGGAGCTGCAGGAAACTTTATGGATTTAACTTGGGCTAAGGCCTTAGGCATTCCACAGTTACCATTGGATAGGTGTATCACCATGCACGGCTTAGATGGGAGTCCGCTTTCCAATGGGGTTATTACTCACCGTACACCTTCCGTAGTACTTACAGTAGCAGCCTTACATTCCGAAAATATTGAATTCTACCTAACACATTGCCCAGCAGTTCCAGTTGTTCTGGGTCACCCTTAGCTGGCCTTTCATAATCCCACCATTGATTGGCGGTCCGGGGAGATTTCCCAATGGAGTACATTTTGTGCTAAGGAATGTATTTCGTATCCAGTCAGAGTAGCAGCTATCATTCCAGAGCTCATTCCTGTGGAATACCAGGAGTTTGCCGATGTATTCTCCAAAGGCAATGCGGACATTCTGCCTCCCCATCGGCCTTATGATTGTGTTATTGAGCTAGTTCCAGGTGCCGCATTGCCAAAGGGGAGATTATATGCATTGTCCGGGCCAGAAACATCGGCCATGAATGATTATGTTCAGGAGAGCTTAGAGAAAGGATTTATTAGACCATCAAAATCTCCTTTAAGTGCAGGTTTTTTCTTTGTGGAGAAGAAGGATGGCTCGCTTAGACCATGCATTGATTTTAGAGCCCTGAATAAGATCTCAGTAAAAAACACCTATCCTTTGCCGTTAATTTCTGTACTTTTTGATCAGTTACGTTCTGCTGTGATTTTTTCTAAAATTGACCTTAGAGGAGCTTACAACCTCATCCGAATTAAATCTGGAGATGAGTGGAAGACGGCTTTCAGCACTCAGTCGGGTCACTACGAATACCTGGTGATGCCGTTCGGCCTGTCTAATGCTCCAGCAGTTTTTCAAGACCTCATTAACGATGTGCTCCGTGACTTCCTAGGGAAATTCGTGGTAGTTTATTTAGACGACATCTTGATTTATTCTGAATCGATGGAACAACATGTTACCCAGGTTCGTCTGGTTCTTCAAAAGTTACGTGAGAATCATTTATATGCCAAGCTGGAGAAGTGTGATTTTCACGTCACGGAAGTATCTTTTTTAGGGTACATAATTTCCCCTCAGGGATTTTCCATGGAACCAAAGAAGCTCCAGGCCATCCTTAATTGGGCGCAACCCACCAATTTAAAAGCAATTCAGCGCTTTTTAGGGTTTGCGAATTATTATAGGAGGTTCATTCATTCTTTTTCTGACCTTGTTGCTCCTATAGTAGCTCTGACAAAGAAAGGAGCGGATCCTACCAACTGGTCGCATGAAGCTGAGTTGTCCTTCCGGGCCTTGAAACAAGCCTTTGTCTCGGCTCCAGTCCTCAGACATCCTAATCCGGAGTTGCCCTTTGTTGTGGAGGTTGATGCCTCAGAGGTTGGAGTGGGGGCTGTCCTTTCTCAAAAGGATCCGGAGTCTCTGGAGTTACATCCTTGTGCCTTTATGTCCAGGAAATTCTCCTCCGCTGAATCCAACTATGACGTTGGTAATCGGGAGTTGCTGGCGGTAAAGTGGGCTTTCGAGGAGTGGAGGCATTGGCTGGAGGGAGCAAAACATACTATTTCGGTTTTGACTGACCATAAGAACCTGCAATACATTGAATCAGCTAAACGGCTTAATGCCCGGCAGGCACATTGGGCATTATTTTTTACTCGTTTCAAATTTATAATCACTTTCAGACCTGGTTCCAAGAATACTAAAGCTGATGCCCTGTCACGTAGCTTTCTTCCGGTTCACAATAGCAATCCTGTTGTTACCCCCATACTTCCATCTTCGGTCATCCGGGCAGGCCTCACACAGGATTTATTTACCCAGTTAAACCAGCTTCAACACCAAGCTCCTAGATTTACTCCTGCTGGTCGTCTTTACGTCCCTGAATTTTTGAGAGCCACTGTTTTAACTAAATTTCATGACAACAAAGTTTCAGGGCATCCGGGAATCACTAAGACATTGGAGTTAGTCTCTCGCTCAGTATGGTGGCCTAGTCTTTCTAAAGACGTTAAGGAATTTGTTTATTCATGTCAGGTTTGTGCACAGCATAAGGTTCCCCGTTCCTTGCCTATCGGGCAACTTATGCCGTTAACTGTTCCTCTCAGGCCATGGTCTCATATTTCCATGGATTTTGTGGTTGACCTTCCCCTTTCAGCCGGATTCCGAGTCATATGGGTGGTAGTGGACCGTTTTAGTAAAATGGCTCATTTTATTGCTCTTCCTCGATTGCCTTCTGCTCAAGGGTTGGCAGTTTTGTTCCTCCGCCATGTGTTCAGGCTTCATGGGTTGCCCACTGATATTGTTTCTGATCGGGGTCCACAATTCATCGCACAATTCTGGAAATGTTTTTGTGCCTCATTAAAGATGAAACTGTCGTTAACATCCGGTTACCACCCACAATCCAACGGGCAAACCGAACGAGTCAACCAGTCATTAAAACAATATTTGCGCTTGTATTCAGCCAAACTCCAGAATGATTGGTCCGAGTTTCTCCCTTTGGCTGAATTTGCTTACAATAATTCTTGTCATTCCTCCACTAAAGAGTCTCCATTCTTTTCAGTTTTTGGTTTTCACCCCAGAGCCAATTCTTTTTTTCATCATTCTCCAGTCTCCTCGCTAACCTTAACCTCCCATCTCAGAGCAATTTGGAAAAAAGTGCACCTTGCTCTCAGAAAAGCGGCCTTCCGAGAGAAGAAATTTTCTGACAGGCTCCGACGTCCTTGCACTTTTAAGGTGGGAGATAAGGTGTGGTTGTCAACTCGCAACGTCAGGCTTCGACAATCCTCGGCTAGACTGGGACCCAAATTTATTGGACCGTTTCTTATTATTAAGAAGGTTAACCCAGTTGCCTTTCGGCTACGTTTACCGAGATCCCTTAAGATTGGAAATACTTTTCACTGTTCCCTGTTGAAACTATTTGTTTCTTCCAGTAGATTTCCTCGGAAAATCTCTCTAGGTGGATCTCCGGTGGATGTGCAGGGACAACAGGAGTTCCTGGTAGAGAAAGTTCTTGATTCAAGAATATCCCGGGGCCGGCTTTATTTTTTGGTTCATTGGAGAGGCTATGGTCCGGAGGAAAGGTCTTGGGTCCTGGACAAGGATCTTCATGCCCCTAGACTCAAGAAAGCATTTTTTCGAGAATTTCCTCAGAAACCTGGCTCTAGGGGTTCGTTGACCCCTCCTCAAGGGGGGGGTACTGTTAGGCGCCGTGGTCCGCGACGTCCTTGCGGCCCGGCGCCTAGCAACTAGTGACGCCAGGCGTGCGAGCCGCCGGGTCCCTAGCAACGCTGGGATGCCGTGCTCGCTTAGCCGCCGGCTCCCTAGTAACACTGAGCCGCCTGGACCCTAGCAACGGGGACGCCATGGGCGGACCGCGCTCCCCGTTGCAGGGTCAATCTAATCAGTTAAAACATTCACACATTTGTCTTCTGCTCGTGCAGCAAGCCAGCTGCACGACATCTTGTTAATCAGGCTCCAAGCATCTGATTGGAGGACTCCCTGCTAAATACCTGCTCAGTGCTGCACACAGACGCCGGTAATAGCTTCCTGCATGCTGCTTTGGTTTGCTGAACGTCTGTTCCTGTCCTGCTGTATCCGGTCATTCCTGTCCTCAGAAGTTCTGTATCTAGGAGTTGTCATCTCATCCCAAGAAGTCGTTTGGTCCCCTGTTGTCCTCAACGATCACCAGAGAATATCGAGTGGTGTTCGTGAGTTGCGGCTCTGCCGTGTGTTGCGGCTCAGCTGCTTTATCTTTATATTCTGTTTCGGAGCATTTGCGGAGGGTTCCGCTTCCACAAGTCCTCTCCGGAACTCGGCGGTGCCGGGTAGGAGAGTGGACAAGTGGATATTTTGGTTGTCCTTTTCCCTGGCGGTTTTTCCGCACATATTCTAGTTTCCAGTTAGCTTGTAGCCCCTGGCCTGGTTGTTTAGTCACAGGGCCCCTTGTTATCACCCTGTCTCGGATTTCCCTTTGTCTCCCATTAAGACCTGAGGGGGCATCGGAGTTGGGCAGACATAATCCGCCCTTCAAACGCGGCTGCCATGGGCTCAAGCAACCATAGTCTCGCAGGGGATTTCTGACAGCACGGGCGAGACAACGGAGTTAGGGCGCCAGGGGCTATTTTCCATTCCCGCTCCCTTCCCCAGCATTACGTTCCAGTGCTCCGATCCTCGCAATAAGATCTCCTCAGACCAGAGTGCTGGAATCATAACAGGTGAGCATTTTTGTTTGTATGATTGTCCTGACGAAAATTTATGAACTAAATTGAAACGTTGACTATACAGTCTTGTACTTTTTCTTCTAAAAAATCCCTACGAGTGCCGCCTGAACCAGCTGCATATTCTATCTTTTTGGAGGGCACCAGGGTTGTTGCTAAGCAAGGTGGAGTGCCGGGCATTTGTCTGCATATATATATATATATATATATAAAAATTGAAACAGCACTCCCAATAGCAAAGTTCAGCCTTCCCCGGTGCCCTCCTAGGTCCCTTCGGCAAAGGTCCAGAAACAGCAAATAGAGGCGGCACTTGGATAATTCATGTGAGTCAGAGGCAGGTATATATCAACGTTTCGAATGTTTATTCGTCATCAGGATAAAATACACAGTGAAAAAAAACTCCTTAAATACCTTACCTCACCATGTGTAATTACTCCATAGCGCGAGTTCCGGTATGAAGACGCCCACCAATTGCGTCACCATCCCTCGCCCATTGCCATGGTAACCTAAATCACAATCATACAATCATGAACATGGCTACACAGAGATCTGTATAATTGCAACACTAGAAACACATTCAGGGATACATTGTGTTACAAATGGCCATAACATACACCTTGGGGGTCATTGCGACCCGATGACTCACTGCAGTTTGTCGCAGCGCAGCGATCGGGTCAGAACTGCGCATGTGCCGGTGCCGCAGTGCGCCGGGGCATGAGAGCATTCATTGCCTAGCGATTGCCTCTGATACAGAGGCGGTCGCTGGGCAGGAGGGGGCTGAACGGCGGCGTTAAGCCGCCATTTAGGGGGAGCGGTCTGGCCAACGCCGTGCGACAATTAACTCCCGGCCAGCCGCAGGAGCTGCGCTGGCCGGCAGTTACTCCTCAAATACAAAGGCATCGCCGCTGTGCGATGCTTTTGTATTTGTGCGGGGAAGGGGGGCGGCACTGACATGCGGGGCATACTAGCCCTGTGCTGGGCGTCCCCCCGCATGTCAGGGAAGATGATCGTAGCTGTGCTAAATTTAGCACAGCTACGATCAACTCGTAATGACCCCCAGTATCACAATCCACAGTAGCAAAATTAACACATATAGAGCAAAGCCTGCCTACATCCCGAAGCGAGGATTCAAATTACTCCAATATAACCAATTAATTTTTTTCACTGTGTATTTTATCCTGATGATGAATAAACATTTGAAACATTGATAAATACCTGCCTCTAACTCACATGAATTATCCGAGTAATGCCTCCACTTGCTATATATATATATATGTGCAAGCGGATTGGCGGCACTCAGTGACTGTTATTAGCTGCAAAAACGTGCTTTAATTTTCAACGTTGCTGACGGGTGGCGTTTCCAATAAGCTCCCAGGGACCTGGGAGTTCTTGATTTGCTCCGCCTGCACTGCGGACGCTAACTGAACAGAGGGAGAGACGAGAGACCCTGCCGAAGCCGGGCCGGGAGCCTCAGAATCCGGGCGGTGGCCATCTTGGATCGCGAGTGTTAGAAAGAAAAGCTGCAGTGCTCCGGACCCAGGTGAGCCTCACCCGCCACCCCGACCTGCATGAGCCGCTTTCCTCTCCTCTCCCCTCCCTGCGACCTCCTGTCGGACCGCTCCCTCACCTGCTGCGGACAGACCGCCGGACCTACAACGACCCTCTGCCCTCCATCCACATACAACCGTCCCCTGGGGTTGTAGCCCCGTGCTCTGGACGACTCCACCTGTTATCCGGCTACCCCCCACGCACCCTGCACGGCCCCTTCTTGCCCTCTGGAGCTGAAACCGTTCCCATAAGGGCCCATCAGCCGCGGCCCACGGTTTCGCCCGGCCCTGCATACTGTTTATATCGGGCACTGTAACGGCCCAGCTTGGGACTGCGCAAGTGGGACTCGCTGGTGTCCTTGCGGATCGCCCTGTGTCCTGTGAGTGCTACACAGATTTCCTCTCTACCAGGTGAATCCCTCTCGGGGTGCCTACTCCGAATCCCTCTCCCTCCCTATAGAGGCCCTCTACCTCTCTCGTTGCATACCTCCACTAATTGACGCCCCTCTCCGTCGGAGCTCCCCGAAGTTCTGCCACAAGCTGCCAATGCTGCCGCTCCACGCAGTAATGCAATACCTCGTGCTCTCGTCCTCCGTTACTCTCCGTGAGGCCACCTGATGATCACCTGAGACCATTCCGCGGGGAGTGACCGCTCCCTGGGAGCCATGTTGTTTTATGTATCTTCTTGATTCTGACGCATCTTGAGTTTATTGCAAACACCCTCCTTGCTATCTCCCTGGAGCATGAGGCGTACCTCGAAATCCTCTAAACGGAGCAACAACAACAACCGATCTCAAAAATCCACGAGATCTCAAGCAGACCTGAGGCCTTTCCTTCATCCATCAATATCCCCACAGCTGGAGAGTTGTTCTTCACCCCACCCCCCGACGTCTCCCTCTGCCTCCTCGATCTCAAATCCAGCTGACGTCATGGCTGACCCCGGTACGGCGGGAGGCCGGGACCTCCGGGAAATCCTGACCTTCATGAAGTCACTTCCCACTAAGCAAGACCTTCAAGACACCATTAGGAATGAGCTCGCCTCCATTAAAAGCGAAATCTCACACCTGTCTGATCGCGTAGTGAACTTGGAAGAAGACCAAGACACCAATGTCTCCTGTATGTCCTTGTTGAGAGACTCCATCTTTGCTCAATCCAAGGAAATCCGTGCTTTACAGTCTAGGATGACGGATATCGATAACAGAGGCAGACGGAATAATATCCGCATCCGCGGTCTCCCGGAAGACGTTTCACAATCTGAGTTAGTGGATGCCCTGACCAAGATATTTAACGAACTCTTGAATAAAGATTCAGACAACATTATCACTTTTGACAGAGCCCACAGAGCCCTTCGACCGAGAGGCCTCCCCACCGACAGGCCCCGAGACGTAATTTGCCGGCTCCATTATTTCTCCCAGAAAGAGGAGATTATGTCCAAAGCCCGTCAACTGGCCAAAATTGATTTCAACGGCTCCGATATCAGCCTCTATCAAGATCTTTCCTGGTACACGCTCCAGCAACGGAAATCCTTGAAACCCCTAACAGACGAACTGCGGAAATGTCAACTGCGGTATCGATGGGGTTTCCCCTTTAACCTCCAGGCTTGCTCCTCTGGAAAATGGTTCCCCCTGTCTTCTCATGCAGACCTCTCCTCGTTCTGCTCTTCATTAGGTCTACCTCCGTTGAACATTCCGGATTGGGAGTTTTCTCTCCCTGATGTCCCTCTCCCTGAAAGGGCTCCTGACCTACAACCATGGCATGAGGTACGCGGTGCCAAGAAGAGAAGCCAACCGAACGCTTCCCCCTTCAAGCCTACATTGCGCTGAGGACTCGTCTGTTTTAATGTTACTGTTTTTGCTTCTTTCAAGAGTCTCTTATTACTACAACAGTGGTGGAGGGTACTCCTTCCTCTAGAAGAGTTCTCACATACGCTTCTCGTTAAATCTCTTACTGTTGAGGGATGTTATTACTAACTAACCAATCTGTCTGTTTGGGCTGGCCGGTTGGTGGTGGGGGCTGTGGATCATTCTGCTGCCCCTGTTGCCCGCCGTCCGGTCCTCTTAATGCAAGTTTTTTTTGTTTTGTTTTTTTATGTCAGTTTCGGGCGTATTTTTTCACCATGGCTCCTGGCGCGGTTCACTCCCGTTCCCCCATTGAACCCGCCCTTGGCTTACTGCCGGTAGGGAGGCTGAAAGTACTACGGTTCAGTCTCTCCCCTGCGGGTCTTTTTCTGATGTTATTACATTGTTATTGTATTTTTTTTTGTCTCTTTTTCCACGCCTACTCCTCTTCCTCCCCCTTTCCTATCCTTCCACTTTCAGGTTTATAGAAATTCGCTCTATTTCACTCCACCATGAGTGTCCCTGGAAGAATTAAAGTGCTGTCCCTTAACGCGCGTGGTCTTAACACGCTGGAGAAGAGATCTAGCCTTTTACGTTTACTGAGATCTGAAAAGGCAGATGTTGCGTTAGTGCAAGAAACCCATTTTAAAGTTGGAATTCGTAATCCCTCTCTTACCAGTCGCTATTTCCCCACGACATATTACAGCAATACCCTAGGTAGCAAGTCCAAGGGAGTGGCTATTATTTTCTCCAAGGATTTACGCATTTCTGACGTATCCACACATAGGGTGGTTCCGGGTAGACTCCTCCTCTTGACTTGTAAACTCTTTGAACAACTGTTTACCTTTGCAGTGATGTATGCCCCAAACCAGGCCCAATTGTCTTTTTTCAATTCCCATCTCCCGAGATTGGACTCTCTGTTCCAAGGCATTACTGTTTTGGGTGGGGACATCAACTGGACTTTGGACCCCAGTACTGACACATCATCCCAAACCCCTAGATTTGTTGCATCTAAATACCGCCAAATCAAACGGTTACTTCATACACAACAACTAGCTGACTCCTGGAGAACCCTCAACCCCTCAGGTCGTGACTATTCCTTCTATTCACACCCCCATCGGGTTTATTCCCGCATAGATTACTTGTTCCTTAGCCATAGACACCTCCCGCTTCTCATAGACGCCACTATCGGCTCTATCACCTGGTCAGACCACGCTCCGGTGACGTTGACTCTAGATCTCCCTCACGGTCCCCGTAAACAATGGACCTGGAGACTCAATGAGTCCCTTCTCTATGACACACTTTGTAAAGATGCCTTGGATAAGGCTATAGACGATTATATTGCCACGAATGACACAGGCGATGTCCCTCACCTAACTGTGTGGGAGGCACATAAGTGTGTTCTCCGGGGCAAGCTGATCCAACTAGGCACTTATAAGAAGAAGCAGAGGCAGTCTCTGATCTCAGGTCTTCTAACTAGGATTCACGCCCTCGAGACCTCTCACAAGGCATCATTGTCAGATAGGACCCTAGTGGAATTGACGGAAGCCCGCTCACAGTTGAATAAACTCCTGTCGGATAATATAATTCTCTCCATCCGTAAATGTAACCAGAAATACTATCAGTGGGGTAATAAACCTGGCCGAGTCCTAGCTCAGGCTATACGTACTCAACACTCGGGTTCGTTTATTGGCTCTGTGAAGGATGCCAAGGGAGTCCCCAAATTTAAATCACCTGAGATTGGCGCGTGCTTTGCACGGTTCTACGCCTTGCTTTACAACTTAGAAAGTGCCCCCCTGGGTGGAGACCCCCGCCTTTCACTCCAAAAAATAAGGGACTATCTGCGGTCCATAGAGTATCCCGTTCTCCCGCCCTCGAAACTTAGCTTGCTGGAAGCCCCTTTCACTGCCCAAGAACTGGATCACGCAATTTCCTCTATGCCATCCGGAAAAAGCCCTGGCCCTGATGGCTTCACTATTGCATACTATAAGGTGTTTAAGGATAGATTGATTCCCCTACTTCTTAGAGCATTTAACTCCATTTCATCTGGCTCTCATTTTTCCCGTGACTCTCTGGAGGCCCATGTTTTGGTGATACCGAAGCAGGGCAAAGACCCTTCGGTTTGCTCCAGTTATAGGCCCATCTCCCTCCTGAATGTGGATCTTAAGATCTATGCGAAGATCCTGGCCAATAGATTGAAAACGTTGATACCTCTCTTAGTTCACAATGACCTGGTTGGTTTTGTTTTGGGCCGAGAGGCTAAAGACAATACAACCAAAATCCTTAATCTTCCCACAGTTCTACTCCCACAATCCTACTCTCTACTGATACCGAAAAGGCATTTGATAGGGTCAATTGGAAATTTATGACCTCAATTTTAGAGCACATTAGCTTAGGTCCCAACGCACTTGCTTGGATACTAGCCCTCTACGACTCTCCGACTGCAAAGGTACGCGTAAATGGCACCCTATCTGACCCATTCACCATAAGCAATGGCAATAGGCAAGGCTGCCCACTGTCTCCATTGATCTTTGTGCTCTGTATTGAAGCGCTAGCTAGAGCCATACAAGCTAATCAGGACATCAAGGGTTTTGTTGTGGGAGAAGGAGAGTACAAATTAGCACTGTTTGCCGACGACCTTTTAGCCATAGTATCCCATCCAACCAACTCCTTACCACACCTGATGGACGAGCTTGACCTCTATGGACAACTTTCCAACTTCAAATTTAATTACTCTAAATCTAGCACTCTTAATATTTCCACCCCTGCAGAGTCCATAGTAGTTCTTAAATGTTCTTTCCCCTTCTCATGGCAATCTTCTCATATAACATACCTCGGTATAAAGCTATCCGCTAGTGAGTCCCAGCTGTTCCTGTTAAATTATTTGCATCTTTTGCAAACAATTCGGAATGATTATTCTAGATGGAATATGAGATATCTATCTTGGTTTGGAAGGATAAATATAGTTAAGATGAACACCCTTCCTAAACTATTGTATGTAATGCAGACCCTCCCAGTACGCATCCCAGAGTCCTGGTTCCGATCCATTTCGCAATTGATCCAACAGTTTGTCTGGCAACGGAGGAGACCTAGACTTAAACGCTCCCACTTGACTAAATCAATAAAAAATGGCGGCCTCAAACTTCCCGATATAAAACATTATTACCCTGCCATTCTATTAAGCAGAATTTTAGATTGGACGAGAAGTCGCGAGCTCAAACAATGGGTGGCACTGGAGGGCCTGTACGTGCAGCAATTACCGGAAATATTCCCTTGGCTCCCCTCCTTCCCGAAGTTACTCTTCCCCCATCCCACTATTGCCCCCACGCTAGCCGCCTGGAAAACACTACGGGGTCTTCCCTACATCTCATGCAAATTTGGCCCCTTGACGTCTTTTCTGCCCAACCCTGAGTTTCCACCGGGTCTTAACCCCGCTCACTTTTCTCAATGGGCTGTTGCAGGATTGTTCAGGGTCGGCCAGATGGTGTCAGCGACTGGAGTCAAACAGTTCACGGACTTGAGGGCGAGGTGGGACATCCCTCAACAGTACTTTTGGAAGTTTCTACAGATAAGGCACTTCTTGACAACTAATACTAGACTTCACAGCGCCGCCAGGGAGTTGACCCTGTTTGAGAAGCTTTGCGTTGCATCCCTAGACCTGACCCACACTATTTCCACGCTATATAAAATTGTTTGCCATTCCCGACCTGTCGATATCCCGCCCTTTGCTGTGGCCTGGGAAAGAGACTTAGGCATCTCCTTATCATCTAGAGATTGGGAAAGAATTTTCTTAAAAACTCACTTGAGCTCGGTCTGTGTCCAGGTCCGGGAGACACAATACAAAGTTTTGACAAGGTGGTATAGACACCCCTCCCTCCTCCATGCTATGTATCCCTCCTCGCCAGCCCACTGCTGGCGTTGTTCCTCCACAACTGGCTCCCTCTTTCACATTTGGTGGACTTGCTCCATGATCCAACCATTTTGGCGGGAGGTTGTGCTTGTTTCTCATAACATTCTTAAAACTCAGATTCCCTCAGACCCTGCATTTTGGCTTATTAACCACTCTGATATTCCAGTGTCCCAATACAAGCCCTCATTACTGCGTCATCTCAGCAATGCAGCACGTGCGGTAATCCCGGCCATGTGGAGGTCCCACCTCCCCCCTACACGTCGTGCATGGTTCGCTAGACTGGACTATTTTATGAGAATGGAAGACTTGTTTCTCTCATCGATAGGCAAGTCGGGCGAATTCGATTCTACTTGGCTCCCTTGGTTGGAATACAAGGCCTCAATAAGTGGTACCTCTTTCTTTCTCTTGTCCCCTTCTCTCCTTTTCTTTCTTCCTACTTTTCCTTGCTTCTTTGCTCAATGCCTAATAGCTACCTTTCCCTGGTTCTCTTTTAGTTTTTATACTTCTTAGTATATAAGAACACAATTTATTGGTGATGTACAGTGCAGCTCACAGCAGGCACACCATAGCCTCCCTACGATATTGTATTACAGTATCCCCAGCTCCTTAGATGTTGTGCTCTATCTGCCAACCCACTTTGCTGCTGCTACCTTTGAAGGTTCTTTATTCCTCTGCTGGCTTGCTATTTTTGCTCTAAGCATTTTTACATTCAGATCTGTGACTATATACTTTATTGGTATCAATGTTTCTAAATTTGAATTTGTCTGTGTTCTTCTTTATTGTTTATGTCTTTGAAATCTTTAATAAAAATCGATTGTACAAAAAAATTTTCAACGTTTCGGGCCTCTGCCCGTCGTCAGGAAATAGCAAACATGATGTGTGATAAAAAACGAACATTTATACATACACAGACAAACACAAAATCACCTGATCAGACGCAGGTGAGTGTGCGCTCCGGGCGCCGACCTCCACGAGTCCCGCCACATCATAATGAGCGCGTCCCCATGGTGTCGTCATCCAGGAGCGTCCAGTCCCCGCGGCCAATCAGGTTGCATAACGTCCCGTTGCCCCAGCAACCCGGCAGCAACGATAATACACGTATCTGAAAAGTTAAAACAATCTAAAAACAGGAAACATTAATGGAAATATTAGCAGTGATAACTGGTATACCTATATCACATATCTATTTGCTAACTAATAATGGAGAGATAGTAAATTACTAATACATTTCTCAATGGGCTATTATTACGGGTAAGTAGAACTATAGGTAACATTGTAGTCCCAAGGAGTCATTCAAACCCCTTGGGGACACAGTTCCCAAAATGTGGATCCATTTACTCTCTAGTTGCAGTAATTGCTTCTTCCTATTGCCTCCTCTGATATTGATCGGAACATGATCAGTTAACTTGGTCCTGATGCTGGCATTGTTATGTCTAGCAACAGCACAGTGGCGTGCCACTGGCTGTTCGCTGGTGCCTGATTCCAAGGCGGCTCTGATGGCCGACCTGTGGCCTGCCATCCTGTCCCTAAATTGTCATTCCGTCTTGCCCACGTAGCTTAAGCCACATGGGCAAGACAGAACATAGATGACAAATCTAGTGGTGCAAGTAAGGGCATGTCTGATCTTATATTTTTTTCCCTGAGTATGGATGTGTAATGGTGTCGCCTGGTATTAGGGATCTGCAAGTAGTGCGGCCCAAGCATCTGTGACAACCTGCTTTTTGACTGAGAAAGTGTGTAGCAGCTGCTTGCTTTTTAAGTTTCATGATGTCCCTTTTCACAAGACGATCTCCAAGGTTGCAGCCACGGGTGTAGCATGGGAGCAACCTGGTGCCAGTCAAAGCTGGTACATTTTTGTCAGTGTTAATGATGGGCCAAAATGTTTTGGCTAATTGCTTGGTGATTTTACTCTTGGTGTTAAATCTATTGACCCAAGGTAACACCTGTGTGTTACTGGTCGGAACTCTATTCGAGAGAAGGGTGTCATGTCTGGAATTATTGGAGACCCTATGCCTAATTTTCTCCAATAATCTGCGTGGATATCCTCTTTCTTGGAAATTATGGACCATATCTTCCAAGGCCACCTCTGTTTGCCTGGGATCACTAGTAATCCTTCAGACTCTCAACATCTGCGAGTAGGGTAAACCCTCCCGCAGAGGTTGTGGATGGAAACTGTCGTGCATAAGGATGGTGTTTCTGTCCGTTTCTTTTATGTAGATGGTAGTATTTATACCTGTAGGAGTCAGAGTGATGTTGACATCTAGAAAGTGTATTGATACTGAGGAAATGGTGTACGTTAATTGTACCTCGTGTCCAGTGGCATTGTGTTGATCTAACAAATTAATCAGGGATCTCTCACTTCCTGTCCAGAAAATTAATAAATCATCTATGTATCTCAGATATAAGCTGAGATTCCCTTGCTGATGAAACAATTGTTTTTCTACCATGATCATGTAAGCATTAGTGTACGATGGGGCCACATTGGACCCCATTGCACAACCGGACACTTGAAGGTAAAATTTAGTATCATAAATGAAATAATTCTTAGTCAACACCAAATGTAATAGTTGCATGACAAATTCCACAGGTGGACCTATGTAATGTGTATTCCCAGTTAACAGCATCTCAACAGCCTGCAATCCCTTGCTGTGCGGGATACAGGTATACAGGCTGCTGACATCTGCACTACATAACAGTGTACCTGTAGGCAAAGATCCCAAATTTTCCAATTTTATCAGCAACTCTGTGGTGTCTTTAAGATAGGAATCTGCCTGCTGTACACAAGGGTTAAGCAGGCTATCCAGATAAACTGCTATTGGCTGAAAGAGAGAACCCCTGGCGGATATAATGGGTCTGCCAGGGGGTTTCTCCAGCCGTTTATGTATCTTAGGGACCGTATAAAAAGCTGGCGTTTCTGGGTACTGAACCGTCAAGGCCTGCCTTTTCATTGTTAATGTACCCCTTACAAACCGCTGTATTCAGCATACTATTTAATTCTAGTTTGTACTCGGATGTAGGGTCACTGGATAGAAGGGCATATGTACTAGTATCAGACAAATGCCAAAGACATTCACAGTCATAGTCCTCAAGTGACTGAACTACCATGGCCCCTCCGTTATCAGCCACACTAATGATAATGGCAGTGCGTGCACTCAGTATTTTGACGGTACCACGTTCTGCCTCTGTAAGGTTATTACGATAAGGAATTCCACTTGATGCCTGTGTATCAAATTGGTCCATCAGTCTAGTTAAAGTCTTGATAGAAGGACTGTTGCTGATAGGATCAAATTGTGACCTAGGTTGTAGTTTTCTTAATTTAGCTGGTACAGTGGTCGTAAGTTCTTGATCTATGGCTACTTGGGAATCCTTAAAGTGTTCCTTTAATCGAAGGGATCGGTTTAATCTGTGTCAATTTTCCACTGGAATTTGTCAAACCTCGTAGTGGGGACAAAAGAGAGGCCTTTGGCAAGGATGGAAGTCTCTTGTAGCGTTAAGGGGGTAGATGAAAGGTTGAATACCTTGCTTATTTGTTCTTTGGCAGCTTGCTTTTTGTATTGCCTCTTGTTTTGGCGCCCCCTCAGCGTCCTTTTGTTACTGGATCCCTGAAGGCTGCCCGTGTTGTGACCCCTAAAGGGTGATCCGAGGTGGATGACGTTTGGGATTGCAGCTCCGGTTCACTTTCTGAAGTACTTGTGTCGTTGCGTGTTGGTTTGTCCCTGTAATGATGTCTGTAACGAGCTGGTGGTTTGTTGCGTGTTGTATTGTTGGTGGAGTTTAGCCAGGAGTATACTTGATGTTTTTGATAATCTTGCTGAACTTTTTTTTATATTTCTCCTTTTTGAACTTTATTAAGTCTCGTTTATATTGATCCACCTGGGCAGTTAGATTAAAAGGCCAATTATCTTCTATGTCACGATCCAGTTCTTTGTGTTGTAATTCAAAGGCTAATATTTTGTCTCTAGTAATATTTAATTCTCTAGTGGACTCTTCGATAACCGCTAACATCAAATCCATCGAACACTTGTTCAAGATGGAGATCCACTTGCGACAAAATGGTACTGAGTATCTGCCAATAATTGGCATATTGCGAATCCTAAAACCCCTAGGAATAGGTTAATCACGATAATATTCTGATAAGGTGCTGCCGTGATAGTAAAAATCTGTTTCACGTTTCTTAAGATGAAAGAGTTCCTTGAACAGGTCATCCGTAGTTTGACTGCTGGTATCTTCAGTGAATTTGTCTTTGTATAGAATAGCATCAGCGTCTGAATCAGTATAGCTATACTGTTCTTGAGTGTCCATCTCCATAAGATTTTGAGCCATGTCCTTAGGTTCCACTGTGCCCGTGGCCATGATGTGAATATACCAAAAAGTTCCTGTAATGTGTATTAGGTCCACAAATAACTTGCTAATCCAGCATGGGACTATGCATGTGTCCTGTGTAAAGACAGATACTGTGCCTTGATAGAGAGCCAGCTGTAAGCATTCCAGCTCTCCCAATATGTAGTAGCAGATATCCGGCACTAGTATAGCAGAGATGAAGTTAAGCACTCCGGTGCCCTCCAGGGGTACTGTGTCCAAATATGTGCAAGTGGATTGGCGGCACTCAGAGACTATTATTAGCTGCAAAAACGTGCTTTAATTTTCAACGTTTCGGGCCTCTGCCCGTCGTCAGGAAATAGCAAACATGATGTGTGACAAAAAACAAACATTTATACATACACAGACAAACACAAAATTACCTGATAAGATGCAGGTGAGTGTGCGCTCTGGGCGCCGACCTCCACGAGTCCCGCCACATCGTAACGAGCGCGTCCCCATGGTGTCGTCATCCAGGAGCGTCCACTCCCCGCGGCCAAACAGGTTGCATAACATCCCATTGCCCCGGCAGCAGCGATAATACACGTATCTGAAAAGTTAAAGCAATATAAAAACAGGAAACATTAATGGAAATATTAGCAGTGATAACTGGTATACCTATATCACATATCTATGTGCTAACTAATAATGGAGAGATAGTAAATTACTAATACATTTCTCAATGGGCTATTATTACGGGTAAGTAGAACTATAGGTAACATTGTAGTCCCAAGGAGTCATTCAAACCCCTCGGGGACACAGTTCCCAAAATGTGGATCCATTTACTCTCTAGTTGCAGTAATTGCTTCTTCCTATTACCTCCTCTAATATTGATCGGAACTAGTGATGTGCACCGGAAATTTTTCGGGTTTTGTGTTTTGGTTTTGGATTCGGTTCTGCGGCCATGTTTTGGATTCGGACGTGTTTTGGCAAAACCTCCCTGAAAATTTTTTGTCGGATTCGGGTGTGTTTTGGATTTGGGTGTTTTTTTTTCAAAAAACCCTCAAAAACTGCTTAAATCACAGAATTTGGGGGTCATTTTGATCCCATAGTATTATTAACCTCAATAACCATAATTTCCACTCATTTCCAGTCTATTCTGAACACCTTACACCTCACAATACTATTTTTAGTCCTAAAATTTGCACCAAGGTCACTGGATGACTAAGCTCAGCGACCCAAGTGGCCGACACAGACACCTGGCCCATCTAGGAGTGGCACTGCAGTGTCAGACAGGATGGCACTTCAAAACATAGTCCCCAAACAGCACATAATGCATAGAAAAAAAGAGGTGCACCAAGTTCGCTGCATAGCTAAGATAAGCGACCCAAGTGGCCGACACAAACACCTGGCCCATCTAAGAGTGGCACTGTAGTGTCAGACAGGATGGCACTTCAAAAAGTAGTCCCCAAACAGCACATGATGCAAAGAAAAAAAGAGGTGCACCAAGGTCGCTGGATGGCTAAGCTAAGAAACCCAAGTGGCCGACACAAACACCTGGCCCATCTAAGAGTGGCACTGCAGTGTCAGACAGGATGGCACTTCAAAAAGTAGTCCCCAAACAGCACATGATGCAAAGAAATAAAGAGGTGCACCAAGGTCGCTGGATGGCTAAGCTAAGCGACCCAAAAGGCCGACACAAACACCTGGCCCATCTAGGAGTGGCACTACAGTGTCAGACAGGATGGCACTTCAAAAAATAGTCCCCAAACAGAACATGATGCAAAGAAAAAAAGAGTTGCACCAAGGTCGCTGGATGGCTAAGCTAAGCGACCCAAGTGGCCGACACAAACACCTGGCCCATCTAGGAGTGGCACTGCAGTGTCAGACAGGATGGCACTTCAAAAAATAGTCCCCAAACAGCACATGATGCAAAGATAAATTAAAGAAAAAAGAGGTGCAAGATGGAATAGTCCTTGGGCCCTCCCACCCAGCCTTATGTTGTATAAACGGGACATGCACACTTTAACAAACCCATAATTTCAGCGACAGGGTCTGCCACATGACTGTGACTGAAATGACTGGATGGTTTGGGCCCCCACCAAAAAAGAAGCAATCAATCTCTCCTTGCACAAACTGGCTCTACAGAGGCAAGATGTCCACCTCCTCCTCATCGTCTGATTCCTCACCCCTTTCACTGTGTACATCCCCCTCCTCACAGATTATTAATTCGTCCCCATCAGGTACCTGTGTACTTTCTGGAGGCAATTGCTGGTGAATGTCTCCACGGAGGAATTGATTATAATTAATTTTGATGAACATCATCTTCTCCACATTTTATGGAAGTAACCTCATACGCCGATTGCTGACAAGGTGAGCGGCTGCACTAAACACTCTTTCGGAGTACACACTGGAGGGGGGGCTACTTAGGTAAAATAAAGCCAGTTTGTGCAAGGGCCTCCAAATTGCCTTTTTTTCCTGCCAGTATACGTACAGACTGTCTGACGTGCCTACTTGGATGCGGTCACTCATATAATCCTCCACCATTCTTTCAATGGTGACAGAATCATATGCAGTGACAGTAGATGACGTGTCAGTAATCGTTGGCAGGTCCTTCAGTCCGGACCAGATGTCAGCACTCGCTCCAGACTGCCCTGCATCACCGCCAGCGGGTGGGCTCGGAATTCTTAGCCTTTTCCTCGCAGCCCCAGTTGCGGGAGAATGTGAAGGAGGAGCTGTTGACGGGTCACGTTCCGCTTGACTTGACAAGTGTCTCACCAGCAGGTCTTTGCACCTCTGCAGACTTGTGTCTGCCGGAAAGAGAGATACAACGTAGGCTTTAAACCTACGATCGAGCACGGTGGCCAAAATGTAGTGCTCTGATTTCAACAGATTGACCACCCGTGAATCCTGGTTAAGCGAATTAAGGGCTCCATCCACAAGTCCCACATGCCTAGCGGAATCGCTCCATTTTAGCTCCTCCTTCAATGTCTCCAGCTTCTTCTGCAAAAGCCTGATGAGGGGAATGACCTGACTCAGGCTGGCAGTGTCTGAACTGACTTCACGTGTGGCAAGTTCAAAGAACTTTGGGTGACAGCGGAAGCAGTCCACTGACAACTAAATCCCTTCCTCTTGTAACCAAGCTCCTGCAAACCACACCACCAACTCCCTCAGTGTCAATTTCCTCCTTAGACAGAAAAGCCAATAGTCCTGCAGGACTTGTCACTGGCAAGTCTGACGAGTCCTCTCCTGCCTGGGACTCCTCCGATGCATCCTTGAGTGTAACGACTACTGCTGCTGGTGCTGCTGTTGTTGCTGCTGGGAGTCGATCATCATCCCAGAGGGGAAGTCGGAAGACCACTGCGCTTGAGTCAGGTGCATTCCCCCTCCTTTGCCTATATTGTAGGCAGATGTATAGGCTTGAATGGCCTTTTGCTGCTCCTCCAACCTCTGAAGCATACTTAGACATCAGTCAGAGGGGGTTTCTGGCATTCGGGGAAAGGGGTCCCATGTGAAAACATGGGGCCCCTTTCAGTTCGTGGTCGGGTGTCCCATTTTTTTATTTTTACAAGTACGTGGATTACAAATGGATTACCCGAGGAGCCCTCTACACTGGATTTGGTGAGTAGAATTTTTTCAACAGGTACCCCGTGGATTCTACATGGAGAAGAGGACCGACACTCGTGTGAACATAAGGTAAGTATGTGTATATGGTGGTGTGTATGTATGCATTAAAGTTATACTTTCAAGGTGTGTGTGTAATGTCTTTATTGGGGTATTTTTTTAGTAGTAGTACTACAGGTACCAGCGGGCCCGGTTTTCCGCCGCATGCTGGTACTTGTGGTTCTCCAAGTACCAGCTTGCGGGGGAGGCTTGCTGGGACTTGTAGTACTGCTACTAAAAACAATATTCATAACTTTCAACAAAGGCTATCAGCCTCCCATCCGCAGCCAATTGGATGGGGGGGACAGCCTCGGGCTTCACCCCTGGCCCTTGGGTGGCTGGAGGGGGGGGGACCCCTTGATTGAAGGGGTTCCCACTGCTCCAGGGTACCCCGGCCAGGGGTGACTAGTTGGGTAATTAATGCCACGGCCGCAGGGCACTGTATAAAAGTGACCCCCGGCTGTGGCATTATCTGTCCAGCTAGTGGAGCCCGGTGATGGTTTCAAAAATACGGGGGACCCCTACGCTTTTTGTCCCCCGTATTTTTGGAACCAGGACCAGGCGCAGAGCCCGATGCTGGTTGTTTAAATATGGGGGAACCCCTGTCAATTTTTTCCCCATATTTTTGCAACCAGGGCCGGCTCAAAGAGCCCGAGGCTGGTTTGGTTTAGGAGGGGGGACCCCACGCATTTTTTTTTTTAAAAATTAAAACATTTCCCACCCCTTCCCACTGAAAAACATGCACGGATCTCATGGATCCTTGCATTCCTATACAAACACGGGATAAAAAAGCAGGTCTGTTTTTTTTTAGCACTTTTTCACGATTTGTATTTCATCACGGCAGTGTTTGGCTATTGTCGGCAGTGTTTGTGTTTTGCACTTTTTAGTAAATTCCCGATTTCTACCAAATTGCAGGCGTATTTGACCGATGGTGTATTGATTCGTGATTTTTTCCTAGGACTTCCAAAATATTACGAATGCCCTCATCACTGCCGTGATTTTTGCTTAGTAAATTACCGAGATGCCACTTTGAAGAAAAAACGGCATCTCGGTCAAAATCGGGACCTTAGTAAATATACCCCTATACGCCTATAAATATGTGTTTTTTAACTCAATAAAGCAGAATACTTGTGAGACATATCCTGTGCGTTTGTTTCATTGAGTGTTCTCCCAACGCGTTGGCCCCTGCTTCAAAGAGGTGACTTGATAATTGAAGGACTTTTCTTTAGTGACCAGACTGCGCTAATGAGGCTAGCGCTATCAATAATGGGGGCATCGTTGCCGGAATGACTGATTCAAGAAGAGACATCTAATGAATACTTTCTGTTTTGGAAGTGACCGGCTCTCACAGACTCTGCTAATTCCCGGGTGAGTAATAATTTTTTACTCAAAATCAGACACTCTGAGTGTCGCTCTAGTACATTATAGAGAAAAAACTTTCATTTCATTTTTGACCGTCATCATAGAACCCGATTATCTTGTCACACATCCCCTAGACTAACTGAATTATATTGTATTGCTTAGCTTAAAGGTGTATTGCTTGTTGCAGCTTAAAGCAGATAAGGCGTATTGCTTGTTGTTGTTTATATGTTTATGTGTTGTATATGTGTATGAATGTTTGGTCCAGCCTTCACGGTGACTGTTTGTTTAGCTGGAATTTGGGGTATCACCGGCTAACGGTTACGCCTCAATGAACAGCTTACTGTCTTGTCTGTGTCACGTATCTGTCTGTTAAACTGTCTGTTTTAAGTATAAAAAAATAAGTGTAAAGTGTATAAAGGTGGTTAGTCCATAAGATCATCAAAGACGGCCCTCGGCATTTGTTATTAGAGGCTTGTCCTGTCTTCTGTCAATGGCAGCCCCTGGGTGAATTATGAGAGAAAATCCAAACCTGGCCTTTACAATTGATCAACTCAGTGTTATATGTTGCACAAGTCTATTGTGGTTGAAAGGTTGATTCGAATTTTTTGTCAATGCTTTATTAGCGCATGCAACCGCAGAGCAATCAGTGCTGTGTTATGGTACAAAGGAATATTTTGGTTGAAACTTTATGCAAAACTAACCAGTGAATTTTTTGCAACATAGATAAGCATCTCAGCATGAGAAAGGTGTTTTTACAGAATTGTGATTATTGTGGGATGTCATTTAAATGCTCAATTGTTATCAGTGCATAGAAATGAACCATATCCTTTATGCTTAGCTGATTAACCTACTGATCATTTTAAAATACCAGCAGTGTGTCCAACAAGTTTTCAGGAATGTTAGAAGATTGAATATGGTGTTTAGATTGCATGTATTGTAGATGTGATAGGTTACAGTCAGACAAGTTAAGTTAATTTTCAGAAGAAACAGAAAAAGGAGAGAAAAGTGTGTGTCCAGACAAAGCCTAAGCCAGTGATACATAGTTAACTTCTCGCACAACTAGACATATCCCTCTTCGCCGCAACTGGATACGGCCACACCCATAGGGCTTAATTACCCCATTGGGAGGGAAAGGGAGTAAGATGGAAACGCGTTCACCTATAGAGATTGTTGTGCTGAGAGAAGGGAAGAAAAGCATCAAACACATTGATGCCATTCTTAAAAGAACCAATTTTCCAAAAGATGGAATATTAGACCCACAGGCTTGGAAAAGATTTCAAGTCACAGATGGTCACTGGTTACAGAGAAAGGGTTATCTGGACACTGTAAATATATGGCAAACTGTTTCACAAGAAGTTGAAGATGAAAAGACAATTAGAAGGGAAGATTATCTGTCTGATGTAATGCCACCACCCTATGCTCCAATAATACAGAATACCATTGACAGTGGTATACCCACTGAAGGTGTAGCAGGGGGGTCAGCTCCCTCAGTAGTACCAGTGCATGCAGAACAAAAGACACCTGCTGTTACAGGAGGCTTATATCCCTCACTAATACCAATGCATGCAGAACAAAATACACCTGAAAAACGTTATTTAAATGCTTTAAGTTTTGTAGAGAACCCAGAAGGTACGCTGGTCCTTAGAGATGTAAACCAGTACCCTAAAAGAAAGTGTCCTGTTTGTGAGAGATGTGTACCGGAGGGCAGTGAAAAATGTCCATTTTGTGGTAACTGGGTAGACCCAAACTCAGGGCCATGTGAATCACAATATGTTAAAGAAGGGGGTAATGTAAAATCACAAGTTCCGTGGATGTTAAAGAGATTGTGGGATTTCAATAATAGTCCTGATAAAACTCCAAAAGCAGTACCTGGTGATAAATACCACGTACTGCCTATTAGAGTTAATAGCCATCCTAATCCCAGACATACAACTGACAGGTTACCTGGTGCTGATGGTTATATTGCAGAATATGTGGAACAGGAACAATACATACCCTGGCTCCCTTCAGAGGTTATGCGTACTGTAAATGACTTACCAGATATCAAAAAAAGTCCAGCTGAATTTGAAAAGAAGATTAAACAAACTACTGTTGTGTATAGACCATGTTGGGTTGACTTAGAACAAATTCTTAAAGCCTCCATAGGAATAGGTGAATATAATAAAGTTTTAGCCATAGCTACCCAAGCTGCAGATGGTGATAGAGGGGAAATTAAGGCAGCTCCCTCTGAAGCTAACCGTTATACTCTAGCTTCAGGCTTGCAACTGTTATATAGAGTACAAGTCAGGTGTGCGCAGATCAGAGACACTGCCGCAGCTGAACCTGATCTGGTACAAAAAACCCTCAGCATAAGGGAATACTATGACAAATTGTCAGTTAAACAAGAAAATTAAGGATTTCCCATTGCAGAGGCTAACAACGCCAGACTGTTCAAGACCAGGTTTCTTAATGGACTTAGACCTGAATACAGGCAGCAGTTGTATGCTGTCCGACCAGAAGCAAATTTGATGAACATTACCTCACTAGTAGAAGTCCTAGAAGGGATTGAAGATAATGAGAAAGAAAGGAGGGATAAGAGAACTTCCAAAGCACCAGCTGTTACTATACATGTAGTGCAGGCTGCCCCCTCTAACACCAAGACAATTAAGGTCCAAAATCAAGGTAAAGGTGTTAATAACTCCAGGCCCTACACCACAAGAAATGTGCAGGGTGAAGACATGACTGGTAAATGTTTTTGGTGCAAGGTTTCAGGTCATCAGAAGAAGGAATGCAGAAAATACCAGGCATGGCTGAAATCTAAGGACTCTGTCCCAGCCTTCATGGTACAACAGGAATGACTGAATCCTGCTCCGGGGTCCACCTACTCAAGTGACACCTACACTGACCCCATTAAAGGTACTGTTATGCTTACTCTACCTACAGGAAACACCCTAGAATGCCTTTTGGACACTGGAGCAGCAGTCACTGTACTTAAGAAAACTGACATTCCAGAAGAACTCTTAACCAGCCACTATGTTGAAGGGACAGGGCTGGGAGGACAGCCCCTCCCTCTTCAGAGAAGTAAGCCAACTTCTCTCCGTATAAATGATGAACTTACACCTGTACCCATTGAATTTTTGACTTCACCCACATGCCCAGTGAATCTGCTGGGAGCTGATATCCTTAACATCATGCAAGCTACTATCCAGTATACCCCACAAGGAATCAAGTATACCAGCAACATTCCAGCTATTATGAAGCCCAACATTGAAGCTGCAATTGAAGTTTACCTACTACAAGAAACTGCCAAGCCCATCTCAGAACTAACCCTTCCAGAATGGGTTACTTCTCAAGTCCCGGACAGACTATGGTCAAAAGGAAAGATGGATACTGGACTACTACGAGTTCAACCTGTCCACCTGCAGCTCAAGCCCGGAACCATACCTGTCTCAATCAGGCAGTACCCCCTTACCACTGCACAAACTGAAGCCATTGCAAAGCAAATCCAAGCATTTCAAGAAAATGGGATCATTGTCCAGTGTAGATCCCCATGGAATACTCCATTGTTTCCTGTGAAAAAAAGAAGTGGAATTCAAGGTCAAGATCAAGCACAAGAGGTCCAATACAGACTTGTTCATGATCTAAGAGAAGTCAATAAAAGACTGGTGATCAATTCCCCTATTGTTCCTAAGCCTCATACCTTGCTTAACCAGATCCTACCTTCAGGGGCCTGGTTCACGGTAATAGACCTTGCCAACGCCTATTTTTCAATTCCGATCACAGAAGAATCACAGGCAATGCTAGCCTTCACCCATGATGGAAAACAGTACTGTTGGACCAGACTCCCACAAGAAGGAGTAACCAGTCCATCAGACTACACTGAAGCAATGTCACTCATTCTACAAGCATGGAGACCATTGTTCCCAGACAACACACAGCTCATACAATATGTAGATGATCTATTGCTAGCTACAAGTACAGAAGACCAATGTAAACAAGAGACTGTATCCCTGTTAAGATTTCTGCTAGAGCAAAACTGCAGAGCTTCCAAGGAAAAGCTTCAACTGTGCCAGCAGAGGGTCATTTTCCTTGGTCACTGTATCTCACAAGGAACCAGACACCTCACTGAAGAAAGAAAACGTCTCATTCTACAAACTAAAGTACCAAAGACCATCAAACAGACCAGATCATTCTTAGGTCTTGTCGGCTACTGCAGAGAGTGGATACCTCATGCTTCTATCTACATGCAAGTTCTGTATGATAGTACGAAGAAAGATGTACCAATCTACACCACGGAGCAAGTTGAAGAAGCAGTTTGGAAACTCAAGGCTGCCATAGCATCTCCACCGGCACTGGGTCTGCCAGACTACACCAAACAATTTACTCTTTATTGCCATGAGGAGAAAGGCCATGCACTTGGAGTCATCACGCAACTGCATGGAAGCAAGCAACGCCCAGTAGCTTATCTTTCAAGCAAACTGGACAACATTATCCAAGGAGCACCCACCTGCATCAGAGCAGTTGCAGCAACAGCAATTCTCAAACAGAAATGCATAGACATTGTGCTCAATCATGAACTAATCATTCAGGTACCACATGCGGTGACTGAAATATTACATCAAGCCAGAACTAAGCACTTATCAGCCGCAAGACTCACCAAGTATGAAGTAGCTCTACTAAGTGCTACAAATGTCACCATCAAGAGATGTACCACCCTCAACCCAGCAACTCTACTACCAGCCCTATTGCAGGAAGAAGGAGCAGAGTGTGAATCCCTAGATTCAAAAGGAGGGAGAAGAGGGACATATATCTCTAGCAATGGTACCCATAGTAACCAAGATGATGAGGACCACGTGAACTATGGGAATGCAGAAAGTGATGAAAATATTCACAATAACATTTTTTCCCATGACTGCATGGCTCTGATGGAACAAGAGACTCAACCACTACCTCATGTCACAGACACAGCCCTTCCTGATGCCCAGCACAATCTCTATGTGGATGGGTCAAGATACTATGATAATGGAGCCCCATATACAGGGTATGCTGTTACAACAGAGACTGATATAATCAAATCAGGAAGTCTACCAGCACAACTATCAGCACAAGCTGCAGAACTAATAGCTCTCACCAAAGCTCTGGAGTATGCAGAGAACACAACAGCTAACATATACACAGACTCCAGATATGCCTGGGGAATTACGCAAGATTATGGTCAGATTTGGAAGAGCAGAGACTTCAAAACAGTTACAGGAAAACAGATACAACATGCAGATCTGATAAAGAAACTATTTGAAGCTCTGGACAAGCCAATCAAAGTAGCCATCATAAAGATCCAAGCACACACTAAGAATCAAACTAAAGAGACAAGAGGAAATAATTTGGCAGATGCCGAAGCAAAGAGAGCAGCCAAAAGCTCTGACAAATCAGGAGTACAAGTAATGCTAGCTGAAAGTGAAACCCAGAATCCAGCACACATGGCTGATCTACAACAACTCATCCTCTTCCAGAATCAAGCAGGTCCCTTAGAAAAAGCCACATGGCAAAGGAAGGGAGCCATACAAGAACATGATACAGGACTCCGGAAGACAGAAGATAAGACATGTTTGCCAAGAGTGCTATATCCAGCTATGTGTAAAGTAAGCCATGGAATCACCCATGCAGGAAAAGACCAAATGACAAAACAAGTCAATCAAAGATGGATAGCCCCAGGATTCCAAGAGGCAATGCAAGACACTGGGAAGGGATGGGTTGACTATTTGCCTTTGACACTGTTTAGTCTTAGAACTACACCTAACAAACAGTCAGGATATTCACCATATGAAATCTTGTTTGGTAGTATACCTAAGATAGGATGTTATTATCCACAAGAATTGCAGCATAAACATGGTGATTTAACTGCTTATGTGAAAAGTCTGACTGAGAGATTAACCCATCTTCATGTTGTAACACACACTTCTCTTCCAGACTCTACAGCAGATCAGAATCCACATCATCTCCAGCCAGGAGATTGGGTGTACCTGAAAAGACACGTGAGGAAGTCCCTGGAGCCCAGATATGATGGTCCATTCCAGGTGTTGCTAACTACCCCAACGTCTGTAAAGTTGAAAGACAGAGAGGCTTGGGTGCATGCATCACATTGCAAACCTTTGAAAGTTAAGTTTGGATAAGAAACAAGAATGTACAGGTTACTAGGCTCCAAGTCAGATAAAGCACTTTGGGGAATAATATTGGGTGCCCCACTGGTAACAGTAGGCACTATTCTTGCCATATATGTCGTAGTTGGGGAAAAAGATTGTATGTGTAATAAGAAACTGACATGTCAAAACCACACATACAAGAAAAACATAAGTGATGAAATAGGGCGACACAAAAGAGAGTTACATGACATTTTGGAGAAAGGAGGAGGCAGTGAAGTGAACGTCACACACCAGGAAAGGGAAGTAGAAAACCCTATCCATGAATGCAGAAATCTGTCACTCACCCCAAAATGTATTTGTGAGCACTGTGGACATCCACCAGAGGAGTCATGTACAGAATGGTGTAAGGCCCCCTAGTGGATCAGACCAAAACATATTGCTACAGTTGCATCAGTTAGTGGGGAATGCCCTTGACACAAACTGTTGGGTCTGCTCTCATGGTGCCACCTCAGCAGGAGGGGGAGAGTGGACATTTGTTCCCATCACATTTGAGGAATGGGAGGATTTTAAAGAGGACTACACAGATGAAGTATTATTTAAGGCAAGATCAGATCGCTATGTAAACCAGAAACCCCCTAAGTTGCTAGCGCATCTAGTTGCCTCAGAAGTATTTTTTTGCATTGAATTTAGAAAAAGGGAAAGGGAAGGTGTGGTTGACCATAGACAGGTTCAACATTATCCCTCAAATGTCTACCTAGGGACATTTTACCCTTGTGCTACGGCTCCATTCCGGGATACAAAGCCAGGAGAAGCTCCATACCCCATAACCTTTGCAACCTATAAAGGAACACCACTTGAAGGAAAACCAATGGTAAACATTGGAATATGACCAGGGCCAGATTTCCCTAACTGGATGAATGAGACAGGAAGCAGCCCTGCTCAGTTAGTAGTACATGGAGATGTCATAACAGCAATGGAGAACCTAAGAAGAATGTGGGACTATATACCCCCTTGGCTTCCAAGAGATCTGTATTTTCTATGTGGAAAATATGCCTATAAGTGGCTCAACAATGGTGATTATGGAAATTGCACCCTAGGACGCATAGTACCATCAGCAAGAGCAATAGATCATGAGGGGCTGAAAGAAATGATTAAAAACCAAAAATGTCAAGTGAAAAAGTATAGTCCTATGCACAGAGGTAGGAGAGAGGTAAAGCAGGCAGGGAGGAATGCAAAGACACTAATCTATGCACCCTGGCATGAGAGAATGGGATTTTTGGATCTCTTTGGGTCAAACTCATATTATAGAGTTGAATCTCTTGCAGGACTCTTGGATGACATTACTGAAATCTATGATAGTACATTCAGATACAGATGTGTCCACATACATCTTTGCTATTTCCCGCCATGTATGGCACAGTTTTGCATGCCATAGACTCAGAGATTTAGCCATGCCTTGTCATTTTTCCTAATTTGCTTCTTTAATATGTTATTTTATACATATTCTATTATGGCAAACAAAGATTTTAAAATTCATCCACTCGCTAATGGTGGAAAACAGCTTAGCCATGTTTTGCATGTTGTGCCAAATTTGTAAAAAAGCAAAGATGTAAGTGGACACATCTGTATGTAGGGAAAGAAATCCAAGAAATAAAAAAAGAACAGTTACAACACAGGCTTCTGATCGATTACTTAACAGCACAGACAGGAGGCTATTGTATGACCTTGTATACACAGACAGGAAAGTTGTGTTGTACTTTTATTACCAATGAAACAGACAATGCTCAAGAAATAGTGGAAAAACATGTACAAGAGATAGAAGATGCAAAACTGACATATGCCAGCAAACATAACATCCCTGACACGCTAGAGGGTGAATGGGGTTGGCTGTCATGGCTGAATCCAGTTTCATGGTTTAGTGGAATTAAAGGATGGATTGTAGGAATACTAATGTTCCTTCTAAAAGCTATTGGAATTGCAATTATATTATATCTGTGTTTTAAGATACTGCTTTGTTGTTTTTCAGTCTGTCAAAAACGAATAAGGAAAGCCTTTGAATCCTCCAGATATAAAACATTGCAGAAGAGTCTGGCAAAGAAAGTCCAACAACAGTCTGCCCTAATGGATATGAGCCAACGGTCTTCCAACCAAGACCAAGAAAAAAAAGACACCAACCCTGTTATAGAAAGGGTGGAGCTTCCTACCTATAGGGAGATGGGTAGCCACTGGTATCATTAGAGTAGACTGTTATTGCATAGACTTGTTAGGAAAATGCCAGATAAGCTTGTAATGTTTGTTTATTATAAAAAGGAGGGAAAATGATAGCGTTAATAATTAGCCACTATATTGGGTTATAATAATCAAATGCTTTTTATATAAGAAAGTAATGTGTTTAAATAAAGCTTGGACATATTCTAAACGAAGGTATATGAAATATAAGCTAAGAAGTCTTCATACTGGTTTTTAGAGAAAAAAACTAACATCTGGTATTCATTATGTATTGTGCACGACGACAGAAAATGGCTGTATGCAGTCTATGGAAAAATGTAGGAACAATAAATAGTCTGTGCTAAAGAAATGCTAACGTAGCAGAAAAGAATTGGCAATGTATGAGATGATTATGCTATAGGATTTACTGGATATTGTGCAATGTATGTTACGAAATGAATGGAAAATAACTGTGCCCCCTCCTTTGGAGAGAGAAATGTGAGCTGGACAATTAAAACCAGATGTACACTATATGCCTATAAATATGTGTTTTTTAACTCAATAAAGCAGAATACTTGTGAGACATATCCTGTGCGTTTGTTTCATTGAGTGTTCTCCCAACGCGTTGGCCCCTGCTTCAAAGAGGTGACTTGATAATTGAAGGACTTTTCTTTAGTGACCAGACTGCGCTAATGAGGCTAGCGCTATCACCGGTAACCTACTGCTTCTCCACAAGTGTCACCCACTGTCTCTCCTATTTGTAGGAGGGCGCAAATTTATAGTTTGCAGGAGGGAGCCGAGCACCCTAGCACCGGCCCTGCATTGGACCTATGTTTTCATATCCTTTTGAAAAAAATCTCATATCTAGTCTGTAGTACGCTAAGTGATCACTGTTTGCTCTTATTAAGTTTTCTGCTGCTGGGTACACTGGGCTACACAGGGAATAACATTGGGGTGTAGAGTAGGATCTTGATCCAAGGCACCAACAGGCTCAAAGCTTTGACTGTTCCCAAGATGCATAGTGCCGCCTCCTCTATAACCCCGCCTCCGTGCACAGGAGCTCAGTTTTGTAGTTGGTGCCATGCAGTAAGCAGGCATACAACAGATGGGCTGCTACAGCAGCCCTGAGATGAGCTTTTTAAGTGAAGATAGAAGACTTCAAAGGCTACAGCAGTGATAGATGTCAGTCTGACATCTCCTGCTGCAGCTCCATCACCTCCCCCAGCGGCGTTGTATACTCCCGCGCCATGGTTGCCGGGTACTTACAGCGGAGGCTCCAGTTTGCTCACCGTTAGTCACACACTCACTGAAGTTCTCCTGGATCACGTGGCCGCACTCAGGGAGGAGGTAAGTGGGTCTCCTAGGCGAGTCCCGCTGAAATCGCGATCCGGCACGGCCAGTGGGAGGCGAGCTGCGTGCACTGGCGTGGACACTGTGATCGAGCAGGGACTCCACTAAACCACCAGGGCAAGGGACACAGGTCGGTTTTTACCTCATAAAAACCGTTTTTAATACAGCCCATAGTACCAGTGGTGAGGTCCAGCAGGGGTATAAGGCTTGGACCTGTAGCCCCTCCCCCAACCCCAGGGCGCCATTTACAGTAATGTTCCCGCCCTGGAGCTGCATATATCTCTCTCCCTCACTCCCAGTCAGTGTTTGGGCGTTATTACACAGAGCAGCACTGTTCCTGGGACTGTTTGGGTAAATCCTCCTTTGTAAAGCCGCCTGCACATCAGCGCTGTGCATTTTACAAGACACTTAAGTATTCTACATGTCTATCGACAGTGTTAGTTAAGAAACAGTGCATTTAGTCAAGGTTATACTGTATAGTACAAGTACCCTGTTATATACATCCAGTCTTTACTGTGCATTGATATATCTACTAATTATATAGCTATATTGAGTATTACTTTGTATTGCTAGTCCAGTGCAGTTTTATTGCATGTCATAATTTCTGCTTTGTACATTGTGACTATATGTGTGTGCATGTAGCCGCTGTGTGACCTCCAATTTGTGTCTCTCACTCAGATTGCTATCTCTATATTCTAGGACCTGAGGGGGCTCAGTGCGTCAGGTTTATTATCCGATATAGGTGCCTCACAAGATATACTTACGCCCCCTATGGGACCCCCTGTACCGGTACAACTGATCATGGTCCCCGCAGTTAATCCGCCCTGGGCGGATCAAATCTCCAATCAGTTACAGCAATTAAACCAGTCACTGACTAAAACTAAATCTGACTCTTGCCCGCCTAAGACCAAGGGGTCATCTAAACGGGCCATTACTTCCTCACAGTCTACCACTGTCCCAGACACCTCATCTGATGAGGATGGTGTCTATACTGACCCCTCAGATACTGATCCTGACAGTTCTGATGGGGAGGCTGGTTCGCAGGTAGATGTTCCTGACTTGTTGGAGGCAATCAGGATGATTCTTCAGATCACTGATGACACAGAGCCTGATGCTGTTCCTAAGAAACCAGACAGGTTCAAACGAAAGAAGGTGGTTAAGCAAGTTTTACCTCACTCTGACCACTTAGTGGACATACGTCAGGAATTCTGGGAAACTCCAGGTAAGAAATTCACACCTCACAAGAAGATGCTGGCTCGCTATCCTCTTGCTGTGGAGCTAAGTAAAAATTGGGAGACTCCACCGCTAGTGGATTCGCAGGTGGCGCGGCTGGTTGTATCCTCAGCTCTGCCTGTGACTACCGTCACATCTCTGAAGGAACCGACGGATAAGCATGTGGAGGGTTGTTTAAAGGTGATTTACACCTTCACTGGTGCTGCGCATAGGCCCACTATTGCAGCAACTTGTGCTGCAGGGGCCATTGCGGCATGGGCCCAGGAGTTGGAAGCTGAGTTGCCTTCCAATGCTTCCGATCACGTTAGACAATGCCTGTCGTATATTGTCACAGCTTTTCATTATGTGAAGGAGGCGGCTTCTGATGCCGGTATTCTGGCTGCCAAGGCTTCTACTACATCTATCCTGGCTCGTCGGATTCTTTGGTTGCGTTCCTGGTCCATAGATCTGGACTCCAAGAAAACCCTGGAGGTGCTCCCTTTTAAGGGAGACATTCTTTTTGGAGAAGACCTCAACAAGATAGTGGCTGACTTAGCTTCTGCTAAAACGGCATGTCTGCCTAGTACTGCTCCTTCGGCGCCAAAGGCTAAGAGTACTTCCTCTCGTTCCTTTCATCCTCCTGGAAAAGCAAAAGGCCAGGTGTACCCGAAACATGGTCGAACTTCCAAACCTGCTAAGCCCAAACCCAATTGGGCCTGGGCTGCCTGTCAGCCTGCTTCCAAAACTAACAAGCCAACCGCATGACGGGGTGGGCCTCCCCCTGGGGGATCCCAGGGTGGGGGGGCCGACATCTAGGGTTTACCCAGGAATGGTTGAAGACCACTTCCGATTCCTGGGTATGGGAAGTTGTCACTCAAGGTTACGCCATATCCTTCAAGAAACGTCCCCCTCATCGATTTTGCCTGACAGATGTCCCTTCGGATCAGGTGAAGGCAAAAACTCTTAATTCAGTGGTACAGTCCCTCCTGGACACAGGAGTGGTAGTACAGGTGCCTCTGGCTCAGAGAGGCAAGGGGTACTATTCACCACTGTTCCTAATCCCGAAACCGAATGGGTCTTCCTGGCCCATTCTCAACCTCAAGTCTTTGAACAAATTTGTCAGGGCTTCCAAGTTTCATATGGAAACCCTTCACTCTATTGTTCTGGCCTTGGAACCTGAGGATTATATGGTCTCCCTGGACATACAGGATGCTTACCTGCATATTCCCATTGCAATGTCGCATCAGCATTATCTGAGGTTTGCTGTGGGCAACCTCCATTACCAATTTCGGGCGTTACCTTTTGGCTTGAGCACGGCTCTGCGTGTTTTCACCAATGTTATGGCGGTAATGACGGCTGTACTCCACCGTCAAGGGGTCAGGATCCTACTGTATCTGGAGGACTTGTTGATCCTGGCAAATTCCCCAGAGGTTCTCCTACGCCATATGGATCTGACTATCCAGTTTCTGCAAGCCCATGGGTGGCTCATCAACTGGAAGAAATCTTCCCTGGTCCCTGCACAAAGCATGGTGCACCTGGGAGCGTTGTTGGACACCCACAACCAGCGGTTGTTCTTGTCTCAGGAGAAGGTCCTGAAGCTTCAGGACAAGATTCAATACTTCCTATCTCGTCCGCAAGTGTCAATACATTAGGCGATGCAAGTGCTAGGTCTCATGGTGTCGGCTTTCGACATGGTGGAGTACGCTCAGTTCCATTCACGCCCTCTGCAGAAACTGATTCTTGCCAAGTGGGACAGCCTACCTCACCGGATCAGGTCTCACATGATCTCCTTGTCTCCGGAAGTCCGTCTGTCACTGAGCTGGTGGCTGCAGGACTGACGTTTGAGCGGGTGTTGTCCCTTCTGGATCTCCAATGGGATCCTTCTGACAACGGATGCCAGTCTGAGAGGTAGGGGTGTGGTGTTGGAGCAACACTCCCTTCAGGGTCGGTGGATCAAGGAGGAATCTCGCCTCCCAATAAACATTCTGGAACTGTGGGCGGTGTTCAACGCGCTGAACCTGGCCCAGCATCTATTTTCAAGTACAGTCGGACAACGCCACCATAGTGGCGTATATAAATCATCAAGGTGGCAATGAGGGAAGTATCAAGGATTCTTCAATGGGCGCAATGCCATCTACCAGCCATATCGGCGGTGTTCATTCCGGGGGTCCACAACTGGGAAGCGGACTTTCTCAGTCGTCAGGATGTGCATGACGGGGAGTGGAGCCTCCATCCAGAAGTATTTCAACTCCTCGTGGACAAGTGGGGCACTCCGGATATAGATCTGATGGCGTCTCGACACAACCACAAGATTTCAGTCTTTGGAGCAAGAACAAGGGATCCTCAAGCAGCATTCGTGGATGCACTGGCAATCCCGTGGAACTTTTGGTTGCCTTATGTGTTCCCTCCAGTGTCTCTACTGCCCAGAGTGATAAGGAAGTTCAAACAAGAAGGAGGCATACTACTTCTGATTGCTCCCGCGGGGCATGGACGACATTGGTTCTCAGACCTCCAGGGCCTCTCGCTATGGCGTCCCCATCTACTTCCACAATGACCAGACCTCCTCAGGGCCCTTATGTCTACCAGAATCTGGCTCGACTGGCTTTGACGGCGTGGCTCTTGAAGCTTCCGTACTGAGGGCCAAAGGTTTTTCGAAGGCGGTCATTCAAACTGTGTTGAAAGCCCGTAAACCAGCTTCGGCTCGGATTTATTATAGGATCTGAAATTCTTAATTTGCTTGGTGCGCAAATAACAATCATGACACTTACAAGTTTAGTACAGCCAAACTTTCGGCTTTTCTACAGCAAGGCCTGGACTTTCTGCCTTGTCGGTATGGTTTCAGAGAAAAATTGCATCTCTGCCTGATGTTCATACCTTCACTCAGGGTGTTATGCATTCAGCCTCCTTATGTCCCACCTGTCGGGACATAAGGGATTTGTCGGTGGTCTTGGAGGCCTTACATGAATTTACATTTGAACCTCTTGCATCCGCAGATCTTAAGTGGCTTATCCTTAAGGTCTTGTTTCTGCTAGACATTGCCTCTGCTAGATGTGTTTCAGACCTGGGGGCCTTATCTTGTAAGTCCGCCTATCTGATTTTTCACCATGATCGGGCAGTTCTTAGAACACGCCCTGGTTACCTACCTAAGGTGGTGTCTTCCTTCCACCTTAACCAGGAGATTATTGTTCCTGCCTTTAATTCTCCAGAATTGTCTTCTGGAGAGTGGTCTTTGGATTTGGTATGGGCTCTCTGTATCTATGTGAAGAGAACTGCTTCCATTCGGAAGTCTGATTCTCTCTTCGTACTGTTTGGCTTTCACAAACGTGGCTGGCCTGCTAATAAGCAGACCTTGGCCAGATGGATTAGAATGGTGATTGCACATGCTTATGTATAGGCTGGTCTTCCTGCTCCTGCTACCATTAAGGCCCATTCTACTCGGTCTGGTGGACCTTCTTGGGTGGCCCGCCGTGGTGCAACCCTTGAACAATTGTGTCTATGTGGTCCTCAGTGAACACGTTCATAAGGTTCTTTGGATGCCGGGTTCTTGTGTCCGCTACAGTGCGTCCCCTCCCATAAGGAACTGCTTTATGACATCCCCAATGTTATTCCCTGTGGAGCCCAGTGTACCCCCGCAGCAGAAAATTAGATTTATGGTAAGAACTCACCGTTGTTAAATCTCTTTCTGCGAGGTACACTGGGCCCACAGGGCGCCCACCCTGACACACTTAGCTTCTTTGGGTTGGTATGGCATTAGCCGCTGATACCTTCTCCTGTCGTGAGAGTGTAATGTATGTGGCTACTAACAGTTGTCGTCTCTTTTGCCTGTTACTGCATTGGACTGGTTAACTAAAACTGAGCTCCTGTGCACGGAGGCGTGGTTATAGAGGAGGCGGTGGTATGCATCTTGGGAACAGTCAAAGCTTTGAGCCTGTTGGTGCCTCGGATCAAGATCCTAATCTACACCCTGATGTTATTCCCTGTGGAGCCCAGTGTACCTTGCAGAAAGAGATCTAACAACAGTAAGTTCTTACCATAAATCTCGTTATTTGGGTAATTGTAGGGACTACCCTTGTTATCACTATGTAGCAGTGACGTGCGGTGGGGTGAGGCAGGTGCGGCAGAGCCTTTCCTGTCATACTTACGTTTAAACCAGAGTTTTGACTGAATAAAGTATATGAAAAATACTGATAATTTGTTTGAAATATCCTCTTTGCATTATTCTAATAATTTTTATAGCCCAAACTCTGTAGTAAAAAGTCTATGGCAGGTGAGGCAGTGCCTCACCTGTGTATCCTTGCCACACATCTCTAATCAAACTCACCAGCTTTCCAGGAATTTATAATGCTGCACCTTTGTATAATGCCCAGATGTACCCTTTGGCTCATATATTGCATGTAAATCTGGTTCTGGGGTTAGCCAGTGCCTCCTGAGCCATTTAACTCACCACACATCCCTGCTATGTAGCCGCATTCAAGTGAAGATCAGGGTCCTACTTTGTAAGTTTTTAAGCAGGGAAATGTCTGGAGTTGATTTCAAGAGGGAAATTTAGTAAAAAATCATGTTTTCTCCAAGTTTAAACACGATCAGCATCGCTGTGATACATGAGAGTGTTCCAAGATCAAAAACTCAAATTTACTAAGACTCATTTTTGAAAGAATCATGTTTTCCTATGGTGTATGCAATTGTATTTAGCAGTGTGAGTCTTCAGTCATGTTTGTGCCTGAGCTGTAAAGTCCTTCCTGTGATCAGCATGCTCTGCAGAAGCCTGCACAGATCAGTGTGATTTGTGCAGTGCTTCTATGTGTGGAAAAGTAAATAAAGTGTTAAAAATAAAAAATAAAATATGTGCTCTTTGAGCCAGCCCTAGTTCACAAAATACAGGGCAGCAAAATGCGTAGGGATCCCCCATATTTTTAGAACCAGCACCAGGCTCCACTAGCAGGGGGGGTAATGCCACAGACAGGGGACGGAATTGACAGGGTCAACCCAACCAAAGCATTAAGAAATAAAGGGGTCCCCTCCCAGGCCTGGTGCTAGGGTGTTTGGTGCCCCCCTTTAAACTAAAGATTTGTACCCTCCTATACCTTACAAAGAAACAGTGCATGCTGAAAAATGGGGTGTTGTCTCACAAGGAAGGAGCGTGGCCACACAATAATACCCCCATTTAAAATTACGCCACACAGTAGCCCAATCTTATTCACATTGTACTGCAGCTAGTAGTGCCGCTTATACACAAAATGCCCTCAGTAGTAATGCTGCTTATACACATAATGCCCCTATTAGTAGTGCCGCTTATACACAAAATGCCCACTATAGGAGTGCTGCTTACACATAATGCCCCCTGTAGTAGTGTGCTTACACATAATGCCCCCTGTAGTAGTGTGCTTACACATAATGCCCCCTGTAGTAGTGCTGCTTACATATAATGCCCCTATAGTAGTGCTGCTTACATATAATGCCCATATAGTAGTGCTGCTTACATATAATGCCCCTATAGTAGTGCTGCTTACATATAATGCCCGCTGTAGTAGTGTCGCTTACAAACGTTATGCCCAGACACACACAGATAGACACACACACACACACACACACACACACACACATACATACAAACACAGGTATACACACACATACATACATACATACATACATACATACATACATAGTAACATAGTAACATAGTATCTGAGGTTGAAAAAAGACAATTGTCCATCGAGTTCAACCTATTTGTGGTCTCCTATGCATGATGATTTGACTAAAATTTCTGACTGATGCTGCTGTCAGCCGTTGCATTTTATCCCTATTTATAGTAACTATAATGCATGACTATGCACCATACCCCTGGATATCCTTATTCATTAGGAATTTATCTAACCCATTCTTAAAGGTGTTGACAGATTCCGCCATTACAACTCCCTCGGGCAGGGAATTCCAAACACGTATTGTCCTTACCGTGAAAAAGCCTTTACGCCGTATTGTGCGGAATCTCCTCTCCTCTAACCTGAGCGAGTGTCCACGAGTCCTCTGTGTTGATCTAACCAAAAACAGGTCCCGCGCAAGCTCTGAGTATTGTCCCCTTATATATTTGTAGATGTTGATCATATCCCCTCTTAGTCTCCGCTTTTCCAATGTAAACATGCCTAGTCTTTCAAGCCTTTCCTTGTATTCCATCGTCTCCATGCCCTTAATTAGTTTGGTCGCCCTCCTCTGTACCTTTTCAAGCTCCAGGATATCCTTTTTGTAGTACGGTGCCCAGAATTGTACACAGTATTCAAGGTGTGGCCTCACTAGTGATTTATATAACGGGAGTATAATACTCTCGTCCCTAGCATCAATACCCCGTTTTATGCATGCTAATATCTTATTAGCCTTCTTTGCTGCAGTCCTACTTTGGGTACTACTGCTTAGCTTGCTATCTATGAGGACACCTAAGTCCTTTTCCAGTACAGAATCCCCTAATTTTACCCCATTTAGTAGGTAGGTGTAATTTTTGTTCTTGTTACCACAGTGCATTACCTTACACTTGTCTGTGTTGAAGCGCATTCTCCATTTGGCTGCCCATGCTTTTAATTTAACTAAGTCGTTCTGAAGAGACTCGGCATCCTCCTCTGTATTTATAGCCTTACACAATTTGGTATCATCTGCAAAAATTGACACCATGCTCTCTAAACCTTCTGTTAGGTCGTTAATGAAAATATTGAACAATAGCGGTCCTAATACTGAGCCTTGCGGCACACCACTTAGCACTTCAGTCCAAGTTGAAAAAGATCCATTAACCACAACGCGCTGCTCCCTATTATCTAACCAGTTTTTGACCCAAGTGCATATTGTGCTTCCTAGCCCTGATTCTTGTAGCTTGTAGATAAGTCTCATGTGTGGTACAGTATCGAACGCTTTGGCAAAGTCTAAAAAGATTACATCCACGTCTTTACCCTGATCTAGGTTTGCGCTTACTGTTTCATAAAAGCCAAGTAAGTTGGTTTGACAGGATCTGTCCTTCATAAACCCATGTTGATTCCTTTTAATGACCTTATTGGTTTCAAGGAACTTCTGAATACTATCTCTTAGAATACCTTCCAATACTTTCCCCACTATAGATGTAAGACTAACTGGTCTATAATTACCTGGTTCAGCTTTACTTCCCTTTTTGAATATAGGCACTACTTCCGCTATACGCCAGTCTTTGGGAACCATACCTGATATAACCGAATCCTTAAAGATCAAAGATAGCGGTTTTGCCAGTTCAGAGTGAAGCTCCATTAGAACCCTTGGATGAATGCCATCGGGCCCTGGTGATTTATTAATCTTTAAATGTTTTAATCGGTCACAGACTACTTCCTCGCTTAAATAAGTACCTATCAGTGTCATATTCTCATTATTGAGATTGTGTGTCAGTCCCTGAATTGGGTCCTCTCTAGTGAATACTGTTGAAAAAAACTCATTTAGTGTGTCCGCTATGTCATTATCATTTTTGCTTAAGACTCCCAACTTGTCTTTTAAAGGGCCTATACTCTCCTTCTTTAATCTCTTGCTATTAATGTATTTAAAGATTTTTGGGGGATTCGCTTTGCTTTCCTTTGCTACTAGTTTTTCAGTTTCTACTTTAGCCGTTCTTATTTCCTTTTTGCTAATTTTGTTACATTCCTTATAGTGCTGAAATGACTCTGCTTCCCCGTCAGATTTGTATTTTTTAAATGCTCGCCTTTTCTTGCCCATAAGTTCCTTAATCTTTTTGTTAAGCCACATCGGTTTATGATTTTTATTCCTTTTTTTGCTACTCATAGGAATACATTTGAGTGTATTTTTAGCTAGCAGGAATTTTAGTACCTCCCATTTCTCCATAGTATTTTTTCCTAAAAACAAACCTTCCCATTCAATATCCCTTAAAAATACTCTCATCTTTTCAAAATTTGCTTTGCTAAAGTTTAAAGTCCTAGTTGAGCCAGTATAGGGCTGTTTATAGAAACTGATATTGAATGTAACCATATTGTGGTCGCTGTTTCCTATTGGTTCCCCTACTATAATACCTGATACCAAATCCCCATTGTTTGTTAATACCAGGTCTAAGATTGCATTGTACCTAGTTGGTTCCTCAATTAGTTGGACTAAGTAGTTATCATTAAGTGTGTTTAAAAACATATTGCCCCTAGCAGTATCACATAAGTCGTTTTTCCAGTTTATCTCTGGATAGTTAAAATCTCCCATCACTACTATGTCTCCTACTCCTGCTGCTCTTTCAATTTGCTTTAGTAACAATTCATCATCAGATGCGTTGATACCAGGCGGCCTATAGCATACACCCAATACTAACTTTTTTATTCCTTTTTCCCTGCATGCAATTTCTACCCATAATGTCTCGACAGTGTCTACAGTCCCCTCCTGAATATCTTCCCATATATTAGGTTTTAAAAACGGCTTTACGTAAAGACACACCCCTCCACCCTTTTTATTTAGTCTGTCTCTCCTAAACAGTGTATAGTCCTCTAGATTGACTGTCCAATGATGAGATTCATCCCACCAAGTTTCAGTAATGCCTATAATATCATACTGTTTGCTTGCTGCAAGTATTTCTAGTTCACCCTTTTTACCAGTAATGCTTCTGGCGTTTACATACATACAACTAAGATAAGTATTTTCCCTTGCGTTAGGGACATCTTTCACCTTATGTAGCAAGGATGACCTGTAATCGTCATTGGTTAGTGCTTTGGTAAAATTCCTTTTAGTACCCATGTTAGTCACCTTACCGCCTGCTCTTACCCTCCCCCCAACTTCTACCCCATTTCGTTTACTACCGCCATCCCCACTATTCTCACTGCATGATCCGTAGTTTCTAGCTAAACCCTCCCCCCAGGCTCCTAGTTTAAAATCTCCTCCAACCTTCTAACCATCCTTCCCCCCAGCACCGCTGCCCCCTCCTCAGTCAGGTGCAATCCGTCACGACAAAAGAGATGGCGCCTGACTGAGAAGTCCGCCCAGTGTTCCAGGAACATAAACCCCTCTTTCCTGCACCAATCCCTAAGCCACACATTTACCTCCCTAATCTCCCTCTGCCTCCCTGGACTAGCGCGTGGCACGGGTAATAATTCCGAGAATATTATCTTAGATGTCCTTGCCTTCAGTTTCTTTCCTAAGTCCCTATAGTCTTTCTTAAGGACATCCTACCTTCCGCTAAATTTGTCATTGGTGCCAACGTGAACCAAGACCGCCGGGTCTTTGCCAGCCCCTCCCAACAATCTATCTACCCGGTCCGCGATGTGCCGTACCCGAGCACCCGGGAGACAACAGACTGTACGGCGATCACGGTCCCGGTAGCAGATTGCCCTATCTGCCTTCCTGATGATAGAATCCCCTACCACCACCATCTGACTAGGTACCTCTCTATCTTTTATCCCAACCGCGCCAGAGGGACCGCACCTCTGGATGCTAGAGGGAGCAGTCTCCTCCGGCACCGTCATTTCTTCACTATCATCCTCCGATTCCTCGTCCAATCGGGCAAATTTGTTCGGGTTTGATAGTTCGGAGATGTCGTGCCTCCCCCTCTTTTTCTTCCTTCTAACTGTGACCCAACTGGCTACCTGATCATCATCCTCTTCTACCAGTGACCCCTCCCGCAACTCCTCCACCGTTCTGTCTAAACTACGCTCGAGATTGTGAATCCCCCTCTGTCGCGTAACGGTTTACTTTAGATCAGTTACCTGGGCTTCCAGGGCAACCGTTCGCACACACCTCGTGCAGATGTAATCACACTGGGCCGGTAGCTCCAGGTGTGCATACATCTTGCACGACATGCACTGAGCGAGGTCCTCAATCACAGCCCCTCCCATATTGTTTGTAAGGTCTAACTCCCTGTTACTCTCACAGAAAAAGCAGAAAAAATACAAAGTAGAAGACAAGCAATCTCACTTATACAATAAGTTAAGCTGGCTTATACTTATCTATCTTTGTGCGGTTCTTGGTCCTTCACTTTTATGCAGCCGTAGTACTCTCTCCTGCGGCACCTATACTCCACTTAGCAGTTGCAGTTGTTCCAGCTCACTGCACCTCCTTTTCACTCGGCTTCCAGCTCCTGGAAAAACACAAAAAAAAAAAACCCCGCACACACGCACAATCACAGCCCCTCTGCTACTCGAAGCTGCTACTCCAAATAAGAGAGCCTCTCACTCACTCACAAGGTCAGCCCCTTGCAGCCTCAGCGGAAGTTTAATGGTACTGCAAATGTGTGTTCCTGATTGTGTATTGTGTATTATAAAACTCACCTTTTTGCTGTTTAAAACTCACACTTAGAAATCCAATCAGCACTTGGAAGAGACAAGCCCCACAGAGCGAGCTCCAAGAGTCTAGTCACTGCTTATATAGGCCCAGCCAGCTGCCTTAATCAGCCCCTCCTCCTCCTGATTACTCCTGATTACTCACACCTGAGTTAACCCCTCTGGCTTTTCACCTCACACGTTTTTTTTCCCTCCAAAAAAACAACAACCCAGTACAGATATATTAAAACAAAAAGAAACAGTATAGATACAAACAATCAGAATCAGATTATAGTTATAGTATAGATACTAACAATCAGAAACAGACATACACACATTTTCTCTCTCTCATTCTCTTTCCATAAACTTACCTTTCACAGTGTACAGTAGCTGCAGCTGTGCTTTTGTGATGCCCAGTATCTGTCCCTCTGGCCCCTCCTAACCACAACTGCAGCTAAAGTGGTCCAGACAATTACCTGCAGGACGCTAGGACCCAGGGTGGAGGAATTTGCAGGCTGAAGGGGATTGGCGGCCCGGAGAGCGGGAGAAGGTAGGCGGGACTGGTGCCTAGAAGAGAGGTCCGGGATGAGAGAGCAGTCGAACTGAGCAGCGGCGCGCCTGAGACCCCTCGTCGCGGATGGAGACCAGCGGGACAACTACTGTCAGCCGCCGAGGAATCGCCGCACAAGCGAGGGCGCCGCGGAGTGACGTCACGCCCGGCCACCGGGCGGAGAAGAAACGCTGCAGCTGGCCGCCACCAAGGAGCTGAGAGTCACAACAGGGAAGAGACGAGGGAGTGCGTGCTGTGGAGCGCACAAGTAGAGCTGCGGCCCCCGACGGGAGGAAGAACCGCCCGGAGCCCCCACCATTGCCATATTGAGCTCCACGGAGGCAGAGGCTGGAGACAGGTACTCCTCACACTGTATCCCCCCACACACTCCTTACGCCAGGGGGCGCTTAGTAGGGGAACTGAGGCATCTTCCCCCTCTACTCTAACCCCAACTAACTATCTACACACTTTAACAGATAGGGGAGCCTTAGTCCCGACCGCATCCCAAATCAACACTGTATCTCAACCCGGGTGACCCCTAAGTTGCTACCTAAGCCACCGCCTTAAAGAGATGCACTGACCTACAGGAGCAGTACCACTACGCTGCACCCCAGTTGTCATACGCCCTTCCCCCTTGCCGAGTTGTGTTAAGGGAAGTGATCCCCGGAAAGCAGTCAGAACTGTGTATTGTGTGCCGGACGTATCAGCCCCACCAGACGGCGAGCAGGCATACCTGCCTTCAGTTGCTTCGCTGTGCGAATCCATATGTGGACTTCTACGGATTTTGTGTAGGGCCAGAGACTTCCCTTTAAAGAGTCTATAGTGTCGCCTAGTGGCCTACTACTATACTGTTTGAACATTCCCGAACCTTCTTTTTTTTCTTAAAGGCCAGTTTAGGTATAGAAATTTTGAAAGTACTTATGTGGTTATGACCTGTTTCATTATGCAAATTACCTGTATTATTTAGTAATGTGCCTTAACGAAATGTGCTAAATATACTGACTAGTAGCTCACGTTACGTAAGTGGTACAATAAACCTTTGTTACCGTATCCCACTGTAGTGGTCCTTACACACTTGGGGGTGTTGTCTGTACTGGGGTATCTCCGTCTTTTTGCCCAGGTCCAATACAGGTGTCCTCCGCAGATTCCAACAGGCTTCGCACCAGCAGGAACTGGACGACCGGATCAGCCGCAACGGGACAGACGCGAGACTTCAGATACGCTTCAGCACCTATTACATTTGGCGTCCGCGAACAGGATACGAACAAGATGACGGATTCACAAGTCCCCACTACTCCCACATCAGCATCCGGCAGGAGGATGCTACCACCGTCACCCGGACAAAGAAACACGACCACCATGGCGGCATCACCGTTGACTATGCCATACTATTTTGGAGCACCATGGTTACCAACGTTTGCAGGAAAACACGTGCCGGGTTCGAGTACATTCAAAGAATTTAAAGACAAGATGTACTCCATGTTCCGCCTGTACTCACTAACCGAAGAACAGAAAATAGAGATCGTGATGGGTCAATTGACGTATTCGGCACTACGGTAAGTGAAGGCATGGGAAAACAGTGAAAAGAAGACCGTCGAATGCATCTTCAAGAAGCTGGTGACCATATTCGACTGCTAGACCATAGCGGAATTAAAGAGCCGCCTTTATGCGAGGAAACAAAGACCCGATGAATCACTGCGTGACTTCGCGCTGGCCATACAAGAAGCTGCAAAGACTATACGGGCTCTGGATGAACGAGAGGTCGAAGGGATAGACAGAACGTTAACAGACCTGTTTGTGGAAGGGGCAAGAGGAGAGACGATTCGATCGCAAATGCGTATGGAGAGACGACAGCAACCAGGGAGCTCCTTCTCCGAATTCAAAGAGACGGTGCTGCAGATCCTTGGGAAAAATCAGAGTAATAATGTCGAGAAAGACGCGTCTTCGGAGTGGAGTGAAGAGGACAGCTACAGAGAAACCACACCGCTCCGGAAATCCGACGGACCAACCCAAGTAGGAACGGTCCTCCAACAAGCGCAAGCCCCACCGAGTCCAGATTCTATGGAAACGCTCAACCAAAAGCTGGCGGAGATGACGGCGAATCTCTCCCGAATGAACCGAAGGATGGATGAGTTCGACAGGGACCCAGATAGGAATAGACGCCGAGAATGGCATCAAGAATGAGGTGGGCGGAGCCGTCCTCGCTGGGATGTGGTAAGAGAATCTAGCCGAAGATCCACCGACCAGTTCGACTCTCAGGGGAGCCCGATATGCAGAGGGTGTCGACAGAGTGGCCATATCGAAAGGAACTGCCCTGTGGCTGCTTTAAACGAAGAACTCCCGAGGCAACGGACCGACCTTCGGGAGAGGAACCAGTAAGTGGTCCACTGCCCCAAGAATGGTCCAGATACGTTGGAGAGTGCCCGCACCTGAAGATCTGTATCAATGGAATTGAAATTCCAGCTCTGTTGGATACTGGGTCGCAAGTCTCCACCATCCGGATCACCGAGTTCTTTCAGCACTGGGACGAAGCCGCCATTGTGTCCCCACCAACCACCTGGCTCCATCTGCTGGCCAGCAATGGAAAACCCATAACGTATCAGGGTTACTGGGAAGCGGATACAAAAATTGGAAACGCGACATTGCCCCGGCAAGGGTACCTTGTCCGTGAAAAAGGCCTCCTCTACCTCCTCAGGCGGTGTGTCAGAAATATGCAACACATCCAGTATGGCCTCAATCATCAACTGCACCCCTTTATCAAACGATGCTGTCCCCCTCAATACATCCCCGTCACCATCTGCAGTGTCAGAATCTGTGTCTGTGTCATTCTGCATAATATTGGCAAGTGCACGTTTGTGAGAATGTACCACAGGGGACCCGAGGAAGCAGTATCAGACCATACAACCATAGAGGATTGCAATGCCTGAGTTGCATGCTCAGTTCTTGCAACCCTCTCAGAAATTTGAGAAATAGTCCTAAATGAGGCTAACCATTCCAGCTCTCTAGCTGGGATCTGCGCTACAACAGTGCAATTCTGATTACATGGTATGGGATCTTCCTGAGAAGATAAATCCTCTGCAGGATATAAAACAGAGTCTCTAGACATGTTTGCTGATGCAAACCACTCACCCCACATACACACAGGGTTCTGGGCAGACAGAGTTTCCCCCCCAAGAATGGCAGAGAGACACAGAGATTGGAGCCAACCCACACACAGCGCTATTACAGGTATGGGGAGCCCCTAACCAGCACTGACTATATCCTTTAATAGGTGACACAGTCTGTACACAGCCTCCCCTCCCTTCTACAACCCCTTGGTAGTGTACAGATAGCTGGAGCTGCACTGGCGGTACTGTTCTTTCACTTGCATCTGACTGCAGGCAGGAAAATGGTGCTTAAACGCTGCTGGGTCTGCTCTGAGGAGAAGCTCCGCCCCTCAATGACGCTGTCTTCCTGCTCTTCAAGATTATACTGGCCTGAGGTTTTTTGTGCTGGCTGAGATCCACAGACCCCGACAGGCTGAATTAGGTCAGTATAGGGACAGGCGCTGGCACAAGGTGCCCCTCACAGTGCCGCACCTAAGTCCTGCTGAGCCGTCCAGTAGCACAGTTAATACTGCGCTCCTACCCGGTAGCCGCAATCTTCACACCAACCCCCCGCTTGTTAGGGGGGTCATTGACTCACTCGCCACTCTTCAGCTCTGCAAGGGGGGTGGCAGCATGCTGCTGGGGTGAGCATTCCCCTGTGGTGGGGAGCGATCGATCCCCTATGGAGCTCAGTGTTCAGTCAGCGGAGACAGTGGTTCAGATCCCACAGGGCGGACACTGCCCCCCCCCCCCCTCAGTCCCTCGATGCAGGGAGGCTGTTGGCCAGCAGCCTCCCTGTAAAATAAAAAACTCTAAAAAACTTTTACTAAGAAAGCTCTGTAGAGCTCCCCTAGCTGTGACCGGCTCCTATGGGCACATTTTGTAAACTGAGTTGGGGAGGAGGGGCAAAGAGGAAGGAGCCAGCCCACACTGTTAAACTCTTAAAGTTCCAATGGCTCCTGGTGGACCAGTCTATACCCCATGGTACTACTATGGACCCCAGCATCCTCTAGGACGTAAGAGAAAAACTATTAAGACTTCTATTTATGAAAACATTCTTACTTTGCAGCACTTTTTCCACACCTGCCTAAAACTTTTGCACAGTACTGTAAATATATAATGTTAAGTATGTAGCCCTCACAGTGCTTTACATTTGCCATCACAGTACAAAATACAGACCAAGATTAACAGTAGAAATTAGTGAAATGCATGAGAAAATAAATAAGTCTTGAGGCTGTTTTTGAAGAATTCTAGAATGAGGTTTCTCAAACTGTGCATCGAAGAAAGTTTTATGTAGATCGAGCTACAAAGCTGAAAGCTTGACCCCAGATGAATTACTGTATGGGAGATCCTAGGTACTGTATAGTTATATACAGTATATATACAGTGGGGATCGAAAGTTTGGGCACCCCAGGCAAAAATTCATTTTAATGTGCAAAAAGAAGCCAAGGAAAGATGGAATAATCTCCAAAAGGCATCAAATTACAGATTAGACATTCTTATAACATGTCAAAAAAAGTTTGATTTTATTTTCATCATTTACACTATCAAAAGAACAGAAAACTAAAAATGGCATCTGCAAAAGTTTGGGCACCCTGCAGAGTTAATACCTTGTACTGCCCCCTTTGTACAGCTGAGACCTGGCAGTGTCATAGATTGTTCTCAATCATCATCTGGAAAGACCAGGTGATGTCAATCTCAAAGGTTTTAAAAGTCCAGACTCATCTGACCTTGCTCCAGCAATCAGCACCATGGGTTCCTCTAAGCAGTTGTGTAGAACACTGAAACTGAGTATAGTTGACGCTCACAAAGCAGGAGAAGGCTATAAGAAGATAGCAAAGAGTTATCAGATGCCCATATCCTCTGTTCGGAATGTAATTAAGAAATGGCAGTCATCAGGAACAGTGGAAGTTAAAGCAAGATCTGGAAGACCAAGAAAAATATCAGACAGAACAGCTCGCAGGATTGTGAGAAAAGCAAGTCAAAATCCACGTTTGACTGCACGATCCCTCCAGGAAGATCTGGCAGACACTGGAGTTGTGGTACACTATTCCACTATAAAGAGATACTTGTACAAATATGGTCTTCATGGAAGAGTCATCAGAAGAAAACCTCTTCTATGTCCTCACCACAAAAATCAGTGTTTGAAGTTTGCAAATGAACATATAGACAAGCCTGATGCATTTTGGAATAAAGTTCTGTGGATCGATGAGGTTAAAATAGAACTTTTTGGCCGGAATGAGCAAAGGTACGTTTGGAGATGGAAGGGCACAGAATTTAATGAAAAGAACCTCTGTCCAACTGTTAAGCATGGGGGTGGATCAATCATGCTTTGGGGTTGTATTTGATAAAGCTAAATATTTATCTTATATAATACCCTTTATGAGGTCTAAGAACACTGTACGCTATCTACGTATGAAGTACCGTAAGGGTACGCACGTTGCGTAACAATCGCTTAGCCGTAGTCGAGACGCTCAAGCGTCACGTTCGCTCACGGCCAAGAGATCACTGGCAGGCACGCTATTGGCTGCTGACTAACGTAATGATTCGCTATAGCGTAGCGGATGCTCGGGACCACGAGGAGATCACCAGCGGCGCTGACGCTCACAATGTTAAACCTTTATATCTAAACCATAAACAATGAAATATGCTGTAAAACCTTAGTGTAGAGATAGAGTGTAAGTGCAACCTGGTGTAACCTGATTAACTACAAAGCTGCTTGAGCGTCACCGACGCTCAGAGAATACTTAACCCTATAAAGAATACACAGATACCTGGGCTTAGGGTCCAAAACCTATTATATGTATTATAACTATTATACTTGCAAAAGGAATCACAGTACAAATGATACACTACAATATAACATAGACTAACTAACCAGATAACTACACGGGAAATACAATACAATACAATTAAAGGAAAATACGAGAGAAAGAGTAGGGAGAGAGAGAGAGAGAGAGATGGCTCACAGTAAGACAATATGATTACGGAGAAAACTTACGCACAAGGGGAACGATCGCATGCGCCTCGATATCCAGCTCCCGATTATCAGCAATGAGAACCGTTGATGAGAGTGAATCTGGATATGGTCGGCCTGCCTATGTATGCCCCACACACAATACAATTCAATGGTCCCTACAATCTCATTGTCCATTGGACACAGGAATTCGGCTTCGCATTATAACAAAAGGTCATAGGTTGATTCATACAGGTGGGCTGTGACTGTTTCCAACTGTTCAGGTGGGTGGGATACTGGGTTTCCCGCCGCATGACTAAGTAAGAACAAATAATAGTAAATGGACATAAACTTCTTATGTCCATAACCATTCGCACGAGCGATTAATCCGCTCCAAACCAACACCGGAATATTGCTATTTAAATACTCTTCCGATGGGTACCAAACACTACTGTATGACCCCTGTTAGACCCTTCGTACAATACAAAGAGGAATCTCTCCGTTCAGGAACATGCTATGTTAACCAAACTTTCAGAATCTATCAAAGGGACCATGATCTATAAAATACCTTATTAGTGAAAATATGTAACGATTGAGTCGCACGCTACGACTACACAAACTTTACCGTAAATACGCATACCGAGCACCAGCGGGTGCACGCAACAGCGGGTATGCGCACTCACGGGAGAGCGCACGCATGCGCAGCGCGGACCTGAATGAGGTGCAAATATGGCAGTGTGCATAGAGATATTTTTCTGACTTTGACAGTCCACCCTTTGGCAGTCAATAATAACTGCCACCTTCTAAAACATTTCAAAAGGAGAAAAATATATGTCAGGGGTTAATTCATTTCCATGGTTGGGTAAGGGAGGAGAGAGGAGTAGGTGTGAAGAGGGTATGACCTAGTGAGATAGCAGAAGCATGTGTGTATGAGTCCATGTTTGGGGGGTCATGTATCATCGTGCCGTACGTGTTGTAAATCAAGCTTCGAGGTATTGCGAAGTATACATTTGAATTCCTTCTTATCCCGTGGTACGGGTCTGTGGATGGGCTGTCAAACTTTACCGAGCTCTTTTCGGATTTTGAACAAAATGGGGAGCACATTTTAGTTGATGATACATGAATGGGGGAATATGTGATTGCTGATATCTGTGCCTGTATTCCCTATACTATGTGTGTCATTACCTGAGGGTTGTAGAGATGAAGATAAAGAACACTTATGGAAAATGCAGTAGTATTCTATGTCAGGTTAATGTACATCTGTCGGTTGAAGTTTTGTTCGGTATCAGTTGAAAGTCGTCTTCTTTGCGCTGTGTTGCCCATTAGGTGTGAGCAAAAAGCTTTGTCAATGCCATTAGATTTACAAAAAATGTTGGGCTAGCGTAAGTTTAAGAATTCTAGGGAAACTGGGGATCCATGGCAAAGTTCATCAAATGTCCGTATCTACAGTGGTCAAAACTTCTTCTTTGGTCAATCCGTTGTCTGTATAGCGTCTCGTCAACTTCCTCGTCCAAGGGGGTCTTTTTATCTTGGAGAAAAGCAGAAAAACAGGTGAAAGAAACGGACCGTATAATCGCATTTTCATTACATCATTGTTTCTATCATTGGGTCATAAATCAAATCCAGGTTAATTACAGTTTCCTCACTCCTCAAACTCATTACCCTGGTACGATGTTTGCACTTCATTAAAGCCTGACCGCATCTAAATATCAAACCAATCGTTATGATAACACCTAAGATACATAGGAGAAACTTCCCAACATCCATTATGACTCCTTGAGCCCAGTCTCCTAAACCAGAGAACCAATTTCGCGGGTTCAACCATGACACCCAACCAGTCAGCTCATTACCTACAGCAGCAAGAGTGAGATTGTGTCTCCTGCGAAATTCCCACTTCAGTTGGAGAATATCGTCCATCTTTTGGTCTATGACCTCGACCGGGTCCTCTGTGCTATTCGTAATATACGTGCAACACTTCACGCCGTACTGTGTTGCCAATGTAACACAATATCCGCCTGTCACTGCTGTGAGGTAATTAAGAACCATTCTATGCTGCACCAGTTCTGTTTTATAAGCTTGAAGTTCCCTTCCAGTATATCTAAACGTGTCATCATACATTTCAGTGATATTATCTAACAAATTTGCGAGCGCCGATATGTATTTATAATTTAGCACTCCTCTAGCGGTGCGAGTGATATCTAACGCGATTAGAAACTGAATCCCGGTGGATTCATGGATCATGTCAGAGGCCGGATGCTCTGTTCTTTCTATCAGGTGTCGTTTAACTACGTGCTCGTAATGGGTGTGAGTATAAGGAGTTTGGGCAACACGGTGTATGTCTTTCATTTTATCATGTGTTACAGTCATTACTTCAGGCAATACTTTTCCAATATAACACAATCCTTCAGAGTTTGGGGCAAGCCACTTGTACGCCTTTCTCCCGCATATGAAATATGCATCATCGGGGAGAACATATGGGACGGAGAAGGACATAACCATATTACACACCTTCCATATGAAATCTCCTAACCCTAATTCTTCCATCTGCTTAGTACATGTATCAGGTTGTACGATATGTGCACAGTATCCTGGTGATACCTCTCCAACTCTCGTAATCCTATTTCCTAAGGTATACCTATACCGGAAAGATTTTCCTCTACTGGCTATGTGGCGTATAAGCTCTGTATCTGTAGGCATTCTATCTGCTCTATGCGAAAAGGTCATGGTCTGATTACTCCATGACACTTCCCAATTTCCCGGCTTTCGGGGATTGAAGATGTTAAAACATAATAGGGACCTATCCACATGGTATTGGTGGAGCTTCAAACTAGGAGGGCTGGAGATATTAAACCTCCTGTCCACCGGTCTCCCACCATTTAACTCAAGTACCTCCCCTATCGTTAAAGGAAATGGTACTAGCCCTGATTTGCTATGACCCTGAGGTACTTGAGAGCATACCCAACAATCTGTTTTGTTTAACACATTACCCACTAAGGAGTGATAGTCACTCAATGGATGCCGGTCCATATGGATATTAAAACTGGACTGACATTTCTTGATGCACCCATCCTCAATGACATTGTTACAGAGCCGACAGATACAGTTTTCTTCAGCTAACAATCCTTCACAATTCCTTCTATGGTCAATGCTATCGGATCGTTTTCTGATACTCGCCTTTGCTTGTTGATTATGTTGTTCTTGGAAAACTACGCCTCCATCTCTGTCATCAGAACCCATTCCAGAACCTCTCTCGACCTCCATGGTACTCTCGCCGGAACAGACTGCTCTGGTCAACATCATGGTCAACAGGAAAATCCGGATCACAGTCTCTTGGGGCAAGTCCATCTTGTAGGAGGAAACGGAGAAGAATGAGAAGGGGGAAAAAAAATAATTTGAGGGAGAGGGGATGGGAAGTTGGAGAAAAACAATAAAAGGGAACAGGGGATCGACAACTGCTTTTGGTCTTGTGATTTTCAATGCTCAGGTGCCGCCTCAATCTTCCTGGAACAGACACTCCAGTGATACAACCTCTACCGTCTGTTCCTTATCACGGGACCTCTCTGGATCAGCAACCTTTTTACAGTGGGACGAATGAACCCAAGTCTCTCTCTCAGCAACCTTCAATGCCGTAGTGCTAGTCAATAAGACCTGGTATGGTCCTTCCCATCTGTCAATAAGGCAACCTGAGCGTAGAAAATTCCGTATCATTACATAATCCCCAGGTTCAATGTCATGACAATTACTATCTGGTAAATCAGGCATTACCAACTTCAAATTATCATTTTGATTCCTTAACTGTTTACTCATGTTAATCAAGTATTTTACAGTCACTTCATTGTTACACTTCAAATCATCCTGAGGGTTAATCATAACATGCGGTTGTCGACCAAACAAGATTTCAAAGGGAGACAGATTAAGAGGGGACCTGGGAGTGGTTCTGATGCTGTACAGTACAATGGGTAAAGCTTCTGGCCATGTCAATCCTGTCTCTGCCATCACTTTACTCAGTTTATTTTTAATAGTGCTGTTCACTCTTTCCACTTTCGCACTCGCCTGTGGACGGTATGGAGTGTGCAGCTTGCTATCAATTCCCATCAATTTACACATTCCTTGAAAGACATCACCTGTAAAATGGGTACCCCTATCACTTTCGATTATTCTAGGGATACCATATCTACATACAAATTCCTGCACAATTTTCTTAGCAGTAAACATAGCGGTATTTGTAGCCGCAGGAAATGCTTCGACCCAATTTGAGAAAACATCTATACAAACAAGTACATATTTCAAATTCCGACAAGGGGGTAATTGTATAAAGTCAATTTGTATTACCTGGAAAGGGCCGCCGGCAGGTGGGATATGGGATGGTTCTGTAGGTATTGCCTTTCCAATATTCTTTCTCAAACAGGTAAGGCATGACATTGCTCTTTTACTCGCATGAGAGGAGAATCCTGGGGCGCACCAATATGCTCTCACCAATTTGCACATCCCCTCCTTGCCTAGATGAGTCAGCCCGTGAGCTGCTTCAGCCAGACATGGAAGATATGCTCTGGGGGCCACTGGTTTACCATGTCCATCCGTCCAGAGTCCTGAGGACTCCTGGCCATATCCCTTTGCCTTCCAGACTGCCTTTTCCTGTGTGGAACACAAATTTTGCATCTCACACAACTTCTGTGTGTTGATGGTATTAAATACCATCAGTTGTGTGGTGTCTGTCTGTCTGGGGGTAGCAGCTGCTAATTTAGCAGCTTCGTCTGCTCGGCTGTTACCAAGTGATACTGGGTCTTGGCTATATGTGTGTGCTTTACATTTGATAACAGCCACTCTGTCGGGTTCCTGTATCGCTGTTAGAAGCCTTTTTATGTGAGCTGCATGCGCTACCGGTGTACCAGCTGCCGTCATGAAATTTCTGAGGCGCCATAGGGCTCCGAAATCATGGACTACCCCGAATGCGTATCTAGAGTCGGTGTAGATATTGGCTGATTTGCCCTTAGCCAATTCACATGCTCTGGTTAGGGCGACCAGTTCAGCAACCTAGGCTGAGTGAGGTGGGCCTAGCGGTTCCGCTTCTATGGTGCCTTGGTCATCTACGACTGCGTATCCAGTACACAAGTCTCCCGAGTCTGACTGTCTATGACAACTACCGTCCGTGTAGAACGTAAGTTCTACATCTTCCAGTGGGTTGTCACTGATGTCAGGCCTTGCGGTAAAATTTTGGGTCAAATATTCCATACAATCATGAGTGTCTTCCTTTGTATTAAATCCTCCTTCCCCACCACTCTCATCCTCCACTCTTTGTGCCTGTCCAGGCACACCTGGGAGATATGTTGCAGGATTTAATGCACTGCATCTCCTTATGGTGATGTTTACGGGGGCCATTAGTGCCAATTCCCATCTTGTAAACCGCGCTGATGAGACGTGTCTGGTTTGGGCAGAATTCAACAAGGCTGACACTGCATGTGGTGTATGAATTGTGAGGTTGTGACCTAGCACGACGTCTTCGCTTTTCGTTACTAGCAATGCTATCGCAGCAACGCTTCGCAAGCATGTGGGGAGGGATCGCGCTACCGTATCTAGCTGAGCGCTGTAATATGCTACCGGCCTGCTGGCATCACCGTGCTTTTGGGTTAGTACACCTGCCGCGCAACCAGCACTTTCTGTTCCGTATAGTTCAAAGGGTTTTCCATAGTCTGGCATACCTAGTGCTGGTGCCTGTGTTAGGCACTGTTTAAGTCTCTCAAATGCTGTTTCGGACTCGTCTGTATGCGAAATCCTATCAGGTTTGTTTGAGGAGACCATTTCCTGCAAAGGTAACGCCAAAATGGAAAACCCTGGGATCCAATTACGGCAATACCCACACATTCCTAAAAACGTTCTGATCTGTTGCTGGGTTTGTGGCAGAGTCATGTCTCTAATTGCTTGGATTCTATCAGCGGTCAGGTGTCTCAGTCCTTGTGTTAGACAGTGTCCCAAATATTTTACCTTAGTTTGGCATAATTGTAACTTGTCTTTGGACACCTTGTGTCCCGTGTCTGAAAGATGAAACAGGAGCTGTTTCGTATCCTTCAGAGATGCTTCTAGTGAATCTGAACACAGCAGTAAATCGTCCACATACTGTATCAATACTGATCCACTGTCTGGTTGGAAAGACTGTAAACAATCATGCAAAGCCTGAGAAAATATACTTGGACTATCTATGAAACCTTGGGGTAATCGAGTCCACGTGTATTGGACTCCTCTGTATGTAAATGCAAACAAATATTGGCTGTCAGGGTGCAGAGGTACCGAAAAGAAAGCGGAGCAGAGGTCAATAACAGTGAAAAATTTGGCAGTGGGAGGGATCTGCATTAGGATGACAGCTGGATTTGGCACTACGGGGAACTGACTCTCAACTATTTTGTTAATCCCCCTTAGATCCTGCACTAGTCTGTAACCCCTCCCCCCACTCTTTTTAACAGGGAAGATGGGACTATTGGCAGTGCTGGACGTTCTTACCAGAATGCCCTGTTGTAGCAAGTGCTCTATTACTGGGTAAACTCCTAACTCCACCTCTGGCTTCAGAGGGTACTGTGGGATTTTTGGAGCTATCCTACCATCTTTTACTTGTACAACTACTGGAGCTACGTTTGCCATTAATCCAGTGTCTTGTCCGTCTTTTGTCCAAAGTGACTCTGGTATCTGAGATGTCATCTCTTCTATTTGGGATGGATTCCTATTTGTCATAATGGTATGTGACATTAATTTTGATGGGGAGTCTAACATGTCTCGCACTTCCTGAGCGTGATTCTCAGGTATGTCCAAGAATACACCTTCAGGAGTACAATAAATGACGCACCCCATTTTACACAGTAAGTCTCTTCCCAGGAGATTAGTCGGTGCCGATGCAGCCAGCAAAAAGGAATGCTTGGTATGTAAAGGCCCTACTGTAATCTCGGCTGGTTTGCTAACAGGGTAGTGCTGGACTACTCCCGTTACCCCTATGGCTGGAATTGTCTTACCAGTGGTTCTTATGCCCACTGTCGAATTTATCACTGATTTGGCCGCCCCTGTGTCTACAAGAAAGTTTAATGATTTACCAGCTACATTGATTGCAATTTCTGGTTCACTTCCAAGACTTGCAATCAATTTTACTGGCTGCAGATTACAGGTATGGCCACACCCCTATTGGGTATGGTGACCTCCCTGAATCCCGCTGGCAGCAACTACTTGTGATGGAGTTAATTGGGAGCTACCAGAGGCTTGCCAGTCTCTGTTCGGGGGGTATCTTTTTGTTTCCCCTGTATGTGGCTCATAACTCCGTTTCTGCGGACCTTGCTCCCAATGTCGTGTGTCGTGTCGTTGTCTAGGGGGTTGGTATGAGTTTCGTGAATTCTTCATTCTACAATCTCGTGCCATGTGTCCCTGTTTATGACAAGAATAACAAGTAACCACATTTGACTTACCCACAGGGTTTGGTGATATAAACAAAGGCTGCCTTGTGGTCAGGGCCTGTATACTTACTGCCATTAACTTATCACCTTGTTGTTCCCTGTGTCTGGTGATGTTCCTATCGTGATCAATAGCAGCCTCTCTCAAAGTAGCCACAGACAGACCTCGCCAACATGGTTGTGTGGTCTGTACCCTAGTCTTCAATGACTCTTTTAAACCATCCATCAGTACCGATACTGCTACTTCTTGATGGTTTATGTTTGTTTTAATGTCCTCTATGCCTGTGTATTTTGCCATTTCTGATAATGCTCTGTGAAAATACTCTGCAGCTGTTTCTGACTCCTTCTGTTTAATTGAGAATATTTTGTTCCATTTAACTACGGCTGGGAAATACTCTTTTAACTGTAAGCTTATTCTTTTTACATTGTCTTTGTTGTACACATCTGTAAGAGGTACATCCTGATCTAATCCACAGTCAGCTAAAAATTGAGTTGCGTCGACATTTGGGGGTAAACATGCTCTCAGCAATATCTGCCAGTCTTTATTGTTGGGCTCTACAGTGTTACCTAAGTCTCTGATGTATTTTTGACTGGCAACTAAGTCTTTTCTAGGGTCAGGAAATTCAGACACTATGGTCCTTAATTCCATTCGGGAAAATGGGCTGTACATGGCAATGTTCCTAACAGGAGTGACTCCTGAAGTGTCTGTTTTCCCATTTGGAACTACTATTACCTTAACAGGATTAACTCTAACAACCTCATCCTGTGTAGATTCTACAGGCTGTGGTGAAATAGTTTCAGCATAGTGTATGGTGCCGTACTTACCCGTTGATACGACCTCACCTATCCCTCCGCTAGGGGCTTTCGTTACTAATCTCGGGGGTTGAGCTGTGCCTACAGTGGTCTCTGCTATGGTGGCTGCTAGAGAGAGCACTGCCGATTCGTCCTCTTGATCACACTCCTGAGGAAAGTTCAAAACAGGGTACAACTTGCACGGGTTAATACTTGCATTGGTTAATTGGTTAACATTATCTTTAACATTTACACAGTTGCTAAGTGTTTGTTTGTTACACCTTAATGCGTCATTCTCCGCAACCAATTTTTCTCCCGATATATATGGTGGCGGTGGGGCCGTGGCGATCAGTTTTCTGATCGAGCCAGATCCCGCCGCCTGAGCCAATCCTCTCTGTATCTCACCTTCCTGTTGCCACAACTGTAAATAATCATAATGCTGGATTCGTCTCTTTGTTGATTTTATGAGACATATCCTCCTCCTTAAATTTTGTAACACTTCTGAGCTGAAGCTCCCTACTCTTGGGAATTTCTCCCCGTCATGTACAGTCATTCTCTCCCATTCATCACATAAAGTTTCTGTGTGACTTCCGTATTTCTCACACATTATATACCTGGCCGACCCAATTGGTCGGACCACTGAATCAACCCGAACCGAGGTTGATCGCCCCCTACCTGAACAAGTGGCCCCCATAGTTCGAAAGTGTTGCTTTATTTAGCCAACCCTTACGCAAAACCAAATGTCCACAATAGGCTGACGGTGGCGGTTTACCGAGTACCCCACTCACTCGCCCACGCCGACCAATACGACCTGATCACACCGATATGGTGCTGGCGTACTCGACCTAGGGCCCCTGCGACCTGAACCTCTATTTACTGGAACCTGCGAGGGTTATCCGAAGAACACTTACTCTTTCCAGTAACTATTGGTTGCTGGATAGTTCCTGAGTGAGCAGCAAACTTCCCTTAAAATAAAAAAATTACACAAATCACGTTAGAGTGTACAAATAGCGTTTGTGACCCCTTTACTCTAATGGTATTAGGTCAGATTACTAACTAATGTACACAATTACGTGCGGTCCAATCGTTCAGTACACAAACAACTAAGCTTATGTACGGAAAGACCAATGGAATCGAAAATTACGGCTGCGAATTCCTTCAGCCAGAGCTTATATGGCCTATATGGGTGTTGCACCAACCCTTTTCGGTGTTGTGCCTGTGAACTGTATAGCGGACTTCCTTGTCGGCTGTACCTGGACCTCCTGGTCTGCTATGACCTCCTGGTCTTGTTACAGTACGACCTCCTGGTCTTGTTACAGTATGTCCTCCTGGTCTGCTATACTCTAATGCTCAAAATTGTATATTTAACCAGGGATGCCTCCCTAGCCACCGTGCACGTCACTTACACGCATGTACCTCACGAGTACTCGACTTTTCTTGTGGTTCAACCTTTAAAAATTGTAAAAACACTCACTCATCACATGTACACTTTTGTTTCTATTTCTATTTCTGCGCAGAAATTTTTCTTTAGATCAGGTGTGTTACCAATTAGGAGCAGGATCTGTTAATTAAATTTCGGACACCCAAAAATAGACTTGCGTTATTTCTCGCCTCGCGTTATTTATCGCTTTGCGTTAAAAATCAACTTATCGTGACTTGAGCTACGTGGGCGTAACCGGACGCTCCGTTGCGTAATATACGCTGCGTGCGTCGGCCTTTGGATTGCGTACGCAAGTCTTTGTTAGAGACACGTATACGCAAAGCAAAGATCCACCGTAACACAATTTATACTTTTATCAATGTAGATGATCCTTGATCATCTACCACACAACACACTGACTTCGCCTTATCTCCCAGGCAAAACTGTGTGTTTGTCTATCCTTTAACTATGTTATCTATTCTTAAACTATGAAATAACGGCAACTCTCTTTTAGCACTTTTATCAACTATAAAACTGGCAGACAGGAGAGTGATATACGAAAATGAAAAAGAAAAAGAAATGCAGATATATATATGTGTGCGTGCGTGTGTACGCAAGACAGAAAAATAAACAGTTTTAAAAGACACTAGCGTTTTGTTCTTACCTCCGGTTCCCGGATTCCTTCAGCACTCTTTACCTAAGCGAAGCAGACGCTTATCCCGACAGCACTACGAGGAATATAACCTCCCGCCCTTTGCTGATGGATAATGTCTGCTGTATCTTCCTAGTGCAGATATGTGAAGGACGGGCGAGCCGCCAATTGATAAAGCTAAATATTTATCTTATATAATACCCTTTATGAGGTCTAAGAACACTGTACGCTATCTACGTATGAAGTACCGTAAGGGTACGCACGTTGCGTAACAATCGCTTAGCCGTAGTCGAGACGCTCAAGCGTCACGTTCGCTCACGGCCAAGAGATCACTGGCAGGCACGCTATTGGCTGCTGACTAACGTAATGATTCGCTATAGCGTAGCGGACGCTCGGGACCACGAGGAGATCACCAGCGGCGCTGACGCTCACAATGTTAAACCTTTATATCTAAACCATAAACAATGAAATATGCTGTAAAACCTTAGTGTAGAGATAGAGTGTAAGTGCAACCTGGTGTAACCTGATTAACTACAAAGCTGCTTGAGCGTCACCGACGCTCAGAGAATACTTAACCCTATAAAGAATACACAGATACCTGGGCTTAGGGTCCAAAACCTATTATATGTATTATAACTATTATACTTGCAAAAGGAATCACAGTACAAATGATACACTACAATATAACATAGACTAACTAACCAGATAACTACACGGGAAATTCAATACAATACAATTAAAGGAAAATACGAGAGAAAGAGTAGGGAGAGAGAGAGAGAGATGGCTCACAGTAAGACAATATGATTACGGAGAAAACTTACGCACAAGGGGAACGATCGCATGCTCCTCGATATCCAGCTCCCGATTATCAGCAATGAGAACCGTTGATGAGAGTGAATCTGGATATGGTCGGCCTGCCTATTTATGCCCCACACACAATACAATTCAATGGTCCCTACAATCTCATTGTCCATTGGACACAGGAATTCGGCTTCGCATTATAACAAAAGGTCATAGGTTGATTCATACAGGTGGGCTGTGACTGTTTCCAACTGTTCAGGTGGAGGGGATACTGGGTTTCCCGCCGCATGACTAAGTAAGAACAAATAATAGTAAATGGACATAAACTTCTTATGTCCATAACCATTCGCACGAGCGATTAATCCGCTCCAAACCAACACCGGAATATTGCTATTTAAATACTCTTCCGATGGGTACCAAACACTACTGTATGACCCCTGTTAGACCCTTCGTACAATACAAAGAGGAATCTCTCCGTTCAGGAACATGCTATGTTGACCAAACTTTCAGAATCTATCAAAGGGACCATGATCTATAAAATACCTTATTAGTGAAAATATGTAACGATTGAGTCACACGCTACGACTACACAAACTTTACCGTAAATATGCATACCGAGCACCAGCGGGTGCACGCAACAGCGGGTATGCGCACTCACGGGAGAGCGCACGCATGCGCAGCGCGGACCTGAATGAGGTGCAAATATGGCAGTGTGCATAGAGATATTTTTCTGACTTTGACATATTGCAGCCAGTGGCACAGGGAACATTTCACGAGTAGAAGGAAAAATGGATTCAATAAGATTCCAGCAAATTTTGGACGCTAACTTGATGCCATCTGTGAAAAAGCTGAAGTTAAAGAGAGGCTGGCTTCTACAAATGGATAATGATCCTAAACACACCTCAAAATCCATGGTGGATTACATCAAGAGGCATAAACTGAAGGTTTTGCTATGGCCTTCACAATCTCCTGACCTCAACATACTTGAAAATCTATGGATAGACCTTAAAAGAGCAGTGCGCCACAGACAGCCCAGGAATCTCAAAGAACTGGAAGACTTTTGTAAGAAAGAATGGGCGAAAATACCTCAAACAAGAATTGAAAGACTCTTGGCTGGCTACAAAAAGCGTTTACAAGCTGTGATACTTGCCAAAGGGGGCAGTACAAGGTATTAACTCTGCAGGGTGCCCAAACTTTTGCAGACGCCATTTTTTGTTTTCTGTTCTTTTGAAAGTGTAAATGATGGAAATAAAATCAAACTTTTTTTTACATGTTATAAGAATGTCTAATCTGTAATTTGATGCCTTTTGGAGATTTTTCCATCTTTCCTTGGCTTCTTTTTGCACATTAAAATTAATTTTTGCCTGCGGTGCCCAAACTTTCAAATCCCACTGTATATATGTATATATATATATATATATATATATATATATATATATATATATAACTGCTCAAAAAAATAAAGGGAACATTAAAATAACACATCCTAGATCTGAATGAATGAAATATTCTTATTAAATACTTTGTTCTTTACATAGTTGAATGTGCTGACAGCAAAATCACACAAAAAGTATCAATGGAAATCAAATTTATTAACCCATAGAGGTCTGGATTTGGATTCACCCTCAAAATTAAAGTGGAAAAACACACTACAGGCTGATCCAACTTTGATGTAATGTCCTTAAAACAAGTCAAAATGAGGCTCAGTAGTGTGTGTGGCCTCCACGTTCCTGTATGACCTCCCTACAACACCTGGGCATGCTCCTGATGAGGTGGCGGATGGTCTCCTGAGGGATCTCCTCCCAGACCTGGACTTAAGCATCCGCCAACTCCTGGACAGTCTGTGGTGCAACGTGGCGTTGGTGGATGGAGCGAGACATGATGTCCCAGATGTGCTCAATTGGATTCAGGTCTGGGGAACGGGCGGGCCAATCCATAGCATCAATGCCTTCGTCTTGCAGAAACTGCTGACACACTCCAGCCACATGAGGTCTAGCATTGTCTTGCATTAGGAGGAACCCAGGGCCAACCGCACCAGCATATGGTCTCACTAGGGGTCTGAGGATCTCATCTCGGTACCTAATGGCAGTCAGGCAACCTCTGGTGAGCACATGGAGGGCTGTGTGGCCCCCCAAAGAATTGCCACCCCACACCATTACTGACCCACTGCCAAACCGGTCATGCTGGAGGATGTTGCAGGCAGCAGAGCGTTCTCCTTGGCGTCTCCTGACTCTGTCACGTCTGTCACATGTGCTTAGTGAGAACCTGCTTTCATCTGTGAAGAGCACAGGACGCCAGTTGCGAATTTGCCAATCTTGGTGTTCTCTGGCAAATGCTAAACGTCCTGCACGGTGTTGGGCTGTAAGCACAACCCCCACCTGTGGATGTCGGGCCCTCATACCACCCTCATGGAGTTTGTTTCTGATCGTTTGAATAGACACATGCACAGTTGTGGCTTGCTGGAGGTAATTTTGCAGGGCTCTGGCAGTGCTCCTCCTGTTCCTCCTTGCACAAAGGTGGAGGTAGCGGTCCTGCTGCTGGGTTGTTGCCCTCCTAAGGCCTCCTCCATGTCTCCTGATGTACTGGCCTGTCTCCTGGTAGCGCCTCTATGTAAAGAACAAAGTATTTAATAAGAATATTTCATTCATTCAGATCTAGGATGTGTTATTTTAGTGTTCCCTTTATTTTTTTTAGCAGTATATATATATATATATATATATATATATATATCTACACTGCTCAAAAAAATAGAGGGTACACTAAAATAACACATCCTAGATCTGAATGAATGAACTATTCTTATTAAATACTTTGTTCTTTACATAGTTGAATGTGCTGACAACAAAATCACACAAAAATTATCAATCGGAGTCAAATTTATTAACCCATGGAGGTCTGGATTTGGAGTCACCCTCAAAATTAAAGTGGAAAAACACATTACAGGCTGATCCAACTTTGATGTAATGTCCTTAAAACAAGTCAAAATGAGGCTCAGTAGTGTGTTTGGCCTCCACGTGCCTGTATGACCTCCCTACAACCCACACAAGTGGCTCAGGTAGTGCAGCTCATCCAGGATGGCACATCAATGCGAGCTGTGGCAAGAAGGTTTGCTGTGTCTGTCAGCGTAGTGTCCAGAGCATGGAGGCGCTACCAGGAGACAGGCCAGTACATCAGGAGTTGTGGAGGAGGCCGTAGGAGGGTAACAACCCAGCAGCAAGACCGCTACCTCCGCCTTTGTGCAAGGAGGAACAGGAGGAGCACTGCCAGAGCCCTGCAAAATGACCTCCAGCAAGCCACAAATGTGCATGTCTCTACTCAAACGATCAGAAACAGACTCCATGAGGGTGGTATGAGGGCCCGACGTCCACAGGTGGGGGTTGTGCTTACAGCCCAACACCGTGCAGGACGTTTGGCATTTGCCAGAGAACACCAAGATTGGCAAATTCGCCACTGGTGCCCTGTGCTCTTCACAGATGAAAGCAGATTCTCACTGAGCACATGTGACAGACGTGACAGAGTCTGGAGACGCCAAGGAGAACGTTCTGCTGCCTGCAACGTCCTCCAGCATGACCGGTTTGGCAGTGGGTCAGTAATGGTGTGGGGTGGCATTTCTTTGGGGGCCGCACAGCCCTCCATGTGCTCGCCAGAGGTAGCCTGACTGCCATTAGGTACCGAGATGAGATCCTCAGACCCCTTGTGAGACCATATGCTGGTGCGGTTGGCCCTGGGTTCCTCCTAATGCAAGACAATGCTAGACCTCATGTGGCTGGAGTGTCAGCAGTTCCTGCAAGACGAAGGCATTGATGCTATGGACTGGTCCGCCCGTTCCCCAGACCTGAATCCAATTGAGCACATCTGGGACATCATGTCTCGCTCCATCCACCAACGCTACGTTGCACCACTGACTGTCCAGGAGTTGGCGGATGCTTTAGTCCAGGTCTGGGAGAAGATCCCTCAGGAGACCATCCGCCACCTCATCAGGAGCATGCCGAGGCGTTGTAGCGAGGTCATATAGGCACGTGGAGGCCACACACACTATTGAGCCTCATTTTGACTTGTTTTAAGGACATTACATCAAAGTTGGATCAGCCTGTAGTGTGTTTTTCCACTTTAATTTTAAGGGTGACTCCAAATCCAGACCTCCATGGGTTAATAAATTTGATTTCCTTTGATAATTTTTCTGTGATTTTGTTGTCAGCACATTCAACTATGTAAAGAACAAAGTACTTAATAAGAATATTTCAGATCTAGGATGTGTTATTTTAGTGTTCCCTTTATTTTTTTGAGCAGTGTATATACAAAATACTAAAACTCACACACAATAGGGGACAAAATAATTTTATGAGTGCACTTGATTCAAATAACATTATAAAAGTGAAATCTTTATTAGTATGTAGTAAAATTCTGAATGTACATATGTCACAAGAAATGGTGATGTACAGTATTAAAATTATAGAGGTGCTCCTGACACTTTTCTGGTTTTGTGTTTTGGTTTTGGATCCTCGCTCGTGTTTTGGATCTGGATTGGTTTTGCCAAAACCACCCTTTCGGTTTTTGGTTTTGGATCTGAATGATTTTTGAAAAAAAAACATAAAAACAGCTAAAATCACGGAATTTTGGGATAATTTTTAATCCTATGGCATTATTAAACTCAATAACATTAATTTCCACTAATTTCCAGTCTATTCTGAACACCTGACACCTCACAATATTGATTTTAGGCCAAAAGGTTGCACCGAGGTAGCTGGATGACTAAGCTAAGTGATACAAGTGGGCCGCACAAACACCTGGCCCATCTAGGAGTGGCACTGCAGTGGCAGACAGAATGAGTTTTTAAAAAAATTGGCCCCAAAGAGCACATAATGAAGAAAAAAAAAGAGTTGCAAGATGGAATTGTTCTTGGGTCCTCCCACCCAACCATATGTTGATTAAACAGGACATGCACAGTTTATTAAACCCATCATTTCAGTGACAGATGGTCCCCCTGGAAAAAGCTCGCCAAGTTCTCTAAATCAAAGCTAACTACAAACATACCATCTCTATATTTGATGATGTTTCACATTATGAGAAGAGGCAAGAGGTAGAGGAAGAGGACAGTGTCAAGTAGGTGATTCAAAATTAGAGAGGCACACAGGCTTTCTCCTCCACTCCTATATTGGTGTGGAACAGAAATGACTTCAACCAAGCAAATACATAATTATTCATTACCACATTCCTGGACAAACAGAAAAACTAAGGGTCAAAGCCTCCAAATTTGAACCCCCTTGTTTATGTTCAGGGATTAAGATAATCTCAGATTTAATGATGGGATTCAAATAAACTGGTGTATACCACAGAATCAAGATTGGATATTTTCTCCTCCACGGAGGCTGGAGACTTATTTTGTTAAAATTTTGTGAGATTCTATTTTTTCCCCATTTTTTATTGTATTTTTATTTACAGATTGTGTGGCAGATGCCTAATTTTGTTTTTTCACAGCTCCCAGTTACACGCATGTGAGCATACCTGTTTGTCCCAGTTACACGCATGTGAGCATACCTGTGTGTCCCAGTTACATGCATGTGAGCAACCTGTACCTGTGTGTCTTATTTTTTTTTTATATGTTATTTTTAAATAAAGCAGCCCCTTAGACGTTTTAACAGCCTCTCCTGAGACCCCACTTCAGCCCCGGATAGATTCGGTAAAGTACTAAGCACGACTGTGCAGTGATTTTTTTTGTTATTCAGCCCCTGCCCTAGTGGAGCTTACCACTCTAGAGTCGAAACTCATTTCATACTATAAGTAGGACTGTGGGAGAAAACAATGCTAACCTCTGTGCCCACAGCATGCCACCATGTGGCAAGACAGACATCTTCCTGGTTGTAAGCCACCATGAGACTCCATACTGGGCCTTATTAAGTAACTGTTTGTGCCTCACAGGAGCTCCTGGCCCATCTAGTGCTACAGTGCAATGGAAAGCTGATGCAATGGAAGTGCACTGAAACGCTGTTCTTCTAACACTGCAAGGTCCTGCTGTGGGTGTAGTATGGTATATCGGCGGTTGGGCTCCCGGTGACCAGCATACCAGCGCCGGAAGCCCGATCGCCGCAATACAGACAGTGTGGCGAGCACAAATGAGCCCCTTGCAGGCACGGTGGCACTCCACGCTGTTTTATTCTCCCTCCATGGGGGTCGTGGACCCCCACGAGGTAGAAGAAGTGTCGTATGCCGGCTGTCGGGATTCCGGCACCAGTATACTGTGCGCCGGGATCCCGACAGTTGGCATACTGAAGACCACCCCCTGCTATAACCCTACACAGTCCTTAGGAAAAGAAGATCTCTGTACAATAAATGCGCATCTTCTAAATAAGTAATCCCAAAATGTGGAACATCAATAATTAATCAAAATTAAGGTTGACTAATTGGAGCCATTATTTGAGTGAGTCCCTAACATGAAATAATTGAGGAGAACCTCTCTCAAATGCTCTGGCAGAAAATATCACTTTTACCTCTGGCAGTTGTCCTGGATTATGGTTCAGTCTCTTCTGAGTCACACTGACTTTGGCCACAAACGTGGTCTCTCCCCACTTTATTTAAAAACACTTTGTCAAAATAGCAATTTCCATTGCCACCTTTGTGGCTATGTTTTCACAAATCTCTTTGTGATGTTGAAGCTAATTTCATATCTGCTCTAGGCTTTCATTTAAACCTAGGATCAAGTACAGCAGCACCCCTGGACTTATACAGCATATGCAGCACCCCTGGAGAATTACACAGCATAGCAGACAGGCAACAGCACCCCTAGACTTAAAAGGTAGTGGGGCAGCAGCCTTGGACTAATAGGGCAGAGGGGCTGCACCACTGTAATGATGTGGCAAAGAAAAGACGTGCAAGATTTTATTGTCCTTGAGCCCTCCTGCCCACCCTTATGTTGTATAAACAGGACATGCACAGTTTATCAAACCAATAATTTCAGCGACACGGTCTGCCCCATGACTGTGGCTGAAATGATTGGTTTGTTTGGGCCCCCACCAAAAAATGAAGGATTATAAAGCATTATGGTTTTGTAAACATATTTTTGTATTACCATGCATCACAATAAAATTAACATTATTTGTGGTCAACGTGTAAGGTAATAAAAATACGTTTTATTAATAAACTCAAAACAAGCACCTGGTTGTGCTGAAAAGAGGCTTACAGTACCCAGTAGTCAGTTACCCCCATCTCCGCAACAAATTAAACAAAGAGCTGGTCCCAGTACAGTAGATAGAGAACCGCTTTTTGTCAATCTTTTGACAGGTGCCTCACCCCCTTTTAAAGCCCCGCCCCCTTTTAATTGTGTTTGATATAAAACTGATATCAAATGATTATTGATTATGCTATTAAGAACAGAATCTTACCCTTAGACAAGCAGCATTTATATTAAATGGCCAGCTATTAGCTATGTAATCTATACATCTTTGTGAAAGGACATGTATACACTTATGTGAACCAAATGTAGGTGTTTTTTTAGCTACAGTATTAAACATTATTGATGGACAGTGTATTAGCAAACTAACATAGCTCTTATTGTGTGATCCAGATGCTAGTTTTTTTAAAGTCTGCTCAGAGAAAGGGGGCTGATCTATCTGGACAAAAGGTCAGATACTATGTAATCTATCTATCTTTGTGAAATCACATGTATATACTTATGTGAACCAAATTAAGTTTTTTTTAGCTATTAACCATTATTGATGGTCAGAGTATTAACAAACTAAGATAGCTCTATTGTGTGAACCAGATGCTAGTATTTTAGAAGTCAGCTCAGAGGATGTGGGTGATCTATCTGCACAAATGGTCAGCTACTAGCTATGTAATCTATTAATCTTCCACTAATTACGAGGGCTGAAGAATCTGGACATATGGCCAGCTAGTAGCCATGTAATCCATATTTGTGAAATGTAATGTATACCACTAATTATGAGGGCTGAAGTTTCTGGACAAATGGGCAGCTATTAGCTACAGTATGTAATCCATCTTTGTGAAATGTAATGTATACACTTATTATGTGTTGCACTGGTCAAACAGATGGACAGTCAATTAGCCCTTATGCAAGCATTGCGGTTTGTGTTGTAATAGTGACATCTAGCGGTTAGTGTGTGAAACAACAGGTGTAGTTTATAGATATTTGTATATTATCTTCTGATTTAAATTTAAAGGATCAGGGTTCTCTATATTTTCTAATCATGTCTGGGCATGTATTTGTATGATTTATGCATTAGAAAACTATATATTTGTATTATACAGCAATGTGGTATTATCTAATATAAGTTACGGTTTGAGCAGTTGACGGTCTCAATGTGCATTGTATAGTTACAAATATTTTTTCAGATCAACATTTAAAATCTATATAGTGTATGTGGAATTTACATTTATTGAACTATTTTTTGTTATCAGTTGTAGTCACATATCATGTTTGAACTTAAATGATAGGAAAAAATTCAACGATTTTTATTTTATCAATTAAAACTTTATAGTACATTCAAGACAAAAAATATGTTTATTTGAAGAAATTAACGTTATTTTAAGAGCAAAAAAATGGAAACGCCCACCCCAAATGTAATTTCTGGGCTGTGCATTGTTTATGTCATCACCAAACTGGCTATATAAAAACAGGTCAGAAAGCTATGGGCAACTACTCTAAAGGCTATTTGGAAATCTGACTATCGGTTACTGAACTACTCGCTGCGAAAAACAGTAATTATGACTTTTAATATATAAATGTTTTTTGTGCACGTCCATACTTTGTACTTTTTTGTGCATTTTTTGGTATTGTGGTCATTTATGTTTTAAAAGTTGCTGTGATAATGTATAGCACAGAGATGGTAATTATTAATATGCTGCTGTTATTGTTTCTGTTTGAATGTGAGTGTTTCTGCATCCTGTATTTTTATTATGCCATTGTTTCTGTTGGACAGCTATATTATTGAGTGAATTGAGTTCATGCCCCTCACACATGCTGTTGTGAATTATTGCTTATGAGAGAGATCATGCTTTGTGTTTTTATACTGATTGAGTGTCAATGTGTTAATTTAGCATGTCTTAAACTACACAGAATTGTGTTTTGTAATATTTTGTATTGACCTATATTATGTTGTAATACTGTGTAGGCCTACGGGATTTAAAATTATATATATATATTTAGAAACTGTTTCTATTTGAATGTTATAGGCATCTATTTGTGAATGTTATAGGGTGCTATTTGAATGTTACTAATAGTCGTCAGTTAGCAAGCTCTTTTATATTATTGCACACAAGTTAAGGTGTGAGAGAACATGCTTTGTGTTTTTATACTGATTGAGTGTCTAGGTGTTAATTTAGCAAGTCTTAAACTACACAGCATTGTGTTTCTGTAATATTTTGGATTGACCTATATTATGTTGTAATACTGTGTAGGCCTATGGGATTTAAAATGATATATATATATATATATATATATATTTAGAAGCTGTTTCTGTTTGAATGTTATAGGCATCTATTTGTGAATGTTATAGGGTGCTATTTGAATGTTACTAATAGGTGTCAGTTATCACGCTCTTTATATTATTGCTCACAAGTTAAGGCATCTCTGAAAATCATGTAAATGTAAATGATTTTAGAGAACTGTATGGTACATTTCTTCTGAGATGTACAGCGTTGTTTATAAACTCTTATTTTGCATGATCATTGTAATTTATCATAATTAAAAAATACACTGTTTTATATTTTTCAGAAATTACTAATAAAATTTATATCAAGCCATCAACTGTCAAACATAATGCAGGTGTGTAGTTAAGTACTGCACAGTAAATTCGTTAATTTAACAATTAAATTTTTTTTATATTAAGCAATATATGAAACCCTACTGTAAATGTATTTAATGCGACTTTTATATACGGTAGAAACTTGCTGCAAAGTGTTGCTATACATGATCTCAATCTCATAAAGCAAAAAACAAACAAAAAATAAACATATAGTATATTAATATTTGAAACAAAATATACCATATTTTTGTATTTTAATTGTTTAATATCAGTAAATTATATATATTATTTAAAAGGTATTTCAATGTATAATGCATTAACCATTGAAAGTTTGAAAAAGTATACGATCATTAATTGATCGCATTGTACCTTTTTTTAGAGACCTACAAACCTGGATGTCTTTGATGAAAATAGCAACGTTGATATTTCAGATTCAGTACCTAGCTACCAACCTCTAAACCGCAAGTTCGACAGCGACAAGTTTGTTATTTATTTTTAAAAAGTTTAAACTGTTTGACTGTACAATGCTCACAAGATTTTAATTTATTGTAAGCTTGTGAGCAGTGCCGTCCTACCTCTATGACTGTTTGTTATTAAACAGTTTTGTTACATCATTGTTATTTCCAATTCTAAAGTGCAATGGTATTTGCTATGCTATATAAGAAACTGTTAATAAATAAAAAATAAATAAATAAAATTTAAATTTACATTTTATAATAAATTAAAATTTACATTTTATAATAATTATAAAATTTAATTTTTCCTGTAATTATATATATGCAGGTTCTGTAAATAATGAGGACTACGTTTATGTGGGTACATCCAGCCCGACTGGTTCAGAATATGTTTTTGGGTGTGACAATGATACAGAATCAGAGAACAGCCGTGCGCCAACATACAGTGGGGATATAGGATCAGAGAACAGCTGTGTGTAATTATTGCTGATGAAAAAATGCAGATGGAAAAATAAAATAAAAAATTGGATTTTATCTTTTTAAAAAGGTACTTATACTCATTCTCTATTGTAGATAACCCAACTATAGCAGCAGACCAATCAGACAACAGGTGCCTCCTAAAAGATGTACCAACTCCACCACCGCATACGCATGATCCTGAAATGGAACAATCACATTTTATACAATGTATGTTTACCAAACAAAGCTATAGACGTAACAGTCTCAAACAATATTTTTACACATCGTCAATGTAAACACAACTACATATAACTTTTTTTAATTACAGAATTTAGCCCTTCTAATGTAGCGACTTGTTATGAGCCATCTATAACAGAGGTCGATGTGTCTGCTGAGGAGGCAAACACTATCGGAACAGCAGTACAGCAGCCTGTCACAACACCCTTGAACTATCATCTAGATATTTCTAACCCAATGTTTATGAATCAGCTATATTGTAAAATCAAACCAAACAAACTTATGAGAGGTATGTCACGCACAACACGATGGGGCACTGAACTAGCTTCTAACCAGGCTGCAGAATGTTTAAAGAGAAAACTATGCTATTCAGACTTTACTGAGCCCAAACGACACAAGTTGACGCCATTGCATGATTATCACGATCCCAGATACACAGGTTAATGACCAGTCAATTCTAGTGTTAAAATTACAGAGCCTGCAAAAGCTAAGAAACTGTGGCGCCTCTCAAGAAGGCAAGTTAACAAAGAGTTTGCACAGGTGGTGCTACCCGACATATTTATAATACCAGACACACAGGCTAGCCCAATAATTATTACTAATACACAACAATTTATGTATAGTGATGATCCTGTAACTAGGGGTGATCAAGACATAAATGCACAAGAATTTTATACAGTGTATAGAGATACAAGCCACACATGACAACCAAGGCGATTCAGCAGCTCAGAACAACACGGTCAATGTGCAGACAGCGGTTCATGATTCTGTAACAACTGAAGTGGTCGATGCAGAAGCATCAGGCCTTGTTATGCCGGATGATGTTGCGACAACATCATTAGACATAGCAGTCAGGCAAAAAAGCACAGTTGACAAAACCACAATGACAGAACATAAATCACAAAGCGATATAAATACAACATTATGCATTGATAGGTAAGCTTTGGGAGGATATCAGCTGCATGGAACAGGTTGCAAATGATATGTCAACGCAATTCAAGGAGTTAATGCGCAGCGGCGATAGAGAGCCGTGTATGCTTAAAAGATTTATTAAAGAATACGCTGTGTCATCGATGAAATACAGCGATCAGTCAGGTGGAACATGGACATTCATAAGGGAAAATTTATTTGCAATAAAAAAAATGACTAGATATGATTGGACGTGGATTGAAACATGATGAAATTACGTTATGCCGGCAGAAAATAAAAGCTGATGTAATGAGAAGTTCAGTTGTAATGGGCGTTTTGTCACGCTGTAGGAAATTAAAAGTGAAACATGCGATACAGCGGTTATTAAAATTGCGTAAACATAGGGTTACTGGTCAGGTGTTGGGCCCCCAGGTTAGTGACCATGTTGACAGCATAGCACATTCAACAGTGCTGATGTTAGAACCCAATCCTGCACCAACAGCAGTTGTTGAACATCCAGGGTCACCAACAGTACCCAGGCCAGCATCACCCATTAATAACAATGAGACACACCCTGTGTTTTTAGAACCCATTGATAGATTTGAAAGACATTACCCCAATTTCAGAGCATCTGAATACCATCACCATTTCAGGTTTGTCAATCTGGACAGGGTAACATCGTTTGTAGATGCTGTGCTGTCAATACATGAAGCTATACAGGCAACGCTCAATGTTTATATGAATGAATTGGATCCTAACGACCGCTTACAGTTAAGGCTTGAGGGTGGTGGGCTACATAACGCCATCTATTCACACCGTAAACCGCACGGGGCATTGGACTCTGCAGCATATTTGTTATCTGATTCAGAAAAACTGACAAAGTAATGCTGAATGCCTTGTCTCACAAGATAGTGTCTAAACAAAATCTATTCTGATAAATGTGGCAAGTTTACGACCCCCAAACACAAATGTGAAGGAATGATTTGCCCCATTTGCAAGACAGTAGTTGCAGGTTTTGCGGGTCATTTGTGTTACATACAAAACATAAAACCTGCGAAACCCACTAAGAATTACATTTTTTTATGATTTTGAGTGCAGCCAAGAAAACAATATTCACGTGCCAAATTACTGTTATGATCTAACACTAGCGGATGATGAATCCTGGGAGTTTAAGGGTGTTGGTTGTATTGAGGATTTTGTAAAAGCATTCATGAGAGCAAAATTTGAGGGGTACACATTCATAGCCCATAATGCCTGTCGTTATGATGCTTACTTTGTTATGCGACAACTGATTAAGGAGAAAATTAAGATCGATGTGCTGGCTCAGGGTGGTAAACAGTTGTGTGTAACAGTAACAGATTTAACATTTTTTTTAACACTGCCGCTAACCAAAATTACATAGGTTCTATGCCCTCAATAGAGTATTTTGGTGTACAATACATGTTTGCTTAAGATCAAGCAGAGTTTACAGAATGGTATAAAAACACCAAACAAGTCCCATTCAACTTTCAGGATGAACTCGCACGCTACTGTAAGGAGGTTGTCAAAATTTTACAAAAAGCATGTAGCTCTTTCAGAGACGCTGTTATAGCTATGACGGAACAAGAATATGTAATAACTAAGAAAAAAGGGGACATCATTGTTAATATACATATTGACCCCTTTCAACTGACGACCCTGGCATCGGTTTGCATGGCTATGTACTGGTGCAAGTTTTTACCAGAAAATACCTTGGCGCTTGTACCGCGGGATAACTATCACAAAACTCAGAAGCGATATTCAACACCGGCCATACAATGGTTGATGTACATAGAACACCGAGAAGGTATAGAAATAAGACACACTTTACAAGGGGGTGAATAGAAAGTTGGTAACTATCACCTTGATGGTTACGCCGTGATTAACGGCGTACCAACGGTGTTTGAATTCCAAGGTTGTTTTTATCACGGCTGTGGCACATGTTACAACAGCGATGATAAAAACAAACTGACTAAAATGACCTACGGTCAACTGCGACACAAGACGCAAGTGAGAATGAACTTTCTTAAACTATGCGGTTTTCACGTACGTGTCATTTGGGAATGCAAATGGAAAAAAAATGGTAGAGTCTGATGAGAGTCTACAATCTTTTCTGAAGGGTAAAGAATTACCCGAACTATTGGACCCCCAAGCAGCGATTTACGGTGGTCATACAAACGCCATAAAGCTGTATCACAAAGCACAGTCGGATGAACAGATTCACTGCTATGATTTTAACAGTCTGTATACTTTTGTCAACAAAACAAAAATGTACCCAATAAAACACCCACGTATAATCTATCAAAATTTTGGGGATGTTACAAAGTATTTTGGTATTGCCAAAGTAAAAGTGTATCCACCACAGGGTCGGGTCTTTCCTGTTCTACCTGTTAAAATGCGTGGAAAACTGATGTTTCCTTTATATCGCACATGTGCGGAGTCTGGACAGAGCCTTGTGTCCATAGCGATGAAAGCAGGACTATCACGGGTACGTGGTGTACTCCTGAGTTAAAACTGGCTGTAGACAAGGGTTACAAAGTGGGTAAAATCTATGCGTTGTGGCAATTTGATGAACAATCTGACGATTTGTTTTCAGGTTACATTAAAATGCATTTTAGGGATAAACAAGAGGCTTCTGGTTATCCTGATTGGTGTACAGACTCTGAGAAACGCCAGACGTATATAGACGCCTATCAAAAAAATGAAGGTGTGTCTTTACGACCCGATCACATAGAAATCAACCCCGCAAAAAGACAAATTTCAAAATTGTTTTTAACCTCCTTATGTGGAAAGTTTGGTTAATGTAATAACATGCCCAATACTTGTCTAGTGTCTGATCCCAACAAGCTTTTTGAATAAGCGTTTTTACCGCACTATGAGGTGTCTGCTTTAGACTTTATAGATGGTAGTACCGCAATGCTTAATTGGAGATATGCAAAAGATCATTACTCCAAAGTTTACAATACAAATATATTCATAGCTGTGATTACAACAACACATACTAGGATTGAATTGTACAAACTATTGGATAGATTACAAGAACGTTGTCTTTACCATGATACAGATTCAGTGATTTTTGTCAGCAGGCCCAGTGATTGGATTCCATCACTGGGTGATTATCTAGGCGATCTGACTAGCGAGCTGCCAGTGGGTGCCCATATAACCAAATTTGTCTCGTCAGGCCCCAAATCATACTGCTATCGTCTAAACAATGGAAAGACTAGTTGAAAAGTTAAAGGTATAACGCTCAATGTTGATAATGCGCAACACATTAAATTTGAAAGTCTGAAAGATCTGGTCTTAGATTATCCTTTAAACCACTAAAGCGACGATCAGAAAAAAATTGTGCTCCATCAACCCGGTATAGTCCGATTTAAAAAGTACTGGCAGATTGAAACACGCACGCTGCAGAAAATGCAAAAGTGTGTTTTCACTGAACGGAGACTTACAGATAACTTCACAACAGTTCCGTTCAGGTATTAAGATGGATGTCCGGCTACAACACCCCTTCTCATGTATTTAGCAATCCCCTCAATTTCGGGTAAAAGTTATTTTGTGAAAATGTTGCTGGAAAATGCATGTACGCACATAGCACATGTGCCTGATAATGTTTGGATTTATGGCTGTTGGCAACCTATGTACGATCAGCTACTGTGTGATTACCCAAGCATGTGTTTTATAGAGGGTCTACCTGAGACTTTTAACGACAACCAACTTTTCCCCCTTGATAGGATTAATTTAGCAGTTGTTGATGATCTGATGGAGTCGGCTAGTAATAATTCTGAGATTGAGAAAGCATTAACAAAGTATGTACACCACAGAAACCTCAGCATCATGTACCTAGTGTAAAATGTCTTTTGCCAAGGTAAAAAGAGCAGGACGATACATATAAACACAAAATATATGGTCCTTTTCAAAAATCTACGGGATAAATTGCAGGTGATGACGCTGGCTAGACAAATGTACCCCACTAATAGTGGGTTCTTTCTGGATGCATTCCAAAATGCCACAACCACACCGTATGGCTATTTACTGGTTGATTTAAGAACCAATACGCTTGACGAATACCGTTTACGAAGGGGTTTATTTCCACCAGATGAACTGGTGGCTTATGTCATTAAATAGAGAAGCTCTAAAAAGCTATAAACGCACAACTTTTAATCATTTGTCATAGTCCTATCAGCCGTAAACATGTCACCCCGGATAAGCAGTAATTGGTTGCTTTTAAAGATGCTAATAAAGGCGACACCAACCCAAACAAGTGCTATTTTATCCAATGCTTCAAACGATTTGGTGACTGCAATTTGTGAGATAGCCATCAACATACTTAAAGATAAAATACCATTGTCACTAAGACAGTTGAAGTACCTTAAAAAGAAGCGGGACCTTATAAAATCACTTTGCAATAAGAAATGCACCATTGGTAAAAAGAAACCTTTGGTGAAACAATCCGGGGGATTTATTGGGTCGTTGCTTAGTTTTGCTATTCCATTAATACCAGGGCTTCTGACTTACCACTGATGGAATACGCTGAGAAAATGTATCTGGTGCCTCAGCGACAGATAGAGCGTTTACAAAACAAACCCAATTCTGATGACAAACGTAAAACAGCCACACAAGGTCTAGATGTAGAGATCATAAACATACTACAAAATAACAATTTATCAGAATATGAAAAGGCAAAACATTACACGCCCGCTTTGCAGAGGTATCTGGTCCTGAGTAAATAGACTGATGGTGAAATGTCAACTTTAACTCTTATCACCTGGTACAAATGTCTTTGATGAAACAATTAACCCTGCACATCCGGATGCTGCCGATGATGTTTATCATGAAATAATGAGCAGTGTTAATGCAAGGTATAAAAAAAACTGTGAAATACTGTTGAATAAAATTACACGCTCTAAGCACATCACAAACTGGAATGCTAAAGGTGAGTTTCTGTATAAATCACAGCTGTACAGGGGTCTAACATGCTGGATTTAATAAGAAGCATCACACAAAACCATAGCGTGATGAGTCGTAAGATGCCGACTGGTTGGCCTGAATTTATGCGTGCTTTGTCTGAATTAAATGCGCCATCCACATTTGTTAGTAATGCATCAACTAGAATATACCTAGACTGTTTAAAAGCAGAGGCATACGATGACTCTATTGCTGCTGTATCATCGCCCGCGCCACCTCAAAACCTTAAGAAAAAGACGTATAAATGTTTTAAGTTCACCCAGCCTAACAACGCTGCATGGCTACTTACTACCTAGGAAAAGAGCCGTAGATCTGTTTCAGGAATCAGCGTGGTTGACATTCTAATGTATAACTACTGTTTGTTTATTTATTTATTTTTTGTAACTTAGAATTTGTGTGATTATTTTGTACCACGATGTATGTTTCGTATTTTTCCTAAAATTATGTCAAAGAATCACCAGATTTGTAGTTTTTACGCGTACAACTGTAATAAATGACATATTATAATAATGCATCGACAATGTATCTGTAATAAACCTTTGTGATCCAATAAAATATACACTGCTCAAAAAAATAAAGGGAACACTAAAATAACACATCCTAGATCTGAATTAATGAAATATTCTTATTAAATACTTTATTCTTTACATAGTTGAATGTGCTGACAACAAAATCACACAAAAATTATCAATGGAAATCAAATTTATTAACCCATGGAGGTCTGGATTTGGAGTCACACTCAAAATTAAAGTGGAAAAACACACTACAGGCTGATCCAACTTTGATGTAATGTCCTTAAAACAAGTCAAAATGAGGCTCAGTAGTGTGTGTGGCCTCCACGTGCCTGTATGACCTCCCTACAATGCCTGGGCATGCTCCTGATGAGGTGGCGGATGGTCTCCTGAGGGATCTCCTCCCAGACCTGGACTAAAGCATCCGCCAACTCCTGGACAGTCTGTGGTGCAACGTGGCGTTGGTGAATGGAGCGAGACATGATGTCCCAGATGTGCTCAATTGGATTCACGTCTGGGGAATGGGCGGGCCAGTCCATAGCATCAATACCTTCGTCTTGCAGGAACTGCTGACACACTCCAGCCACATGAGGTCTAGCATTGTCTTGCATTAGGAGGAACCCAGGGCCAAACGCACCAGCATATGGTCTCACAAGGGGTCTGAGGATCTCATCTCAGTACCTAATGGCAGTCAGGCTACCTCTGGCGAGCACATGGAGGGCTGTGCGGCCCCCCAAAGAAATGCCACCCCACACCATTACTGACCCACTGCCAAACCGGTCATGCTGGAGGATGTTGCCGGCAGCAGAACGTTCTCCTTGGCGTCTCCAGACTCTGTCACGTCTGTCACATGTGCTCAGTGAGAACCTGCTTTCATCTGTGAAGAGCACAGGGCGCCAGTGGCGAATTTGCCAATCTTGGTGTTCTCTGGCAAATGCCATACGCCCTGCACGGTGTTGGGCTGTAAGCACAACCCCCACCTGTGGACATCAGGCCCTCATACTACTCTCATGGAGTCGGTTTCTGATCGTTTGAGTAGACACATGCACATTTGTGGCTTGCTGAGGTCATTTTGCAGGGCTCTGGCAGTGCTCCTTCTGTTCCTCCTTGCACAAAGGCGGAGGTAGCGGTCCTGCTGCTGGGTTGTTGCCCTTCTACGGCCTCCTCCACGTCTCCTGATGTACTGGCCTGTCTCCTGGTAGCGCCTCCATGCTCTGGACACTACGCTGACTGAGTCAGCAAACCTTCTTGCCACAGCTCGCATTGATGTGATATCCTGGATTAGCTGCACTACCTGAGCCACTTTTGTGGGTTGTAGGGAGGTCATACAGGCACGTGGAGGCCACACACACTACTGAGCCTCATTTTGACTTGTTTTAAGGACATTACATCAAAGTTGGATCAGCCTGTAGTGTGTTTTTCCACTTCAATTTTGAGTGTGACTCCAAATTCAGACCTCCATGGGTTAATAAATTTGATTTCCATTGATCATTTTTGTGTGATTTTGTTGTCAGCACATTCAAGTATGTAAAGAACAAAGTATTTAATAAGAATATTTAATTCATTCAGATCTAGGATGTGTTATTTTAGTGTTCCCTTTATTTTTTTGAGCAGTGTATTTATGATTATAAAGACCCATTTTTTCTTTATTCTAATCAGTTGTCTTTGAAAGAAACTTACAAACACACAACAGCATAAAGATTAAAAACATTGATGTTTATTTTAAAAATAATAATTATGACGCATTGTACTTAAAATGCGTCAAACACAGTTATTACAAGCTACACAATTCTGAAAATATTTATCTGTATAATGACTCAAACAATGGCTTCTTGGCATACGTCTTACAAAGTTTGAAACAAAACGTTCATTACATTTTGTATCATTACTAAAATGTGTCAAGAAATCATCATATTTGTAGTTTTTACACATAAAAAATATAAAGTAAATACAGTATTGACCGCATACATCGCTTGAAAAATCTTGTAACCGACGGTTTTGGTGACAAATACTTTTTGAATTAAAATGTAAAAACTTTGATATTCTTTGGGAAAATGTCACTGTCCGGCGAGAGACCGTAGGAATAAAAAAAATGACAAATGCCATATTCATTAAAATAAACAGCCAACCAGTGTTCGCCGGGCTGCCCGCTACTATGCATGTTGATTATAAACGCTCAGGGGTAATGCGTCAGTTTATCGGTAGGCAACAGATCACACGGATACGTTCCTTTAAAAATATGCCGTGTGCTTTGCGCAGCATACCAAATACAGTTTATCTGTAATGTGTTCATTTTTCAGCAGCGTAGTGTTAGTTTATTTCATTTATAGACAATCGTACAGCACATCGCGCCCTTGATTAATCTCGATAATGTTATCAAATAGAGGGTATATTATCACATTGACTGTCCGGTCCAACGCTTCTGCAAAGCAGAATTCGGCACGTAGATTGCCTGTTCTTATCAGGGAGAGGTGTTCTCCACATTCCTGCTCTGGCAACAGATCAAAAGTGAATAGCGTGTAGCCGTTGAGGTACTCTTTGCAGTCAATCAGTACGCCGGCATCAGATTTCTGCTTATTTGTGATCTGTATGAGCGACATATACTCTCTTACGGCATTACCATGTTCAAAGTCTGGTTGAAATGGTTTTGCAGGGTACGGTGTCCCATCCAGATAAAGGGCTGCAAAGCTCACATTTCTATGCTCAAAACAAAGTGGATTCCGATTAAGAACTCCTGAAAATGCTTTGTTGTCCACAAAGCCGGCTATGACTGTTTTCGGAACTTGACCTAAAAATAGATTTTCTAGATTAAATACTCTGTCTGCGGGTACGCTGTAGATTTTCATCCCAATGCGGTCAATCACATATTTCACATTGCCATTTAGCAGGGCCTGCGTGTGCCCAATCCGCAAGGCCGGTGAGACCTGTACTCTTTTCACAAACAGGTACGCTGCTGTGAACTGTATTTTAAAGGAATCCAATTCAGCAGACATTAAGCAGAATGCATCTGTTTCTGGTGAGTTTAATTTTCAGGTCAATGGCGTTTAAAATTAGTTTATGTTGGTGGAAAAGATCGCAGTGAAGCGGTCCTAGCAATTCAACCATGCAACTCTGCGCTGTTGCTTCTGCACGTTTTTTGAACCCTGTATTTGGGCCGTCCTGTTGTTATGTTCTCCAGCCACATCTTTGTAAAATAATCCTGTGGTGTGCTTTGTTGACAAAGCGTCCGAGCTATAAGTCAATATAGTCTCAATGTATGCACGGTAAGCGTAAAGGTTGTTGGATTGTGATAAGAGCCTGTCACCCAAAGTTACATCCACTTGGCTGAAAAAAGTCGCTATGGGGTTATTAATAAGGGCAACCTGAGCCCCTTGGACCATCTGTGTGTTATCGGTTCGTACGATCTTACACGTCACGCACAGCAGAGTGTTGTTCAGATCATAGTAGTGTTCGCCGCTATATAAAATTGAAGCGGCGCTGTGTCGGATAATGCCGCTAAAGGTTGATCTTCGACGTATAGACTTTTCTCTGTGCTAGTTTGTCGGGGGCATGTTAAAAAGATCCAGCTCTGTTTTTGCGCATTCAACGGACTTGGCGTGTATAAAAGACATGTTGTTTAAAAAATATCACCAACGGAGCGCTTCAGCTTTCTCTTCTTCTTTGAATTGTGTCGTCTCTGGTTTTTATTTAAAAAGGGTATGTCCCAAGGCAGAAGCGCTATCATACATTTCCGTTTTCTTTTAGACATGCCTTCTCTTGTATATATTAGTCCTGAACCATCTTGTTTTGCTTGGTTCGCAGAGTGTATTTTATTCGTCACGGCCGTTGTGGCTTGTCCAATAACGTCTTTCGCAATATTATGCGCCGCGGTCTTCATGTGCGGTTTAGCTAACTCTAAACCTCTCTGGTAAAGAGGAACAGTTTTTCTGAAAAGTCTTCAAAAAATTATATTGACTAAACCGCATCCGTACATGTACGCGCTGCCGTGAAAACCTGGTAATCCATTACCAGCTTGCGTTATATAATATTGCGCGTAGAGATCCGGATTGCCATAATTTTTAACAGCGACCATTCTGTTTAGTTAATAAATATCGTATTTTCTACATATTTCTGTATTCTAAAGTATAGTTTCCCGATCACTTTACCAAACTTAAATAAGATGGTCTGGTCGTTCTTCATCTCTATGGCTATAGTGTCAAAATGCGCTTTGCACAATGGTACATAATCGGGCTTCTTATATCGTATTGTGATCACCTCATTGTTATAGCCCTTAATTTCAACAGTGCAAAGTAGCGGTACATAACTATCCCCGACCCTCTGGTGTTCGATAATGTCTGTGTACACGTACAGCGTATATTGGCCGCCTTTGATGTCGGCGCATGGTTTAGAAATCTTAGTTTTAGGTTGTAAACCAAGGATCATCGTCAGTTTATCACTGGCTGTAAGATGATACAGCCGCTTACTGTCGCGTGTTACAACGCGTTCAAGCGGATCGTACACTAGTCTTAATCCGCCATCCAGTTTATGTCACCCTATTTCCACGTTGATTACGTCCAGTAGCGCATCGATTGTTTTAGAAAATCTGGGTTTAATGCACATGGCTGCGAATTCCACAACTGGATTGGAAAACATAACATCCTGTGTTATTTGTAACCTACAATCTTGCATAGCCAAAGTATTCCACGTGTGCGGATATTGTATATCTGTAAGAGCGACTTCCCACTCACCGCTTAAGTGCATCGACTTTGCAAGTTTTTTTGTATAGTTAGAAATCTTATTTTGCGGGAAAGTATCCGCTGAGGCATTGCTGGGTAAGGTTATGTAAAACGACTTGTAATCCATCGCTCACCTTGGTTTAGAGCTCAGCGCGTTTTATATATCTTTTATCTCTGATACGTCGACCCAACTGTTAAATTTTGCGGGGGTACCCGCGCCACTTGACTAAAGCGTATTAACGACTGGTGACAGTCTTATGTTTTAAAATAAGAATTTACTTACCGATAATTCTATTTCTCATAGTCCGTAGTGGATGCTGGGGACTCCGTAAGGACCATGGGGAATAGCGGCTCCGCAGGAGACTGGGCACATCTAAAGAAAGCTTTAGGACTATCTGGTGTGCACTGGCTCCTCCCCCTATGACCCTCCTCCAAGCCTCAGTTAGGATACTGTGCCCGGACGAGCGTACACAATAAGGAAGGATTTTGAATCCCGGGTAAGACTCATACCAGCCACACCAATCACACCGTATAACCTGTGATCTGAACCCAGTTAACAGCATGATAACAGAGGAGCCTCTGAAAGATGGCTCACAACAATAATAACCCGATTTTTGTAACAATAACTATGTACAAGTATTGCAGACAATCCGCACTTGGGATGGGCGCCCAGCATCCACTACGGACTATGAGAAATAGAATTATCGGTAAGTAAATTCTTATTTTCTCTAACGTCCTAAGTGGATGCTGGGGACTCCGTAAGGACCATGGGGATTATACCAAAGCTCCCAAACGGGCGGGAGAGTGCGGATGACTCTGCAGCACCAAATGAGAGAACTCCAGGTCCTCCTCAGCCAGGATATAAATTTTGTAGAATTTTACAAACGTATTTGCTCCTGACCAAGTAGCTGCTCTGCAAAGTTGTAAAGCCGAGACCCCTCGGGCAGCCGCCCAAGATGAGCCCACCTTCCTTGTGGAGTGGGCATTTACAGATTTTTGGCTGTGGCAGGCCTGCCACATAATGTGCAAGCTGAATTGTACTACAAATCCAACGAGCAATAGTCTGCTTAGAAGCAGGAGCACCCAGCTTGTTGGGTGCATACAGGATAAACAGCGAGTCAGATTTCCTGACTCCAGCTGTCCTGGAAACATATATTTTCAGGGCACTGACAACGTCTAGCAACTTGGAGGCCTCCAAGTCCCTAGTAGCCGCAGGCACCACCAATAGGTTGGTTCAGGTGAAACGCTGAAACCACCTTGGGGAGAAATTGAGGACGAGTCCTCAATTTCGCCCTGTCCGAATGGAAAGTCAGATAAGGGCTTTTTTCAGGATAAAGCCGCCCATTCTGACACGCGCCTGGCCCAGGCCAGGGCCAACAGCATGACCACTTTTCATGTGAGATATTTTAACTCCACAGATTTAAGTGGTTCAAACCAATGTGACTTTTGGAACCCAAAACTACATTGAGATCCCAAAGTGCCACTGGAGGCACAAAAGGAGGCTGTATATGCAGTCTGAACTTCACGGACTGAAGCTAGTTCTTTTTTGGAAGAAAATTGACAGGGACGAAATTTGAACCTTAATGGACCCCAATTTCAGGCCCATAGACACTCCTGTTTGCAGGAAATGTAGGAATCGACCCAGTTGAATTTCCTCCATCGGGCCTTACTGGCCTCGCACCACGCAACATATTTTCGCCAATTGCGGTGATAATGTTTTTGCTGTTACATCCTTCCTGGCTTTGATCAGGATAGGGATGACTTCATCTGGAATGCCTTTTTTTTCCTTCAGGATCCGGCGTTCAACCGCCATGCCGTCAAACGCAGCCGCGGTAAGTCTTGGAACAGACAGGGTCCTTGCTGGAGCAGGTCCCTTCTTAGAGGTAGAGGCCACGGATCTTCCGTGAGCATCTCTTGAAGTTCCGGTTACCAAGTTCTTCTTGGCCAATCCGGAACCACGAATATAGAGCTAACTCCTCTCCATCTTATCAATCTCAGTACCTTGGGTATGAGAGGCAGAGGAGGGAACACATACCCTGACTGGTACACCCACGGTGTTACCAGAGCGTCTACAGCTTATTGCCTGAGGGTCCCTGGACCTGGCGCAATACCTGTCGAGTTTTTAATCATGTGGAAGACTTCTGGGTGAAGTCCCCACTCTCCCGGGTGGAGGTCGTGCTGAGGAAGTCTGCTTCCCAGTTGTCCACTCCCGGAATGAATACTGCTGACAGTGCTATCACATGATTTTCCGCCCAGCGAAGAATCCTTGCAGCTTCTGCCATTGCCCTCCTGCTTCTTGTGCCACCCTGTCTGTTTACGTGGGTGACTGCCGTGATGTTGTCCGACTGGATCAACACCGGCTGACCTTGAAGCAGAGGTCTTGCTAAGCTTAGAGCATTGTAAATGTCCCTTAGCTTCAGGATATTTATGTGAAGTGATGTCTCCAGGCTTGACCATAAGCCCTGGATATTCCTTCCCTGTGTGACTGCTCCCCTGCCTCGCAGGCTGGCATCCGTGGTCACCAGGACCCAGTCCTGAATGCCTAATCTGCGGCCCTCTAGAAGATGAGCACTCTGCAACCACCACAGGAGGGACACCCTTGTCCTTGGTGACAGGGTTATCCGCTGATGCATCTGAAGATGCGACCCGGACCATTTGTCCAGTAGGTTCCACTGGAAAGTCTTGCGTGGAATCTTCCGAATGGGATTGCTTCGTAGGAAGCCACCATTTTTACCCAGAACCCTTGTGCATTGATGCACTGAGACTTGGTTCGGTTTTAGGAGGTTCCTGACTAGCTCGGATAACTCCCTGGCTTTCTCCTCCGGGAGAAACACCTTCTTTCTGGACTGTGTCCAGGATCATCCCTAGGAACAGAAGACAAGTCGTCGGAACCAGCTGCGATTTTAGAATATTGCGAATCCAATCGTGCTGCCGCAACACTACCTGAGATAGTGCTACACCGGTCTCCAACTGTTCCCTGGATCTTACCCTTATCAGGGAATCATCCAAGTAAAGGATAACTACAATTCCCTTCATTCGAAGGAATATCATCATTTCGGTCATTACCTCAGTAAAGACCCGGGGTGCCGTGGACCATCCCTACGGCAGCGTCTGAACTGATAGTGACAGTTCTGTACCATAACCTGAGATACCCTTGGTGAGAAGGGTAAATTTTGACATGAAGGTAAGCATCCTTGATGTCCCGAGGCATCATGTAGTCCCCTTCTTCCAGGTTTGCAATCACTGCTCTGAGTGACTCAATTTTGAATTTGAACCTCTGTATGTAAGTGTTCAAAGATTTTAGATTTTTAAAATCGGTCTCACCGAGCCGTCTGGCTTCGGTACCACAATAGTGTGGAATAATACCCCGTTCCCTGTTGCAGGAGGGGTACCTTAATTATCACCTGCTGGGAATACAGCTTGTGAATGGCTTCCAAAACTGCCTCCCTGTCAGCGGGAGACGTCGGTAAAACAGACTTTTGGAAACGGCGAGGGGAATACGTCTCGAATTCCAATTTGTACCCCTGAAATATTACCTGAAGGATCCAGGGGTCTACTTGCGAGTGAGCCCACTGCGCACTGAAATTCACTGAGAACGGGCCCCCACCGTGCCTGACTTGTAAAGCCCTAGCGTCATACTGAGGGCTTGGCAGAGGCGGAAAAGGGTTTCTGTTCCTGGGAACTGGCTGATCTCTGCAGCCATTTTTTCTCTCCCTCTGTCACGAGCAGAAAAGAGGAACCCTTTTGTCCGCTTGCCAACCAGGACTGCGCCTGATAATACGGCGTCTTATTTTGAGAGGCGACCTAGGGTACATCCCCTTTTTTAAGGCAATACTTCCAAATGCCGTTTGGAATCCCTGACCACTTTACTGGTAGAATACAACGCACTTATACTTGATGCCAGTCGGCAAATATTCCGCTGTGCATCATGCATATATAGAAATGCATCTTTTAATTGCTCTATAGGCAATAATATACTGTCCTTATCTAGGATATCAATATTTCCAGTCAGGGAATCCGACCACGCCAACCCAGCACTGCACATCCAGGCTGAGGCGATTGCTGGTCGCAGTATAACACCAGTATGTGTGTAAATACATTTTAGGATACCCTCCTGCTTTTTATCAGCAGGATCCTTAAAGGCGGCCATCTCAAGAGAGGGTAGAGCCCTTGTTCTTACAAGCGTGTGAGCGCCTTATCCCCTGTAGGGGGTGTTTCCCAACGCACCCTAACCTCTGGCGGGAAAAGGTATACTGCCAATAACTTTTTAGAATTATCAATTGTCATCGGGGGGAAACCCACGCATCATCACACACCTCATTTTATTTTTTAGATTCAGGAAAACTACAGGAAGTTTTTCCTCACCAAACATAATACCCCTTTTTTGGTGGTATTCATATTATCAGAAAAGTGTAAACATTTTCCATTGCATCAATCATGCAATGTGTGGCCCTATTGGAAATCACGGTTGTCTCTTCACCGTCGACACAGGAGTCAGTATCCGTGTCGGCGTCTGTATCTGAGGTAATGGGCGCTTTAAAGCCCCTGTATGAGACGTCTGGACATGCACAAGCTGAGTAGCCGGCTGTCTCATGTCAACCACTGTCTTTTATACAAAGCTGACACTGTCACGCAATTTCAACAGTACATCCACTCAGGTGTCGACCCCCTAGGGGTTGACAACACTATTACAGACACTCTACTCCGTCTCCACATCATTTTTCTCCTCATACATGTCGACACCAACGTACCGACACACAGCACACACACAGGGAATGCTCTGATAGAGGACAGGACCCACTAGCCCTTTGGGGAGACAGAGGGAGAGTTTGCCAGCACACACCAGAGCGCTATATATATACAGGGATAACCTTATATAAGTGTTTTTCCCTTTATAGCTGCTGTATTGTTTATACTGCGCCTAATTTGTGCCCCCCTCTCTTTTTTAACCCCTTTCTGTAGTGTAGTGACTGCAGGGGAGAGCCAGGGAGCTTCCCTCCAACTGAGCTGTGAGGGAAAATGGCGCCAGTGTGCTGAGGAGATAGGCTCCGCCCCTTTCTCGGCGTCCTTATCATCCATTTTTCTGTATGTTTTGGCAGGGGTTAAATGCATCCATATAGCCCAGGAGTTATATGTGATGCATTTATTTTAGCCATATAAGGTTTTTATCGATTTATTGCGTCTCAGGGCGCTGCCCCCCCAGCGCCCTGCACCCTCAGTGACCGGAGTGTGAAGTGTGCTGAGAGCAATGGCACACAGCTGCGGTGCTGTGCGCTACCTTATCTGAAGACAGGATCGTCTTCTGCCGCCGATTTCACCGGACCTCTTCGCTCTTCTGGCTCTGTAAGGGGGCCGGCGGCGCGGCTCCGGGACCCATCCAGGCTGAACCTGTGATCGTCCCTCTGGAGCTAATGTCCAGTAGCCTAAGAAACCCGATCCACTCTGCACGCAGGTGAGTCCGTTTCTTCTCCCCTTAGTCCCACGATGCAGTGAGCCTGTTGCCAGCAGGTCTCACTGAAAATAATAAACCTAAACAAAAACTTTCACAAAGAGCTCAGGAGAGCCCCTAGTGTGCACCCTTCTCGTCGGGCACAGAAATCTAACTGAGGCTTGGAGGAGGGTCATAGGGGGAGGAGTCAGTGCACACCAGATAGTCCTAAAGCTTTCTTTAGATGTGCCCAGTCTCCTGCGGAGCCGCTATTCCCCATGGTCCTTACGGAGTCCCCAGCATCCACTTAGGACGTTAGAGAAAATCTTTTCCACTTTGTATATTCTATTATAGTTTTTGGGTACGCTTTGTAACTCATCGGGGTATAAAAGGCCGGTAATTTCCTTGCCGTAGAGAATTACCAGCATATAAAGCGGCTTAAGATCTTTAGTGTTCATGCCGCATATTACAAATATTTCCTCAGAAAAAGTCTGTTCATAGCCTTTCTGAAATACATCCTTATATTTGGAAATATGTACATGTTCACCAACGGCTAAATGCGGTGTAATTTTCTTAGTTCTAAAGTAATCGCCATACGTCATCTTGAAAATTCTCAAAGTGTTAGAGGGCCCCACATCGCACGGTGTATACTTAATCATTCATTCTATGGTATGTGTTATTATAGCTGTTTATGAAATCGTGTAAGAAATCTATATATCTGTACATGTTCCGCGCTGTGAAATAACACCACATCCTTGTTTTTAAAGTCCTATTGAAGCGTTCTATTATGGCCACTTTCACTTCATTATTGGTTGTGAAATGATGTATGCCATATTTTTCTAACACTTTTTTAAAGATTTTGTTTAAAAACGCTTTACCATTATTGGTTTGCAACTTCTTTGGCACGCATCCCTGTTGGAATATTTTTTCAAAAGCATTAGCGACTGTTGTCACATTCTTGGATGCTAGGACGGCCGCCCACGCTTTCTTACTGAATATATCGATGATGGTTAATATATATTTAAAACCATCATTGTACTTTGCAATGTCTATGAGCGAAACCAGATCACATTGCCATTGCCGGTTTATATCCGATCGGCAAATCATGTTCCTTTTATAGGTTTTTCGTGCTGGCTTATGTAACGTATAAGCGTCTTGTACTTGAAACCAATTTTAATTTCTGCTCTTTTGAACTTGCCTTTATTAGCTTTATAATATTTATTGACACCACAATAACTGCCTGGCTTTAATACCGTATAATACGCCTTTTTCATAAGCTTTTTTTGGTTAGCCATTTAATATAAATGCTGCTTGTCTAAGGGTCAGCTTCTGTTCTTAATAGCGAATCAATAATCATTTAATATCAGTTTTATATCAAACACAATTAAAAGGGGGCGGGGCACCTGGCAAAAGTTTGAAGAAAAGCGGTTCTCCATCTACTCAGTACCATGGACGAGGAATGTATGAGCCAAATAGAAGAAGAAACTGGGCCCAGCAACAGGGTCTGCCACACGACTGTGGATGAAATGGTTTGTTTGGGCCCCACAAAATAAAAGCAATAAATCTGTCTTTGAATAAACTGGCTCTTCAGTGGCAAGATGTCCTCCTCATCCTCAGATCCACCCCCTTCAGTGTTTACATCCTCACAGAGAAATATTCAAACAAAACCACATAATTTAGGTTTCAGTGTACTGCTTTCACTATTACCCAAAGTTTCTGAAGTTGACAATGACTTATGATGAATGCGCTGCAGGTGACATAAGGGAGGATGTTCTTGGGTGGTTGATGTCCTTACCCCTACTTATTATGGATTCACAAAGGCAACAGATGGCTTGACACCTATTGTCTGGATTCGTGGATAAATTATTCCACACCAAAGAGGTGGCTTTTTTGGTATTTTTCCCAGGCATGACAATGGGCTTTCTCATCCCATGGACAACAACTGTCCCCACTGGTGTTTTATTAAAAAAAAAAAAAAAAAATCACATCACCATCAGAATCCTCATCATCAACTTCCTGCGCAGCGCCAGCTACAGCCATATCCTCCTCATCTTGGTATACTTCTACAGTGACATCCTCAATCTCCATATCAGCAACTGGACTGGCATTGCTCTTCCCAGCACTTGCAGACGGCGTGCAAATGATAGTAGGAGCCTCCTCTTCCCATACAGTGTTGTGAAGGTCAGGCCTAGACATCGCAACCCCTGTGTAGTCACAACACCATTTTAATTTTACAGCATACAGTACCAGTAAACATTGATTTTTCACTGCACCCCAGACTTTTTGCAGCATACAAGACAGGGCCAGTCTACATTTATTTTATGGCACCCCTAAATTACAGCATAAAAGACAGGGCCAGTGTATATTTATTTTACTGCACCCCAGAATTTTTATAGCATACAAGACAGGGCCAGTGCATAGGCAAACACAGGGGGGGTTCCAGTTGCATTTGGCAAGTGGATCAAATTATGGCAACAATAGGAGTGGTATACAATACTATTACTAAATCTACAGCCACATCATGCAGTTTAAGGGAGAGAGTGGCAGCAACTTCTTCCAATTTGCTGTGTGTGGAGTCCTCACTCAATTAGTGAGCTGGACCAGAGAGTGATTAAATATGGTTGAAGGCTGCGCTCACATTGGGGGATGGTGGCTGAGTGTGCAGCTGACCTGGAGGTGTCCCACCTCCTGTTACAATTGCGTATTTCGTGGTGGTCAGCGCGCTCTAAAGGGTGTGCGAGGGATTGGATTGATTGGAGAGGTGGATGGTGGTGTGTGAAGTGATGTGTTCTCTGTGTATCTATTTGTAGGGGATGTGGTAATGATCACTCGATGTAAATGAAATATAGGATTTTATTTGGATGTAATAGGATTAATATTCCATAGTCAATAATGAATGTCCCAGGTTGGTTCACCACTTATCAGGTGTGTCTTGCAGACTACCCTTTCTCTGAGTATACCCTCCTATTGGTATACTGATGGAGCTACAGCTCAGGTAAATGTTAGGTATGCCCTAGGGGCCACCTTTACCATAGGTGTGGATGGTCCTATGTATCCTCTGATGCTGTGTCTATTGTTAGGTTTGTGGTTAAGTTTATGGTGTGACTAGTGCGGCGTCCCGCCTGTCAGACCCTTCCGTCTGACAGACCCTTCCGATGTGTGCGGAAGCGTCTCCTTCTCCAGCCGGAGAGAGGAGAATGTATGTGGCACCCATATGGTGTTCAGTGGCTTATTTATGCTGTGATCGCTTTCCTGATTGGTCCTTCCTCGGTGTCCCAATCTCTATTCTGATTGGGAGGCGGACATGTCAATCATCCAATCTGGATGATTGACATGTCCGCCTCCCAATCAGAATAGAGATTGGGACACCGAGGAAGGACCAATCAGGAAAGCGATCACAGCATAAATAAGCCACTGAACACCATATGGGTAACCCTAGAAAAAGGCATCAGTGCTGAAACGCGTTGGGACCCACAGACTTTACTACCGACATTGCCACATACATTCTCCTCTCTCCGGCTGGAGAAGGAGACGCTTCCGCACACATCGCGCTCACGTGACCCGGCACGTGACGCGCGAACCAGGAAGTCAGAGGACGGGACGGGAGTTTAGGAGACCGGCATTTACAGACAAGGTGCGCGGCTTCTGAGACACGGAGGACACCCAGAGAGGATACATCGAGGAACACAGGCTTGAGGACGGCTAAGAACTGGTCACCGGCGGCAGGTAGCACCTGCCCCCGGCGGTAAGTTTCATTACACAGTATATGACCACGCCACTCGTTGCCACACACGGAAGGGTCTGACAGGCGGGACGCCGCACTAGTCACACCATAAACTTAACCACAAACCTAACAATAGACACAGCATCAGAGGATACATAGGACCATCCACACCTATGGTAAAGGTGGCCCCTAGGGCATACCTAACATTTACCTGAGCTGTAGCTCCATCAGTATACCAATAGGAGGGTATACTCAGAGAAAGGGTAGTCTGCAAGACACACCTGATAAGTGGTGAACCAACCTGGGACATTCATTATTGACTATGGAATATTAATCCTATTACATCCAAATAAAATCCTATATTTCATTTACATCGAGTGATCATTACCACATCCCCTACAAATAGATACACAGAGAACACATCACTTCACACACCACCATCCACCTCTCCAATCAATCCAATCCCTCGCATACTGGACCAGAGAGTAGCTACCAGGAAGAAGAGACAGGAGCCTTACCATGAGGTGGGAGAATGTGCGCTTACAAAAGGGCAGTACTGGTTCTGTTAGGTTTAACCATTTCCTGACCACTTATATTTAAATATGTTTAATACATCCTATACCCTAGTTAAATATTAATACTGTTCCATACAGTATCCTGTACATAAAAAGTCCAATGTTTACATTAATGTCCAGGATTATTACTAGGTTCTTCTACTGCTTCCCCAGACTCCCATACTTGCTCCAATGTTCCACAGAGTGGGAGTGTGGGAAATGCATTTGGAAACACCTCTATAAATCCTGCATTTGCCACTGCCATCATAGCGGTCCAAAAACATCGCAGAGACATTCTTGATATCATTGTAATGAAATCTTAAGGATTTCAAAGTCATGCGTGTTGTTGTGGTATTTATAAGCCTGGTCTGAATAGCTTAATTTTCAGGGTATGAAGGCAAAAATTAAGCCTACAGGACAGACTTATGATGTGTGGGAGGCCATTACATTAGGATGGGTAGTGGGCCAACAAACTCCTATTTTTTTTTTTTTTTTTAATGCGAGGCGTGAAGATGACAGATGCATAGTGTAGATGGGAGTTGGATGTTTTTACTAGATAAGGGGAGAGATGTTTATTTATGAAATATGTATGCTAATAATTGTTTTTAGATGCAAGTAAGTTTTTATTGGTTAAAAATATGTAGCATATGTGAAGACCAGAGTTGATGCACACACAAACACACAGAGTGGCGTTGTGTGTTTGAAGTCAGCTTTTTAGTGGCATTCTTAATAGATTCTAGTGGAGTTTTTTATGAATCTGTTAGGTTTGTAATTTCTATTTTTTTACATTCTTCACCACTTACTACTGACTGAGGTTGGAGATCAAAACCAGGCCATCCAAACGGAACTACTGGCCAAGCAGGCACAAATCCTGGCCCCACTGGACAATGTCCAGAATTTGTGACAGTTACTTTGATTTAGTTAAAATTCATGGTTTATTTTTTGTGGTTTCAAAAAAGTAAATTTTCAAAACATAATTATGTAGCATTTTTATTAAAAATAATCTTACATTTTTTCTGTCTTTTTTCTATGTCACCTAGCCTCTTTTTTTGTATATGTCTACATTTTTACTACACTTCATTTATGTGTCTTACCTTTTTATCTTTTGTGTTATCACTATTTTAAAATACTAAATATTTTTAAAGATCGTATTTTAAAATAGTTTTGAGTGTATTGTGCAAATAGGACAAAACTTATTGATGAAATGTTTACCTTAATTGCTGAATGTTATTTAACAATTAGGTTGTCAAACTCTTCAATTTGCAGCATTTGATCACATAATTGTTCAACATTTCAAATCCTTAGGGTGATTTATTTAATTTTCTTAAATAAAAGTTTATTGAACCAAAGACAAAACAAACATTGTGCAATTGTTTGCAACTAACGAATGCAATGCACATGTACGACAAGCTCCGTGATGCAGGCAGATCAATTCTCAACTATGTGAATGCATCGCTCCTGTATGATGTTAAACAGTAAACACCTTTTGTGCACTGCTGCACATTGCGAATTAGTACGTAATAGGCTTGTTTCTTTCAGTTTGCACACTTGTGTATGCTGCGTGAACACATAGAACAGCGATCAGATCTGAATTAGGCTCTGTCTCCTACTCATTTGACTGTTATAGGATCACAAGTGCTCAATGTAGTGATTACAACTAAAATGTCTTGTGGCACCCGAGTCACTATACCAGCAATTCTTTAATTTGTGCCTATACAATGCTTTGTGTCATATGTCAGTTGTTTGACCTTAGTATTTATTTTAATACAGCTTAATCAGAGGGAGAGTGTCCAGGAGGTGAATTAGTAAACAGTAAGTTAGAGTCTTGCAGAAGTCAGATGTGTTTATGTTATGGAATAAAGCACAGAGCCAGAAGAGTGCATTAAGGACTTTTTTATATATATTTAATTATACAAATGTGGTTTGTGGGGTGAAGTATGTTGGAAATCAATGTATTGAAAGAAAATCCACATATACAGTATGACTACAAAACATGGATACTACATATAATGCTGTAACAAGTCTAGAAATTATCAATTTTTAAACTAAACCTCAGTAAGCAATAGGTTTTCTAGTTTACTAAAATCAAATTTACAGATCAGAAAAAATATAAAATAAAAAAAAGCACACAAAACCAGGATGCTGTCTGTACGGAGACTCCAGTGATTGTTACGAGCCGGTTATACAGAGTATCTGTAAGAAACAAACATTATCACAACAGAGGCATGTTTTACCCTTAGAAAATACAGTCTAAGATGTGTACAACTACAGGGCTACAGTGAACTCGCACTGGGTAGAGTACTGGAGGGGGGGGGGGGGCGCAAATCTGGGAAGTATTACGGATATATTTTAACTACACAATAAGAAACACGTCTGTAACGTTATACATACAGTACAGTCAGGTAAATGCAGTCCCTCCCCCCTCCAGCTTTTTCTGTAGCATGTAGCACTGTATGATAAAAATTTAGGGGATAATTTAATTCTGCACAAAGTTTGGCTGCATACATTACAGTATTCTCTGACAGCCAATCATTGCTAATTTTCTAATGCACCTCTATGGGGTATAAGGGAAAATGAATGATGTTACAGCCATGTATTGCCTTCACATGAATGTTGCACTTTGTGTTGATAGACTCCACCAGTAAGCCCAATCATATGAATTATTTATAAGAATATACAATTCTATTTAATAAAAAAAACTCAATTATAATACACAAGAACTCAAACTCTATTAGTTTAAACAGATTGTGACTGTCTCCAATGGGTGATACATTATTTGCATTACCATTACTATTTTATTTATATCCATAGAAGCACCAGATGGTCTCAGGAATACTGGAGTCAAAACAGCAGCCTCTAGCCAGACAGTCCTTGGAGCGGATGTTGGGATATCCGCAGTCTTTCCTCAGCTTGGGGCTCACAGAGCATCCTGCACACAACAGAAAACACAATGTCAGAGGGTACAGCACTACACACAGATGGTTACAGAGGGTCAGACACTCCCTGCCCAATGACACTGATCCCCCCATGCTGTACCACTTCTAGCCAAAGGACCAACAGTCTGATAATTTGTTACCCTGTGCCTCAGGCACCGAACAAGTACTGTAAGTTCCACTGAGCAGAGCAAAATAATTCTACAGAAGTTCAGGGTAGAGTTGTATGTGTTACTGTGAGAGGTGTGTATGAGTATGTGTGGGCGAGTAAGAGTACAGGTGTGGCCAAGTGTGATGTGTGTGATCTTGCCTGTGCACATAAATACATTAACAGTGATAACATTTGCATTCCCACCATAAACAATTACAAGAACAGCTTTATGAAATACAGTATCTGCAATGTATGTTCAATGTTATTGCCAGCAAGTCAGAGTTGGAATATGCCATACCTCCCAACTGTCCTGATTTTCATGGGACCGTCACTGTCCCACCCGTGGGCAAAAGTGTCCCACAGGGAAGGGGGTGCACAGATGGGAGGCTCCTGTCACTCTGGAGACTAGACACTGTGCACAGCATCTATTCATGGGAGACAGAGGGAGCGGTGGCATGTCAGCAGCTCAAAGCGCTGGATATGCCCATAAGTGATGAAGATGGGGGGCATGGCTTGCAATTTAGGACCTTTCTGCCAAGCCTTACAATAGGCCACACCCTTTTTTGGACAGACATGTGCAGGGGTCCCTCCCCATGGGATTCTAATGTTGGAGTTAAAACTAAACTACACACAGTGGCTGATTCAGAGTCATATGCAATTCAGCTGCATTGCACCTTTGAAGATAGATGCATCTCTAACTGTAGTCAGTCGCCTGCATCTATGTGACGCACTGGCCCCTATAAATCCATGTGTGACAGTGGCTGCCATCACTATTACCAGCCCTATTCTTGGAGTAAGATCAGTGTGAAGTCACCTGGATCTCTGGATGCACTCATCCTTGAATAGCTCACAATTCCACCTCCCACAGTGCACTAATCCCATGTGTGAGGGCCCCTGTACCTGCCCAGTGTCACTCATTTAGAAGATGCAGCTCAGTCATGTAGGTCCCCGAGTATCAGGTCTGCAGGGGTGTGTATGCTCATTTCACACATGCACAGTGCATTTTATATAAGATACGGTTGCTTGTACTGTATACTCTACCTGTGTTTTGGGGCAAAACCATCATTTAACCCCTGGGAACACTTGAATTAAAATAACAGCAGCTTCTGGAATAGCAATCTTGGGAAAACCCCAATCTTCGCGCTTAAGCCCACACTGCAGATGCAGCCAAGCTCACCATGACTACACCTGCGCTAAATGTGTACACCTGGTGGGGCTAGGCATGCCTGAGCTGTGGCATTGGTCAATGCAATTTATAGAGATGGGATGCAGAAATGCATGTGGTCACACCTAGCAAGATGCCATCGTGGCAAGATGTAGCCACGATAATGAGCGTGCCTACATCTGCACATTGCTGTTTATCTGGATGGAGCAGAGCACACAAGATCAGGACAACAGATGATATTACAATGCACAACAAGAAAGTTGGGAGCTCTACTGCAAGAACTCTAACCCTTGACCATGCCTACTGCATAATTGCCAACATGTCCCAGATACTGTACATAGAAAACACTGTTGAGTTTGATGAAGCAGACTGAAATGATACCTTTTAACATGTACATATCTCTTTTCAATAAGACATACTACAGAGCATAAGAAAAGCATTGTAAGAATTGCACTCATTCAGAAAAGGAGGAATTATTGTTGAGTTGGTCAACTTTGGAAAATAGTGAAAATGAGAGGAACAGTTTCCAGGGACTATTCTTTTGTACCCTAGACTGCTCTTTGGAAATTATCATCTGGCTACTATGCATGAGTGGGCGGGGCTTGCTCTCTATATGTTTGCCCATTTATGTGGGATTATAAAATAAAGCGCATAACTGACAGTGAAGCTGGGCATACACTATCATGTATAAACTATTTTTCCTAAACACTGGAAAACGGAGAAAAAAAAATTGTCAGACAAGTTGGTTAAAACAAATATATATTTGTCCATTTCCCAGTGTTTGGGAGTAAATGGTTGAATGATTTGCTCTCATAAATTACCAGATATTCATTCCTACCAGCCAGATTGGACAGATGGTCTGCCAGATAATTGTATAGTGCAGTGGTTCCAAACTCTGTCCTCAGGACCTAACACAGTTCATGTTTTCCAGGTCACTTAGCAGTTGCACAGGTGTATTCATTACTCAAACACAAAAAAAATACAGATTGAGACAATTATTTTGCTAGTGATCCTGTGAGAAGATCTAGAAAACATGTAATGTTTGGGGTCCTTTGGACAGTGTTTAAGAACCTGAGGTATAGTGTATATCTATTTTACTGATGGATCTATGTACCTGGATGGCTTCATTACTAGTGCACCTCATGACTGAAGTCTCCCATCACTTATTTATTGTATGTTACACCTTAGAAGTGCGAGCGTCATGTAGTATTATGAGACACAATAATGTGTATCACATACGTATTAATGTCTCTAGTGCCCAGTGACTAGATACGATGTAGTCTCAAAAAAAAAAAAAAATAGTAAGTGGGGTCGAATTTAATCTGTTCTAAACGCAAAAATTAATGCAAGTTCAGAATTATTCTTACTGGCTTTCCTAAACACGTGACATCCAAGAGCCAATAAGATGCCATTTTTAAAGCCAGGTAAATTCGGGTAAATCCAAACCCACACATCTTTACTAAAAGTAGTGATCAAAATCCACTCCCAATCTGTAATTAACCTGATGCATAATCAAGAGTATGTAAAAGTATGTGTGATTTCATTACTTGCATGTAATTAGAATTGCCTGTTTTGAAGAGGTTGTTCAGTGATGTATAGTTCATGGAGCGTACATGGCCTAGTGCTCACATACCACAGGGAAATATAACTCCTTTGGTCAACTGATCATTTGGTTTCAGCTGTGTTAAAAATCAAAGTATAATTTTTTTTAGGAACAGTTAGTCAAACAGTTGAATAGCTGATAACAGGAAATATCCACTTAAATTTTTTTTCTTATATACTGTCTGATCATGGCCAAGAATAAAGTGAACACAAGCAAAACTTAGAGCTGTGGGCATAATTCATGTTTGTGCACCATCCAGTCTAATCAATAGCATTACATGCTCCCACTCTACTCTATACTCTACCTGTGCTTTTGGGGTGAAAACACCATTTAGCCCCGGTAACACTTGGATTAAAGCAGCAGCCTCTGGAATAGCATTCCTTAGCACTTATCCCGGGAAATCCACATTCACGCCTTTTGATGTCCACACTACATTGCTGTTTATCTGGATGGAGCAGAGCACACATCAGGACAATAGGAAATATTACAATGCATGATAAAGTAGGGAGCTCTACTGCAAGTACTCTAACCCTTGACAGTGCCAAATACATAATTGCCAACATTGCAAACATGTCCCAGATACATAGAATAAAACTCTAAGATTAGGGTTAGGCTGCAGAAAGGGATGGTTAGCATTAGGGTGTAGGGGAGAGAGAGGGGACCAGGCTTAACTCCCCACTGTCAGGATTTACAGTATCAGGATGCCAGCAATGGTATTATGACTGCTGGCATCCCATCAGCTGGGATATCATACTACATACATTGAGTTGGTCTTTTTTTTTTTAAACTAGGGACAATGGAAGGAAGAACAATTTCCAGATGCTTTTCTTTATACCCGAGATTACCCCCTGGGAGTTCACATCAGTTGGCAACTATGCATGAGTTGGTGGTGCTTGCTCTGCCCACCCATTTGTGTGGGATCATGAAAGAGCATAACCGAGTAATCCTGGGCATATACTATACAATTATCTAGCAGGCTATCTATCCAATATGTGTGGTTGGAATGAAAATATGGCAATGTATAGGATCAGATGTCAATCATTTGCTTCCAAACACTGGAAAATGAACAAAGTATTATACAATCAAATTGGTTAAGTCCAAAATGTAACAAATTTGTTCAAATGACCATTTTTGTCCATTTTCCAGTATTTCAGAGTAAAAGGTTAATTGTCATTTGCCTTCATAGATTACCAGATTTCCATTCCAACCAGCCAGTGTTGGACAGATGGTCTGCCAGATAAATATATACTATAGTGCATACAAGATCCATAACTAGACCTCTTGGTGGCTTGTGGTAGGGAGAATTGCCGCCCCCCCCCCCCCCCCCATTTTTCCAATAGGGACTTAAGACATGCCTCAAGGGGGAGGGGCATGACAAGATTGATCCCAGAGAAAGAACATGAATATATTATCTATCTATCTCCTTTATTAAAGGACACATTTCAGTTAACTGCCATACTGATAATTCAAACCTATAACCTGTTGGATTCTAATCAAACACCCTCATACTCATTGAGCTATTTGATCCTGCATAAAAATTATGAACACTATGAAGCTATTGGTACTTTGTAAACAAAAAATCAGCATTGTAATTCAGATCTATGTAGCGTGCAGCCACACATCCAATCTCTTGCAGCCACACATACTACATAGATCTGCTCAGCTGCAATGCGGATTTTTTTCCACAATGTACACAGTAAGCTTCAAATAGTTAGAATTATCTAGTTTAGAATTATCTACCTTTCTATGCAAGGGCAAATAGCTTAATGAATAGATTGTTATTCAGTCACACTGTCTGGGTTTCAAACCAATTGCCTGTGGCAGTCAGACAAAGACATCTTAAGTTGCGTTCATGAATGTTGTAAAGGTATTAGTGGCAGAAGGGGTCAGGGTAGGAGACAGGGGTGGTCAGGGGATGCTGGGCTTCAAAAAAAAAAAAAAAAAAAAAAAAAAAAGGGGGAAGCTGCAAGTGAAAGTAATTATAACAGAATTGTCAAGTGCCATCAACAGCGCCCAATACCCTGCAGCACCTTGTGCTGTGCCCCCTCCACACACCTAGTTATGGCCCTGGTGCATACCCAACTTTACTGATGGATCCATGTACCTGAAAGTCTTCATCACCCATGTATTTCATGACTGAAGATTCCAATAATTTATTTATTTATTATATGTTGCTATTAAGTTGGATACACTAATATTTTCTGTCCAATCTGGCTGTTTGGAACAAAAATCTGCTACTATCTGGGCAGAAATGACAAATCAACTATTTGCTCCTAAAGTCCCAAAAACATACAATAAAGATAGTTTGGATAAATTGGCCAAATGAAATGGGATTTAAACAATTTATCTGAGTGATCATTTTTGTATGTTTGTTTCAGTGTTTGGGAGCAAATGGTCAATTGTCATTTACTGCCACATAACCAGATTTTTTTCTTCAACTATAAAAGATTGGACAGACATTGTAATCCAAGTGTGTATCCATCTTAAGAGGTGTGAGCATCATATAACTATAATGACTTGTGAGTATCTATACAGCAGCTCCATACCTTGTGACTTGGAGAAGAAACACCAGTTAACCCCAGGAATGCTGGAGTCAAAGCAACAATTCTTCTTCTTACATTCCGCAGCAGTTATTGTGGGGTAGCCGCAATCCCTTCTGTTGTACGGTTCCACATTACATTGTTTCAGGTCACTTGCTGTTGATACAGTAAGGAAACAGCCAGAAGTTACAAAGCTTAAGGTTTCTTTAATAAAATCACTGGGCAATTTAGCTCCTTTGGTCAACTGATCATTTGGGTTCAGCAGTGTTAAAATTGCAAAGTACATTTTTTTTTTTTTAATAGGAACAGTTAAACTTTGAACAGCTGATAACAGGAAACTTCCACTTAAACAATGGAATGGTCTTATATACTGTCTGACCGTGGCTAAGAATAAGGGATACACCAGATTAACTCTTAGCACTATGGGCCCAATTCAGGTTTGTGATCAATAGCATTACTTGCTCCCACTCTACCACTGCACTCTATACTCTACCTGTGCTTTTGGGGTAAAACCACCATTTAACCCCAGGGAACACTTGAATTAAAGCAGCAGCCTCTGGAACAGGGCTGTCTTTTCATATGGGCTCAGTGGGCTCTTACCCAAGGGCCCCAGGAGTATAAGGGCCCTAGTCTTATAGCTGATGTACCCCTCTTTCCAGGGGTACCAGATGTTGAAAATCAGCCATGGGGAACCGGAGATATCCAACTTGAAAGCAGTGGTCCCCATCCAAGCCTGTTAATTGCTCTTCCCAGCCAGATATCTCGGGTTCTGTCTGATGTAGAGTTTTCCTGAGTGAATACTAGTGATGAGCGGATTCGGTTTTACTCGGTTCTCAAAACCGAATCTTATTGGCTCACTGATGTCACGTGTTTTGGATAGCCAATAAGATTCGGTTTTGAGAACCGAGTAAAACCGAGTAAAACCGAATCCGCTCATCACTAGTGAATACTCCAAAAGCTGGGACTCTCCACTTTTGGGAGACACTGCCAGCTAATCTCTACTATGCCCAAAACCAGAGATATCAGCCTTCCAGTAGCTGGTCCCTGCTCTAGCTCCACACACCTGGTACGCAGTTATATTTTCATTGGTGAATTACTCTGGCTCCTGAACTCTGATCCCCAATTCCCCAGTACATCCTGAAAGGTGGGACTGTAGTTTTTTTTTTTTTTTATACAATTCAAAGCCAAGAAATCTTGAGATATCTGCAGTCAAGCAAGCTGCCCTCCCTCCAAAAAGAGGAGGATTCATCCCACTCAACTATCCACCCCTCCCCTACATATTAAACACCCCTTACCACCCTGGAAGCCATGTGCCAGGGCCCCTTCAGTCAGCCCAATGCCCCTTCTACAGTTTAGCCCCATCTGTGCAGTAAATGAGTAATTAGCAGAAATTACTGCTCCAGGTCCTACATGCCAAGAGGAAGATAGAAGACCTCCTACCACCCGCGGGACATCAAACCTGCCACCGATAGCACCCCCCACCCCTACAGCTGGAGGATGGGTAATGGGCCCAGCGCATTGCTGTGACCAGGGGCCTACATTGCTGTTAAGACAGCCCTGCTCTGGAGTAGCATTAGTTAGGGCTTAACCCGAAAAAAACCACTATCTTCACTCTTTGATATCCACACTGCATTGCTGTTTATCTGGATGGAGCAGAGCACACATCAGAAATATTGTAAAGCATAATCAGAAAGTTGGGAGCTCTACTGCAAGGCTTCTTACCCTTGACAGTGCCAAATACATAGGGTCTAATACAGATCTGATCGCAGCAGCAAATTTGTTAGCCAATGAGAAAAACTATGTGCATTCCAATTGGGGCAGATATAACATGTGCAGAGAGAGTTAGATTTGGGTGGGGTGTGTTCAAACTGAAATCTAAATTGTAGTGTAAAAATAAAGCAGCCAGTATTTACCCTGCATAGAAACAAAACACACCCAAAGCTAACTATGCAAATGTTATATATGCAACCCCCCACCCCCTTGGTGCACTTGGTTGTGCCCATTAGCTATCAAATTTGCTGCTACAATCAGATCTGAATTACCCCCACGATTTGCAACATTGCAAACATGTCCAAGATTCATAGAAAACACTAATATTTGATGAATCCGACATAAATGTATTTTCATATGTAAATACTTATATATATATATATATATATATATATATATATATATCTCTATATCCAGGGCCGGCTCGAGGGTTTTGAGTGCCCCGGGCGGGTGATGGGGGCATGGCTTCATACAGGGGGCATGGTCACTTACACCCCCTGTACAGTAGTAGCGCAGATGAAATGATGTGCGGTGCGCGATGACGTCATCGCGCACCGCACAGTAAAGGTCCTCTCCACGAAGGAAAACTAGACGCTACGCATCTAGTTCTCTTCACGGCGGGGGACAGCAGCAGCGGATCTTGCCATGGTGCGGCGTCCTCCGGATGGCGCCAGCGCCCTCCGGAAGGCGGCGCCCTGGGCAAAAGTCCTGCTTGCCCGTGGCAAGATCCACTACTGACTATATCTTACCACAGAGCATAAGAAAAACACTAAGATTTACACTTAATACTCAGAAAAAAGGAATTGTTGTGGAGTTGGGATGCAGTGAAGATGCCAGCTGTTGGGATTCCTGCAGTCGGATTGCACACAGCTGGCAATCCATTTGTAGGTATAGGAGATGGGTAAGACCTCACCCATGGTGCTAGGGTTATGCACCACTGTGGGAAGTTAGGTGTTAAGCACTATGGGGTGATGGTTAGGATAATGCTGCATGGAAGGCGACATTAGGTTTAGATACCACATATGGCATGTTCGTGTCAGGCACTAAGTGGGAAGGCTAGGATTAGGCTGTGGAAAGGGATGGTTAGTATTGGGGTGTAGGGGAGAGATGGGAACACTCAGGAATTACACTATCAGGATGCCAGCAATGGTATTCTGACTGCTGGAATCCCATCAATTGGGATATCATACTGAATACATGGAGTTCAGTCAATTAAAAAAAAAAAAAAAAAATATATAGGCACAATGGAAGAACGAACAATTTCCAGATACTTTACTTAATACCCAAGACTGCCCCTGGAACGTCACACAAGTTAGCTACTATGTATGAGTGGGCGGTGCTTACTCTCTGCCCACCAATTGTGTGACATCATACAAGAAGGCGCATAACTGACAGTTATCCTGGGCATACACTATATAATTATCTGGCAGGCTATCTATCCAATCTGGATGGTTTAAATGAAAATCTGGTAATGTATAGGAGCAAATGTCAGTTAACCATTTGCTCCCAAACATTGGAAAATGGACAAAGTATAATACAATCAAACTGGTTAAACCCAAATTTTAACCATTTAGTTTGAAAGACCTTTTTTAACCATTTTTTTAGGGTTTGGGAGTAAATGGTTGATTGCCATTTACACTCATACCAGATTTCCATTCCAACCAGCCAGTGTTGGACAGTTGGTTTGCCAGATAATTAGTGCACACCCAGCTTTACTGATGGATCTATGTACCTGGGAGGCTTTATCACCCATGTACCTCATGACTGAAGATTCCAGTAATTTATTATAGGATACTGTTTAAGTTGGATACACTAATATTTTCTGTCCAATCTGGCTGTTTGGAACAAAAGGCTGTCAATATGTGGGAGCAAATGACAATCAACTATTTGCTTCTAGAGTCCAGAAAACATACAATAAAGGTAGTTCAGATAAATTGGGCAAATGAAACTGACTCAACCAATTTATCTGAAAGACCATTTTTGTAGGTTTTCCAATGTTTGGGAGAAAATGGTCAAATGACATTTACTCCCATAAATTACCAGATTTGTTTCAACTAGAAAATATTGGACAGATAATCTGTAAGTGTGTAGGGCACTTCTGTGTGTATCCAGCTTAAGAGGTGTGAGCGTCATATAACTATAATGACTTGTGAGTAATTATACAGCAGCTCCATACCTTGTGACTTCGAGTAGAAACACCAGTTAACGCCAGGAATGCTGGAGTCAAAGCAACAATTCCTCTCCTTACATTCCATAGCACTTATTGTGGGGTAGCCGCAATCCCTTCTGTTGTACAGTTCCACATTACATTGTTTCTTGTCACTTGCTGTTGCAGGAAGGAAACAACCAGAAATTACAACAGCTTAAGGTTTCTTTTAAATAAAATGGGGCAATTTAGCTCCTTTTGTCAACTGGTCATTTGGGTTCAGCGGTGTTAAAAATCAAAGTATAGTTTTTTTTTTTTTGGTGTTTTTTTTTTTTTTTTTTTAGGAGCAGTTAATCAAACAGTTAAGCAAACTTTGAACAGCGGATAGCAAGAAATTTCCACTTCACCATTGACATTTTCTTATATATGGTCAGACCATGGCTAAGAATAAGGGATACACAAGCAAAACTCTTAGAGCTATGGGCATAACTCAGGTTTGTGCACCATCAAATCTGTAATCATCACACTACATGCTCCCACTCTACCACTGCACTCTATACTCTACCTGTGCTTTTGGGGTAAAAACACCAGTTACCCCCAGGAACATTTGAATTAAAGCAGCAGCCTCTGGAATAGCATTCCTTAGCACTTATTCCAGGAAATCCACAATCTTCACGCTCTGTGATGTCCACATTGCATTGTGGTTTACCTGGATGGAACAGAGCACACAGTACCAGGACATAGGAAATATTACAATGCATGATAACAAAGCTGGAAGCTCCACTGCAAGGCCTCTAACCCTGTACAGTGCCAAACACATAGGGACTAATTCAGATCTGACTACAGCAGCAAATTTATTAGCCAATGGGCAAAACCATGTGCACTGCTGGGGGGCAGATATAACATGTGCAGAGAGAGTTAGATTTGGGTGGGGTGTGTTCAAACTGAAATCTAAATTGCAGAGTAAAAATAAGGCAGCCAGTATTTACCCTGCATAGAAACACTCAACCCACCCAAATCTTTCTGCAAATGTTATATCTGCCCCCCCCCCTGCAGTGCACATGGTTTTTCCCCATTAGCTAACAAGCTTGCTGCATCCAGAAGTTACAGCAGCTTAATGTTTCTTTTATCTGAAGGTTCTGCAACTCAAATTACTTTAGTGTATAACTGTAATAATAACAGTTACAGGGATAAGTCCACATATTGTAGGTAGATTTATTGTTAGTGGTTAAATGCCCAAATTAAACCATAAGGCATAGTTCACAAATGCTGTCATTGCAGTCCAGGTTTTAAGGATATCATGCTTGAGCACAGGTGAAGTAATTAGTACTTTGGTCAATGTGAATTAACCATCTGGACTTAAGCATGGTTATCCTTAAAACCTGGGGGTATATTTACTAAAGTTAAATTTTGGATGATTTCAGACTGATTTAAGAACAATCTTAATCGATGTTGGGCTTCCAGGTTGAAAACAACACACATTTACTAACATTTAAAAATGTATATAAAAGATCATCTATTCGTAAATGTTTGTTTTAATCTTGGAACTTCCCAACATCGATTAAGATCTTGATCTGAAATTAACCAACATCGACCAAAAAGACCAAAATCTACCTTTAGTAAATATACCCCCTGGACTGCAGTGACGTGCGGTGGGGTGAGGCAGTTGAGGCCTTTCCTGTCATATTTACGTTTGTGCATGAGTTTTGACTGCGTAAAGTATATGAAAAATACAAAGAATATGTTTGAAATATCTTCTTTGTTTTATTATAATCATTTTTATAGCCAAATCTCCGGAGTAAAAAGCCTATGGCAGGTGAGGCGCCTATCTTTTCCACAAATCTCTGATCAAAACTCACCAAATTTCCAGGAGTTTATACTGCTGCACCTGTGTATAATGCCCAGATGTATGTTTTGGCTCATATATTGCATGTAAATCTGGCTCTGGTGCTAGCCAGTGCCTCCTGAGCCATTTGGCTCACCGCATGTCCCTGCTGGACTGTAACAAGACTCTGCCCTAAGAGGCTGATTCTGAGTTTGGAGCAAAGAAAAAAAGCTACTAACTTTGTATATGGAACAAACCATGTTGCACTGCTTGGGGGGTCATTAAGGTGCGGACGCAAAGTGGCGGTTGTACGCATATCGATCAATGTTTTCACACTGCACATCAGTGGTGCAAGTAGAAATATTTTCTTATGGGTACTGAGTGATGAAAAATGGGTGTGGTCATGTGTTGTGATGGGGCGTGACCACATGCTGCTAGTGGGAGTGGCTACATGACACTAGCGGTGTGGCCACATGACACAGCCCCTTTTTGGGGGGATTCTGGAGACAAGGCTAAAAATATATAGTAATGCCTCCAGTATAATAGAAATATATAGTAATGCCTCCAGTATAATAGAAATATATAGTGATACTTCCAGTATAATAGAAATATATAGTGATACCTCCAGTATAATAGAAATATATAGTAACTAGGTGCTTCATCGCGCCCTACGGGTGCTCTTCACACCGTCGCAAGGGGCTACGCCCCCTTAACCCTTGCATGCCTTTCTGGGGTTTAATATTTGTATTATATGGAGTATTACCTGCATTCCTTTGTTAGTGGTTAAATATTGCACAATGAAAGGGCGTGCGATGGTGAAGGAGGCACAGCCCCTTGCGACGGCGTGAACAGCACCTGCAGGGCACGATGTACAGAATGTAGCGGGTGCGGGGGGGACTGCGGATGGTGTATGTAGATGCTGCGGGTGGAGAGGGGGGCAGAAGTGGGGGTGGGGCCCGGATGGGGAAGGTTCGGGAGGTACTGCGGGTGGGGGAGAGGCAGAGGAGTGGGGGATGCAGATGGGGGAGGGGTCCGGAGGCACTGCAGGTGGGGGAGGGGCAGGGGTGCCACAGGTGGGAGAGGGGCAGGTGTGGGGATGCTGTGGATGGGTGAAGGGTTCCGGAGGTGCTGTGGGATGGGAAGGGATGGGAGTGCCGGGGGTGGGGTAGGGGACCGCAGGCACCATGGGTAGGGTAGGGGCAGGTACGGGTGGTGCGGTGGATGGGAAAGGAGGTCCGGAGGTGCTGCAGGTGGTGGAGGGGCAGGTGCGGGGGTGCCATTGGTGGGGGAGGGGTGGGTGAGGGGGGGACCGTGGTTGGAGGAGGGTGTCTGCAGATGCTGCGGGTGGAGGGGGGCTGGTGTGGGGGGGAGACATATAAGGGGGGTGAATGGTGGAGGGGGCCTGGAGGTGCTGTGGGTGGTGAAGGGGCGGAGGAGTGGGAGCCGCGGGTGGTGTAGGGGGTCTGGAGGCACAGCATGTGGGGGAGGGGTGGAGTGCCGCATGTGGTGGAGGGGAAGGTGCGGAGGTGTGATGCATTGGGGAGAGGTCTGGAGGCGCTGCGGGTACTGTACATGCCATAAAAGGTAGTTGGAGGGTATGCAGTAACAGGGCCAGGACAGGGGTGACAGGGTCAGAACAGGGTTGACGGGGCCAGGACAGGAGTGACGGTGCCAGGACAGGGGTGACGGTGCCAGGACAGGGGTGACAGGGCCAGGACAGGGGCGACTGGGCCAGAACAGAAATGACAGGGACAGGATAGGGGTGACAGGGCCAGGGTAGGGGCGGCAGGACCAGGACAGGGGTGACGGGGCCAGTATAGGGTTGACAGGGCAAGCACAGGGGTAACAGGGCCAGGATAGGGGTAACCGGGCCAGGATAAGGGTGACAGGGCCAGGATAAGGGTGAAAGGGCCAGGATAAGGGTGGCAGGGCAAGGCCAGGGGTGACAGGGACATGACAGAACACAGGGCACGGGAGAGATTGGTATTAGGGACAAAACAGTGGTGACAGACAGATGTGTCTTACCGGAGTCACTGCTGCTGGCTGCTGCTGTTCCACTCCAACCTGTTGGGATCTGCTGCTGCTGGAGACTTGGCATGGTTGATTCTCTCAGGCTGGAGTCCTGCTTCCTCTGCCCGTCCGCATCCCTCCCCCCCTCCTCAGTCACACACCGCAGACCTCGCGCAGCTGCCGGGCACTGTGGTAAGGTGAGACTGGAAATGACTGGTTAGCCCCCAGGAGATGCTGCGGCTGGAGGGAGGAGGGGGTCATAGCATGCAGCTTGGATTTCTGTAGCGCTACCCGCCAGCTAAAGTGTGTGAATGAGCTGGGCGCACCTCACTGCGGGTGGCAGCGCTGCAGCTAGCGGTGGGGTTGCCGGGGCTGGAGATAACAGAGGCAGTACGGAACCTGCACAGCGGCAGGTGCCCCACAAAACTGCAGCTAAGAAGCGTGGAGTGTGCTAGAAAGTGACGCTCCTCCGCGCCAGAGAGACCCTGCTGAGTATGCCGATGTGGGGGGTCAAGCACACAGTGAGCCGGTGCCCGTCTGTCTGTATGACATACCCCTCACCCACCCCCATACCTCCCAAATGTCCCGATTTTCGCGGGACAGTCCCATTTTTTGGGGTCTGTCCCGCTGTCCCACCCACGGGTCGCAGTGTCCCGCGGTGGGGGGGCAGTTGGAAAGCTCCTGTACTCGTTGTTCTGCTTAGCAGAGCAGCGGTGAATAGTGGAGACAGAGGGAGAGGGGGCATCAGGGGGTACGGATTAAGGGGGGGTTCCAGCAGCAGAGCCGGATTAGGGAGGGGGGGGGGCAGGGGGTACGTACCGTTGGCCCCACAGTTTTAGGGGGCCCCCCGGCTCGAGTAGCTCTGTCCCATCTCAGAAGCTCCCCCGTCCTACCAGCAACAGCGGCAGCATTGTGCTACAGTCAGCACACGCTGCTGTGTATTGGCAGGTCTGTGGTGTTACAGGGAGGCAGCAGTCTCCCTGCTTTCTTCTGCCTGTGCGGATGTGTAGGGGGGAGCGACCACCCCCTCTGGATTTAGCCCTAGCTGAGGGGCCAAAATCCCATTTAAAAAATAAAAATAAAAATCGGAATTTGCATAAGGGGGCGTGGCCGCGCGTCCCGCGATTAGGCCACGCCCCTAACCCCACAGCAGGCACAGCAATGAGATAGGGCTCCCCTGTCTCAAGTGCCCTGGGCCCCCCGGACTCATAATCAGCCCCTGGGGGCATGGTAGATGCTAGAATCAAGTGGGCTAAGGGACCTTTTCCGTAAGGGGGAGGAGTTACTACGCAAGGGGGAGGAGCTAGGCCAGCGGGATAGTTCCTCTACTATCCACGCCACCAACTATTACCTTTAGTAATTAGGTGGTGAGCGAAGCGGAGCGGAGCGAGCCACCGTGCCCGAAGCGTGGCGAGCGAAGCGAGCCCGCGAGGGTACTTTTCGGGTACCCTGTTCGCCCGTAGCTCCTCCCCCTGGTGACGTAGCTCCTCCCCTCAATACGTCACAAGGTCCCTTCAGCCCCTCCGATATAGAACCAACCCTGGGGGCATGCCAGCAGCTCACAGAGCGCTGGGCATGCCCCCTCACTGACGAAAACGGGGCAATCCCGTGAAGCCACGCCCCCTTTTTGCCGAGTGGGTGTGTGTGTGTGTGTGTCCCTCCTTCTGCCTGAAGACAGCTCCTGCAGAAAGCTGGGAGGTATGCACCCCTGCCTGTGCCATGCCCATACTATCTGCTTCTGCTCCTAGTCTCCTGTAGATTTGGCCAGATCTGTGACTCATTTGACTAACTCCGCCCAGTCTTGTGACTCCGCCCAGCGTTAGCAAATGAATCACAAAGTCACAGAATAGGGCTATTATATAGGAGATACCTCCAGTATAATAGAAATATATAGTAATGCCCACAATTTAATAACAATATAGAGTATTGCCTCCATTATAACAGGAAAATACAGCCACGGTCGCACTTACAGTAACCCTGACAAAGTGGGAGGAGCAGTCATGCTGCCAAGCACCATGGTCTTGTTGCTTTGTGGCACATTATAATTGTGGCAATGGCAAAGTGTGTGGCAGGTGGTACTGAGTACCCGCTGCCAAATTCTTAAGGGTACTCCGTACCCGAGCGTACCCGCATACTTGCACCACTGCTGCACATGTATATAAGACATAGGGCCTAATTCAGGTTGGATCGCAATATGCATTCCAACCGTAATAACTATGAAGAGGATGCGGGTGCATGCGTAGGGCCCATTCTGCGCATGCGCCAGCATTTTCTGCAGGCAACCCACAGAAAATGCGAATGCCTCGGCGTGTCAATCAGGCAGAGGTGTTCGCAGGGCGGCGTGTGGCAATGCTCCGTTTCCAAGATGGAGCGTTGCGGGGGTGGCAACAGAGAAACGGGGGCAGCGCCAGTCAAATGGTGGGCATGATGGGATGTGATTGGTGTGGCTGCGTGGCGCAGCAGGAGGCTACCTAATTTTTTGTGATCATGCTAAAATTGTGGTGTGACTTAAATTTCAGCGTGGCCAATGGGTGGTTGGCTGATAGCATGCTGGGCGGCCTTGCCCTGTGATGGGCGGCCCACAGCATGCGATCCAAATTCTGCTACTTAGGAGAATGTGTAATCCTTACTGAATCAGGTCCATAATGCGTATGTGCAGCGAGTGATTCGTGAGTGCATTCACAGTAAGATTTTAGTGGCAAAGTGAGTGACAGGAAGTCAGTGTTTGGGGATGGTAATGGGGAGTGGTCATGTGACTGCAGACGTGTCATGGCCGTTCACATGGCGTTTTCTGGTTGTGCATATACAGTATTGGCAGCTGCGATAACACTTACTACTGGAGAGGGCTATGCTTCCCGGAAGGGCAGCTCAGCCTGTGTGTCTCTGAGGTACTTAAGCTCTGCATTGTGACCCGATGTGTGACAATCCACTCTATGGGGGTAATTCTGAGTTGATCGCAGCAGGATTTTTGTTAGGAGTTGGGCAAAACCATGTACAGTGCAGGGGAGGCAGATGTAACATGTGCAAAGAGAGTTAGATTTGGGTGTGGTGTGTTCAATCTGCAATCTAATTTGCAGTGTAAAAATAAAGCAGCCAGTATTTACCCTGCACAGAAACAAAATAACCCACCCAAATCTAACTCTTTCTGCACATGTTATATCTGCCCCCCCCCCCCCTGCAGTGCACATGGTTTTGCCCAACTGCTAACAAAAATCCTGCTGCGATCAACTTGGAATTACCCCCTATAATTCAATTGCAAGTGGGAAATTTAAAAACGTGTTATAGTGATTTATCACTATAACAAGTCATTGATTGATGAAATATACTGTATTTCACTATTTACTCTCTATTTTCCGTCCCCATATACTGTATGTAGACATTTGCCAGACGGGAGGATAAGGAAATCCAGAAATCCCAGTTGGAAGGTGGAAACTGTCTCTTTCAAGAGGTTCACATAAAACAAACTAGGACCATAAAGGGACACATTTTACCTAAGAGTGATCCATTTTCGGAGATATTGTCTGGATTACCCCTGATGTGGTGTTTGTATCTTTATCCTTAATATGAGGGTGTAATACTGTCATTGGACCAGGCCCGGCGCTACCCACTCAGCTAAGGGATGCAATTCAGGGAGGTGCCAGGGTGGAAAGGCGCTCTCTCTGCTTTGCATCCCTGCTGCGCCGCCTGTCAGTGTCTCTTCTGTTGCTGCCATCTGCTCCTCCTGTCACACTGGCAGGCAGTGGTGCCGGACTTGAATCCTCCTCCACCCTCCCCTGTTACAGCGGCACATCAGTTTTAATCTGAAAAAGGTGTGGATCTACGTTGCACCAAGAGGGCGGAGCTATATGAGACCCAGAGGCGTAACTAAGGGGGGTCGAGCAGGGCATGTGCCCTGGGCGCTGTGGCAGGCCTAGCAGAAGGGGGCGCCGCCGACCAGGGCACCGTACCTGCTCGCCCGCCCCTGCATCCATTAACGTGCTGCTGCTGCTGCTGCCGGGAGCCTGCTGTATGAGAACGAGGAGCAGCAGCAGCTCAGCAGCAGCAGAGAGTAACATGTGACAGTGGGGTCAGAGGAGCATGTGCTGAGCCCAGATTGGTGGAGCCCAGCACATGCTCATCTGACCCGAGCAGGGGGCGGGGCTACATCGGGATCTTCTGCAGCTCTGCTGCTCCTCTCCTGGGGCCTGGCTGGCAGTGGAAGAGGAGGGAGGAGCTGCTGGAGGCTGCAATTCATCAAGGTGAGGGCACCTCAGTGTGTGTGTGTGTGTGTCCCTGAGTATCTCCATTCCCCCCCCCCATCAGCAGTGTGTGTGTGTCTACATGTCCCCCTCCCCACACCAGAGTGTCTCTATGCCCCCCTACCCCCCATCAGCAGTGTGTGTGTCTCCGTGCCCCCCTGCTCCCCTACCCTCCATCAGCAGTGTGTGTGTCTCCATGCCCCCTACCCCCCATCAGCAGTCTCTGTGTGTCTCCATGCCCCCCTGCTCCCCTACCCTCCATCAGCAGTGTGTGTGTGTGTGTCCATGCCCCCCTGCTCCCCTACCCTCCATCAGCAGTGTGTGTGTGTCTCCATGCCCCCCTGCTCCCCTACCCTCCATCAGCAGTGTGTGTGTGTCTCCATGCCCCCTACCCTCCATCAGCAGTGTGTGTGTGTCTCCATGCCCCCTACCCCCCCATCTGCAGTCTGTATGTGTCTCCATGCCCCCCTGCTCCCCTACCCTCCATCAGCAGTGTGTGTGTGTCTCCATGCCCCCTACCCCCCATCAGCAGTCTGTGTGTGTCTCCATGCCCCCCTGCTCCCCTACCCTCCATCAGCAGTGTGTGTGTGTCTCCATGCCCCCTACCCCCCATCAGCAGTCTGTGTGGGTCTCCATGCCCCCTACCCCCCAGCAGCAGTGTGTGTGTGTCTCCATGCCCCCTACCCCCCATCAGCAGTGTGTATGTGTCTCCATGCCCCCCCACCCCCCATCAGCAGTGTGTGTGTGTGTGTGTGTGTGTGTGTGTGTGTGTCTCCATGCCCCTACCCCCCATCAGCAGTGTATGTGTGTCTCCATGCCCCCCTGCTCCCCTACCCTCCATCAGCAGTGTGTGTGTGTCTCCATGCCCCCTACTCCCCATCAGCAGTGTGTGTGTCTCCAAGCCCCCTACCCCCCATCAGCAGTGTGTATGTGTCTCCAAGCCCCCCACCCCCCATCAGCAGTGTGTGTGTGTGTGTGTGTGTGTGTGTGTGTGTGTGTGTGTCTCCATGTCCCTACCCCCCATCAGCAGTGTGTGTGTGTCTCCATGCTCCCTAGCTCCCCTACCATCTATCAGCAGTGTGTGTGTGTCTCCATGCCCCCTACCCCCCATCAGCCGTGTGTATGTCTCCATGCCCCCTACCCCCCATCAGCAGTGTGTGTGTGTCTCCATGCCCCCCTCCCCCCATCAGCAGTGTGTGTCTCCATGCCCCCCCATCAGCAGTGTGTGTGTGTGTGTGTGTGTGTGTGTGTGTGTGTGTGTGTGTATGTGTGGTTCTCCATACCACCCCCCATCAGCAGTGTGTGTCTCCATGCCCCCCCAACAGCAGTGTGTGTCTCCATGCCCCCTCCCCGCCAGCAGTGTGTCTCCATGCCCCCTCCCCGCCAGCAGTGTGTCTCCATACCCCCTCCCCACCAGCAGTGTGTCTCCATACCCCCTCCCCGCCAGCAGTGTGTCTCCATGCCCCTTCCCTGCCAGCAGTGTGAGTATCTCCATTGAACATCACAGGGGTGTTCGTCTACCGCATTGCGATGTTAATCGCATATGTTAGCATCGCTGCGGTAGGCGGCGATTGGTGGCAATGTATGTTAATACATCCCACCCTCTCTGTCAGAATGCAAGCACAGGGTGCTCAGGTGCGGTGAAGTCTCCCTGAAAGCAGCAGCATGGGCTCCCAGCGCATGGAACACACACAGAGACACAGAGTGCGAAAGCGTGTGCTGAATGACGAAGCAGTGGGAGGTGATGGTGTGCTGAATGATGATGCAGGGGGAGGTGATGGTGTGCTAAGTGACGACACAGGGGGAGGTGATGGTGTGCTGAGTGACGACGCAGGGGGAGGTGATGGTGTGCTGAGTGACGATGCAGGGGGACGTGATTGTGTGCTGAGTGTTGACGCAGGGGGAGGTGATGGTGTGGCTGAGAGATGATGCAGGGGGTGGTGATGGTGTGACTGAGAGATGACACGAGAGGGAGATGATGGTGTGGCTGAGAGACGCAGGGGGCAGGATGTAGCACAGGGGACAGTATGTGAGTCTTGTTGAACCACTGTTGCATGATACTGACCTTGTTAATATTCCTACACAAACAGGCATCTTCCGGACGATCGGATCTCCTACATGAATAGTGAATACCGACTTAAGACGCCATCTGCCTCAGAGGATACAGTTCTTCAGAGGTTCCATATTGTGAGAAACCATCATACAGGTAAGGTGCATGTTTAATTGAAAAGAATGTTCCCAGTGTGACGTGAAACAGGTGGCGTGTCATGTTTTCACGTCCCATTTTCGGTTACCACGCCCCTTCTGGTATGTGACCACGCTCATTTTTTCCCAGCGCGTGCCTGCGGCCCGCGCACACAAATTGTCGCTTTGTTTCTAAGGCCTTTCTTTCTTTCCTTTTTTTTTTTTTAGGTGGTCCTTTTTTTTCTAGGTGCTAGTGTGTGTGTGTGTGTGTGTGTGTGTGTGTGTGTGTGTGTGGGGGGGGGGGGGGGGGTTGGGGGGCGCCAATCCTAACCTTGCCCTGGGCTCCAAAAACCCTAGTTACGCCTCTGATGAGACCTAAGGGCGCAGAGCTACACGGACCAGTCTGACTCTGCTACAGATCCAGGATTCCTACCTGCCAACCAGCCAGATAGGTAAGTGGATGGAAGGAGACTCCCTAAATCTCCCAGCAGCTCCTCAGCTTCCTCTCTTCACTCCTTTATGTGTTGCCCCACCCCCAGGTCTCCTGCAGCTCCTCCTCCCCTGCTTCCACTAGCCAGAGCTTCCCCAGCTGCTCCTACCCACCCCATGTGTGCCTCTTTCCCATGTGCCTCTACTCTTACCCATCCCATGTGTGCATCTTTCCCATGTGACTCTACTCTTACCCATCCCATGTGTGCATCTTTCCCATGTGCCTCTGCTCCTACCCACCCCATGTGTGCCTCTTTCCCATGTGCCTCTACTCTTACCCATCCATGTGTGCATCTTTCCCATGTAACTCTACTCTTACCCACCACATGTGTGCCTCTTTCCCATGTGCCTCTACTCTTACCTATCCCATGTGTGCATCTTTCCCATGTGCCTCTGCTCCTACCCACCCCATGTGTGCCTCTTTCCCATGTGCCTCTACTCTTACCCATCCATGTGTGCATCTTTCCCATGTGACTCTACTCTTACCCACCACATGTGTGCCTCTTTCCCATGTGCCTCTACTCTTACCCATCCCATGTGTGCCTCTTTCCCATGTGCCTCTACTCTTACCCATCCCATGTGTGCCTCTTTCCCATGTGACTCTACTCTTACCCATCCCATGTGTGCATCTTTCCCATGTGACTCTACTCTTACCCATCCCATGTGTGCATCTTTCCCATGTGCCTCTGCTCCTACCCACCCCATGTGTGCCTCTTTCCCATGTGCCTCTGCTCTTACCCATCCCATGTGTGCGTCTTTCCCATGTGACTCTACTCTTACCCATCCCATGTGTGCGTCTTTCCCATGTGCCTCTGCTCCTACCCACCCCATGTGTGCCTCTTTCCCATGTGCCTCTGCTCTTACCCATCCCATGTGTGCATCTTTCCCGTGTGCCTCTGCTCCTACCCACCACATGTGTGCCTCTTTCCCATTTGCCTCTGCTCCTACCCATCCCATGTGTGCATCTTTCCCATGTGCCTCTGCTCCTACCCACCACATGTGTGCCTCTTTCCCATGTGCCTCTGCTCCTACCCAGCCCATGTGTGCCTCTTTCTCTATATCCCTATTTGTGCCTTTGCTCCTACCCACCTCATGTGTGCCTCTTCCTTTATATCCCTATGTTTGGCTCAGCTCCTACCCACCTATATCAACTATGTTTCTGCCCCTCCCCCTTCTATGCCTCAGTCCTCTTTCGGTTATAGCTAAAATCAAGTTGGAGAAAGGAACACTGACGCCACCACGGGGAAGATCCATACCCGAACAAGGTACCCAAAATGTACCCTTGCGCGCTCACATCACTCACCACGCTTAGGGCTAATTGGCTCACTCCGCTCGCCACCGGATTGCTAAAGGTAGTAGTCGGTGTTGTGTATAGTGAAAGTACTATCCCGCCGGCCTAGCTCCTCCCCCTGACATCAGAGGTCTTTTCTCTGACGTCCTAGTGGATGCTGGGTACTCCGTAAGGACCATGGGGTATAGACGGGCTCCGCAGGAGACTGGGCACTCTTAAAAGAAAGATTAGGTACTCTATCTGGTGTGCAATGGCTCCTCCCTCTATGCCCCTCCTCCAGACCTCAGTTAGTATCTGTGCCCGGCCAGAGCTGGATGCACCCTAGGGGCTCTCCTGAGCTTCCTAGAAAAGAAAGTATTTGTTAGGTTTTTTATTTTCAGTGAGATCTGCTGGAAACAGACTCACTGCTACGTGGGACTGAGGGGAGAGAAGCGAACCTACTTGCTTGCAGCTAGCTTGGGCTTCTAAGGCTACTGGACACCATTAGCTCCAGAGGGATCGAACACAGGCCCAGTCCTCGGTCGTCCGGTCCCGGAGCCGCGCCGCCGTCCCCCTTGCAGAGCCAGAAGAACGAAGAGAAGTTGAAAATCGGCGGCTGAAGACTCCGGTCTTCATTAAGGTAGCGCACAGCACTGCAGCTGTGCGCCATTGCTCCCTTAGCACACCACACACTCCGGTCACTGATGGGTGCAGGGCGCTGGGGGGGGCGCCCTGGGCAGCAATTAGATTACCTTACTTGGCGAAAAGCACATAATACAGTCTGATAAACTGTATATGTGCATTAACCCCCGCCATTAAAGTACATAAAAGGACAGAAGCCCGCCGCTGAGGGGGCCGGGCCTTCTTCCTCAGCACACCGGCGCCATTTTCTCTTCACAGCTCAGCTGGAAGGAAGCTCCCCAGGCTCTCCCCTGCAGTATCCTGGTACACAAAGGGTAAAAAAGAGAGGGGGAGCACATAAATTTAGGCGCAAAACTGTGTATATAAGCTGCTATAGGGGAAAAATCACTCAGTATAGTGTACATCCCTGTATTATATAGCACTGTGGTGTGTGCTGGCATACTCTCTCTCTGTCTCTCCAAAGGGCCTTGTGGGGGAACTGTCTTCAAATAGAGCATCCCCTGTGTGTGTGGTGTGTCGGTACGCGTGTGTCGACATGTCTGAGGTAAAAGGCTCCTCTAAGGAGGTGATAGAGCGGACATGTGTGTGGGAGGGTGTTTCCGTCGACAACGCTGACACCTGTTTGGATATGTGTAAGTGCTGAGGTAAAATTATTGCACAAAAGGTTAGGGAACAGAAAGGAAATCTACCCTGGTCTGTCCCTATGTCACAGAGTCCTTCAGAGTCTCTCTATGTTCACTATCCAAAATAACAAAGTATCGACACGGAGTTCAACTCCACTGTCGACTAAGATAATGCAAAGTTACAGCCAAGAGGGCTAAAAGATATTCAATATATGATTATTGGAATAAAAGATGATTTGCATATCACTGATGACTCATCTGTCCCTGACACGAGAGTACACATGTTAAGGGGAAGAATGCTGAGGTAAATTTCCCTCCTCTCATGAGGAAAAAGAGCGGGAATCTCCAGACAAGAGACGGCAGCTTCCCACAAGAGAATTCTCAGGCTGTATCCTTTCCCCACTAGGGCCAGGATGTGTTGAGAATCTTCCCCTTGGGTGTCCTGTTTGCACTAGCTATTCTCAGGGATCCTGCAGATAGTGTGCACATTCTAGTATACTACCCAGACCGGCGATTGTGTCGGCATGGGTTTATAGCGCTGTGGCAGCGTGGACAGGTACCTTATCAGCAGAGATTGAGACCCTAGTATGCATATAAATATTTTAAGATGCTGTCTTAAGTGATAGATATATAATTATAAAGCATGCCCAAAGGGACATGAATATACTGGGTCCTAGAGACAAAAGCTATGTCGATTTCTGCTTGACGTGTCCTGTAGAATATACATTGGACAGATGATGCCGACTCAAGAGGCATATGGAAGGCTGAGGATTGTGTGGAGAAAGGTTCTCGGGCCTGGTCTCCACAGCTATAGCTGGTGATTCTGATATTTTGCCTTATATTCCTGCACAGCCTAGGAAAGCACGACATTATTAAATGCAGCTTTTCGAATAAAGAAACAAGAAAGTCTGAGGTGCGTCCTTTCTTGTCAGAGCCGGGGGCAGAGGAAAGAAGCTGTACAACACAGCTAGTCCCCAGGAACAGAAGTCCTCCCCGGCCTCTACAAAAATCCACCGCATGTCGCTGGGGCTCCACAGGCGGAGCTAGGCCCGGTGGGGACACGCCTTCTTAAGTTCAGCCACAAGTGGGTTCACTCCCTGTTAGATCCCTGGGCAATAGAAATTGTATCGCAGGGATACAGGCTGGACTGTGAGAAGATGCCCCCTCACCGAGGACCCGGCGGGCTTCCCCCCAAGAGAGGGAGCCAGTGTTAACTGCAATTCGTAAATTGTATCTTCAACAGGTGGTGGTCAAGGGTCCCCTCCTTCAACAAGAGGGTGTTATTATTCGACCATGTTATAATCCCGAAACCAGACGGTTCGGTTAGACCCATATTGTATTAAAATCCGTGAACATATACCTGAAAAGGTTCAGGTTCAAGATGGAATCGCTAAGAGCAGTCATTGCAAGCCTGAAATGAATCGGGACATAAGGGATGCATACCTTCGTGTCCCCATTTATCCACCTCATCAGGCGTACCTCAGAATTGCGGTACGGGATTGTCATTACCAATTTCACCAAGGTAATGGTGGATATGGTGGTGCTCCTGCGGAAGCAAGGTGTCACTATTATCACATACTTGGATGATCTCCTCATAAAAGCGAGATCAAGAAAGCAGTTGCTGGACAGCGTATCACCTTCTCTGGAAGTGAAACGGCAACACGACTGGATTCTATATATTCCAAAGTCGCAGTTGGTTCCTACAGCTCATCTGCCTCGCCTAGGCATGATCCTAGACACAGACCAGAAGAGGGTTTATCTCCCGATAGAGAGAGCTCAGAAGCTCATGACACTGGTCAGGAATCCATTGAAAACCGTCAGTGCATCACTGCACTCGAGTCCTGGGAAGGATGATGGCATCATATGAGACCATCCCTTTCGGCTGGTTCCATGCAAGGACAATGGAACTTACTGGACAAGTGGTCCGGATCACATCTTCAGATGCATCGGTTAATCACCCTATCCCCAAGGGCCAGGGTGTCTCTCCTGTGGTGGCTGCGGAGTGCTCACCTTCTCGAGGGCCGCAGATTCGGCATTCAGGACTGGGTCCTGGTGACCACGGATGCAAGCCTCCGAGGGTGGGGGGCCGTTACACAGGGAAGTAAATTCCAAGGTTTGTGGTCAAGCCAACAGACTTGCCTTCACATCAATATCCTGGAACTAAGGGCCATATACAACGCCCTAAGTCAAGCGGAGTTCCTGCTTCGCGACCAACCGGTTCTGATCCAGTCAGACCGCAGGGGCTCATGTAAACAGCCAGGGCGGCACAAGGAGCAGGGTGGCGAGAGTAGAAGCCACCAGAATTCTTCGCTGGGCGGAGAATCAAGTAAGCGCACTGTCAGCAGTGTTCATTCCGGGAGTGGACATGACCTCCACCCGGGAAAGTGGTGACTTCATCAGGAAGTCTTCACGCAGTTTTGCAAATTGATGGAAACTGCCTCAGGTGGACTACATGGCGTCCCACCTCAATAAAAAGATAAAAAAGGTTTTACGCTGGGTCAAGGGACTCTCAGGCGATAGCTGTGGTCGCACTAGTAACACCGTGGGTGTTCCAGTCGGTCTATATATTCCCTCCTCTTCCTCTCAGACCCAAGGGCTGAGAATTGTAATAAACGGAGGAGTGTGAACAATATTCTTTGCTCCGGATTGGCCAAGAAGGACTCGGTACCCGGAACTGCAAGAAATGCTCTCAGAGGACCCATGGCCTCTGCCTCTCAGTCAGGACATGTTGCAACAGGGACCCTGTCTGATCCAAGACTTACCGCGGCTGCGTTGGACGGCATGGCGGTTGAACGCCGGATCCTAGCGGAAAAGGGCATTTCGGATGCAGTTATTCCTACGCTGATAAAGGCTAGGAAAGACGTGACAGCAAGACTTTTTCACTGTATATGGCGAAAATAGGTTGTTTGGTGTGTGGCCGGGAAGGCCCTACAGAGGAATTCCAGGGGGGTCGATTCCTGCACTTCCTACAGTCAGGAGTGACTATGGGCCTAAAATTAGGATCCATAAAGGCCAAGATTTCGGCCCTATCCCTTTTTTCTCTCAAAAAGAACTGGCTTCACTGCCTGGAGTTCGGACGTTGTTACAGGGGTGCTGCATATTCAGCCCCTTTTGTGCCTCCAGTGGCACCTTGGGATCTCAACGTGTGTTGGATTCCTAAAATCCCACTGGTTTGAGCCACTTAAGACTGTGGAGCTAAAATATCTCACGTGGAAAGTGGTTATGCTTTTGGCCTTAGCTTGGACTAGGCGTGTGTCAGAATTGGCGGCTTTGTCATGTAAAAGCCCATATCTGATCTTCCATATGGAAAGGGCAGAATGGAGGACTCGTCCCCAATTTCTCCCTAAGGTGGTATCATCGTTTCATTTGAACCAACCTATTGTGGTGCCTGCGGCTACTAGGTACTTGGAGGATTCCAAGTTGCTGGACGTAGTCCGGGCCCTGAAACTTTATGTTTCCAGGACGGCTAGAGTCAGAAAAACTGACTCGCTATTTATCCTGCATGCACCCAACAAGCTGGGTGCTCCTGCTTCAAAGCAGACTATTGCTCGCTGGATCTGTAGCACGATTCAGCTTGCACATTCTGCGGCTGGACTGCCGCATCCTAAATTAGTAAAAGCCCATTCCACGAGGAAGGTGGACTCTTCTTGGGCAGCTGCCCGAGGGGTCTCAGCTTTACAACTTTGCCGAGCTGCTACTTGGTCAGGTTCAAACACTTTTGCAAAATTCTACAAGTTTGATACCCTGGCTGAGGAGGACCTTGAGTTTGCTCATTCGGTGCTGCAGAGTCATCCGCACTCTCCCGCCCGTTTGGGAGCTTTGGTATAATCCCCATGGTCCTTACGGAGTACCCAGCATCCACTAGGACGTCAGAGAAAATAAGTATTTACTCACCGGTAAATCTATTTCTCGTAGTCCGTAGTGGATGCTGGGAGCCCGTCCCAAGTGCGGACTCTCTGCAATACATGTATATAGTTATTGCTTAACTAAAGGGTTATTGTATGAGCCATCTGTTGAGAGGCTCAGTTGTTATCATGCTGTTAACTGGGTATAGTTATCACGAGTTGTACGGTGTGATTGGTGTGGCTGGTATGAGTCTTACCCTGGATTCCAAATCCTTTCCTAGTAATGTCGGCTCTTCCGGGCACAGTTTCCCTAACTGAGGTCTGGAGGAGGGGCATATAGGGAGGAGCCAGTGCACACCAGATATAGTACCTAATCTTTCTTTTAAGAGTGCCCAGTCTCCTGCGGAGCCCATCTATACCCCATGGTCCTTACGGAGTACCCAGCATCCACTACGGACTACGAGAAATAGAATTACTGGTGAGTAAATTCTTATTTTTTCCAACTTGATTCTAGCATCTTCCGTCCTCTTTCCCATCAGTGCCTCCGCTCACTTTTATATTTATCTTAAGTACATTCTCCATCCATTCTCCTGTCCCCCTCTTTCTGTGTCTCTGACCCCCCCACCGTGCTTCTGCTCCCTATGCCATCTGTACCTCTGCCGAGTGTGCTCGGCCCACAGCACATAGGCATTGTAGGTGGAGAACCGACATATCTCCCTGCTGCTGCCGCCGCCCACATCCACCGTGACCCAGCAGTAGCAGATACACTGCTGCTAATAGATACTTTAGGGAGGGCAGCGTGGTGCAGCCTCTACCCCATCTGCTCCGCACCTTCCTCCCTCCCGTCATCTCCTGCAGTGAGGAGAACCAGCTCATCTCCCCGCCTCTGCCGGTATCCACTGCGACACAGTAACACTGCTGCTAACAGATACAGCGAGCAGCAGTGTGCAGTCTCTAACCCATGCGCTCCGCACCTCCCCAACCTCTTCAGTCATTTTCTGCAGTGAGAACCAGCACATCCCCCCACCATTGTCCGCATCCACCACTGATAATAGATACAGCAGGCAGCAATGTGCCGTCTCTACCCCCTGTGCTCCGCGGCTCCCCCCCCCTCCACAGACCATCACACACGCACTCACTCTCTCTCGCCCCCTCAGACTCTTCTGCTGTAATGTGTAAAAAGGTGGACTCTCCTGCTGTAATATGTAAAAAGGGGTCTCTGCTGCCATAATGTGTAAAAAGGGTGTCTCTGCTGTCGTAATGTGTACAGAGGGGGACTCTGACGCAGTAATGTGTAAAAAGGGGACTCTGCTGCCGTAACATGTAAAAAAGGGGCTCTGTCTGGCATAATGTGTAGAAAGGGGGCTCAGTCTGGAGTAATGTGTATAAGGAGCTCTACCTGGTATAATGGGGGTCATTCCGAGTTGTTCGCTCGGTAAATTTCTTCGCATCGCAGCGATTTTCCACTTAGTGCGCATGCGCAATGTTCGCACTGCGACTGCGCCAAGTAAATTTGCTATGCAGTTAGGAATTTTACTCACGGTTTTTTCTTCGTTCTGGTGATCGTACTGTGATTGACAGGAAGTGGGTGTTTCTGGGCGGAAACTGGCCGTTTTATGGGAGTGTGTGAAAAAACGCTACCGTTTCTGGGAAAAACGCAGGAGTGGCTGGAGAAACGGAGGAGTGTCTGGGCGAACGCTGGGTGTGTTTGTGACGTCAAACCAGGAACGACAAGCACTGAACTGATCGCAGATGCCGAGTAAGTTTCGAGTTACTCAGAAACTGCACAGAGTTGTCTTATCGCAACATTGCGAATCTTTCATTCGCAATTTTAAGAAGCTAAGATTCACTCCCAGTAGGCGGCGGCTTAGCGTGTGCAAAGCTGCTAAAAGCAGCTTGCGAGCGAACAACTCGGAATGACCCCCAATGTGTATAAGTGGCACTACTGTGTGGAGTATTTTGAATAATTTAGACTACTGTGCAATGTAACATGAATTGGTATTATTTTGCGACCACGACCCTTCCCCATGAAGCTACGCCCATATATTTTTTGTGAAGGGGGGGATTAGTGCACCAATTGTCTTCCTAGCACAGGGAACCAAAATGTATAGTTACGGCTCTGCCTCTGCCACCATGTTCATTAGTCCCTCTGCCTCCACCCTCATGTGCATAGGCAGATCCAGGGGGGGCACTTGGGTCCGAGCTCCCCGCCCTGTCGTTTCTGACTTCATTTTTTTCAAAAGAAGAACAGCAGCAGCACTACTGCTATTTCTGTCAGTCAGATTTGATAAAAGAGATGGCAGGCACTAGGGCCCACCGCGGCTCTAACAGCAAGTCCGTGTGGTAACCAATTGGGAGGCTGGAGCTGCAGCTCCAGCCTCCCCATGCTCACACCGCAAACTACCTCCCCCACTGCCAGCCAGCCAGAGTCCAGCCCAGGCGCGGGGTTCAAATGCCAGCATCAAGTAAGACTGTTACTTATGACGGCACAGAGGGCTTCATTAGCCCTCACTGCACCGCACAGTTTCCCAGCGCTTCCTCCTCCACTTCATTTATCACCATGCTAGGTGCAGTCAAACTCAGCCTCAGCTTTGAGAAGGTGGCCTGTGTGATTGTGACAGGGCTGTCCTGCAGAGGTCTTATGCTGCTTGTTGGAGATCCAGCTGGTTGCTTCTGCTAATTAAAGATGGGCAGTTCCTGTCCTGCAGTCTAAGTCTCAGTGCAGTGCCAAAAACAAGGTATGCTGCACCTGCCACCACCAACTAAAGACTTTAATAATTATATTGTGCTGGGGTGCCTTCCTGGCTCCCATACCTAATGGAACAGGTGACAACATTTTAAGGCCCAATCAGCCTTCTCATCAGGGTGAAACATTGGCAATAAACCAGGATGCACTCCTACAACCAATCATTACCTGATGGCGTATTCTGTGATACCACACACCTTATCTGGGAGCACACGTGTCTTAGGTGCATGTAAATATAACTATTACCGTTACCCTATCATGGTGCCCCCCCTTTCATTTTCTTCTGGATCCGCCCCTGCTGAGCGGGATATAGAACACACCCTACCTCCCATGGGACATCAAAGCTGCTGCTGATGGCACCCCCACCTCTACCGCTGGAGGATGGCTAGGGGCCCCAGTCCATTGCTTTGCTCAGGGGCCTACACTGCTAAGACGACCCTGTATGGATACCTAATGGACAACCTTCTACAGGCCAAATACATCTGAAATGTGTTTGCTAAAGGACTGTTTGGAAACATCCTTCAACAATTCTGGTAATACCTTGCTGCTCAAACTGGACTTATATTGTACAGACTAATGTGGAAGTCCTAATAGAGACTAATGCTTGATCCAGGAGCTGGTAGAGTGGCTTCATATTAATGAATTATTGCTATTTGCTTGCACAAACTAGTACCTATTTTTTATATTTTTTTGCTATGTTGTTTTAATAAATGTGTGTTTTTATTATCTAATCTGTCTGTTAGTATATTATTAATGGATTACTAGAGCGCTGGTTACCTTTGTTTTTCTAGTCATTCTGATAGTTTGGAAACTGACAAACCCCTCTACCAGCTGCTAGTGACAGCGCGATGGGAAATATTACTATTGTTATTAGAGATGAGCGGGTTCGGTTCTCCGAGATCCAAACCCCCCCAAACTTCATGTGGTTTACACGGGTCCGAGGCAGCCTCGGTTCTTCCCGCCTTACTCGGTAAACCCGAACGGGGCAAAATGTCATCATCCCGCTGTCGGATTCTCGCGAGATTCGGATTCCATATAAAGAGCCGCGCATCGCTGCCATTTTCACTCGTGCATTGTCGAGATAGCGAGAGGACGTGGCTACGTTCTCTGAGTGGAAAGCTCAATATCAGCTCAATATTAGTGCTCATTATTTGTGCTGCATTGTGGTGACCAGTATACTACAGTACAATAGTCCAGTGCTGTTCTCGCTGCCCAGTGTCAGTTCAAGTATCCTCATCAGTGCTCATTGTCTTGCTGCTGCATTGTAGTGACCAGTATACTACTACAGTACAATAGTCCAGTGCTGTTCTTGCTGCCCAGTGTCACTTCTAGTATCCTCATCATTGCTCAGGATTACTACTCATTGTCTTGTGCTGCATTGTGGTGACCAGTATACTGCAGTACAATAGTCCAGTGCTGTTCTCGCTTCCCAGTGTCAGTTCTAGTATCCTCATCATTGCTCAGGATCACTACTCATTGTCTTGTGCTGCATTGTGGTGACCAGTATACTACAGTACAATAGTCCAGTGCTGTTCTCGCTGCCCAGTGTCAGTTCTAGTATCCTCATCATTGCTCAAGATCACTACTCATTGTCTTGTGCTGCATTGTGGTGACCAGTATACTACAGTACAATAGTCCAGTGCGGTTCTCGCTGCCCATTGTCAGTTCTAGTATCCTCATCATCAGTGCTCAGTATCACCACTCATTGTCTTGTGCTGCATTGTGGTGACCAGTATTCACAGTACAATAGTCCAGTGCTGTTCTCACTGCCCAGTGTCAGTTCTAGTATCCTCATCAGTGCTCATTGTCTTGCTGCTGCATTGTGGTGACCAGTATACTACTACAGTACAATAGTCCAGTGCTGTTCTCGCTGCCCAGTGTCAGTTCTAGTATCCTCATCATTGCTCAGGATCACAACTCATTGTCTTGTGCTGCATTGCGGTGACCAGTATACTACAGTACAATAGTCCAGTGCTATTCTCGCTGCCCAGTGTCAGTTCTAGTATCCTCATCATTGCTCAGGATCACTACTCATTGTCTTGTGCTGCATTGTGGTGACCAGTATACTACAGTACAATAGTCCAGTGCTGTTCTCGCTGCCCAGTGTCAGTTCTAGTATCCTCATCATCAGTGCTCAGTATCACTACTCATTGTCTTGTGCTGCATTGTGGTGACCAGTATTCACAGTACAATAGTCCAGTGCTGTTCTCACTGCCCAGTGTCAGTTCTAGTATCCTCATCAGTGCTCATTGTCTTGCTGCTGCATTGTGGTGACCAGTATACTACAGTACAATAGTCCAGTGCTGTTCTCGCTGCCCAGTGTCAGTTCTAGTATCCTCATCATTGCTCAGGATCACTACTCATTGTCTTGTGCTGCATTTTGGTGACCAGTATACTGCAGTACAATAGTCCAGTGCTGTTCTCGCTTCCCTGTGTCAGTTCTAGTATACTCATCATTGCTCAGGATCACTACTCATTGTCTTGTGCTGCATTGTGGTGACCAGTATACTACAGTACAATAGTCCAGTGCTGTTCTCGCTGCCCAGTGTCAGTTCTAGTATCCTCATCATTGCTCAGGATCACTACTCATTGTCTTGTGCTGCATTGCGGTGACCAGTATACTACAGTACAATAGTCCAGTGCTATTCTCGCTGCCCAGTGTCAGTTCTAGTATCCTCATCATTGCTCAGGATCACTACTCATTGTCTTGTGCTGCATTGTGGTGACCAGTATACTACAGTACAATAGTCCAGTGCTGTTCTCGCTGCCCAGTGTCAGTTCTAGTATCCTCATCATTGCTCAGGATCACTACTCATTGTCTTGTGCTGCATTGTGGTGACCAGTATACTACAGTACAATAGTCCAGTGCTGTTCTCACTGCCCAGTGTCAGTTCTAGTATCCTCATCAGTGCTCATTGTCTTGTGCTGCATTGTGGTGACCAGTATACTACTACAGTACAATAGTCTAGTGCTGTTCTCGCTGCCCAGTGTCAGTTCTAGTATCCTCATCATTGCTCAGGATCACTACTCATTGTCTTGTGCTGCATTGCGGTGACCAGTATACTACAGTACAATAGTCCAGTGCTATTCTCGCTGCCCAGTGTCAGTTCTAGTATCCTCATCAGTGCTCAGGATCAGTGCTCATTGTCTTGTGCTGCATTGTGGTGACCAGTATACTACAGTACAATAGTCCAGTGCTGTTCTCGCTGCCCAGTGTCAGTTCTAGTATCCTCATCATTGCTCAGGATCACTACTCATTGTCTTGTGCTGCATTGTGGTGACCAGTATTCACAGTACAATAGTCCAGTGCTGTTCTCACTGCCCAGTGTCAGTTCTAGTATCCTCATCAGTGCTCATTGTCTTGCTGCTGCATTGTGGTGACCAGTATACTACTACAGTACAATAGTCCAGTGCTGTTCTCGCTGCCCAGTGTCATTTCTAGTATCCTCATCATTGCTCAGGATCACTACTCATTGTCTTGTGCTGCATTGTGGTGACTAGTATACTACAGTACAATAGTCCAGTGCTGTTCTCGCTGCCCAGTGTCAGTTCAAGTATCCTCATCAGTGCTCATTGTTTTGCTGCTGCATTGTGGTGACCAGTATACTATTACAGTACAATTGTCCAGTGCTGTTCTTGCTGCCCAGTGTCAGTTCTAGTATCTTCATCATTGCTCAGGATCACTACTCATTGTCTTGTGCTGCATTGTGGTGACCAGTATACTACAGTACTATAGTCCAGTGCTGTTCTCGCTGCCCAGTGTCAGTTCTAGTATTCTCATCATAGCTCAAGATCACTACTCATTGTCTTGTGCTGCATTGTGGTGACCAGTATACTATAGTACAATAGTCCAGTGCTGTTCTCGCTGCCCAGTGTCAGTTCTAGTATCCTCATCAGTGCTCAGTATCACTAGTCATTGGCTTGTGCTGCATTGTGGTGACCAGTATACTACAGTACAATAGTCCAGTGCTGTTCTCGCTGCCCAGTGTCAGTTCTAGTATCCTCATCATCAGTGCTCAGTATCACTACTCATTGTCTTGTGCTGCATTGTGGTGACCAGTATTCACAGTACAATAGTCCAGTGCTGTTCTCACTGCCCAGTGTCAGTTCTAATATCCTCATCAGTGCTCAGGATCAGTGCTCATTGTCTTGTGCTGCATTGTGGTGACCTGTATACTACAGTACAATAGTCCAGTGCTGTTCTCGATGCCCAGTGTCAGTTCTAGTATCCTCATCAGTGCTCAGTATCACTGCTCATTGTCTTGTGCTGCATTGTGGTGACCAGTGTACTACAGTACAATAGTCCAGTGCTGTTCTCGCTGCCCAGTGTCAGTTCTAGTATCCTCATCATTGCTCAGGATCACTACTCATTGTCTTGTGCTGCATTGCGGTGACCAGTATACTACAGTACAATAGTCCAGTGCTATTCTCGCTGCCCAGTGTCAGTTCTAGTATCCTCATCAGTGCTCAGGATCAGTGCTCATTGTCTTGTGCTGCATTGTGGTGACCAGTATACTACAGTACAATAGTCCAGTGCTGTTCTCGCTGCCCAGTGTCAGTTCTAGTATCCTCATCATTGCTCAGGATCACTACTCATTGTCTTGTGCTGCATTGTGGTGACCAGTATTCACAGTACAATAGTCCAGTGCTGTTCTCACTGCCCAGTGTCAGTTCTAGTATCCTCATCATTGCTCAGGATCACTACTCATTGTCTTGTGCTGCATTGTGGTGACTAGTATACTACAGTACAATAGTCCAGTGCTGTTCTCGCTGCCCAGTGTCAGTTCAAGTATCCTCATCAGTGCTCATTGTTTTGCTGCTGCATTGTGGTGACCAGTATACTACTACAGTACAATAGTCCAGTGCTGTTCTCGCTGCCAAGTGTCAGTTCTAGTATCCTCATCATTGCTCAGGATCACTACTCATTGTCTTGTGCTGCATTGTGGTGACTAATATACTACAGTACAATAGTCCAGTGCTGTTCTCGCTGCCAAGTGTCAGTTCAAGTATCCTCATCAGTGCTCATTGTTTTGCTGCTGCATTGTGGTGACCAGTATACTACTACAGTACAATAGTCCAGTGCTGTTCTTGCTGCCCAGTGTCAGTTCTAGTATCTTCATCATTGCTCAGGATCACTACTCATTGTCTTGTGCTGCATTGTGGTGACCAGTATACTACAGTACAATAGTCCAGTGCTGTTCTCGCTCCCCAGTGTCAGTTCTAGTATTCTCATCATTGCTCAAGATCACTACTCATTGTCTTGTGCTGCATTGTGGTGACCAGTATACTATAGTACAATAGTCCAGTGCTGTTCTCGCTGCCCAGTGTCAGTTCTAGTATCATCATCATCAGTGCTCATTGTCTTGTGCTGCATCGCGCTGCTCAGTGTCAGTTCTGAGTGTCACTGCTCAGTAGTATCGTCAGTGCTCAGTATCACTGATCAGTGTCTTGTCAGAACAAAATGTTTTGGAGGTTGTGGAGGTGTCTTCCTCAGAGGAGTCTGTATCAGGTTCTTAGGATTGCCTTGAGTGGTTTCATCCCATTAGGATGGAGACAGAATGGCTGGATAGCCTAGGAAATAAGATTCCTCAGAGTTCATTAGGGCATACCCTCTTAAGTTGCTGGAAAAAAGCTACGAAGAATGCTCTAGATATGGATCAGTCCATTTCATCTAGGACCACCTCAGCTCCTGATACACAGGTCTTGCAGGCCAACGCGGACATCGATGCCAACACAGGGATCGACATAGAAGTTAGAGGGGGGCACTATGATAGATTGGAATATAAAATTCAGCAATTTATCAATGCCATTAGGGATGTGTTAGAAATACCTATACAAATAGAGGAAAATTCTTGTATGCTAACTGCAAAATCATTAGTGACATTCCCGGTTTCGGAAGAGTTGAATACCCTATTTGAAAGATCCTTGTTAAACCAGAAAAGGTTTTTCACATCCCCAATAAAGTACTTAAGACATATCCCTTTCCTGAGGAGGATAGAAGGAGATGGGAGATTCCTCCCATAATGGACATTTCGGTGTCCAGGCCATCAGGGGTAATTACATTACCTGTACCAGGCTCGGCCTCGTTAAAGGAACCAACTGACCACAAGATAGAGACAACTCTAAAACCCATTTACACGGCTACTGGAGCCACCCTTAGGCCCACTATTGCATGCACTTGGGTAGCTAGGGCTATGTTAAAATGGTCAGACAATTTAATAGAAGAACTTGATACAATCCATAGGGATAATGTTGTCTTGATTCTAGGTCACATAAAGGATTCGGCTAAATTCATGGTGAAAGCCATGAGGGACATTGGGCTGATAAATTCTAGAGCATCCTCCATGGCAGTAGCGGCTCACAGAGGTCTCTGGATCCGCCAATGGAACGCAGATGCTGAATCTAAGAGGTACCTCCCCTTCGCAGGTGAGACACCAGTTGGGGACACGCTGAATACAAATCCTTCCGCAGCACCACCTGTGAGGAGACGTAACTCTGCTTCTCTGTGTTAGGCGCCGGGGTCCGCTCGTCGGTGCGGTCCGGCGCCTAGCAACCAGGGATGCCGTGCATGTACAGCCGCCGGCTCCCTGGCAACGCTAGACGCCGGGCGCACGGAGCCGCATGGACCCTAACAACGGGGACGCCACTGGCGGACCGCGTTCCCCGTTGCTGGGTCCATTTAAATTAATAAGGGCACCTGTTTCCTGGCCGTGCAGCAAGGCAGCTGCACGGCATTTAGTCCAATCAGCCTCTAAACAGCTGATTGGAGGACTCCCTGTTAAGTACACTTCCAGGGCTTCTCACAGACGCCGGTAATAGCTTCCTGCATGCTGTATCTGTTTGCTGAGAGTGTTTCCAGTCCTGCTGTACCCGGTCGTTCCTGTCCTCAGTTGTCCTGTACTCGGAAGTTGTCATCTGTTCCTGGAGTCCTGACTGAGCACCTTTAAACATCCAGTGGTGTTCGTGAGTCACGGCGTAGCCGTGTGTTGCGGCTTGGCCGCTTTATTACTTATTATTTATTATCTGTGTTTCTGAGCTTTTGTGGAGGATTCCGCTCCCACAGATCCACTCTGGTATCCAGCGGTGCTGGATAGGAGTAACGGACTAGTGGATTTTGGTTGTTCTTTTTATCTGGCGGTTTGTCCGCGCATACTTCTGGTTTGGTTAGTTAGCTTGTTGCCCCTGGCCTGTTGTCAGTCAGAGGTCCTCTTGTCATCATCCTGCCTCGGATTTCCCTTTGTCTCTCACTAAGACCGGGGGGCACCGGAGTTGGGCAGACATAATCCGCCTTTCAAACGTGGCTGCCAGGGGCTCAAGAAACCATAGTCTCGCAAGGGATTTCCGATAGCACGGGTGAGACAATAGAGTTAGGGCGCCAGGGGCAACTAGTCTTTCCAGCTCCCGTAACCAGCATTCCCTTCCAGTACTCTGGCCATTGCCATCAGATCTCCTCCGGTCAGGAGTACTGGAATCATAACACTCTGATGCAGTCCCCTTGGGCTGCCAGATCGAGAAAATTCGGGAGGGCCTACTTCTGCACGAGGCTAGGCCATAGAAAGAGCAGAAAGTCTGCACCCTCTACAGGTGCACGGGTTCAGAGGTTGGATTCTACTCTCTTAGCGTCCTCAGCGTGACGTGGAAGGACTCCCATGTGGGGGTCCACTGGGGGGGGGGGGGGATCTCATCTACATCACTACAGGGGAGCCTTAGTGATTATTATTAAATCCTGGGTAATAAAAATTATTACCCAGGGTTAGAAACTGGATTCAGGAGTTTATCTCTGGCTGTTTGTTTAATCAGCCCTTCCAATTGTTAGGACAGTGGGTTTGTCCCTGTCATATATAAAAAAAAAGTTTTTTTTTAAAGTTCCATCATATCTGCCACTTCCGTATATGTCCAGTGGTACTGCCATTTGATATAATTCCCGACATTACTGCCATTTAATTCCAATGATTTTATCATTTTCTTCCAGTGATTTGGACCAATAATACCATTGATTAGAACGAATAATTCCTGTGATACTGGCTTTTAATTCTAGTGATTTTGTCATTTTCTTCCAGTGATTTGGACCAATAATAATACCATTGATTAGAACGAATAATTCCTGTGATATTGAGGTGTTTGTGTCGCTTAGCTTAGCCATCCAGCAACCGCCATCCAGCGACCTTGGTGCACCTCTTATTTTCTTTGCATCATGTGCTGTTTGGGGACTATTTTTTAAGTGCAATCCTGTCTGATACTGCAGTGCCACTCCTAGATGGGCCAGGTGTTTGTGCCGCCCACTTGGGTCACTTAGCTTAGTCATACAGCGACCTCGGTGCAAATTTTAGGACTAAAAATAATATTGTGAGATGTGAGGTGTTCAGAATAGACTGGAAATGAGTGGAAATTATGGTTATTAAGGTTAATAATACTATAGGATCAAAATTACCCCCAAATTCTATGATTTTTGCTGTTTTTGAGGGTTTTTTAAAAAAAAACATGTGAATCCAAAATGCATCCGAATCTGACAAAAATTCTTAAGGGAGGTTTTGCCAAAATGCGTCCGAATCCAATACACGGCCGCGGAACCGAATCCAAAACCAAAACACAAAACCCGAAAAAAGTCCGGTGCACATCTCTAATTGTTATATTGATATTGTATTACTGTATATGCCATTTTGAATATTAAAGCTTTTTTCTATTGCACGCCCTTTACAGATATTTATATCAGTTCTAAAACATCATTCTTTGCACAGATGTAAATAGAATCAACCTGTACCAGAATGATGGAAAGAAAAATATATGGAGAGGGCTTGTAATGGCTCGTGATCCGAAGCATACCACATCTTCTGATGACATATTCCTGCATGGCTTCCAATGGGTAACCGTTCAGATGGTCGACAATATTAAGGTCAACACTCATTAGGTCAACATTGACATGGTTGACATGGACAAATGGTCGACACATGCAAATGGTTGATGCATAACTGGTCGACACATCGAAAGGTCGAAATGCATTTTTTAAAATAAATATATATTTTATGGAACTTTTTCATACTTTACGATACACGTGGACTGCGATTGGGAACGGTAACCTGTGCCGAGCGCAGCGGTAGTGGAGCGAAGCACCTTGCCCAAAGTATGGCGAGTGAAGCGAGTCATGCGAGGGGACGTGGTGCGCTAATTGGGGTTCCTCGTCACTTTATGCAGAAAACGACACCAAAAAAAGTAAAAACACTCATGTTGACCTTTTCATGTGTTGACCTTTCATGTGTCGACCATTTTCATGTGTCAACCATTTGGTCATGTCGACCATGTCAATGTCAACCAACAGTGGTTGACCTAATGAGTGTCGACCTTAACATAGTCGACCATTCATACCGGAACCCTTCCAATGGCACTGAGTCAGTAGTGTTTTTTAGATGACAGAACTCAGCTGAAAGCAGCTGGATGAATTCTGACGTGTAGAGGGATATGCTGCCTGCTTAGATTCAGTTCTACAAAGTTGATTGGACGGCGCATCACAGAACAGATGGAAAATGATCCAAAACATACGTCAAAAGCAATCCAGATTTTGTAGGAGAAAAAATGAAATATTCTGCAATGGCCACGTCCATCACCTGATTTTAACCTGACCTAGCATGCATTTCACTTGCTAAAGACAATACTAAAGCCAGAAAGACCCACAAATATACAAATGAAGACATCTGCAGTATAGTCCTGACAAAGCATAACAAAGGAGGAAACCCAGCGTTTTGTGATGTCCATGGGTTCCAGATTTTTAGCAATCATTGCCTGCAAAGGATTCTTGACAAAATCTTAAAAATGTACATTTTATTTATGATTATGTTAATTTGTTCTGAGACCCATAAAACAGGAGACTGTGTATAAAAATGACTGCCGTTCATAAATGTTTAAAAAAATATTTTTGTTTAACCGCTTGAATGAAATCGGAAAGTTTGCACTTCAATTGTATATCCATTGTTTAATTTCAAATAATTTGTGGTGGATTACAGAGATAAAATTATGAAAATTGTGTCAGTATCCCTGAACCTAACGGTATACTCTGTGATACAGGGAAATGTCAGCTAAAGACATGTTGACAGCACTGGAGACAGCATAGCAAGATGAGTCACATCAGAAGGATAATTTTAAGGTGTGCCTTATACAACACCAAGTTATGTGAATGCAGCAGTACAAGTGACTACACTGCTAAAATTGTCTGTTTCTCAGCAACTAGCATCTGTAGGACTACAAGAAGATGATGAAGAGACCACTACTGTGAGGTTACAGAAATTGATGCCAGAGTGTGACTTCCAAGGTGTGGGGTTGTAAGCAAACACAGCAAAATTAACTAAAGACACTGGGGCTAATTAAGACCTGTTCGCTCGCTAGGGGCTTTTTGCAGTCCTACTTTCGCATAGTCGCCGCCCATAGCGGAGTGTGTAGCAGAGCTGTACACACAGATTTTGTGCAGTCTCTGAGTAGCCCAGGACTTACTCAGTCACTGCGAACACTTCAGCCTGTTCGGGACCTGATTGACGTCAGGAACCCTCCCTGCAAACGCATGGACAAGCCTGCGTTTTTCCAAACACTCCCAGAAAACGGTTAGTTGCCACCCACAGATGGATTCTTCCTGTCAATCTCCTTGTGAATGCCCGTGCGAACGGATCCTCCACACAAACCCATCGCTTAGTGGTGATCCGCTTTGTACCCATGTGACGCCCCTGCGCATTGCGTGGTGAATATGCATGCGCAGTTTAGACCTGATCGCCAGCTATACAAAAATGCAGCCTAGCGATCAGGTCTGAATTAGGCTCACAGACAGAGCAAAGTTACTGCTGTTCCAAGAACATGTACCCTGTGAGTTAAGTGCTGAAATTACTGCATTACATACAGTGTGAAAAAATAAAAAAATGCAAGTTCAAATGCTACAATTGTCACAAGAAAGGTCACAAGGCACTTGAGGCCAAGCAATAGAATATGTTTATGATGCAAAGTAAGAAGTGAAACAGCAAAGTTGAATCAGTCACAGATAGTCACAAAAAAGATTGCTGCTACATTGATTCAGGTGCAACCAGACATTTTTAGCTGCAATGAGGAATTTTTCACCACATTCAACATATGTGACCCTATTAAAGGGAATGGCAATTATGTCCATACAGCTGCAAAAGTTGTAACAATTAAAGCCCGCCCACAGAGGAGGATAGTCACCGGAATGTCAGTGACTGACACAGAAAAGCTCATATGTGATAGCAATGGGGAAACAAAGTCATCAGCCATTCCCAAGTCAGCAAACTGTACTAAAGCACCAATTTAGATAATACATTCAGATGTTTAGTCCAATTGTAACCCTTCCCCCTATTACTAATTTAATATGATACTATTCCTTATTTCATTAAGGGATGGTTACTCAGTATATGTGCCTCCACCCAAGCTGGTTATTGTAAGGCTCGCCTGGGTAAGCCTCCCACCTGAGGTGTATGTGTGATGGTGTTCAAATCAATTACTCATTACATATTATATTGTACCTTTCTTCTCTTCCAGATTTCCAGGATCCAGGTCAAGCAACACATATAACGGTAAGTAATGTAATTTAATTACAGAATCATACTGAAACACTTCTGCATTAATAAACTGTCTTGTGGAGCATAAAGACAATATTACTTTCAATATATATATATATATTACTACTAATCCTATACATAGTAGTTTGCATGCAATACAAAAAAAACTTTCACCTGTTTTCAATTGAGACTGAGTTACCCGGGTACTCGTTAAAACTAATGTGCACAAAGGGGCCAATACCATAAAAAAACATTCCATATATAGAAGGATTCTGTAAACTGACAGTGGTATTCTATTCTCTGTTTTACATGGAACTGGAATTATTTAAGCCGTTGCTGATGAACCCTATTGCAATTGTATTCCAGTGTCATAGGTTTAATTAGAAATACTATTCCTGGGATACGGTTGTGGTGATTTACTGCTTAAGGATATCTCAGTCCATGAAACACTGTAGCATTAGCTTGTAGTACTCACAGTATTTTGTTACTTGTGTTTCTATTTGGGCAACAGAACTTATTATCTCTCTGACTCTTATGTAACAATTCCAGCTGTCTCTTCCATTCAGTGAGATCAGATACTATTTTACAGTTCTTTTCATATCCAGTCTTTAGAAACATCTAATATTTCCAATCACACCGAATCCGGTATTTCTATTACTCTCTATGCTTCTGGGATATATCCCTAGTAATAGTCTATATAATACTGTCAATTAGATTCCTTTCATATATATATGATATTCCTCCCTCCTTGCAGCTATTTCAGGGCTATAATGACATTTAAATTTATTCGGAAATGCCATATGCAAGTCACTATATTTATTAGCCAGTCTATGAATCTTTATAGCTATATTAGCTGTCAGAATTTATCAGCCTTGTACCCCCACTCGTGGACTTGCTTTTCCCGCCCTGCAGGTTATTACTCCAGCAGCGCGCGGACCATATAATGACCCCATCTGCCGCTCTTTGCTGCCCTGCAGGCTATTGCTGGCCCACAAGGTCTCAAGCCCACCTTGAAATATACACCACCATTTCTATGTTAAATAAATTATGGCAGCAGACCACCATCACCATGTATGACACAACCACTCCACCTCATCACTACCATGTATATATATATATATATATATATATTAATTTCATATATTTATTCTTATTATAGCTATTATACATTTCCCCTTATACTAACAACAACTATTATTAAGTTAAGGCTAAATAATCAATAATTAACAATATTCATGTTACACTCTCCCCCTGGTGATCTATATATCTCTCCTTCCCAGTTTATCAGATCATCAAATATCTTCCTCCTTCCAATACCCAAAGTAGGGCCAGGTAAGTACTATACTTGGGTGAATTATTTGAGGTAAATATGCAGGTTTACCTAATTCCGGATATGTTAATATTAAAGGAGGTTTTCGTTCCCTGAATGTCCTATAACTAGGCACGTTTTCCTCACCAGCATCTAAGATCCTGGATTCACTATCGGGATCCATACTTGGATTAACCTCAGTATCGCCGATACCCCCTTCTGATATAAGTCCCCACTCGTATTCTAACCCTCCTTCCTCGTTATTAGTATTGACGGGTATATTACCCTCATTTTCCGGGGAGCTTTCAGTAAACATCTTAGGTGTGTTATGATCAGATAACCAGGGAACAGAGGTATCAGCACTTCTATCATAATAAAAATATCCTAGGCCTTGTTCCCTGTCCTCATCATCCTCATTATGACCCGCTAAACTTTCAGGAGATTGGCATTGGCCCTGAGAAGATCGTAATCTATTACTGTCTTTCCAATTATATCTTAATTGTTGCTCATTTTCAGTACAGTCAGGGAGACGAAGATTTTGTGATATAGGCAAAAGATGCTGTCGGTGGTATGTAAGAACTGGTCCCTCCCCTGACTCTGACCTTAGTTTATAAACTGGTATGTTAGGTAATTGTTCAATTATCACATATGGATCAGGTTTCCATCGATAAGATAATTTTTGTCGGTGGGGAAGTCCTAATTTCTGCACTAGAACCCGATCTCCTATTTCTAATACATTCTCTTTTACTCTCATGTCATATCTTTTCTTGTTTGCCATCCCAGCTTTCCTAGCCTTTTCCTGAGCTAACTCATGAGCATATTTTAGCTCTTTCCGTAAATTGTTGATATATTGAGAATGAGTCTGTCCCTTTGCATCTCTGGATGGAAGTCCTAAAGAGACATCTATGGGCAGTCTGGCTTCACGCCCAAACATCAGCTCATATGGGGAGTACACAGTAGATTCATTCTTAGTGCAATTATAGGCATGCACCAGATGGCATATCCTTCTATTCCACTTTGTTTTGCACATGGGACCCAAAGTGCCCATCATGTCGAGCAGGGTACGATTAAAACGTTCTGGTTGAGGATTACCCTGCGGATGGTAAGGAGTAGTTTGGGATTTCTTAATCCCGCAGCACAGACAGAGCTCCTTAATAATTTTTCCTTCGAAATCCCGCCCCTGGTCAGAATGCAATCGGGCCGGTAAACCATAATGAACAAAGAACCGCTCCCATAGAGTTTTGGCTACTGTAACGGCTCTTTGATCTGAAGTAACATAAGCCTGGGCATAACGGGTGAAGTGATCCGTTACTACAAGTATGTTACATTCCTTCCATGGTGAGGTTTCTAATGATAAATAATCAATGCATACTAGATCCATGGGACCATGGCTCTGAAGATTAATAAAAGAAGCGGACTTAGTGGGAAGAGTCTTCCTCAAAACACAACTACCACAGGTCTTACAGTAGTTCTCAATATCCTGCTCCATTAAGGGCCAGTAAAACCGGTCAGTTATCAGCCCCGTTGTCTTGTCTATCCCAAGATGGCCATGCTGATCATGTAATGCATTCAAAATAGATTCTCTATAACACCGTGGCGTAACTAATTGTAATTTGAACTTCCCATTGTATTTAACGGATTCTCGATACATTATTCCATTCCTCAGAGTCAATTGCTTTATTTGTCGCATCAATAATTTAGATGCATGTGTCAGAGAACTAACATCATCACATTCAGCACAACCAGACTCAAGATAGCGTATGACAACGGAGATATCGGGTTCATTCCGTTGATCAATGCGGATTTGTTCTTGACTTATGTGTCTCAAACCCCCTAATTCTAATTGGCTTAACCAGCAATAGGCCAGAGGTAAAGCATTGTCAGATGCTCCTAGGGCACTAATACATTCCCCACTCTCTGCAACTACACATGAGATGCTAAAACACAATCCCTTGATAGTAGTTGCAGGAACTTCAATCCACTCAGATCTATCTATTTCCTTCTCAATTCTAGATAACCTGGACAAAGAGTCTGCGTCTATGTTATTGATGCCTGGGCGATATTTAATCTTAAACTCATAAATAGACAAGGCAGCTAACCACCTGTGCCCTGTGGCATCTAGTTTAGCAGTGGTAAGCACATAGGTCAGGGGGTTATTGTCAGTGAACACCTCAAAACTTGCCCCCTACAGGTACTCATGAAATCTATCAGCTACAGCCCATTTAAGAGCAAGGAATTCCAATTTATGTACAGGATATCTCCTCTCACTATTGGACAATCCCCGACTGATATAAGATACAGGTTGTAACTTTCCGTCATGAGTTTGGTACAACACGGCACCCAGACCATCAAAAGACGCATCCACATGTAATGTATACGGCAGAGTGGGGTCCACATAGGCCAATACAGGAGCATTGGTAAGACTTCATTTTAACTTGAGGAAGGCCTCTTCACACTCCTGAGTCCATCTATCCCCAAACTCTTCATAAGGTTTGAAATATCCTTTTTTTTTACATGATGTGGCCATTGTGGTTTTACCAACTGGTGGATACCCCTTGGTCAAATCAGTGAGAGGGCGACATATTACAGAATAATAGGGCACAAAGCGGCGATAGTACCCACAAAACCCGAGGAAAGATCTTAACTCCTTTAATTTAGTGGGTCTGGGCCACTCATTCACCGCTTCAACTTTTGTTGGGTTAGTAGAAATGCCCTGTCAACTCACCACATGTTCCAAATAAGTAACAGAGGGCAGGCAGAACTTGCATTTGTCCACAGAAAGTTTAAAACCTTTCTTCAATAATCTATCCAGTACCCTGAGCAGACGGTGGTTATGTTCCTGCAGAGAGGACCTGAAAACGATAATATCATCGAGATAAACTAATACCTCACGATAATTCATATCACCCACCATCTGCTCCATGGTCCTCTGAAAAGTTGCCGAAGCACCCTTGATTCCCTGGGGCATCTTCAAAAATTCAAAGAAACCCAAAGGGCAAATGAAAGCAGTCTTCTCTCTATCCTGAGGACTCATAGGTATTTGGTAATACCCACTCCGCAGATCCAACACTGTGAACCACTGACTCCCCTGCAAACAGTCCAATGCCTCCTATATCCTAGGAACCGTGTACTGATCTGGCACAGTGCGTTGGTTAAGTGTGCGATAATCAATACACATTCTAATTTTGCCATTCTTTTTTCGTGCCACTACGATAGGAGAAGCATATGGACTTTCAGAGTGTTGAATAACTTCTGTTTCCAAGAGAGTCTGAAGATGCTGTCTGACATCATCGAAATCTGCAGGAGCAAGTCTGCGTGACCTCTCCCTGAAGGGAGTCTCATCAGTCAGCTTTATACAGTGCTCCACACCTCTTGCTTTTCCCAAATCCCATTCCCCAAGAGAGAAGACATGCTTTCGTTCCAGCAATTCTTCACATAAAGTATTTTGTTCTGCCAACCCAATATCACTCCCCTGGAAACATGGATTTAAGTCTTCCATGGACAGGCCCCGAGCAAGAGAGGAATCTCTGTGATCAGGCTCCCCGTCCCTGTATTTCTCATGGCAAGTCGCCATAGTAATAGCAGTCGCTTCCTTACACATTTTTAAACACCAATCACTGAGGACCCTAAACAAATGAGCATTAGTCCCAATGATCACTGGCATTACAGTTTTATCACCTGGTGATTCTGGGCATACCAGAGCAATTAGAGGTAATGGCTCTGACACTCCCATAAATCCCTCCGGAAACTCTATGTTGACTGCCACATAACCTAAATATGGGTATTTCTGTTCACTCAATCCCCAAATTACCAGTCCTTCCAGGGGCATGATAGGGACATCAGATAGGTAATGTCTATACCAATGCTCAAATATAATGGACACCTGGGACCCACTGTCCAACAAAACAGGGCAGGGATGTCCATTTAATTTAACAACCACATGTGGAGCAGGTCCTATAATACCATCCGGAATAGAACTACTCCACTGGGTACTCCCCATTGAATCTACATCTAACTTCTGGGAGATGGCGAGGGGCCCGCCAATCTCCCGCCATCGTTTCCCTGATGAGGAGAAATATTTGACTGAACATTAGTTCCCACTTCATTCATTCCCCAGTCTATAGAACATTCCATTGCTCTATGTCCTAACTGTCCACATCGGAAACACCCTCTGCTTATAAAATTTCCACCTCTCCTAAAATTTCCCCTACCACTATTAAACCCCCTATTGGAATTACTGGAAGTAATGCTGGAGGGTTCCACCCGTTTATTTAGTGCCAAAATAAGCTGGTCTATTTTCTTATTCTGTTCCACTATCAGAGTAACTAACTTGTCTTCCCTCGACCCTTGGGCCTCAGGGGAGGGTACCACCACTTTGACAGCTTTGGTATGAGTCTTTTCCCTAGTAGCAATTAACACTTCATCCTGTGTAATTTCCTTAATTAGATCATTAAGGGTGGGACTTCCTAATAATAAAGTTGTAAAACGCAACCGCTGAGCTACAGGGTCAGTTGTTAATGCTCCCCTAATTAATTGTTTCAAGCGGCTACTATCAACTTCTGCGGGAGCTAACCCTCCTTTATCTACAATTTTATGGATTAATTTATCAAGTCTATACACATACTGTGATAACTTTTTTCCTGTCTCCTGATAAGTATGATGGTATCTGGCAACCAAATCACCTACGTCCTCCAATGTCCCATATGTGTAGTCTAAGGCCTGAAAGTAGTCAGCCACAGCAGCCCCAGGATTACTTTTTCTAGTAGCTTGAATAATTCCCATAGCGGGTCCCCGTAAACTCTCTACTATCCTTTGTTTTTTTTATATGATCGGGGCAATGCCACTCCTCAGACTGCTGTATAGCTGCCTCCCTCCAGGCCTCATAAGGTTCCTCGCCAGTAGGCACAGGAATTATTCCTGAAAAAAGCCTCAATCACCTATAACTACCCTCATAGTGCCATCTTTCCAATTGATGTACTACTTTATCAGCTATAACCTCTAACTGGTTACCTAATTTTTCTTCAATGCCCTGTGTTTGACTACCCTTTCCCACAGCCACAGAGGGATCTCCACTATCTGGAGAAGACATGTCCCCCACAATTAATGGTTCAGCAGCCCTTTCACTGCCATCCTTTTCAGGCCATATAATTATCCACCTGCGTTCTGGGTTAGATCTCACAGCCACCACTTTGGGAAGCAATTCAGACTCTAAATCATGACTGGTAGTTATTAATACAGCACACATCTCTCCACTTTCCCTAAATTGTTTATCAGCAATCCTTGGTTGCTTCACCCCAAAGAGAAACAGCATCTCTGTCATAATGGTACCATCAGTGGTGTCTGTGAGATCCCCCATCAATACAAAACTCCTTTCAGGAGTTACTCCCTTCCTTATACACCAGTCAAATACTTCACTCCTGGTATATTGTGACATTCTGGCTACTGTGCTTCACTTACCCATGAGTATCTTACAAAATGATCTCAGCAGTGCCTCCAAATGTAACCCTTCCCCCTATTACTAATTTAATATGATACTATTCCTTATTTCATTAAGGGATGGTTACTCAGTATATGTGCCTCCACCCAAGCTGGTTATTGTAAGGCTCGCCTGGGTAAGCCTCCCACCTGAGGTGTATGTGTGATGGTGTTCAAATCAATTACTCATTACATATTATATTGTACCTTTCTTCTCTTCCAGATTTCCAGGATCCAGGTCAAGCAACACATATAACGGTAAGTAATGTAATTTAATTACAGAATCATACTGAAACACTTCTGCATTAATAAACTGTCTTGTGGGGCATAAAGACAATATTACTTTCAATATATATATATATATATATATATATATATTACTACTAATCCTATACATAGTAGTTTGCATGCAATACAAAAAAAACTTTCACCTGTTTTCAATTGAGACTGAGTTACCCGGGTACTCGTTAAAACTAATGTGCACAAAGGGGCCCATACCATAAAAAAACATTCCATATATAGAAGGATTCTGTAAACTGACAGTGGTATTCTATTCTCTGTTTTACATGGAACTGGAATTATTTAAGCCGTTGCTGATGAACCCTATTGCAATTGTATTCCAGTATCATAGGTTTAATTAGAAATACTGTTCCTGGGATACGGTTGTGGTGATTTACTGCTTAAGGATATCTCAGTCCATGAAACACTGTAGCATTAGCTTGTAGTAGTCACAGTATTTTGTTACTTGTGTTTCTATTTGGGCAACAGAACTTATTATCTCTCTGACTCTTATGTAACAATTCCAGCTGTCTCTTCCATTCAGTGAGATCAGATACTATTTTACAGTTCTTTTCATATCCAGTCTTCAGAAACATCTAATATTTCCAATCACACCGAATCCGGTATTTCTATTACTCTCTATGCTTCTGGGATATATCCCTAGTAATAGTCTATATAATACTGTCAATTAGATTCCTTTCATATATATATATGATATTCCTCCCTCCTTGCAGCTATTTCAGGGCTATAATGACATTTAAATTTATTCGGAAGTGCCATATGCAAGTCACTATATTTATTAGCCAGTCTATGAATCTTTATAGCTATATTAGCTGTCAGAATTTATATTCCATTCTATTATGCCCCTCAGTTACTCTATTAAGCTACTGCAAACTTATTGTTGAATTAGGCCACCGAGAACTGGTATCTGCAGTATGAAAATTACTTAAAGCAGAGTGTCTTCTTGAGTCTATATTGCCCCGTGTGTGTAGACTGCAGAGGGCAGTGTAGTTTTATTTCACTTACACATCCCTTAGTTATGCTGCTGCTGCTGGAGGACGCTCCCCCGACTCCTCCCCAATGATGTGGTGAGCAATGGAACTGGGTTTTCCCTTTGTGGGAGGCGGAGGATCCAGTCAGCTCCGCCTAGCCTGGACTGCCATGGAGACGTCGCTTCCGTCCTCCTCCGCTCAGCTACCATCAGCCCAGCCTGGCCCGGGAGAGGCCACCTCCTCCTGGAGCCTCCGGCGGTGTCACCCCAGCTCCGCCTCAACTCCTTTCTCAAGGTATTGCCTGGCGTGGGTAGCGCTACTCAGTCCCTGCGGCGCCGCTGTATGTTTACAGCATACAGCTCTATTAGCGGCCCGAGGGAGATCTGAGCACACACACACTAGCCAGGGGAACAGCAGTCTAACCTCACCGCCGGCGGGGAGCTCTATTTATCCTCCCCAGACCTCCGGCTTGTGCGGCTCCATTCCCGCCGGAGCCGCGCGCTATCCCCTAGCCGCCGCCAATCAGTATCTGTCTCTCCCCACGCTCGCGGTCAGCCTTGTACCCCCGCTCGTGGACCTGCTTTTCCCGCCCTGCAGGTTATTACTCCAGCAGCGCGCGGACCATATAATGACCCCATCTGCCGCTCTTTGCTGCCCTGCAGGCTATTGCTGGCCCACAAGGTCTCAAGCCCACCTTGAAATATACACCACCATTTCTATGTTTAATAAATTATGGCAGCAGACCACCATCACCATGTATGACACAACCACTCCACCTCATCACTACCATGTATGTATATATATATATATATATATATATATATATATTATTAATTTCATATATTTATTCTTATTATAGCTATTATACTTTTCCCCTTATACTAACAACAACTATTATTAAGTTAAGGCTAAATAATCAATAATTAACAATATTCATGTTACACTATCGTAGTTAATGAATGGATACAGATACTTTGTAACATTCATAGATGACCATAAGAATGACACAAGTGTACTCTATCAGAGAGAAATCTGAAGTACCACAGAAGATTGCAGACTGCAAGAGAGTTTGAGTTCCGATATACATAGATGTTTAATGATGGAGTTTCTCTATCAACTATATGGCACCGTGGAAGTTTTTTTTATGGTGACTCTCTGGCAGTTGTTGGGCACAGTGATACCCGAATTCTACCTGTGGACTTGACATTTACATTGTATTTCTGTGTATGGGCTCTGTGATCAGTCTTATTATAACGATGTCTGAAGTACCCCAGAGTCCAGTCCTGCCATTAGGTGAGATTTTGAGTTATACCACTGATCAAATCGATAAGATATTGTTTGTGGGAGATCCACAGTATACTAATCAAGTGGACACTTGTGAGGAATTATTTCAAGCTCTGTTTAGAATGAAGTGACGCGAGATAGATTACACACTGCATGGCCTTACTGTATCTGAATATTATCGGGATAAATTTATTCCACAAGGCTTTAGAGTTAGGAACACCCCCACTATTGGCCGACATAACCCTGAGTTTTGCCACATGTGGGTTGCCATACTCAACAATTGTTCGTTTGACCTCATGATACTTGTTGTGGAGGAGGCCGCGAAGGAGCTTACTTCTGTTAAAAAATCAAGATTGCAGAGTTTGAGAGGGTCAACATCAATATATTACAATCAGATTCCTCACATGACTGGCTCACCCAACTACAAAATCAATGGGACCTATACCGACAGGACCTCATTAAGTTAAAAAAAAGTCAAGCGCCTGAAGGTGGTACAGGACTACGAAGATAATCATGTGTACCATAGGATTAATGGTGAAACACCCAGATATTCAAGACAATTTAACAGAAATCAAAGAATACAGCATTCAGTGAGACAACCAGTGGAGGCCATGACCTCGCAGAGTGATAGCAATTTCATAGTCTCTGAAGGAGAAAATGTTGGGACATCCCAGAGAGTCCCTTTAGAGGCACGTACTCGCACTACAAACCAAAACACAAACACGTCCGCACGAGAAGAGGTGGTCAAAAAAAGAGGGGTAGGAAGACTCCCATGGAAGAGGTACAAGTGATCTTTAATTTATCCGACAGGGTCCTGACTGCTGATGAACAATCTGTTCTGAACAAAGGGTTGGCGTTTGTCCCAACAAATAGTTATTCAGCTTTTTATTTTAGCTGGGATCTACATAAATTTGGCAGAAAAATGAGACTTTGTGAACATTTTGCTAGTCAAACATCCTTGGATAGCGGTATCGATCAGGACCCTGTGGAAAAATTCTACAGGAATAGGATCAGATCTTCTTTTGACCCACCTGAGCAAAATTCTTCCATCTAATGTATTACCAGACTCCTTGATGAATCCATTCAGAAATACAATTCTGAAAATAAATCTTTCAGACACAATTTGACGCGAGGGGAAAGGGCGGCACTCATGAATTTGGGACATTACGAGGACATCATCATCCGCCCCTCCAATAAGGGTGGGGCGATCGTCATAATGAATACCCAGGATTACCGTAATGAAATGTTACATCAACTCAATGATCAACAAGTGTATAGAAGACTGTCCAGGGACCCAACCACTGTTTGTAAAAAAGAATTGGATCAAATACTTATTTCTATGAAACAGAATGAGATTATTTCAGATAGAGTCTATAGAGCACTGTCTCAGGATTTCCCTACTACTCCGATCCTATATTCCATTCCCAAAATCCACAAAAACACCATGGCCCTACCCGGACGTCCTATTGTATCAGCCAGAGACTCTCTGTATCAGCCAGTGTCCCAGTATCTAGATACGTTGTTACTACCGTGTATCATCCATGAGAACCCTTACCTCAAAGATACATCAGCTTTTTTAACAGCTATTTGTGAATTCACTAAAGGACCCTTTGATTTACTGATGTGCACATTAGATATGCACAGTTTGTACACTTCCATTCCGCATGATGAGGGCCTGCTAGCTGCTGGATAATTTTAGCGGGGTAGTAGCCGATACAAGGGCCCAGATTTGAATGCTGTAATGCAGTTATTGTCCCTGGTTCTACATTGGAAATTATTTTTTGTTTAACTCCCAATACTACATTCAGACAGCGGGGTGTGCGATAGGGTCAAATGTCTCACCGACATACGCTAATATATTCATGTTCATTCAAGAAAATAAATAGTTTTTTAACCGCCCGGATTTCATGCAACATACCAAATTATTTCTAAGGTATATTGATGATCTGATCTTTCAGTTTCTTTATTGATAACATCAGCTCCTTACAAGGTCCTATCAAATTCACCTACAGATCAAGTTATGAAGAAATTGAGTTTTTGGACCTTAAATTAACTATGAGTGAGGGACGTCTAGTGACCTCTGTATATTCCAAACCCACAGACCGTAACACTTTGCTCAGGTATTCCAGTCATCATCCATCAGCATTGAAAGCAGGACTTCCTTATTCACAAATGTTACGTGTTGCTAGAATTAACAGTGACAGGGCCATGTTGGAAATCCAACTGGACAAGATGATCTAAAAATTCATATGTCAAGGGTACCCAGAACAACTATTGTTACAACAAAAAAAACAAAGTCCTTGACATCCCTCGTGAAACCCTGTTTTCTTCGATTGATCGTAAACAACAACAGGCCAATAGGAGCATGTGGCCTTCATCATACACGACCAGCAGTAACATCACATAACAAGCCACAAAAGCCCTGTCGCCAATCATCAGCACGGACACTGAGCTAAGAGGGTTAAAAAAACAAGTCCCCCATGGCTCGTTATCGTCGTGGGAAAAATGTTTGTGACATGATCTTGCGTACTGATATTTCCTATTTTAAATGTGAGATTCAAAGAATGCTGACTGTACGTAAAGCTGGATACTATAGATGCATCAATTGCGCTACATGCAACCACTTGGATGTTGGAAGTTCATTCAGACACCCACATAGTGGAAGATAAATCCCCATCAAACATGTTGTGACATGCACAACTACGCACGTTATTTATATTATTCGCTGTCCTTGTGGGTACTATTACGTAGGTAAAACTATTCGACAGTTTAAGGAACATTGATCAGCTATTCGTGTAGCACTGATCTCGGGCAAAAGCGAACAGCCTGTGGCACATCATTTTGTGGATAGAAATCACAGTTTGGCCAGCCTTAATTATATGATCATTGATCACCTTCCTGATTCCAAATGGGGTGGTGATAGAAACAAGAGATTGTTAATCATGGAAGCCAGATGGATTGTCCGGTTGGACACTGTTGACCCCAGGGGCTTAAATGAAAAAAAAAAATTGGAATAGTTTAGCATAATTCTAGATAGGGTTGTTTTGCTAATACTGTATTTGTCTGTGTTCACCATTACCCATTTATTTGTTTGTCTGCATCCCGAAGACGGTGTTTACACCGAAACGTTGATGTAACTTTTGGAATCCTTGCTTCTTATTTGAATATAATCCTTTTTGCAAAAAAACCTGTGAGTGCCATCCCCCTTCTTGGAATTAAATATATATATATATATATGTATTACCAATGGTAATTTGGTACCCTCCACCAATTTACAACACCCTTATAAACGGGAGGTGTACCGTGCAAGGTGGAATTCCGACCACCTATAGACCCAGCGTAAACTGTATCACGAATCAACGTGCCCACAGTTTGTTCCAGCGTCACTGCTTTTGCGGACGATTGACTCCCGCGGTGGAGTGTACATGATCATACACTAGGAGGCGCCTTTTTCCCATTTGTGATTTCAGATTATTAGGTCTGTTGGAACAGCAAGACATTGTGGAAAAAGGGCAGCCACCCCGACGAAAGAATAAGGACGGACACAACGGGGGAGTGTATTTAAAGATTGAGACTAGCATTTACTTCACATTCGGGAGTTAGTTTTAGCGCCTGCTGTCATCCTATCGTTATATATATATATATATAAATTCCAAAGGTCGGCACTCACTTCTGTCCCACATGTGTAGCTTGCCAAGGTGCTGCGTCGACAGAAAGCATGTAGGTACACCCAAGGACGGCACTCACTGGTCTCACAAAGAAATACTGGACAACGACCTCTTATAACGTTTCGGGTTTATTTCAACCCGTCATCAGGATACACATAACAATTAACAAGTGACATAGACATACCTTAAATACCCCTCCATGCTGCCAAACGAGCGCGCCAATCTCAAATCCCAGCCGTCTAATCAGTGTAACATACCACTTTCCGGAAGTCCTATTACATGAACGTAGCGCGCCCGGTTGCCCTGGCAACCCGTCAACAACACCCGGGCCATCAGCTATGACACGCACCAATAACGGTGTATGCCAGCCATCGCTTCACTGAAAGACCAATCAGAAGCTGTGCCGCATCCCTCTCACGGAGCTCACCAGCCGCCGTAGTTGTTGTCTTAGCAACCTAACATAGCTGACCACAAAGGCCAATCATAGCGTCTGGTATCCATGGCAACCCGTTTGGCAATAAAGATTTACAATACCACCACATACCTACATAAAACACAATAATACCTAAACTCATAAACAATACAAATACAAAGTGCTAGTGCATAGAAAAAAATAATGAATAAGCTGCAAGTACGATTCTAGAGAAAAATCAATGAAGCCACTAGACCTATTTATATATATGATTATACAAATTACTGTACCAAATATATCATATATCAAAACTTCATATATAGGTCAGATCATAACACCCACAGGATTACCAATACATATTGTAAGTGAGGTGATCATTGAGGCCCCTAGGTTTAACAGCATCCAACACCTGTATCCATTTCGTCTCAATCTGTAACAACCTCTTGTGCCGATCTCCACCTCTCGGGCTCTCCGGCACATGGTCAATAATAAGGTACCTGAGGCTAGATAGAGAATGATTGTTCTCAACAAAATGTCTTGCCACAGGTTGTTCAGATGGCTTACCCATCAACGCTGCCCTGATCGACGACCTATGTAAGGTCATCCGCTCCCTAAAAGTGTATAAGAGGACGTTGTCCAGTATTTCTTTGTGAGACCAGTGAGTGCCATCCTTGGGTGTACCTATATATATATATATATATATATATATATGTATATATATGAAAATGTGCAAATAGGAGAGCGCACTCGTGAATGAATAATAAAAACACTTTTACTAATGAAAATATCCACATACATGTAAGCTTAGAAAGGCACACTTAGCCAGCTCCACCAACACGTCCATCAAGATATTGTTATCAACGAACACTGATGTCCATAGAAGGGAAGCCTGCCGTCTGTCTGGTCACAGCACGGAATCAGCAAACAGCCGTCTACGAAGATGAATCACGCCCAACTAGTTTCGTCATCAAAGGACTTCGTCAGGGGATGTCCCCTGACGAAGTCCTTTGATGACGAAACTAGTTCTATAAAATAAATCCTATGAATCAAACAGAATATGGGAAAAAAATATTTTTGTGAGTGCACTTGGTTCAAATAACATTATAAAAGTCAAATCTTTATTGGTATGTAGTTAAATTCAGAATGTACGTATGTCACAAGAAATGGTGATGTATTAAAAATAAGATTTTAAACCTACCGGTAAATCTTTTTCTCCTAGTCCGTAGAGAATGCTGGGGACTCCGTAAGGACCATGGGGTATAGATGGGCTCCGCAGGAGACATGGGCACCTATAAAGAACTTTTAGTATGGGTGTGCACTGGCTCCTCCCTCTATGCCCCTCCTCTAGACCTCAGTTAGAGAACTGTGCCCAGAGGAGATGGACAATACAAGGAAAGGATTTTGTTAATCTAAGGGCAAGATTCATACCAGCCCACACCAATCATACCATATAACCTGGAATACACATAACCAGTTAACAGTATGAACAAACAACAGCATCAGTCCAAGACCGATTCCAACTGGAACATAACCCTTATGTAAGCAATAACTATATACAAGTCTTGCAGATTTTCCGCACTGGGACGGGCGCCCAGCATCCTCTACGGACTAGGAGAAAAAGATTTAACGGTAGGTTTAATATCTTATTTTCTCTTACGTCCTAGAGGATGCTGGGGACTCCGTAAGGACCATGGGGTTTATACCAAAGCTCCCAATCGGGCGAGAGCGTGCGGATGACTCTGCAGCACCGACTGAGCAAATGCTAGGTCCTCATCAGCCAGGGTATCAAACTTGTAGAATTTAGCAAAAGTGTTTGAACCCGACCAAGTCGCTGCTCGGCAAAGCTGTAATGCCGAGACGCCTCGGGCAGCCGCCCAAGAATAGCCCACCTTCCTAGTGGGATGGGCCTTTACTGAATGTGGTAACTGCAATCCAGCCGTAACATAAGCCTGCTGAATCGTGTTACAGATCCAGCGAGCAATAGTCTGCTTCGAAGCAGGCGCGCCAATCTTGTTGGCTGCATACAAGACCAACAGTGCTTCTGTTTTCCTAATTCTAGCCGTCCTGGCTACATAAATCTTTAAGGCCCTGACTACATCCAGGGACATGTCACTCGTAGCCACAGGCACCACTATAGGTTGGTCCATATGAAATGAAGACACCACCTTAGGTAAAAATTGAGGACGAGTTCTCAATTCCGCTCTATCCACAAGAAAAATCAAGAAGGGGCTCTTGTGAAACAAGGCCGCCAAGTCAGACACACGCCTTGCAGATGCCAAGGCCAATAACATGACCACCTTCCAGGTGAGAAATTTCAACTCAACCGTTTTAAGGGGTTCAAACCAGTGTGATTTAAGGAACTGTAACACCACGTTCAGGTCCCATGGTGCCACTGGGGGCACAAAAGGAGGCTGGATGTGCAGCACTCCCTTTACAAAGGTCTGGCCTTCTGGAAGAGAAGCCAATTCTTTCTGAAAGAATATCGACAGGGCCAAAATCTGTACCTTAACAGAGCCTAACTTCAGGCCCATATCCACTCCTGTCTGTAGGAAGTGGAGAAAACGACCCAGATGGAAATCTTCCGTAAGAGCATTCTTGGTTTCACACCAAGAGACATATTTCCTCCAGATATGGTGATAATGTTTTGCCGTCACCTCCTTCCTAGCCTTTATTAGAGTAGGTATGACCTCCTCCGGAATACCCTTCTCAGCTAGGATCCGGCCTTCAACCGCCATGCCGTCAAATGTAACCGCGGTAAGTTTTGGAACACGCAGGGCCCCTGCTGTAACAGGTCCTCCCTTAGAGGAAGAGGCCAAGGATCTTCTGTGAGCATCTCCTGAAGATCTGAGTACCAGGCCCTTCGAGGCTAGTCTGGAACAATGAGTATTGTCTGTACTCTCTTTTGTCTTATGATCCTCAACAGTTTTGTGATGAGAGGAAGAGGAAGAAACACATAGACCGACTGGAGCACCAATGGCGTTACCAGAGCGTCTACTGCTATTGCCTGAGGGTCCAAGGACCTGGCACAATACCTCCGAAGTTTCTTGTTGAGGCGTGACGCCCTCATGTCTATTTGACAAACTCCCCAGAGACCCGTTATCTCTGCAAAGACTTCTTGATGAAGTCCCCACTCTCCTGGATGGAGATCGTGTCTGTTGAGGAAGTCGGCTTCCAAGCTGTCCACTCCCGGAATGAAGACAGCTAACAGAGCGCTTTCGTGATTTTCCACCCAGCGAAGAATCCTGGTGGCTTCCGCCATCGCGACTCTGCTCCTTGTCCCACCGTGGCGGTTCACATGTGCCATGGCTGTGACATTGTCTGATTGAATCAAAACCGGTAGGTTGCGAAGAAGACTCTCCGCTTGTCGAAGGCCATTGTATATGGACCTTAATTCCAGCACGTTGATGTGCAGACAGGACTCCTGGTTTGACCATAGTCCCTGAAAATTTCTTCCTTGGGTGACTGCTTCCCATCCTCGGAGGCTCGCGTCCGTGGTTACCAGAACCCAGTCCTGAATGCCGAATCTGCGACCCTCTTGAAGGTGCGCACTTTGCAGCCACCATAGAAGAGACACTCTGACCCTGGGGGACAGTGTTATTTTTTTAATGTATTTGTAGATGGGACCCGGACCACTTGTCCCGAAGGTCCCATTGAAACGCCCTCGCATGGAACCTGCCGAAGGGAATGGCCTCGTAGGCTGCCACCATTTTCCCCAGAACTCGAGTGCATTGATGAACTGACACTCTTTTTGGCTTTAGCAGGTCTCTGACCATGTTCTGGAGGTCCTGGGCTTTCTCCAACGGGAGAAAAACCTTCTTTCGTTCCGTGTCCAGTATCATGCCTAGAAACGATAGTCGAGTTGTTGGAACCAACTACGACTTTGGCAGATTGAGAATCCAACCGAGTTGCTGGAGTACTCTCAGAGAGAGTGACTCGTTCTTCAGCAATTGAACTTTTGATCTCGCCTTCATCAGGAGATCGTCCAAGTATGGGATACTTGTGAGTCCCTGCCTGCGCAGGATCACCATAATTTCCGTAATTACCTTGGTGAAAATCCTCGGGGCTGTGGAAAGCCCAAACGGCAACGCCTGAACTGGTAATGACAATTCTGTACAGCGAATCTCAGGTACTCCTGATGAGAGGGATATATGGGGACATGAAGGTAAGCATCCTTTATGTCCAGTGACACCATAAAATCCCCCCCTTCCAGGCTGGAGATTATTGCTCGGAGCGATTCCATCTTGAATTTGAATCTTTTCAAGTACAGGTTTAGGGATTTTAAATTTAAAATAGGCCCGAACGAACCATCCGGCTTCGGGACCACAAAGAGGTTCGAAAAGTACCCTTTTCCCTGTTGGCTCAGGGGAACCCTGATAATCACTTGCTGTTGACACAGCGTTTGTATTGCAGCTAACACTACTTCCCGCTCTGGGGTAGGAGCTGGTAAGGCCGACTTGAAAAAAACGGCGCGGGGGCACCTTTTGGATGAAGAGTCGAAGGCGTGCCCCCACCGGTGCGGACTCCCGCAGGGGAGCCCCAGCGTCATGCGGTGGATTTTGTAGAAGCCGGGGAGGACTTCTGTTCCTGGGAACCAGCCGAAACCGGTGTTCTTTTCCCTCTACCCTTACCTCTGGCAAGGAAGGAGGAGCCCCGGCCTCTTCTGGACTTTTGCGACCAAAAGGCCTGCATCCGATACTGTGGAGTTTTCTTTTGCTGTTGGGGAACAAAAGGTAAAAAGGTAGATTTACCTGCGGTAGCTGTGGAAACCAGGTCCGTGAGCCCATCCCCAAACAACACGTCACCCTTATAGGGTAAAACCTCCATATGCTTTTTTGAATCCGCATCACCCGTCCATTAGCGGGTCCATAAGGATCGTCTCACTGAAATAGCCATGGTATTGGCTCTGGAACCCAACAATCCAATGTCTCTTTGAGCGTCTCTCATATATAAGACTGCGTCTTTAATATGTGCTAAAGTTAGCAAAATAGTATCCCTATCTAGGGTATCAAGGTCAGCTGACAGGGTATCTGTCTAAGCTGCAACTGCACTACATACCCATGCCGACGCAATTGCCGGTCTAAGTAAAGTACCAGTATGTGTATAAATAGACTTTAATGTAGTCTCCTGCCTGCGGTCCGCAGGGTCCTTGAGGGCCGCTGTATCTGGAGACAGCAGCGCCACCTTCTTGGACAGGCATGTTAGAGCCTTGTCCACTATGGGAGAGGATTCCCAACGTGCCCTGTCCTGGGTAGGGAAAGGGTACGCCATAAGAACCCTTTTGGGAATCTGCAGTCTCTTATCTGGAGTTTCCCAAGCTGTTTCAAACAACTCGTTAAGTTCATGAGATGGGGGAAAGTTTATTATCTGCTTCTTTCCCTTAAATATGTGTACCCTCATGTCGGGAACAGGGGGTTCATCAGTGATATGCGAAACATCCTTTATTGCAATAATCATACACTGAATACTTTTTGTCACCCTAGGGTGCAATCTAGCTTCATCATAGTCGACACTGGAATCAGAGTCCGTGTCAGTATCTGTGTCCACAATTTGTGACAAGGGACGCTTTTGAGACCCCGACGGGCCCTGTGAGTCGGTCCAATCCGAGGATTGACCCCCTGACGCCTCCCTGGATTCTGCTTTTTTTAGCCTCTTATGCAATGATGCTACACTTGCATTTAACATATGCCACATATTCATCCATTCCTGAGTCGGCACTACCGACGGGGACACACCACTCATCTGCTCCACCTCCTCCTTGGATAAGCCTTCCGCTTCAGACATGCTGACACGCACGTACCGACACCCCACACACACAGGGATATACCTATAAGGGGACAATTCCCCAACCAGGCCCTTCGGAGAGACAGAGAGAGAGTATGCCAGCACACACCCAGCGCCAAACTGACACTGGAAAAACCCAGATAGCGCTTTTATATATATATATATATATATATCTATTCCCACTCACTGCGCCTGTAATGTGCCCCCCTCCTCTTTTTTCAGCCCTCTGATGCTTCAGCAGGGGAGAGTCCGGGGAGCCAGCGCTTCCTGCAGCTTCTGTGGAGAAAATGGCGCTGGTTAGTGCTTAGTGATCAAGCTCCAGCGGCGGGCTTCGGTCCCGCTTCAATTTTATAAAAATGGCGGGGGATCATCTATTTGCTGCCTCTGCAGCCTAATATATCCTTTTTTTGCCAAAAACGAGGTTTATTGCTGCCCAGGGCGCCCCCCCCTGCGTCCTGCACCCATCAGTGCCTTGTGTGTGTTTTGTGTGTGGGAGCAATGGCGCGCAGCGTTACCGCTGCGTGCTTACCTCAGGAAGATCTGAAGTCTTCTGCCGCCTTTGAAGTCTTCTTTCTTCTCATACTCACCTGGCTTCTTTCTTCCGGCTCTGCGAGGAGGACGGCGGCGCGGCACCGGGACGAACTCCAGGGTGAGACCTGTGTTCCGACTCCCTCTGGAGCTAATGGTGTCCAGTAGCCTAAGAAGCAGAGCCTATCATTTAAGTAGGTCTGCTTCTCTCTCCTCAGTCCCATGATGCAGGGAGCCTGTTGCCAGCAGTGCTCCCTGAAACTAAAAAACCTAACAAAATTATTTTAAACAGAAAACTCAGGAGAGCTCCCTGTAATGCACCCTATCTTCTCTGGGCACAAGATCTAACTGAGGTCTGGAGGAGGGGCATAGAGGGAGGAGCCAGTGCACACCCATACTAAAAGTTCTTTATAGGTGCCCATGTCTCCTGCGGAGCCCGTCTATACCCCATGGTCTTTACGGAGTCCCCAGCATCCTCTAGGACGTAAGAGAAATACAGTGTGAGAAAAGTGAAAGAAAAAGGTGTATTAAAGGTGTATTAGATTCTTATAGCAGACCTCTGACTGTTGCTTTTCTCACTGTCTAGATATCAGTTATTTATTAGTATATATAGGCTAATTATCCTTGTTAGAAATGTATATAACGTGTTTTATAATGCAGAGCGTTATCGATCAATCCTCTTATCAGTGCTCTCTCATTGCTTTAAGTGTCTCTTTTATTTGGTGAGATTAGATATTTCACTTCCACAAGTAATGCGTATCTCCTCTGTTATACAATGTCACAGGTATTTATCACTGTATTGGCATTCAGCTGTTCCCACTGTCATAATTATAGAGGTTGAATCCTACTATGCAGTAGAGATGAGCGCCTGAAATTTTTCGGGTTTTGTGTTTTGGTTTTGGGTTCGGTTCCGCGGCCGTGTTTTGGGTTCGACCGCGTTTTGGCAAAACCTCACCGAATTTTTTTTGTCGGATTCGGGTGTGTTTTGGATTCGGGTGTTTTTTTCAAAAAACCCTAAAAAACAGCTTAAATCATAGAATTTGGGGGTCATTTTGATCCCAAAGTATTATTAACCTCAAAAACCATAATTTCCACTCATTTTCAGTCTATTCTGAATACCTCACACCTCACAATATTATTTTTAGTCCTAAAATTTGCACCGAGGTCGCTGTGTGAGTAAGATAAGCGACCCTAGTGGCCGACACAAACACCGGGCCCATCTAGGAGTGGCACTGCAGTGTCACGCAGGATGTCCCTTCCAAAAAACCCTCCCCAAACAGCACATGACGCAAAGAAAAAAAGAGGCGCAATGAGGTAGCTGTGTGAGTAAGATTAGCGACCCTAGTGGCCGACACAAACACCGGGCCCATCTAGGAGTGGCACTGCAGTGTCACGCAGGATGTCCCTTCCGAAAAACCCTCCCCAAACAGCACATGACGCAAAGAAAAAAAGAGGCGCAATGAGGTAGCTGACTGTGTGAGTAAGATAAGCGACCCCAGTGGCCGACACAAACACCGGGCCCATCTAGGAGTGGCACTGCAGTGTCACGCAGGATGGCCCTTCCAAAAAACCCTCCCCAAACAGCACATGGCGCAAAGAAAAAAAGAGGCGCAATGAGGTAGCTGTGTGAGTAAGATAAGCGACCCTAGTGGCCGACACAAACACCGGGCCCATCTAGGAGTGGCACTGCAGTGTCACGCAGGATGGCCCTTCCAAAAAACCCTCCCCAAACAGCACATGACGCAAAGAAAAAAAGAGGCGCAATGAGGTAGCTGACTGTGTGAGTAAGATAAGCGACCCTAGTGGCCGACACAAACACCGGGCCCATCTAGGAGTGGCACTGCAGTGTCACGCAGGATGGCCCTTCCAAAAAACCCTCCCCAAACAGCACATGACGCAAAGAAAAAAAGAGGCGCAATGAGGTAGCTGACTGTGTGAGTAAGATAAGCGACCCTAGTGGCCGACACAAACACCGGGCCCATCTAGGAGTGGCACTGCAGTGTCACGCAGGATGGCCCTTCCAAAAAACCCTCCCCAAACAGCACATGACGCAAAGAAAAAAAGAGGCGCAATGAGGTAGCTGACTGTGTGAGTAAGATAAGCGACCCTAGTGGCCGACACAAACACCGGGCCCATCTAGGAGTGGCACTGCAGTGTCACGCAGGATGGCCCTTCCAAAAAACCCTCCCCAAACAGCACATGACGCAAAGAAAAAAAGAGGCGCAATGAGGTAGCTGACTGTGTGAGTAAGATAAGCGACCCTAGTGGCCGACACAAACACCGGGCCCATCTAGGAGTGGCACTGCAGTGTCACGCAGGATGGCCCTTCCAAAAAACCCTCCCCAAACAGCACATGACGCAAAGAAAAAAAGAGGCGCAATGAGGTAGCTGACTGTGTGAGTAAGATAAGCGACCCTAGTGGCCGACACAAACACCGGGCCCATCTAGGAGTGGCACTGCAGTGTCACGCAGGATGGCCCTTCCAAAAAACCCTCCCCAAACAGCACATGACGCAAAGAAAAAAAGAGGCGCAATGAGGTAGCTGACTGTGTGAGTAAGATAAGCGACCCTAGTGGCCGACACAAACACCGGGCCCATCTAGGAGTGGCACTGCAGTGTCACGCAGGATGGCCCTTCCAAAAAACCCTCCCCAAACAGCACATGACGCAAAGAAAAATAAAAGAAAAAAGAGGTGCAAGATGGAATTGTCCTTGGGCCCTCCCACCCACCCTTATGTTGTATAAACAAAACAGGACATGCACACTTTAACCAACCCATCATTTCAGTGACAGGGTCTGCCACACGACTGTGACTGATATGACGGGTTGGTTTGGACCCCCCCCAAAAAAGAAGCAATTAATCTCTCCTTGCACAAACTGGCTCTACAGAGGCAAGATGTCCACCTCATCATCATCCTCCGATATATCACCGTGTACATCCCCCTCCTCACAGATTATCAATTCGTCCCCACTGGAATCCACCATCTCAGCTCCCTGTGTACTTTGTGGAGGCAATTGCTGCTGGTCAATGTCTCCGCGGAGGAATTGATTATAATTCATTTTAATGAACATCATCTTCTCCACATTTTCTGGATGTAACCTCGTACGCCGATTGCTGACAAGGTGAGCGGCGGCACTAAACACTCTTTCGGAGTACACACTTGTGGGAGGGCAATTTAGGTAGAATAAAGCCAGTTTGTGCAAGGGCCTCCAAATTGCCTCTTTTTCCTGCCAGTATAAGTACGGACTGTGTGACGTGCCTACTTGGATGCGGTCACTCATATAATCCTCCACCATTCTTTCAATGGTGAGAGAATCATATGCAGTGACAGTAGACGACATGTCCGTAATCGTTGTCAGGTCCTTCAGTCCGGACCAGATGTCAGCATCAGCAGTCGCTCCAGACTGCCCTGCATCACCGCCAGCGGGTGGGCTCGGAATTCTGAGCCTTTTCCTCGCACCCCCAGTTGCGGGAGAATGTGAAGGAGGAGATGTTGACAGGTTGTGTTCCGCTTGACTTGACAATTTTCTCACCAGCAGGTCTTTCAACCCCAGCAGACTTGTGTCTGCCGGAAAGAGAGATCCAAGGTAGGCTTTAAATCTAGGATCGAGCATGGTGCCCAAAATGTAGTGCTCTGATTTCAACAGATTGACCACCCGTGAATCCTTGTTAAGCGAATTAAGGGCTCCATCCACAAGTCCCACATGCCTAGCGGAATCGCTCCGTGTTAGCTCCTCCTTCAATGTCTCCAGCTTCTTCTGCAAAAGCCTGATGAGGGGAATGACCTGACTCAGGCTGGCAGTGTCTGAACTGACTTCACGTGTGGCAAGTTCAAAGGGCATCAGAACCTTGCACAACGTTGAAATCATTCTCCACTGCGCTTGAGACAGGTGCATTCCACCTCCTATATCGTGCTCAATTGTATAGGCTTGAATGGCCTTTTGCTGCTCCTCCAACCTCTGAAGCATATAGAGGGTTGAATTCCACCTCGTTACCACTTCTTGCTTCAGATGATAGCAGGGCAGGTTCAGTAGTTTTTGGTGGTGCTCCAGTCTTCTGTACGTGGTGCCTGTACGCCGAAAGTGTCCCGCAATTCTTCTGGCCACCGACAGCATCTCTTGCACGCCCCTGTCGTTTTTTAAAAAATTCTGCACCACCAAATTCAAGGTATGTGCAAAACATGGGACGTGCTGGAATTTGCCCATATTTAATGCACACACAATATTGCTGGCGTTGTCCGATGCCACAAATCCACAGGAGAGTCCAATTGGGGTAAGCCATTCTGCGATGATCTTCCTCAGTTGCCGTAAGAGGTTTTCAGCTGTGTGCGTATTCTGGAAACCGGTGATACAAAGCGTAGCCTGCCTAGGAAAGAGTTGGCGTTTGCGAGATGCTGCTACTGGTGCCGCCGCTGCTGTTCTTGCGGCGGGAGTCCATACATCTACCCAGTGGGCTGTCACAGTCATATAGTCCTGACCCTGCCCTGCTCCACTTGTCCACATGTCCGTGGTTAAGTGGACATTGGGTACAACTGCATTTTTTAGGACACTGGTGAGTCTTTTTCTGACGTCCGTGTACATTCTCGGTATCGCCTGCCTAGAGAAGTGGAACCTAGATGGTATTTGGTAACGGGGGCACACTGCCTCAATAAATTGTCTAGTTCCCTGTGAACTAACGGCGGATACCGGACGCACGTCTAACACCAACATAGTTGTCAAGGCCTCAGTTATCCGCTTTGCAGCAGGATGACTGCTGTGATATTTCACCTTCCTCGCAAAGGACTGTTGAACAGTCAATTGCTTACTGGAAGTAGTACAAGTGGGCTTACGACTTCCTCTCTGGGATGACCATCGACTCCCAGCAGCAACAACAGCAGCGCCAGCAGCAGTAGGCGTTACACGCAAGGATGCATCGGAGGAATCCCAGGCAGGAGAGGAATCATCAGAATTGCCAGTGACATGGCCTGCAGGACTATTGGCATTCCTGGGGAAGGAGGAAATTGACACTGAGGGAGTTGGTGGGGTGGTTTGCGTGAGCTTGGTTACAAGAGGAAGGGATTTACTGGTCAGTGGACTGCTTCCGCTGTCGGCCAAAGTTTTTGAACTTGTCACTGACTTATTATGAATGCGCTGCAGGTGACGTATAAGGGAGGATGTTCCGAGGTGGTTAACGTCCTTACCCCTACTTATTACAGCTTGACAAAGGGAACACACGGCTTGACAAATGTTGTCCGCATTTCTGGTGAAATACTTCCACACCGAAGAGCTGATTTTTTTGGTATTTTCACCAGGCATGTCAACGGCCATATTCCTCCCACGGACAACAGGTGTCTCCCCGGGTGCCTGACTTAAACAAACCACCTCACCATCAGAATCCTCCTGGTCAATTTCCTCCCCAGCGCCAGCAACACCCATATCCTCCTCATCCTGGTGTACTTCAACACTGACATCTTCAATCTGACTATCAGGAACTGGACTGCGGGTGCTCCTTCCAGCACTTGCAGGGGGCGTGCAAATGGTGGAAGGCGCATGCTCTTCACGTCCAGTGTTGGGAAGGTCAGGCATCGCAACCGACACAATTGGACTCTCCTTGTGGATTTGGGATTTCGAAGAACGCACAGTTCTTTGCTGTGCTTTTTCCAGCTTGAGTCTTTTCATTTTTCTAGCGAGAGGCTGAGTGCTTCCATCCTCATGTGAAGCTGAACCACTAGCCATGAACATAGGCCAGGGCCTCAGCCGTTCCTTGCCACTCCGTGTGGTAAATGGCATATTGGCAAGTTTACGCTTCTCCTCCGACAATTTTATTTTAGGTTTTGGAGTCCTTTTTTTACTGATATTTGGTGTTTTGGATTTGACATGCTCTGTACTATGACATTGGGCATCGGCCTTGGCAGACGACGTTGCTGGCATTTCATCGTCTCGGCCATGACTAGTGGCAGCAGCTTCAGCACGAGGTGGAAGTGGATCTTGATCTTTCCCTAATTTTGGAACCTCAACATTTTTGTTCTCCATATTTTAATAGGCACAACTAAAAGGCACCTCAGGTAAACAATGGAGATGGATGGATACTAGTATACAATTATGGATGGACTGCCGAGTGCCAACACAGAGGTAGCTACAGCCGTGGACTACCGTACTGTACTGTGTCTGCTGCTAATATAGACTGGTTGATAATGAGATGTAGTATGTATGTATAAAGAAGAAAGAAAAAAAAACCACGGGTAGGTGGTATACAATTATGGATGGACTGCCGAGTGCCGACACAGAGGTAGCTACAGCCGTGGACTACCGTACTGTACTGTGTCTGCTGCTAATATAGACTGGATGATAATGAGATGTAGTATGTATAAAGAAGAAAGAAAAAAAAACCACGGGTAGGTGGTATACAATTATGGATGGACTGCCGAGTGCCGACACAGAGGTAGCTACAGCCGTGGACTACCGTACTGTACTGTGTCTGCTGCTAATATAGACTGGTTGATAATGAGATGTAGTATGTATGTATAAAGAAGAAAGAAAAAAAAACCACGGGTAGGTGGTATACAATTATGGACGGACTGCCGAGTGCCGACACAGAGGTAGCTACAGCCGTGGACTACCGTACTGTACTGTGTCTGCTGCTAATATAGACTGGATGATAATGAGATGTAGTATGTATGTATAAAGAAGAAAGAAAAAAAAACCACGGGTAGGTGGTATACAATTATGGACGGACTGCCGAGTGCCGACACAGAGGTAGCTACAGCCGTGGACTACCGTACTGTACTGTGTCTGCTGCTAATATAGACTGGATGATAATGAGATGTAGTATGTATAAAGAAGAAAGAAAAAAAAAACACGGGTAGGTGGTATACAATTATGGATGGACTGCCGAGTGCCAACACAGAGGTAGCTACAGCCGTGGACTACCGTACTGTACTGTGTCTGCTGCTAATATAGACTGGATGATAATGAGATGTAGTATGTATAAAGAAGAAAGAAAAAAAAACCACGGGTAGGTGGTATACAATTATGGATGGACTGCCGAGTGCCGACACAGAGGTAGCTACAGCCGTGGACTACCGTACTGTACTGTGTCTGCTGCTAATATAGACTGGTTGATAATGAGATGTAGTATGTATGTATAAAGAAGAAAGAAAAAAAAACCACGGGTAGGTGGTATACAATTATGGACGGACTGCCGAGTGCCGACACAGAGGTAGCTACAGCCGTGGACGACCGTACTGTACTGTGTCTGCTGCTAATATAGACTGGTTGATAATGAGATGTAGTATGTATGTATAAAGAAGAAAGAAAAAAAAACCACGGGTAGGTGGTATACAATTATGGACGGACTGCCGAGTGCCGACACAGAGGTAGCTACAGCCGTGGACTACCGTACTGTACTGTGTCTGCTGCTAATATAGACTGGATGATAATGAGATGTAGTATGTATAAAGAAGAAAGAAAAAAAAACCACGGGTAGGTGGTAAACAATTATGGATGGACTGCCGAGTGCCGACACAGAGGTAGCTACAGCCGTGAACTACCGTACTGTGTCTGCTGCGACTGGATGATAAATAATGATATAAAAAATATATATATATCACTACTGCAGCCGGACAGGTATATATTATATAATGACGGACCTGCTGGACACTGTCTGTCAGCAGAATGAGTTTTTTATAGAATAAAAAAAAAAACACCACACAAGTCACACGACAAGTGTTTAACTTTTTCAGGCAATCACAATATAGTATACTATACTGGTGGTCAGTGTGGTCAGGTCACTGGTCAGTCACACTGGCAGTGGCACTCCTGCAGCAAAAGTGTGCACTGTTTAATTTTAATAATATGTACTCCTGGCTCCTGCTATAACCTATATAACTGCTCCCCAGTCTCCCCCACAATTAAGCTGTGTGAGCACAGTCAGATATTATACATAGATGATGCAGCACACTGGGCTGAGCACACAGATATGGTATGTGACTGAGTCACTGTGTATCGTTTTTTTCAGGCAGAGAACGGATTATATTAAATAAAACTGCACTGGTGGTCACTGGTCAGTGGTCAGTCACTAGTAAACTCTGCACTCTCTAGTACTCCTAAGCTCCAGTAAATCAAGTGTCTCTGTCTCAATCTCACTCTCTCTCTTCTAATCTAAATGGAGAGGACGCCAGCCACGTCCTCTCCCTATCAATCTCAATGCACGTGTGAAAATGGCGGCGACGCGCGGCTCCTTATATAGAATCCGAGTCTCGCGATAGAATCCGAGCCTCGCGAGAATCCGACAGCGTCATGATGACGTTCGGGCGCGCTCGGGTTAACCGAGCAAGGCGGGAAGATCCGAGTCGCTCGGATCCGTGTAAAAAAAGCTGAAGTTCGGGCGGGTTCGGATTCCGAGGAACCGAACCCGCTCATCTCTACTATGCAGCATTGTTATTAAGCAATGAATCTAATAATTCCTGTAATGAGTGATAGTAAATGCTATAGTGATCTTATAAGGGAGGAGCATAGGTGGTCTCCAAATTGCTCATACTGCTAATTTCCCATTTATTAGATTTCCTTTAGTAGACACAGGTCTGGTTGATACAGATTTATATTATTTTCATCAATGATAGATCACATCAGAGCCGTAAGTAGACTTTTTGGTAACCTGTGGCAGAAAGAGAATTGGTGCCCCCGCCCCCCCCCCCACATATTTCCAATAGGGACATAAGGCACATGTGTCGCGGGGAAGGGGCATAACAAAATGAACTGCAGAGAAAGCCCATGCTATGATGTCCCATTCCAAAATATATATATACATATATATATATATATATTATATATTGCAACAGGCAACTAAGTTTATTAGCAAACATCAGCAAAGGTTTGTAAGGAACAGATTATGTCAAACCAACTTAATTAGCCTCTACGAGGAAGTGAGCGAGAATCTTGACTAGGGAAAAGCAGTGGACGTGGTTTACTTAGATTTTGCGAAAGCCTTCGATACAGTGCCTCATTGGAGTCTGATCAACAAATTAAGGGAACTTGGCCTAGGAAAAACTATTTGTACATGGATAGGTAATTGACTGGATAACAGGGTGCAACGAGTAGTGGTCAATGGGATGTTCTCCAGCTGGGCACCAGTAGTCAGCAGAATACCACAAGGGTCCGTTCTTGGCCCACTGCTGTTCACTATATTTATCAATGATCTAGGAATAGGCCTGGAAAGCACAGTGTCAATCTTTGCAGAGGACACTAAACTGTGTAAGGTAATTAATTCAGAAAGCGATGTGGAGTCTCTACAGAATTACTTAGTTAAACTGGAAATCTGGGCGACTAAATGGAAAATGAGGTTCAATACAGAAAAATGCAAAGTTATGCATTTTGGGACAAAAACCACACATGCATCCTACACTCTAGATGGAGAAAATATAGGGGTAACTATGGTGGAAAAAGATTTGGGGGTGCTCATAGATAATAGGCTTAATAACAGTACACAATGTCAAACTGCAGCAGAGAAGGCAAGTAAAGTGCTTGCGTGCATTAAACAGGGCATTGAGACAAAGGACGCGGATGTAATCCTGCCGCTGTACAAATCATTGGTACGTCCGCACCTGGAATATTGTGTTCAGTTCTGGGCACCATATTATAAAAAAAATATCGGGGAACTAGAAAGAGTTCAAAGGTGAGCTACTAAATTGATTAAAGGGTTAGAGACGCTGGAATACGAGGAGAGGCTTACTAGGCTAAATATATACACACTAGAAAAGAGGAGACTAAGAGAAGACATTATTAATATCTTCAAATATGTGAAGGGTCATTACAAGGAGTTAGCAGCGGATTTGTTTATTAAAAGAACTCTGCATGGGACACGTGGGCACTCACTGAGGCTAGAAGAGAGAAAATTCCGTACACAACGTAGGAAAGGGTTCTTCATGGTAAGAGCAATAAAGATTTGGAACTCACTGCCGGAGAAGGTAATAATGGCAGACTCTGCAAATGCATTTAAAAACGGATTGGACAAATTTCTAACTGTAAAACGGGCTATAGCATTTAGCATATTGACATTAAAATTATCTGGGAGTGGTAGGAATCATTGCTGTCAATCGGTACTAAACCATTAATTCAGCAGGCACATTATAATATGAACAGATTAAAGCAGAATACAGGTTGAACCCGATGGGCATTTTGCCTCTTTTCAACCTCACTGACTATGTAACTATATATTATACATACATTTATAGAACACTGCAAGAAAATGGATTTGGACACAAATCCTCTTTATACCACATTCATTCAATCAACCTGAGAGCTTGCTGCAATTCAGCCACAGTACCCCACACATTTCAATATACTGCCACACCCAAGACACAAACCCACAACCTGCTGTATCCCAGCCAAACACCCCACCCACTGAGCCACTTAATCTCAATAAAAACTAAGAGATTTCTCACTATATGAAGCTACCTGCAGGGGCAAACGCAGGATTTAGCGAGGGGGGTTTCTCTCGGTGGGTGTGTATGTATACGTGCATGTATGTGTAATATATATATATACATACATACATACATACATACATACATACACATATATATGGAAGCAGAACGGCACTCATTGAGACTGGTATACCATAGAAAATCAGTACAGGACGCTGTAGCTGTTTGTCGACGTTTCAGAGTCTACAGTAACTCTGAAACGTTGACAAACAGCTACAGCATCCTGTGCAGATTTTCTATGGTATACCAATGTCTGAGTGCTGCCCTGCCTCCATACATTTTATCTGATTCTGCGGTACTAGTAAGGAGTGTCATAAAATCTGCACTCCATCCATACATAATTAAATGCCCAAGTGCCCTCCTAAGTCGACAGAGTCAGCTAGAATAGAGATCAGATATACTGGCACTCTCAGGACTTAATTTGCAGCATAATAAATCCAGTAGACGGCGGTGCTTACTCCAACATTTTAGTTTATTTTCAAACCGTTTTCAAGGATACCAGAAAACCATACATGTTCTTACCTATATAGGATAACACCCTGTGATCTCTGACATCTTCGGGAGCGGACAGCGTTTGCAGGGATAGCGGCATGGAGGATCACTGGATGTTATCCTGCAAAGGTAAGAACATGTATGGTTATTTTTGTGTAACCTTGAAAACAGTTTGAAAAGTGTAAGCACCGCCGTTGCTGCAGATAAAGTCCTGATAGTGCCACTTGCATATCTGAACTGTACGTGTGTGTGTGTATATATATCATACTTGCCTACCTGACCCTCTCCATGAGGGAGAAAATGCTCTGTTCCTGGACTTTCCTGGTAATGTATGATTGCCATCACCTGTGGTGAGCTAGGTAATTGATAAGAAAGGTGTTTCACCACAGCTGATGGCAATCATACATTACCAGGAGAGTCCAGGAACAGAGTATTTTCTCCCTCATGGAGAGGTTCAGGTAGGCAAGTATGATAGATATATATATATATATATATATATATATATATATATATATATAGCAATGATACTGTATGCTGTCTACGTAATTGAAAATTCCTAAGAGTGCCGCCCGGTATCGTTGCTGTCCATAGTCCCTCACAGGACTTTGGGAGAGCAGCCAGGTGCTATTCCATTATGTTGAGTGGCGGTCAAATGCGTTTCTATATATATATATATATATATATATATATATATATATATAAAATACATATATAACACATATATACACACACACACACATAAACAAACAAACACACATACATACATACATACATACAGTACATACACAAGCACAAACAAAAACCCACATACATACTGTACATAACACATACATACTGTACAAATACACACATAAACAAAGACTTTGAACTTACATATACACAGTGGGCTGGGAGCAGAGGCGTGGACGTGTGAGGACGGAGGGAGCCCCCGGCCCCCGGGACATTCGAGACTGTAAGCAAAGAGCTGCATACTTAGCTCTCTGCGGACTGTTTGCTGCAGCTACGCTCCCGCGATCGCGATCGCGGCTTTTTTGCTGAGACGGAGACACGGCTGTCTCCGGCTCAAAAAGAAAATTCAGCTAATCAGGGGGGTTTCCAGGTACTCGGAAACCCCCCCTGCGTGCGCCACTGACCTGTACCCCATAAAATAATAACCAGCACCATAATTGAGCAGATCCATGCAGTGTGCGGCCACACATCCAATCCCTTGCAGCCACACACTACATAGATGTTATGATTCCAGCACTCCTGGTCAGAGGAGATCTTATGACAAGGACCGGAGCATGACTGGAACGGAAATGCTGGGGACGGGAGCAGGAAAGAATAATAGCCCCTGGCGCCCTAACTCTGTTGTCTCACCCGTGCTGTCAGAAATCCCTTGCGAGACTATGGTTTCTTGAGCCCTTGGCAGCCGCGTTTGAAGGGCGGATTATGTCTGCCCAACTCCGATGCCCCCCGGTCTTAATGAGAGACAAAGGGAAATCCGAGGCAGGATGATAACAAGAGGCCCTCTATCTAACAAACAGGCCAGGGGCTACGAGCTAACTAAAAAACCTAAAGTATGTGCGGAAAAACCGCCAGGGAAAAGGACAACCAAAATCCACTTGTCCAATACTCCTACCCGGCACCGCCGAATACCAGAGTGGACCTGTGGAAGCGGAACCCTCCACAAAATGCTCCAAACACAAATTATAAAGGGTAAAGCGGCCGAGCCGCTACACACGGCAGAGCCGCGACTCACGAACACCACTGGATGTTAAACGGTGATCAGTCAGGACTCCAGGGACGAGATGATAACTCCCGAGTACAGGACTTCAGAGGACTGGAATGACCGGATACAGCAGGACTGGAAACAGACTCTCAGCAAACAAGACAGCATGCAAGAAGCTATTACCGGCGTCTGTGAGAAGCCCTGAGAGTGTATTTAATGAGGAGTCCTCCAATCAGCTGCTGACAGAGCTGATTAGAATCAATGCCGTGCAGCTGCCTTGCTGCACGGCCAGAGAACAGGTGCACTTATTAATTCCAAAAGGACCCAGCAACGGGGAATGCGGTCCGCCAGTGGCGTCCCCGTTGCTAGGGTCCGTGCGGCTCAGCGCGCCCGGCGTCTAGCGTTGCTAGGGAGCCGGCGGTTGTACGCGCATGGCGTCCCTAGTTGCTAGGCGCCGGGCCGCGCAGACGAGCGGACCCCGGCGCCTAACAGTACCCCCCCCTTGAGGAGGGGTCAAGGAACCCCTAAAGCCAGGTTTCCGAGGAAATTCCCGAAAAAATGCCCTCTTGAGCCTCGGGGCATGAAGATCCTTATCCAGGACCCAAGACCTTTCCTCCGGACCATAGCCTCTCTCCAGTGAACCAGAAAATAAAGCCGGCCCCGGGACAATTTGGAATCGAGAACCTTCTCCACCAAGAACTCCTGTTATCCCTGTACATCCACCGGAGATCTACCCTGAGAGATCCTCCGAGGAAATCTACTGGAAGAAACGTATAGTTTCAACAGGGAGCAATGAAACGTATTTCCAATCCTGAGAGATCTTGGTAAACGTAACCGGAAGGCAACTGGGTTGACTCTTTTAATAATAAGAAATGGCCCAATAAATTTGGGTCCCAATCTAGCCGAGGATTGTCGAAGCCTGATGTTACGAGTCGACAACCATACCCTATCTCCCACCTTAAAAGTGCAAGGACGTCGGAGCCTGTCAGAAAATTTTTTCTCTCGAAAGGCCGCTTTTCTGAGAGCAAGGTGCACTTTTTTCCAAATGGCTCTGAGATGGGAGGTTAAGGTTAGCGAGGAGACTGAGGAATGATGAAAAAAAGAATTAGCTCTGGGGTGAAAACCAAAAACTGAAAAGAATGGAGACACTTTAGTGGAGGAATGACAAGAATTATTGTAAGCAAACTCCGCCAACGGAAGAAACTCGGACCAATCATTCTGGAGTTTGGCTGAATACAAACGCAAATACTGTTTCAATGATTGGTTAACTCGCTCGGTTTGCCCGTTGGATTGTGGGTGGTAACCGGATGTTAACGACAATTTCATCTTTAATGAAGCACAAAAACATTTCCAGAATTGTGCGATGAATTGTGGACCCTGATCAGAAACAATATCAGTAGGCAACCCATGAAGTCTGAAAACATGGCGGAGAAACAAAACTGCCAACCCTTGGGCAGATGGCAGTCGGGGAAGAGCAATGAAATGAGCCATCTTGCTAAAACGGTCCACTACCACCCATATGACTCGGAATCCGGCTGAAAGGGGAAGGTCAACCACAAAATCCATGGAAATATGAGACCATGGCCTGAGAGGGACATTTAAGGGCATAAGTTGCCCGATAGGCAAGGAACGGGGAACCTTATGCTGTGCACAGACCTGACATGAATAAACAAACTCCTTATCGTCTTTAGAAAGACCAGGCCACCATACTGAGCGAGAGACTAACTCCAAAGTCTTAGAGATTCCCGGATGCCCGGAAACTTTGTTATCATGGAATTCCGTTAAAACAGTAGCTCTCAAAAACTCAGGGACGTAAAGACGACCAGCAGGAGTATTTCCAGGAGCTTGGTGTTGAAGCTGTTTTAACTGGGTAAATAAATTTTGTGTGAGGCCTGCCCAGATGACAGAGGATGGAAGTATGGGAGTAACAGGACTGTTATTGTGAACCGGAAGAAAGCTGCGTGACAGGGCATCAGCCTTTGTATTCTTGGAACCAGGCCTGAAAGTGATTATAAATTTGAAACGAGTAAAAAATAAAGCCCAACGTGCCTGCCGGGCATTAAGCCGTTTAGCCGATTCGATGTATTGCAGGTTTTTATGGTCAGTCAATACTGAAATAGTATGTTTTGCTCCCTCCAGCCAATGCCTCCACTCCTCGAAAGCCCACTTTACCGCCAGTAACTCCCGATTACCAACGTCATAGTTGGATTCAGCGGAGGAGAATTTCCTGGACATAAAGGCACAAGGATGTAATTCCAGAGACTCCGGATCCTTTTGAGAAAGGACAGCCCCCACTCCAATCTCCAAGGCATCAACCTCCACAACAAAGGGCAATTCTGGATTGGGATGTCTGAGGACTGGAGCCGAGACAAAGGCTTGTTTCAAGGCCCGGAAGGACAACTCAGCTTCACGCGACCAGTTGGTAAGATCCGCTCCTTTCTTTGTCAGAGCTACAATGGGAGCAACCAGGTCAGAAAAAGAATGAATGAACCTCCTATAATAATTCGCAAACCCTAAAAAGCGCTGAATTGCTTTTAAATTGGTGGGTTGCGCCCAACTAAGGATGGCCTGGAGCTTCTTTGGTTCCATGGAAAATCCCCGAGGGGAAATAATGTACCCTAAAAAAGATACTTCCGTGATATGAAACTCACACTTCTCCAGCTTGGCATATAAATGATTCTCACGTAACTTTTGAAGAACCAGACGCACCTGGGTAACATGTTGTTCCATTGATTCAGAATAAATCAGGATGTCGTCTAAGTAAACGACCACGAATTTCCCTAGGAAGTCACGGAGCACATCGTTAATGAGGTCTTGAAAAACTGCTGGAGCATTAGACAAGCCGAACGGCATCACCAGGTACTCGTAGTGACCCGACTGAGTACTGAAGGCCGTCTTCCACTCATCTCCAGATTTAATTCGGATGAGGTTGTACGCTCCTCTAAGGTCAATTTTAGAAAAAAATCACAGCCGAACGTAACTGATCAAAGAGTACAGAAATCAGCGGCAAAGGATAAGTGTTTTTAACTGAGATCTTATTCAGGGCTCTAAAGTCAATGCAAGGTCTAAGCGAGCCATCCTTTTTCTCCACAAAGAAGAAGCGTGCACTTAAAGGAGATTTTGATGGTCTAATAAATCCTTTCCCTAGGCTCTCCTTAACATAATCATTCATAGCCGCAGTTTCTGGCCCGGATAATGCATATAGTCTTCCCTTTGGCAAAGCGGCACCAGGAATTAGCTCAATAGCACAATCATAAGGCCGATGGGGAGGCAGAATGTCCGCATTGCCTTTGGAAAAGACATCAGCAAACTCCTGGTATTCCACAGGAATGAGTTCTGGAATGACAGCTGCTACTCTGACTGGAAACGTAATACATTCCTCAGCACAAAAAGTTCCCCACTGTGAAATCTCCCCTGACCGCCAATCAATGGTGGGATTATGAAAGGCCAGCCAAGGGTGACCCAGAACAACTGGAACTGCTGGGCAATGAGTAAGAAAGAACTCGATTTTTTCAGAATGTAGAGCTCCTACTGTAAGTAATACAGGGGGTGTACAGAGAGAAATAACCCCATTGGACAGTGGACTCCCATCTAAGCCATGCATGGTGACACACCTACCCAAAGGTAACTGAGGAATGCCTAAGGCCTTAGCCCAAGTTAAATCCATAAAGTTTCCTGCAGCTCCACTGTCAACAAAAGCCGACACCGAAGAACTGAGGCTGCCAAAGGAAACTTTAACTGGGACTAAAAGGGAGTTATTCGAGGAGATAAGCTGCAGACCTAGGTGAACCCCCTCACAATTCACCTGGTCAAAGCGTTTCCCGACTTGTTCGGACAATTACGAGCAAAATGTCCCTTACCCCCACAGTACAGACAAAGACCAGAAATTTGCCTTCTGGCTCTTTCTTCAGGAGACAGCCGGGAGAGACCCATCTGCATGGGCTCCTCTACGTCTTCAGGAATGGAATATACACACGGACTTGACCTTACAGGTGCTCCTTTTTCAGCCCTCCGCTCTCTGAGACGATGATCAATCTTAATAGAAAGCTCCATGAACTTATCGAGAGTCTCAGGAGCGGGGTACTGAAGGAGACTGTCTTTTATAGACTCTGATAAGCCGAGGCGAAACTGACTGCGCAGGGCTGGGTCATTCCAGCCACAGTCGTTCGACCAACGGCGAAACTCCGTACAATAAATCTCCGCAGGATTCCTACCCTGTCTGAGAGCGCGCAACTGACTTTCAGCGGACGCCTCTCTATCAGGGTCATCATACAAGAGCCCTAAAGACCCAAAAAAAGCGTCAACTGACAACAATGCCGGATCCTCTGCTTTTAAACCAAATGCCCAGGTCTGAGGATCCCCCTGGAGCAAAGAAATAATAATCCCGACCCGCTGAGATTCAGTACCCGAGGAAGTCGGTCTTAAACGAAAATAAAGTTTACAGGATTCTTTAAAATTAAAAAACTCTTTCCTATCACCAGAAAAACGGTCAGGCAAATGCATCTTTGGTTCAGGGACTACCTTTGGGGAAGCTCGCAAAAGATCTTCCTGCAACTTCACCCGAAGAGAAAGATCCTGAACCATCTGAGTAAGTTCTTGAATCTGGCTGACTAAGAGCTGACCAGGATTTGGCCCTAAACCTGTTGGATTCATGAGGCCGATAAATTCTCACAAAACTGAATGAGAAAAAAATTAAACCCCGTTTAATTTTAAGTTTTGGTATGGCCGGTAATAATGTTATGATTCCAGCACTCCTGGTCAGAGGAGATCTTATGACAAGGACCGGAGCACTGGAATGGAATGCTGGGGACGGGAGCAGGAAAGAATAATAGCCCCTGGCGCCCTAACTCTGTTGTCTCACCCGTGCTGTCAGAAATCCCTTGCGAGACTATGGTTTCTTGAGCCCTTGGCAGCCGTGTTTGAAGGGCGGATTATGTCTGCCCAACTCCGATGCCCCCCGGTCTTAATGAGAGACAAAGGGAAATCCGAGGCAGGATGATAACAAGAGGCCCTCTATCTAACAAACAGGCCAGGGGCTACGAGCTAACTAAAAAACCTAAAGTATGTGCGGAAAAACCGCCAGGGAAAAGGACAACCAAAATCCACTTGTCCAATACTCCTACCCGGCACCGCAGAATACCAGAGTGGACCTGTGGAAGCGGAACCCTCCACATAATGCTCCAAACACAAATTATAAAGGGTAAAGCGGCCGAGCCGCTACACACGGCATAGCCGCGACTCACGAACACCACTGGATGTTAAACGGTGATCAGTCAGGACTCCAGGGACGAGATGATAACTCCCGAGTACAGGACTTCAGAGGACTGGAATGACCGGATACAGCAGGACTGGAAACAGACTCTCAGCAAACAAGACAGCATGCAAGAAGCTATTACCGGCGTCTGTGAGAAGCCCTGAGAGTGTATTTAATGAGGAGTCCTCCAATCAGCTGCTGACAGAGCTGATTAGAATCAATGCCGTGCAGCTACCTTGCTGCACGGCCAGAGAACAGGTGCACTTATTAATTCCTAAAGGACCCAGCAACGGGGAACGCGGTCCGCCAGTGGCGTCCCCGTTGGTAGGGTCCGTGCGGCTCAGCGCGCCCGGCGTCTAGCGTTGCTAGGGAGATGGCGGTTGTACGCGCACGGCGTCCCTAGTTGCTAGGCGCCGGGCCGCGCAGACGAGCGGACCCCGGCGCCTAACAATAGATCTGTTGAGCCGCAACGCTGATCACCCCCTACACAAAGTACATGGTGAACTTCAAATAGTTAAAACTCTCCAGCTTGAAATTCTCTAGCTTTCTATGCAAGGGCAGATAGCTCAATGAATGAAGTCTCCACCTGCAATGTCATAGGCAACGGGTTCGAATCCCGGCACATCCGCATCCCGAAATGTAATAAAGGACAGTGCGACTGAACAACAAAGCTCTCAAGTCAAGTCCATGAATGCTGTATAGGTATCAGCTACAAAAGGGGTGCCTGGCACACAGCGCAGTTGCCCTGAGGGCACAACAGCCAGCGGCTTGTAATGAGTCAAATTGACTCATTACAAGCCGTCTGTGCTGTGCTGTGTGCGCTTGTGCGCTGCGCTGGAGAAGAGCAGCAGTGCCGGAGGCAGGGGAGAAGGAGGAAGAGGGAGAGGGACTGGAGCCGCAGCACCGCTATGTAATTGGTAGAGGCTTCATCCCAGCATTCATAGCGGCGGCGGGCAGCCAATGAGGAAGCAGAGAGACAGCTGCAGCAGCACCTCTACCAATTACATAGCGCTGCTGTGGCTCCAGTCCCCCTCCCTCCTCCTCCTTCTCCCCTGCCCGGGATCTGCCAGCACCGAGGAGCCTGAGTCAGCATGGAGAGATGGTAAGTATCTATCTTTCTGTCTGTCTGTCTGTCTCTATCTATCTATCTAGCTATCTATATGTAAAAAGAGGGTCTGTCTGCCGCAATGTGTAAAAAGGGGGACTCTGTCTGCCGTAATGTGTAAAAAGGGGGATGCTGTCTGCCGCAATGTGTAAAAAGGGGGACGCTGCCTGCCGTAATGTGTAAAAAGGGGGACTGGCTGCCGTAATGTGTAAAAAGGGGGATGCTGTCTGCCGTAATGTGTAAAAAGGGGGATGCTGTCTGCCGCAATGTGTAAAAAGGGGGACTGCCTGCCGTAATGTGTAAAAAGGGGGATAATGTCTGCCGTAATGTGTAAAAAGGGGGACTGCCTGCCGTAATGTGTAAAAAGGGGGACTGCCTGCCGTAATGTGTAAAAAGGGGGATAATGTCTGCCGTAATGTGTAAAAAGGGGGACTGCCTGCCGTAATGTGTAAAAAGGGGGACTGCCTGCCGTAATGTGTAAAAAGGGGGATAATGTCTGCCGTAATGTGTAAAAAGGGGGACTGCCTGCCGTAATGTGTAAAAAGGGGGATAATGTCTGCTGTAATGTGTAAAAAGGGGGACTGTCTGCCGTAATGTGTAAAAAGGGGGATAATGTCTACCGTAATGTGTAAAAAGGGGGACTGCCTGCCGTAATGTGTAAAAAGGGGGATAATGTCTGCTGTAATGTGTAAAAAGGGGGACGCTGTCTGCCATAATGTGTAAAAAGGGGGACTGGCTGCCGTAATGTGTAAAAAGGGGGACTGCCTGCCGTAATGTGTAAAAAGGGGGATAATGTCTTCCGTAATGTGTAAAAAGGGGGACTGCCTGCCGTAATGTGTAAAAAGGGGGATAATGTCTGCTGTAATGTGTAAAAAGGGGGACTGGCTGCCGTAATGTGTAAAAAGGGGGATAATGTCTACCGTAATGTGTAAAAAGGGGGACGCTGCCTGCCGTAATGTGTAAAAAGGGGGACTGCCTGCCGTAATGTGTAAAAAGGGGGATAATGTCTGCTGTAATGTGTAAAAAGGGGGACGCTGTCTGCCGTAATGTGTAAAAAGGGGGACTGGCTGCCGTAATGTGTAAAAAGGGGGACTGGCTGCCGTAATGTGTAAAAAGGGGACTGGCTGTCGTAATGTGTAAAAGGGGGCTCTACCTGGTGTTGTGGCGCTACTGTGCGGTGTAATTTGAATAATGGAGACTACTGTGCACTGTAGTATGAATTGGTATTATTTTGTGGCCACATCCCTTCCCCATGAAGCCACGCCCCTATATACTTTGCGCGCGCCTATGGCGCGCACTGCCCCATCTTGCATAGGGGGGGCACCAACGCCGTTTCTTGCACACAGCGCTAAAAGAGATAGAGATATTCTTATTTTAATCCAGATCCATCCTAAATAACTAATGATTTTTAAAAACTCAAAAATATACAGATAAATATGGTCTAAATGTAAGAAAAGAATTTACAGTATATATATTGATAATCATGTATACAGTACATCCTGATAGAGTCCATAATAATTCCAGTGGGAATATTCTTACCTTTTTAATCCAGGTCCATCCTAACAGTGCCAGATTAAGGTCCTCATAGGCCTGGAGCTGAAATTTATGAAGGGCCTATTGTGCGCCACCGCAAGGGGTGTGACCAGCATGATGGGGGTGTGGCCAGTGCTGTATACATATATATATTTGTGTGTGTGTGTATGTGTGTGAAACAGAAAAAACTCAGTGCTTAAATTATTATCTCCTATATAATAGCCCTGTGATTCTGTGCCTGGGTCTCTAACGCTGGGCATGGCTAGGAGCTCTCATTGGGTTAGTGGCAGGTCTATCACACCCAGTCCACAGCTGATTGGGTGAGAAACGCCCTCCCACACAGGTTACATCCAATGGGAGGCTTTGCCCTTTGCCTGCTGTGTTTTCACAGAGCAGGATTAGCAATGGGGCTGATGGAGCTGCAGCTCCAGGCCCACAACCCAAAATAGTCCCACTGCATCTGCAGCAACACACCCTCGAACACTTTACACATAAACATTGATACACATTCGAAAAGGGGGCGTGGTCACGGGTACACCGCCGTGGTCACGCCCATTTTCCTATACTTTCAATGGAAGCTTGGAGAGTCAAAAAACGGTACAGACCATAAAAAAAAAGGTCCTGTACCTGCCAAAAAGGTGCAGCTGGAGGGTATGCCACTGCATCTGCAGCAAGTCTCTGTGCTGCATATAGGGGGAAAACATCCTTTTACTGCAGCGTCCTATGGGAGTCATTCCAAGTTGTTTGCTAGCTGCATTCGTTCGCTGTGCAGTGATCAGGCAAAAACTCGGCACTTCTGCGCATTAGAGATGAGCGCCTGAAATTTTTCGGGTTTTGTGTTTTGGTTTTGGGTTCGGTTCCGCGGCCGTGTTTTGGGTTCGAACGCGTTTTGGCAAAACCTCACCGAATTTTTTTTGTCGGATTCGGGTGTGTTTTGGATTCGGGTGTTTTTTTCCAAAAACACTAAAAAACAGCTTAAATCATAGAATTTGGGGGTCATTTTGATCCCAAAGTATTATTAACCTCAAAAACCATAATTTACACTCATTTTCAGTCTATTCTGAATACCTCACACCTCACAATATTATTTTTAGTCCTAAAATTTGCACCGAGGTCGCTGTGTGAGTAAGATAAGCGACCCTAGTGGCCGACACAAACACCGGGCCCATCTAGGAGTGGCACTGCAGTGTCACGCAGGATGTCCCTTCCAAAAAACCCTCCCCAAACAGCACATGACGCAAAGAAAAAAAGAGGCGCAATGAGGTAGCTGTGTGAGTAAGATTAGCGACCCTAGTGGCCGACACAAACACCGGGCCCATCTAGGAGTGGCACTGCAGTGTCACGCAGGATGGCCCTTCCAAAAAACCCTCCCCAAACAGCACATGACGCAAAGAAAAAAAGAGGCGCAATGAGGTAGCTGTGTGAGTAAGATTAGCGACCCTAGTGGCCGACACAAACACCGGGCCCATCTAGGAGTGGCACTGCAGTGTCACGCAGGATGTCCCTTCCAAAAAACCCTCCCCAAACAGCACATGACGCAAAGAAAAAAAGAGGCGCAATGAGGTAGCTGTGTGAGTAAGATTAGCGACCCTAGTGGCCGACACAAACACCGGGCCCATCTAGGAGTGGCACTGCAGTGTCACGCAGGATGGCCCTTCCAAAAAACCCTCCCCAAACAGCACATGACGCAAAGAAAAAAAGAGGCGCAATGAGGTAGCTGTGTGAGTAAGATTAGCGACCCTAGTGGCCGACACAAACACCGGGCCCATCTAGGAGTGGCACTGCAGTGTCACGCAGGATGTCCCTTCCAAAAAACCCTCCCCAAACAGCACATGACGCAAAGAAAAAAAGAGGCTTTTTACTGATATTTGGTGTTTTGGATTTGACATGCTCTGTACTATGACATTGGGCATCGGCCTTGGCAGACGACGTTGCTGGCATTTCATCGTCTCGGCCATGACTAGTGGCAGCAGCTTCAGCACGAGGTGGAAGTGGATCTTGATCTTTCCCTAATTTTGGAACCTCAACATTTTTGTTCTCCATATTTTAATAGGCACAACTAAAAGGCACCTCAGGTAAACAATGGAGATGGATGGATTGGATACTAGTATACAATTATGGACGGGCTGCCGAGTGCCGACACAGAGGTAGCCACAGCCGTGAACTACCGCACTGTACTGTGTCTGCTGCTAATATATAGACTGGTTGATAAAGAGATAGTATACTCGTAACTAGTATGTATGTATAAAGAAAGAAAAAAAAACCACGGTTAGGTGGTATATACAATTATGGACGGGCTGCCGAGTGCCGACACAGAGGTAGCCACAGCCGTGAACTACCGCACTGTACACTGGTTGATAAAGAGATAGTAGTATACTCGTAACAACTAGTATGACACTATGACGACGGTATAAAGAATGAAAAAAAAACCACGGTTAGGTGGTATATATTATAATAATAATACAATTATGGATGGACGGACTGCCTGCCGACTGCCGACACAGAGGTAGCCACAGCCGTGAACTACCGCACTGTACACTGGTTGATAAAGAGATAGTAGTATACTCGTAACAACTAGTATGACACTATGACGACGGTATAAAGAATGAAAAAAAAACCACGGTTAGGTGGTATATATTATAATAATAATACAATTATGGATGGACGGACTGCCTGCCGACTGCCGACACAGAGGTAGCCACAGCCGTGAACTACCGCACTGTACACTGGTTGATAAAGAGATAGTAGTATACTCGTAACAACTAGTATGACACTATGACGACGGTATAAAGAATGAAAAAAAAACCACAGTTAGGTGGTATATATTATAATAATAATACAATTATGGATGGACGGACTGCCTGCCGACTGCCGACACAGAGGTAGCCACAGCCGTGAACTACCGCACTGTACACTGGTTGATAAAGAGATAGTAGTATACTCGTAACAACTAGTATGACACTATGACGGTATAAAGAATGAAAAAAAAACCACGGTTAGGTGGTATATATTATAATAATAATACAATTATGGATGGACGGACTGCCTGCCGACTGCCGACACAGAGGTAGCCACAGCCGTGAACTACCGCACTGTACACTGGTTGATAAAGAGATAGTAGTATACTCGTAACAATTAGGATGACACTATGACGGTATAAAGAATGAAAAAAAAACCACGGTTAGGTGGTAGGTATATAATAATAAATAATACAATTCTGGTCGGACGGACTGCCTGCCGTGTGCCGACACAGAGGTAGCCACAGCCGTGAACTACCGCACTGTACACTGGTTGATAAAGAGATAGTAGTATACTCGTAACAATTAGGATGACACTATGACGGTATAAAGAATGAAAAAAAAACCACGGTTAGGTGGTAGGTATATAATAATAAATAATACAATTCTGGTCGGACGGACTGCCTGCCGTGTGCCGACACAGAGGTAGCCACAGCCGTGAACTACCGCACTGTACACTGGTTGATAAAGAGATAGTAGTATACTCGTAACAATTAGGATGACACTATGACGGTATAAAGAATGAAAAAAAAACCACGGTTAGGTGGTAGGTATATAATAATAAATAATACAATTCTGGTCGGACGGACTGCCTGCCGTGTGCCGACACAGAGGTAGCCACAGCCGTGAACTACCGCACTGTACACTGGTTGATAAAGAGATAGTAGTATACTCGTAACAATTAGGATGACACTATGACGGTATAAAGAATGAAAAAAAAACCACGGTTAGGTGGTAGGTATATAATAATAAATAATACAATTCTGGTCGGACGGACTGCCTGCCGTGTGCCGACACAGAGGTAGCCACAGCCGTGAACTACCGCACTGTACACTGGTTGATAAAGAGATAGTAGTATACTCGTAACAATTAGGATGACACTATGACGGTATAAAGAATGAAAAAAAAACCACGGTTAGGTGGTAGGTATATAATAATAAATAATACAATTCTGGTCGGACGGACTGCCTGCCGTGTGCCGACACAGAGGTAGCCACAGCCGTGAACTACCGCACTGTACACTGGTTGATAAAGAGATAGTAGTATACTCGTAACAATTAGGATGACACTATGACGGTATAAAGAATGAAAAAAAAAACCACGGTTAGGTGGTAGGTAAATAATACAATTCTGGTCGGACGGACTGCCTGCCGTGTGCCGACACAGAGGTAGCCACAGCCGTGAACTACCGCACTGTACACTGGTTGATAAAGAGATAGTAGTATACTCGTAACAATTAGGATGACACTATGACGGTATAAAGAATGAAAAAAAAACCACGGTTAGGTGGTAGGTATATAATAATAAATAATACAATTCTGGTCGGACGGACTGCCTGCCGTGTGCCGACACAGAGGTAGCCACAGCCGTGAACTACCGCACTGTACACTGGTTGATAAAGAGATAGTAGTATACTCGTAACAATTAGGATGACACTATGACGGTATAAAGAATGAAAAAAAAACCACGGTTAGGTGGTAGGTATATAATAATAAATAATACAATTCTGGTCGGACGGACTGCCTGCCGTGTGCCGACACAGAGGTAGCCACAGCCGTGAACTACCGCACTGTACTGTGTCTGCTGCTAATATAGACTGGTTGATATTTAAAGAGATATTAGTAGTATACAACAATACTATACTGGTGGTCAGGCACTGGTCACCACTCCTGCAGCAAAAGTGTGCACTGTTAATTAATATAATTGTACTCCTGGCTCCTGCTAACAACCTGCAGTGCTCCCCAGTCTCCCCCACAATTAATTATAAGCTTTTAATTTATACATTGATGACTGTGCAGCACACTGGGCTGAGCTGAGTGCACACAGACTGAGTCACACTGTGTGACTGACTGTGCTGTGTATCGTTTTTTTTTTCAGGCAGAGAACGGATATAGCAGAGAGAAGTGAACGGATATATTATATTAAATAAAAGTTAACTAGCAACTGCACTGGTCACTGACTGTGGTAAACTAACTCTGTCTGCGACTCTGCACAATCTCTCTCTATCTAATCTATCTATCTCTATTCTAATGGAGAGGACGCCAGACACGTCCTCTCCCTATCAATCTCAATGCACGAGTGAAAATGGCGGCGACGCGCGGCTCCTTATATAGAATCCGAGTCTCGCGATAGAATCCGAGCCTCGCGAGAATCCGACAGCGTCATGATGACGTTCGGGCGCGCTCGGGTTAACCGAGCAAGGCGGGAAGATCCGAGTCGCTCGGACCCGTGGAAAAAAAAGTGAAGTTCGTGCGGGTTCGGATTCAAAGAAACCGAACCCGCTCATCTCTACTGCGCATGCGTATGCAGCGCAATGCAGCGCAATGCGCACGTGCGGCGTACTATTACTACGAATGATGCCGTTTTACATAGGGTCTAGCGATGCTTTTCAGTCGCACAGGCAGCCGCAGAGTGATTGACAGGAAGAGGGCGTTTCTGGGTGTCAACTGACCGTTTTCACGGAGTGTTCGGAAAAACCCGGCCGAACGCAGGGCATGTTCATGACGTCAAATCAGGAACTGAATGGTCTGAAGTGATCGCAAGCGCTGAGTAGGTCTGAAGCTACTCTGAAACTGCACAAAATATTTTTGTACCCGCTCTCCCATCCCTTCGTTCCCACTTTTGCTAAGCTAAAATACACTCCCACTGGGCGGCGGCATAGCATTTGCACTGCTGCTAAAAACTGCTAGCGAGCGATCAACTCGGAATGACCACCAATGTCTTGCTGCCAGTCCGCCTGCCCCCTCCGGCATCAACAATTCCCACTCTCTAGCCGCGCCGCAGTTGGAACAAAAGCTGCTGCGGCCACCGGCATAGATGTGTATGAAAGCGGCGCAGCGGAAGGCTTTCATAGCCCTCCCTGCGCCGCATACTCTCTGAGCCCGGAGCCTCCTCTGCGCGTGATGTCACAGAAGTGCCTCCCCGCCACAGCCGCACCCAGATCCCCAGAGGCCCTGACTCCGCAACACAGCACCTGGGCTGCCAGCCTGGAAGCCCCGATATGGCTAATGTAATGGATAGAGTGGGTGATATCGCGGAGGGTAATGTCTGGACGCTGAATCAATGTAAAAGGTGACAGTGCTGTGCAGTGCAGTGGGTGTGCAGTCAGGGCCGGTGCTAGAGTGTTCGCCGGCCCCCTGCAAACTATAAATTTGCACCCTCGCATACTTTACAAACGCACAGCGCACATAATGACCCCTGTACCAGAGACGCTTACACATGTAATGCCCCCTGAACCAGTGACGCTTACACATGTCACGCCCCCCCTGTACCAGTGACGCTTACACAAGTAACACCCCCTGTAGCAGTGACGCTTACACACGTAACGCCCCATGTAGCAGTGACGCTTAGACACGTAACGCCCCCTGTAGCAGTGACGCTTACACACGTAACGCCCTCTGTAGCGGTGCCGCTTACACACGTAACGCCCCTCTGTACCAGTGATGCTTACACACGTAATGCCCCCTCTACCAGTACCGCTTACACGCGTTACATCCCCCATACCAGTGACGCTTACACACGTAACGCCCTCTGTACCAGTGCCGCTTACACACGTAACGCCCCCTGTACCAGTGCCGCTTACACACGTAACGCCCCCTGTAGCAGTGACGCTTACACACATAACGCCCCCTGTAGCAGTGACGCTTACACACGTAACGCCCCCCTGTACCAGTGTCGCTTACACACGTAACGCCCCTCTGTACCAGTGACGCTTACACACGTAATGCCCCCTCTACCAGTACCGCTTACACATATAACGCCCTCTGTACCAGTGTTGCTTACACAAGTAACGCCCCCTATACCAGTGTCGGTTACACACGTAACACCCCCTGTACCAGTGCCGCTTACACACATAACGCCTCCTGTACCAGTGACGCTTACACACGTAACACCCCCTGTACCAGTGACGCTTACACACATTATGCAGCACTCACACATACACATACACATACACACACAATAGACACATATATATACAAACACACACACACACACACTGTTAGGGTCTCCTGCCCTGTGCTGCCACGTCGTCATGGCAACCGGGAGACAAGAGCTAGTGGAGTAACCTGAGCACAGCTGATACTCCGGTTCGGGTCTTTTGCTGTGCAGTGGTTATAGGCTCTGTGCACGGCAGGGGATCCGGTGCTGGTTTTTGTGCTCACAGTCTGTGAGGTCTGAGTGGGGCGTGGACAGCACCTGCTTTATAAGGCCTCTTTTCAGGGTAAGCAGATGCTGCTGAATCTTTGTTGGTTAGTCAGTTCATGAAAGTTAGCCAGTACTGTGTAGCTTTGTATTTGTTTGTTGCTTACTGCAAATAGGCCTGGGGATTTGGTATTACACTCTGCCAATCCAGACCTAGCAGTAAGACTGGAGTCAGTCGTTTAGCTTGCTGGGGTTCTGTTACTACTCTGTGAACTTAGCAAGTTTGCGGCTGTATTCTAAGACTTGCCTGTCTAATCCTGTCTCACTGTGCTAGGTGTCAGGGGTCAGTTTAGTGGCAGTAAGCTAAAACCTGTGCACTGCAAGTGAGAATTAGGATTGTGGAGATTCTCCTTGTGTCTATCATTCCATCTCTGACCAAGGAGTTTACTGCCACACCCGTTGGTAACCCTTTAGGGTTTTGCTGTTGCCCTTAGCAACAGCATTTCGGGTTCTCTACGTATTAAAACACAACATCTTGCTTTTCCATCTGAGCAGTTCTAATACAAGGGAGATACCCAGTTCCTTAGCCTCTGGGCTTCTCTGTTCACTTTGTGTGTATTTTGTTACCCTATCACCTTCTGTGTACATTATGTCATATCCCCCAGTTTGTCTGTGAGTCCATCTGTTTTGCATAACAGTTCAAACACCAGTACATTCCTGCAGACACTGGTGTGCATAACATATTCAGCAGCCTAATACTCCTGTTGAAATTTTGTGGGAATATGGAGCATACCCCTCAAAATACGTTGCAACAGGTGGTCGATCAGGTGCAGGTCCTGACTCGACAATTTAATGATTTGTCCATTAAAATGCACACCTCCCAGGCTGCTGGCGGAGCTCCCGCAGCAGCAGCACCTGCAGGGGTTAAGGAGCCGAAAGTAAATCTCCCGGATCGTTTTTCTGGAGATCGCTCGCAGTTCTTTTGTTTCAAGGAGAGCTGCAAGCTATACTTCCGGCTTAGGCCTCAGTCTTCTGGGTCGGAGATTCAGCGGGTAGGCATAGTGATTTCCTTGCTACAAGGAGACCCACAGGTCTGGGCATATGGGTTGCAGCCTGACTGTCCGTCGCTTAAAAGTGTTGATGCTTTTTTTACGGCACTGGGCATGTTGTATGATGACCCTGACAAGACGGCCTCAGCCGAGGCTCAGATTTCGATCCTTAAGCAAGGGCGAAGGCCAGTTGAGGTTTACTGTACGGAGTTTCGGAGGTTGGCCCATGATACCCAGTGGAATGACCCAGCCCTGAGACACCAGTACCGAAGAGGTCTTTCTAACCAGATAAAGGACCAACTGGTACAATATCCCTTGCCTGATAGCTTGGATCAGCTCATGCAGTTATCCATCCGGGTGGATAGACGGCTGAGAGAGCGTAGGCTTGAAAGGGAGACTGAGATTTCCTTCCTTCCCAAGGGAACCTCAGACTCTGAGGAATTTTCTGAGGAGCCTATGCAGATTGGGGCTACCCGCCTCTCCTCGCGTGAGAAGACGCGGAGGAGACAGCAGGGGTTGTGTTTGTACTGTGGGAATAAAGGTCATGTGGTAGTATCATGCCCAGAAAAGCCGGAAAACTTCAGGGCCTGAGGGTGATGGGAAATATCCTGTCAGGCCAGAAGTCAGAATTTCCCAAGAAGACTTATCATTCCGGTGACCTTGAAGATCCTCGGTCAAACTGTCAAGACTGAGGCCTTTGTGGACAGTGGGGCCGACGGGGTTTTTATGGACCGCCAATTCGCCCTGAAAGACTCTGTTCCCTTAGTACCCTTGGCATCGGAAATTGAGATTTGTGGGTTAAACGGGGAACCATTATCCCAAGGTAAAATTACCTCTTGCACTAGCCAGATTTCTTTGTTTATTGGAGCCACACACTCTGAAAAATTGTCCTTTTATGTGACTGTCTGTACTTTTGCCCCATTGGTGTTGGGGTTACCCTGGTTAAGGGCCCACAATCCTCAATTTGACTGGGTCTCTGGGGAGATTCTTAGTTGGGGTACTGATTGTTTCAGGAGTTGCTTGAGCCTTCCAGTCAGGCTCTCGCAGCTAAGTTTGCCAGGATTGCCAGGGTGTTATGCAGATTTTGCGGACGTGTTCTCCAAAAAAGTTGCAGAGGTACTACCTCCCCATCGCCCCTATGACTGTGCCATTGATTTGTTGCCAAATGCTAAGCTTCCCAAGAGCAGGTTGTACTCCCTGTCACGTCCTGAGACTCAGGCTATGGCAGAGTACATTCAGGAGAACTTGGCTAAGGGATTTATCAGACCTTCACAGTCTCCAGTTGGGTCGGGGTTCTTCTTCGTGGGTAAAAAGGACGGTTCATTGCGACCCTGCATCGACTTCAGGGAATTGAACCGTATCACAATTAAAAACTCATACCCACTGCCTCTCATTTCGGTCTTGTTTGACCAGCTTCGTACTGCCACCATTTTTTCTAAGATTGACCTACGCGGTGCGTACAATCTAATCCGAATAAGAGAGGGGGATGAATGGAAGACTGCCTTTAATACCCACTCAGGGCATTATGAATATTTGGTGATGCCTTTTGGGCTCTGTAATGCCCCGGCAGTCTTCCAGGATTTCATGAATGATGTGCTCAGGGAATATTTGGATAGATTCTTAGTTGTATACTTAGATGACATCCTAATCTTCTCCCATTCCCTGGAGGAACATCGGAAGCATGTACGCTTAGTCCTCCAGAAACTCAGAGACCACCGGCTTGGGGCGAAGCTGGAGAAGTGCGAATTTGAAGTTCAGCAAATCGCATTTCTAGGATATATTATCTCCCCAGAAGGTTTCCAAATGGAGGGTTCCAAGGTACAGGCAGTCCTGGATTGGGTGCAGCCCACTAGTTTGAAGGCGCTTCAGCGTTTCCTGGGCTTTGCGAATTTTTATAGACGATTTATCGCTGGATTTTCGTCTATAGTGGCGCCCTTGGTGGCACTCACTAAGAAAGGGGCGGATGTTGCTCACTGGTCTTGTGAGGCTAAAGCGGCTTTTGCCCGTCTCAAAAGGGCATTTGTTTCGGCCAAGGTGCTGCGACACCCAGATCCAGAGCGTCCTTTTGTGGTGGAGGTGGATGCCTCTGAGATGGGTATTGGGGCAGTGCTTTCTCAGATGGGAGTGTCTGATAATCGCCTTCATCCCTGTGCTTACTTTTCCCGTAAATTTTCGCCTGCCGAGATGAATTATGACGTGGGTAACCGGGAATTGTTGGCTATTAAGGATGCACTCGAGGAGTGGAGACACTGGCTTGAGGGGGCTAAGTTTGTGGTCTCAATTCTCACTGACCATAAGAATCTGGCATATTTAGAGTCAGCGAAGCGTCTCAATGCCAGGCAGGCACGATGGGCTTTGTTTTTTGCTCGCTTTAATTTTTTGATAACATATCGCCCTGGGTCAAAAAACATCAAGGCTGATGCGCTCTCGCGGAGTTTTGCTCCAATCCAGGAGACCACCGAGGAGCCGTTGCCCATTGTTTCCCCATCATGTATTAAAGTGGGCATTACCCAGGACCTCTTATCATTAGTCCTTAGAGCACAGGAGCAGGCTCCTCCAGACCTTCCGGTAGGTCTTTTGTTTGTGCCTCCTAGGTTAAGACAGCGAGTGTTCCTGGAATTCCATGCCAAGAAGTCGGCAGGTCACCCGGGTATTGCGAGAACTCGGGAGTTGCTATCTAGGGCGGTGTGGTGGCCCTCGGTGGCTAAGGATGTGGATCAGTGGGTTCGGGCATGTGACATCTGTGCCCGAAATAAGACTCCTAGAGGGGTTCCTGTTGGCCCATTACATCCACTCTCTATCCCATCTAAGCCATGGACCCACATTTCAATGGATTTTGTGGTGGACTTGCCCAAATCCTCGGGGATGACAGCCATCTGGGTTGTCGTTGACAGGTTTTCGAAGATGGCGCACTTCGTTCCACTGGTTGGGCTGCCATCAGCCAGACGCCTGTCTGAATTATTTATGCTGCATGTTGTGCGTCTCCACGGGTTGCCACTTGATGTGGTCTCTGACCGCGGATCCCAGTTTGTGGTAGAGATGAGTGCCTGAAATTTTTCGGGTTTTGTGTTTTGGTTTTGGGTTCGGTTCCGCGGCCGTGTTTTGGGTTCGAACGCGTTTTGGCAAAACCTCACCGAATTATTTTTGTCGGATTCGGGTGTGTTTTGGATTCGGGTGTTTTTTTCCAAAAACACTAAAAAACAGCTTAAATCATAGAATTTGGGGGTCATTTTGATCCCAAAGTATTATTAACCTCAAAAACCATAATTTACACTCATTTTCAGTCTATTCTGAATACCTCACACCTCACAATATTATTTTTAGTCCTAAAATTTGCACCGAGGTCGCTGTGTGAGTAAGATAAGCGACCCTAGTGGCCGACACAAACACCGGGCCCATCTAGGAGTGGCACTGCAGTGTCACGCAGGATGTCCCTTCCAAAAAACCCTCCCCAAACAGCACATGACGCAAAGAAAAAAAGAGGCGCAATGAGGTAGCTGTGTGAGTAAGATTAGCGACCCTAGTGGCCGACACAAACACCGGGCCCATCTAGGAGTGGCACTGCAGTGTCACGCAGGATGGCCCTTCCAAAAAACCCTCCCCAAACAGCACATGACGCAAAGAAAAAAAGAGGCGCAATGAGGTAGCTGTGTGAGTAAGATTAGCGACCCTAGTGGCCGACACAAACACCGGGCCCATCTAGGAGTGGCACTGCAGTGTCACGCAGGATGGCCCTTCCAAAAAACCCTCCCCAAACAGCACATGACGCAAAGAAAAAAAGAGGCGCAATGAGGTAGCTGACTGTGTGAGTAAGATTAGCGACCCTAGTGGCCGACACAAACACCGGGCCCATCTAGGAGTGGCACTGCAGTGTCACGCAGGATGTCCCTTCCAAAAAACCCTCCCCAAACAGCACATGACGCAAAGAAAAAAAGAGGCGCAATGAGGTAGCTGTGTGAGTAAGATTAGCGACCCTAGTGGCCGACACAAACACCGGGCACATCTAGGAGTGGCACTGCAGTGTCACGCAGGATGTCCCTTCCAAAAAACCCTCCCCAAACAGCACATGACGCAAAGAAAAAAAGAGGCGCAATGAGGTAGCTGTGTGAGTAAGATTAGCGACCCTAGTGGCCGACACAAACACCGGGCCCATCTAGGAGTGGCACTGCAGTGTCACGCAGGATGTCCCTTCCAAAAAACCCTCCCCAATCAGCACATGATGCAAAGAAAAAGAAAAGAAAAAAGAGGTGCAAGATGGAATTATCCTTGGGCCCTCCCACCCACCCTTATGTTGTATAAACAAAACAGGACATGCACACTTTAACCAACCCATCATTTCAGTGACAGGGTCTGCCACACGACTGTGACTGATATGACGGGTTGGTTTGGACCCCCCCCAAAAAAGAAGCAATTAATCTCTCCTTGCACAAACTGGCTCTACAGAGGCAAGATGTCCACCTCATCTTCACCCTCCGATATATCACCGTGTACATCCCCCTCCTCACAGATTATCAATTCGTCCCCACTGGAATCCACCATCTCAGCTCCCTGTGTACTTTGTGGAGGCAATTGCTGCTGGTCAATGTCTCCGCGGAGGAATTGATTATAATTCATTTTAATGAACATCATCTTCTCCACATTTTCTGGATGTAACCTCGTACGCCGATTGCTGACAAGGTGAGCGGCGGCACTAAACACTCTTTCGGAGTACACACTTGTGGGAGGGCAACTTAGGTAGAATAAAGCCAGTTTGTGCAAGGGCCTCCAAATTGCCTCTTTTTCCTGCCAGTATAAGTACGGACTGTGTGACGTGCCTACTTGGATGCGGTCACTCATATAATCCTCCACCATTCTATCAATGTTGAGAGAATCATATGCAGTGACAGTAGACGACATGTCCGTAATCGTTGTCAGGTCCTTCAGTCCGGACCAGATGTCAGCATCAGCAGTCGCTCCAGACTGCCCTGCATCACCGCCAGCGGGTGGGCTCGGAATTCTGAGCCTTTTCCTCGCACCCCCAGTTGCGGGAGAATGTGAAGGAGGAGATGTTGACAGGTCGCGTTCCGCTTGACTTGACAATTTTGTCACCAGCAGGTCTTTCAACCCCAGCAGACCTGTGTCTGCCGGAAAGAGAGATCCAAGGTAGGCTTTAAATCTAGGATCGAGCACGGTGGCCAAAATGTAGTGCTCTGATTTCAACAGATTGACCACCCGTGAATCCTTGTTAAGCGAATTAAGGGCTGCATCCACAAGTCCCACATGCCTAGCGGAATCGCTCCCTTTTAGCTCCTTCTTCAATGCCTCCAGCTTCTTCTGCAAAAGCCTGATGAGGGGAATGACCTGACTCAGGCTGGCAGTGTCTGAACTGACTTCACGTGTGGCAAGTTCAAAGGGCATCAGAACCTTGCACAACGTTGAAATCATTCTCCACTGCACTTGAGACAGGTGCATTCCATCTCCTATATCGTGCTCAATTGTATAGGCTTGAATGGCCTTTTGCTGCTCCTCCAACCTCTGAAGCATATAGAGGGTTGAATTCCACCTCGTTACCACTTCTTGCTTCAGATGATGGCAGGGCAGGTTCAGTAGTTTTTGGTGGTGCTCCAGTCTTCTGTACGTGGTGCCTGTACGCCGAAAGTGTCCCGCAATTTTTCTGGCCACCGACAGCATCTCTTGCACGCCCCTGTCGTTTTTAAAAAAATTCTGCACCACCAAATTCAAGGTATGTGCAAAACATGGGACGTGCTGGAATTTGCCCATATTTAATGCACACACAATATTGCTGGCGTTGTCCGATGCCACAAATCCACAGGAGAGTCCAATTGGGGTAAGCCATTCCGCGATGATCTTCCTCAGTTGCCGTAAGAGGTTTTCAGCTGTGTGCGTATTCTGGAAAGCGGTGATACAAAGCGTAGCCTGCCTAGGAAAGAGTTGGCGTTTGCGAGATGCTGCTACTGGTGCCGCCGCTGCTGTTCTTGCGGCGGGAGTCCATACATCTACCCAGTGGGCTGTCACAGTCATATAGTCCTGACCCTGCCCTGCTCCACTTGTCCACATGTCCGTGGTTAAGTGGACATTGGGTACAACTGCATTTTTTAGGAGACTGGTGAGTCTTTTTCTGACGTCCGTGTACATTCTCGGTATCGCCTGCCTAGAGAAGTGGAACCTAGATGGTATTTGGTAACGGGGGCACACTGCCTCAATAAATTGTCTAGTTCCCTGTGAACTAACGGCGGATACCGGACGCACGTCTAACACCAACATAGTTGTCAAGGACTCAGTTATCCGCTTTGCAGTAGGATGACTGCTGTGATATTTCATCTTCCTCGCAAAGGACTGTTGAACAGTCAATTGCTTACTGGAAGTAGTACAAGTGGGCTTACGACTTCCCCTCTGGGATGACCATCGACTCCCAGCGGCAACAACAGCAGCGCCAGCAGCAGTAGGCGTTACACGCAAGGATGCATCGGAGGAATCCCAGGCAGGAGAGGACTCGTCAGACTTGCCAGTGACATGGCCTGCAGGACTATTGGCATTCCTGGGGAAGGAGGAAATTGACACTGAGGGAGTTGGTGGGGTGGTTTGCGTGAGCTTGGTTACAAGAGGAAGGGATTTACTGGTCAGTGGACTGCTTCCGCTGTCACCCAAAGTTTTTGAACTTGTCACTGACTTATTATGAATGCGCTGCAGGTGACGTATAAGGGAGGATGTTCCGAGGTGGTTAACGTCCTTACCCCTACTTATTACAGCTTGACAAAGGGAACACACGGCTTGACACCTGTTGTCCGCATTTCTGGTGAAATACCTCCACACCGAAGAGCTGATTTTTTTGGTACTTTCACCTGGCATGTCAACGGCCATATTCCTCCCACGGACAACAGGTGTCTCCCCGGGTGCCTGACTTAAACAAACCACCTCACCATCAGAATCCTCCTGGTCAATTTCCTCCCCAGCGCCAGCAACACCCATATCCTCCTCATCCTGGTGTACTTCAACACTGACATCTTCAATCTGACTATCAGGAACTGGACTGCGGGTGCTCCTTCCAGCACTTGCAGGGGGCGTGCAAATGGTGGAAGGCGCATGCTCTTCACGTCCAGTGTTGGGAAGGTCAGGCATCGCAACCGACACAATTGGACTCTCCTTGTGGATTTGGGATTTCAAATAACGCACAGTTCTTTGCGGTGCTTTTGCCAGCTTGAGTCTTTTCAGTTTTCTAGCGAGAGGCTGAGTGCTTCCATCCTCATGTGAAGCTGAACCACTAGCCATGAACATAGGCCAGGGCCTCAGCCGTTCCTTGCCACTCCGTGTGGTAAATGGCATATTGGCAAGTTTACGCTTCTCCTCCGACAATTTTATTTTAAGTTTTGGAGTCCTTTTTTTTCTGATATTTGGTGTTTTGGATTTGACATGCTCTGTACTATGACATTGGGCATCGGCCTTGGCAGACGACGTTGCTGGCATTTCATCGTCTCGGCCATGACTAGTGGCAGCAGCTTCAGCACGAGGTGGAAGTGGATCTTGATCTTTCCCTAATTTTGGAACCTCAACTTTTTTGTTCTCCATATTTTATAGGCAGAACTAAAAGGCACCTCAGGTAAACAATGGAGATGGATGGATTGGATACTAGTATACAATTATGGACGGACTGCCACGGTTAGGTGGTATAAAAAAACCACGGTTAGGTGGTATATAATACAATTATGGATGGACGGACTGCCTGCCGAGTGCCGACACAGAGGTAGCCACAGCCGTGAACTACCGCACTGTACACTGGTTGATAAAGAGATAGTAGTATACTCGTAACAACTAGTATGACGACGGTATAAAGAATGAAAAAAAAACCACGGTTAGGTGGTATATATTATAATACAATTATGGTTGGACGGACTGCCTGCCGAGTGCCGACACAGAGGTAGCCACAGCCGTGAACTACCGCACTGTACACTGGTTGATAAAGAGATAGTAGTATACTCGTAACAACTAGTATGACGACGGTATAAAGAATGAAAAAAAAACCACGGTTAGGTGGTATATATTATAATACAATTATGGATGGACGGACTGCCTGCCGAGTGCCGACACAGAGGTAGCCACAGCCGTGAACTACCGCACTGTACACTGGTTGATAAAGAGATAGTAGTATACTCGTAACAACTAGTATGACGACGGTATAAAGAATGAAAAAAAAACCACGGTTAGGTGGTATATAATACAATTATGGTTGGACGGACTGCCTGCCGAGTGCCGACACAGAGGTAGCCACAGCCGTGAACTACCGCACTGTACACTGGTTGATAAAGAGATAGTAGTATACTCGTAACAACTAGTATGACGACGGTATAAAGAATGAAAAAAAAACCACGGTTAGGTGGTATATAATACAATTATGGTTGGACGGACTGCCTGCCGAGTGCCGACACAGAGGTAGCCACAGCCGTGAACTACCGCACTGTACACTGGTTGATAAAGAGATAGTAGTATACTCGTAACAACTAGTATGACGACGGTATAAAGAATGAAAAAAAAACCACGGTTAGGTGGTATATATTATAATACAATTATGGTTGGACGGACTGCCTGCCGAGTGCCGACACAGAGGTAGCCACAGCCGTGAACTACCGCACTGTACACTGGTTGATAAAGAGATAGTAGTATACTCGTAACAACTAGTATGACGACGGTATAAAGAATGAAAAAAAAACCACGGTTAGGTGGTATATATTATAATACAATTATGGATGGACGGACTGCCTGCCGAGTGCCGACACAGAGGTAGCCACAGCCGTGAACTACCGCACTGTACACTGGTTGATAAAGAGATAGTAGTATACTCGTAACAACTAGTATGACGACGGTATAAAGAATGAAAAAAAAAAACACGGTTAGGTGGTATATAATACAATTATGGTTGGACGGACTGCCTGCCGAGTGCCGACACAGAGGTAGCCACAGCCGTGAACTACCGCACTGTACACTGGTTGATAAAGAGATAGTAGTATACTCGTAACAACTAGTATGACGACGGTATAAAGAATGAAAAAAAAACCACGGTTAGGTGGTATATATTATAATACAATTATGGATGGACGGACTGCCTGCCGAGTGCCGACACAGAGGTAGCCACAGCCGTGAACTACCGCACTGTACTGTGTCTGCTGCTAATATAGACTGGTTGATAAAGAGATAGTATACAATACTACTAATATACTGGTGGTCAGGCACTGGTCACCACTAGTCACACTGGCAGTGGCACTCCTGCAGCAAAAGTGTGCACTGTTTAATTTTAATATAATATTATTTATCATGTACTCCTGGCTCCTGCTATAACAACCTGCAGTGCTCCCCAGTCTCCCCCACAATTATAAGCTTTATATACAATACATTGATGTGCAGCACACTGGGCTGAGCAGTGCACACAGACTGAGTCACTGTGTGACTGTGTATCGTTTTTTTCAGGCAGAGAACGGATATATTAAATAAAACAAACAACTGCACTGTCTCTGGTGGTCACTGGTCACTGTGGTCGTCAGTCACTAAACTCTGTCTGCACTCTCTTCTAATCTACAGTATCACAGCAATCTCTCTCTCTCTCTCTCTTCTAAATCTAATCTAAATGGAGAGGACGCCAGCCACGTCCTCTCCCTATCAATCTCAATGCACGTGTGAAAATGGCGGCGACGCGCGGCTCCTTATATAGAATCCGAGTCTCGCGAGAATCCGACAGCGTCATGATGACGTTCGGGCGCGCTCGGGTTAACCGAGCAAGGCGGGAAGATCCGAGTCGCTCGGACCCGTGAAAAAAAAAGTGAAGTTCGTGCGGGTTCGGATTCAAAGAAACCGAACCCGCTCATCTCTAGTTTGTGGCCAAATTCTGGAGGGCATTTTGTTCCGATCTCCAGATTTCTGTCAGCTTGTCGTCAGGCTACCATCCGCAGTCTAATGGGCAGACTGAAAGGGTGAACCAGTCCTTGGAGCAGTTCCTCAGGTGTTATGTCTCCAAGTGTCAGACTGACTGGGTTGCTCATCTGTCCATGGCGGAGTTTGCCTATAACAACGCGGCTCACTCTGCTACAGGGATCTCTCCCTTCCTTTGTGTGTATGGGCATCATCCTAAGGCCAATTCTTTTGACCCCCTGGACTCCACGCCTGGTAGTTCCTCTGTGGTTTCGGTCCTTAGAGGTATTTGGCGGAAAGTGAAGAAAGCCCTTGTGTCTGTGTCATTAGTGACCAAAAGGGTTTTTGATAAGCGGAAAAGACCCTGCAGCTTCAAATTAGGAGACTTCGTCTGGTTGTCTACCAAGAATTTGAAGTTGAGACAGCCATCTCATAAGTTAGGGCCCCGGTTCATCGGCCCTTATAAGATCACCAGGGTTATCAATCCGGTGGCATTTCAGTTAGATCTGCCCCGTTCTTTGGGTATCAATAAAACATTTCATTGTTCCCTTTTAAAACGGGCGATTAGTAATCCTTCTTCCAGTGGAAGACCTTCCCCTCTTCTGATACGTGGCCAGAGGGAGTTTGTTGTTGAAAGGATTCTTGACTCCAAGGTGGTTCGGGGTCGGCTGTCATTTTTGGTGCACTGGAAGGGGTATGGCCCGGAGGAGCGGTCGTGGGTGCGCAGTTGTGATCTTCATGCCCCCAGACTGATACGCTCTTTCTTCTCGCAGTTCCCCGATAAACCCGGTGGTAGGGGTTCTTTGACCCCTCGTCAGAGGGGGGGTACTGTTAGGGTCTCCTGCCCTGTGCTGCCACGTCGTCATGGCAACCGGGAGACAAGAGCTAGTGGAGTAACCTGAGCGCAGCTGATACTCCGGTTCGGGTCTTTTGCTGTGCAGTGGTTATAGGCTCTGTGCACGGCAGGGGATCCGGTGCTGGTTTTTGTGCTCACAGTCTGTGAGGTCTGAGTGGGGCGTGGACAGCACCTGCTTTATAAGGCCTCTTTTCAGGGTAAGCAGATGCTGCTGAATCTTTGTTGGTTAGTCAGTTCATGAAAGTTAGCCAGTACTGTGTAGCTTTGTATTTGTTTGTTGCTTACTGCAAATAGGCCTGGGGATTTGGTATTACACTCTGCCAATCCAGACCTAGCAGTAAGACTGGAGTCAGTCGTTTAGCTTGCTGGGGTTCTGTTACTACTCTGTGAACTTAGCAAGTTTGCGGCTGTATTCTAAGACTTGCCTGTCTAATCCTGTCTCACTGTGCTAGGTGTCAGGGGTCAGTTTAGTGGCAGTAAGCTAAAACCTGTGCACTGCAAGTGAGAATTAGGATTGTGGAGATTCTCCTTGTGTCTATCATTCCATCTCTGACCAAGGAGTTTACTGCCACACCCGTTGGTAACCCTTTAGGGTTTTGCTGTTGCCCTTAGCAACAGCATTTCGGGTTCTATACGTATTAAAACACAACATCTTGCTTTTCCATCTGAGCAGTTCTAATACAAGGGAGATACCCAGTTCCTTAGCCTCTGGGCTTCTCTGTTCACTTTGTGTGTATTTTGTTACCCTATCACCTTCTGTGTACATTATGTCATATCCCCCAGTTTGTCTGTGAGTCCATCTGTTTTGCATAACAGTTCAAACACCAGTACATTCCTGCAGACACTGGTGTGCATAACACACACATACATACTGTACATACATTACACACATACACAATCACACATATATACAGTATACACAGACACTGTATATATACACACACACTCACTCTCTTTCCAGACATTTATCTAATGAAGTCTGGCTGCCGAAGCTGTAGCAGCTCATCCTCCTGCTGCAGCATGGTCCCGTGTAGCCCCGCCCCTTACTCCCATATAGCCCCGCCCCCTTTGGCTCCCTCCTGCCCACTGAATGTCACACAGGGGAGGGGAGGGGGGAGAGGAGGCTTTGTGCTGCCGGCGCCGAGGGAGGAGAAAAGGTTTTGTGCTTCCGGCGCCGCTGCATGTGTGACAGCAGCCGGCAGCAGCAGCAGGGATAGCAGCAGCAGCTCAGCACAGGGATGCAGAGCAGGGAGAACGTCTGCTAAGAAGGAGAATTTGCGGTGGCTGCCCATCACAAGGCAAGGCCACCCAGCATGCTATCAGCCAGCCACCCAATTGGCCACGCTGAAATTGCAGTCGCACCACAATTACAGTGTGATCACAAAAAATGAGGTAGCCTCCTGCTGCGCCGGTAGGAGGCCTACTGCCAATTTTCTGATCGCACCGGCTGCATGTGATGCCACGCAGCCACCCCCGATCACGCCCCCATCATGCCACCGTTTGACTGGAGCTGCCCCCATTTCTCTGTCGCTGCCCCCACAACACTCTGTCTTGGAAATGAAGCGTTGCCACTAGTGATGAGCGGGTTCGGTTCGTCGGAATCCGAACCCGCCCGAACGTCACCTTTTTTTGCACGGGTCCAAGCAACTCGGATCCTCCCACCTTGCTCGGTTAACCCGAGCGCGCCCGAAAGTCATCATCCCGCGGTCGGATTCTCGCGAGATTCGTATTCTATATAAGGAGCCACGCGTCGCCGCCATTTTTCACTCATGCATTGGCATACCTCCCAACTTTCTTAACTTGTGGAGCGGGACACTCGCGTGGCGAAAAGGGGCGTGACCTATGAAAAGGGGGCGTGGCTTCACGGAGGACACAAGCTCGCAGGCCACGCCCCCCGTTTTTGTCACTGAGGGGGCATGCCCAGCGCTCTGTGAGCCGCTGGCATGCTCCCTCTCCCTCTGACTCCACTGAATAGACGCTGTGCGCATGCGCACAGCGTCTATTCACCGCTGCTCTGCTAAGCAGAGCAGCGATTGACAGAGCCTCCCAACTGACCCCCCACACCGCGGGACACTGTGGCCCGCGGGTGGGACAGCGGGACAGTCCCCAAAAAACGGGACTGTCCCGCGAAAATCGGGACAGTTGGGAGGTATGCATTGGAGATGATCGTGAGAGGACGTGGCTGGCGTCATCTCAGTTTCTATGTTCAGGGGGCTGCAAATATCTGTGCTCAGTGTGCTGCAAATATCTGTGCTCAGTGTGCTGCAAATATCTGTGCTCAGTGTGCTGCAAATATCTACGTTCTCTGCCTGAAAAACGCTCCATATCTGTGCTCAGTGTGCTGCAAATATCTGTGCTCACACTGCTTTATTGTGGGGACTGGGGACCAGCAGTATTATATAGGAGGAGTACAGTGCAGAGTTTTGCTGACCAGTGACCAGTGACCACCAGTATTATACGTTCTCTGCCTGAAAAACGCTCCATATCTGTGCTCAGTGTGCTGCATATATCTGTGCTCACACTGCTTTATTGTGGGGACTGGGGACCAGCAGTATTATATAGGAGGAGTACAGTGCAGAGTTTTGCTGACCAGTGACCACCAGTATTATACGTTCTCTGCCTGAAAAACGCTCCATATCTGTGCTGCATTGTAGTATATATAGGAGGAGTACAGTGCAAAATTTTGCTGACCACCAGTATATAATATATAGCAGTACGGTACAGTAGGCCACTGCTCAACCTACCTCTGTGTCGTCAAGTATACTATCCATCCATACCTGTGGTGCATTTCAGTTTTGCACAGTTTGCTGACCACCAGTATATAATATATAGCAGTACGGTACAGTAGGTCACTGCTCTACCTACCTATGTGTCGTCAAGTATACTATCCATCCATACCTGTGGTGCATTTCAGTTTTGCACAGTTTGCTGACCACCAGTATATAATATATAGCAGTACGGTACAGAAGGCCACTGCTCTACCTACCTCTGTGTCGTCAAGTATACTATCCATCCATACCTGTGGTGCATTTCAGTTTTGCACAGTTTGCTGACCACCAGTATATAATATATAGCAGTACGGTACAGTAGGCCACTGCTCTACCTACCTCTGTGTCGTCAAGTATACTATCCATCCATACCTGTGGTGCATTTCAGTTTTGCACAGTTTGCTCACCACCAGTATATAATATATAGCAGTAAGGTACAGTAGGCCACTGCTCTACCTACCTCTGTGTCGTCAAGTATACTATCCATCCATACCTGTGGTGCATTTCAGTTTTGCACAGTTTGCTGACCACCAGTATATAATATATAGCAGTACGGTACAGTAGGCCACTGCTCTACCTACCTCTGTGTCGTCAAGTATACTATCCATCCATACATGTGGTGCATTTCAGTTTTGCACAGTTTGTTGATGACCAGTATATAATATATAGCATTACGGTACAGTAGGCCACTGCTGTACCTACCTCTGTGTCGTCAAGTATATTATCCATCCATACCTGTGGTGCATTTCAGTTGTGCGCAGTATATATAGTAGTAGGCCATTGCTATTGATACTGGCATATAATTCCACACATTAAAAAATGGAGAACAAAAATGTGGAGGGTAAAATAGGGAAAGATCAAGATCCACTTCCACCTCGTGCTGAAGCTGCTGCCACTAGTCATGGCCGAGACGATGAAATGCCATCAACGTCGTCTGCCAAGGCCGATACCCAATGTCATAGTAGAGAGCATGTAAAATCCAAAAAACAAAAGTTCAGTAAAATGACCCAAAAATCAAAATTAAAAGCGTCTGATGAGAAGCGTAAACTTGCCAATATGCCATTTACGACACGGAGTGGCAAGGAACGGCTGAGGGCCTGGCCTATATTCATGGCTAGTGGTTCAGCTTCACATGAGGATGGAAGCACTCATCCTCCTGCTAGAAAACTTAAAAGAGTTAAGATGGCAAAAGCACAGCAAAGAACTGTGCGTTCTTCTAAATCACAAATCCCCAAGGAGAGTCCAATTGTGTCGGTTGCGATGCCTGACCTTCCCAACACTGGACAGGAAGAGGTGGCGCTTTCCACCATTTGCACGCCCCCTGCAAGTGCTGGAATGAGCACCCGCAGCCCAGTTCCTGATAGTCAAATTGAAGATATCACTGTTGAAGTACACCAGGATGAGGATATGGGTGTTGCTGGCACTGGGGAGGAAATTGACAAGGAGGATTCTGATGGTGAGGTGGTTTGTTTAAGTCAGGCACCCGGGGAGACACCTGTTGTCCGTGGGACGAATATGGCCATTGACATGCCTGGTCAAAATACAAAAAAAATCACCTCTTCGGTGTGGAATTATTTCAACAGAAATGCGGACAACTGGTGTCAAGCCGTGTGTTGCCTTTGTCAAGCTGTAATAAGTAGGGGTAAGGACGTTAACCACCTAGGAACATCCTTCCTTATACGTCACCTGGACCGCATTCATCAGAAGTCAGTGACAAGTTCAAAAACTTTGGGTGACAGCGGAAGCAGTCCACTGACAACTAAATCCCTTCCTCTTGTAACCAAGTTCCTGCAAACCACACCACCAACTCCCTCAGTGTCAATTTCCTCCTTACACAGGAAAGCCAATAGTCCTGCAGGCCATGTCACTGGCAAGTCTGACGAGTCCTCTTCTGCCTGGGATTCCTCCGATGCATCCTTGAGTGTAATGCCTACTGCTGCTGGCGCTGCTGTTGTTGCTGCTGGGAGTCGATCGTCATCCCAGATGGGAAGTCGGAAGACCACTTGTACTACTTCCAGTAAGCAATTGACTGTCCAACAGTCCTTTGCGAGGAAGATGAAATATCACAGCAGTCATCCTGCTGCAAAGCGGATAACTCAGGTCTTGTCAGCCTGGGTGGTGAGAAACGTGGTTCCGGTATCCACCGTTAATTCACAGGGAACTAGAGAATTGATTAAGATACTGTGTCCCCGGTACCAAATACCATCTAGGTTCCATTTCCCTAGGCAGGCGAAACCGAAAATGTACACAGATGTCAGAAAAAGAGTCACCAGTGTCCTAAAAAATGCAGTTGTTCCTAATGTCCACTTAACCACGGACATGTGGACAAGTGGAGCAGGGCAGACTCAGGACTATATGACTGTGACAGCCCACTGGGTAGATGTATTGCCTCCCGCAGCAAGAACAGCAGCGGCGGCACCAGTAGCAGCATCTCGCAAACGCCACCTCGTTCCTAGGCAGGCTACGCTTTGTATCACCGCTTTCCAGAAGAGGCACACAGCTGACAACCTCTTACGGAAACTGAGGAACATCATCGCAGAATGGCTTACCCCAATTGGACTCTCCTGGGGATTTGTGACATCGGACAACGCCACCAATATTGTGCGTGCATTACATGTGGGCAAATTCCAGCACGTCCCATGTTTTGCACATACATTGAATTTGGTGGTGCAGAATTATTTAAAAAACGACAGGGGCGTGCAAGAGATGCTGTCGGTGGCCCGAAGAATTGCGGGCCACTTTCAGCATTCAGCCACCGCGTGCCGAAGACTGGAGCACCAGCAAACACTCCTGAACCTGCCCTGCCATCATCTGAAGCAAGAGGTGGTAACGAGGTGGAATTCAACCCTCTATATGCTTCAGAGGATGGAGGAGCAGCAAAAGGCCATTCAAGCCTATACAGCTACCTACGATATAGGCAAAGGAGGGGGAATGCACCTGAATCAACGCGCAGTGGAGAATAATTTCAACGTTGTGCAACGTTGTGAACTTGCCACACGTGAAGTCAGTTCAGACACTGCCAGCCTGAGTCAGGTCATTCCCCTCATCAGGCTCAATCTGTTGAAATAAGAGCACTGCATTTTGGCCACCGTGCTCGATCCTAGATTTAAAACCTATGTTGTATCTCTCTTTCCGGCAGACACAAGTCTGCAGAGGTTCAAAGACCTGCTGGTGAGAAAATTGTCAAGTCAAGCGGAACGTGACCCGTCAACAGCTCCTCTTTCACATTCTCCCGCACTGGGGCTGCGAGGAAAAGGCTAAGAATTCCGAGCCCACCCGCTGGCGGTGATGCAGGGCAGTCTGGAGCGAGTGCTGACATCTGGTCCGGACTGAAGGACCTGCCAACGATTACTGACATGTCGTCTACTGTCACTGCATATGATTCTGTCACGATTGAAAGAATGGTGGAGGATTATATAAGTGACCGCATCCAAGTAGGCACGTCAGACAGTCCGTACGTATACTGGCAGGAAAAAGAGGCAATTTGGAGGCCCTTGCACAAACTGGCTTTATTCTACCTAAGTTGCCCCCCCTCCAGTGTGTACTCCGAAAGAGTGTTTAGTGCAGCCGCTCATCTTGTCAGCAATCGGCGTACGAGGTTACTTCTAGAAAATGTGGAGAAGATGATGTTCATCAAAATGAATTATAATCAATTCCTCCGTGGAGACATTCACCAGCAATTGCCTCCAGAAAGTACACAGGGACTTGAGATGGTGGATTAAAGTGGGGACGAATTAATAATCTGTGAGGAGGGGGATGTACACAGTGAAAGGGGTGAGGAATCGGATGATGAGGAGGAGGTGGACATCTTGCCTCTGTAGAGCCAGTTTGTGCAAGGAGAGATCAATTGCTTCTTTTTTGGTGGGGGCCCAAACCAACCAGTCATTTCAGTCACAGTCGTGTGGCAGACCCTGTGGCTGAAATGATGGGTTTGTTAAAGTGTGCATGTCCTGTTTATACATCATAAGGGTGGGTGGGAGGGCCCAAGAACAATTCCATCTTGCACCTCTTTTTTCTTTCAATTTTTTTTGCATCATGTGCTGTTTGGGGACTATTTTTTGAAGTGCCATCCTGTCTGACACTGCAGTGCCACTCCTAGATGGGCCAGGTGTTTGTGTCGGCCACTTGGGTCGCTTAGCTTAGTCACACAGCTACCTCATTGCGCCTCTTTTTTTCTCTGCATCATGTGCTGTTTGGGGACTATTTTTTATAGTGCCATCCTGTCTGACACTGCAGTGCCACTCCTAGATGGGCCAGGTGTTTGTGTCGGCCACTTGGGTTGCTTAGCTTAGTCATGCAGCGACCTCGGTGCAAATTTTAGGACTAAAAATAATATTGTGAGGTGTGAGGTGTTCAGAATAGACTGAACATGAGTGGAAATTATGGTTATTGAGGTTAATAATACTATGGGATCAAAATGACCCCCAAATTCTATGATTTCAGCTGTTTTTGAGGGTTTTTTGTAAAAAAACACCTGAATCCAAAACACACCCGAATCCGACAAAAAAATTTCAGGGAGGTTTTGCCAAAACGAGTCCGAATCCAAAACACGGCCGCGGAACCGAATCCAAAACCAAAACACAAAACCTGAAAAATTTCCGGTGCACATCACTTGTTGCCACCCACCGCCCTGCGAATGCCTCTGCCTGATTGTCAGGGAGAGGTGTTTCTCATTTTCTGCGCATGCACCCGCATCCTCTTCATAGTTTTTGCGGTTGGAATGCATATTGCGATCCAACCTGAATTAGGCCCTATGTCTTATATACATGTGCACTGTGAAAACATTGATCAATATGCATACTACCGTCACTTTGCGTCCGCACCTGAATGACCCCCCATGCAGTGCAACATGGTTTGTTCCATCTACAAAGTAAGTAGCTTTTTCTGCTTTTCTCCAAACTCAGAATCAGCCTCTTAGGGCAGTTTCATTACACTACAGGGAGTATATTTACTAAAGGTTGATTTTGGTAAATTTTTGTCGATGTTGGTCAATTTCAGATCAAGATCTTAATCGATGTTGGGGTTCCAAGGTTAAAACAAACATTTACGAATAGATGATTTTTTTTATATACATTTTTAAATATTAGTAAATGTGTGTTTTTTTTCAACCTGGAAGCTCAACATCGATTAAGATCGATCCTAAATCGGTCTGAAATTATCCAAAATTTGAACTCTAGTAAATATACCCCCAGGTTTTAAGGATAACAATGCTTGAGTCCAGATGGTTAATTCACATTGACCGAAGTACTAATTAAGTCACCTGTGCTCAAACATGGATATCCTTAAAACCTGGACTGTAATGGGAACTATGGCATAGGATTTAATTTGGGCAGTTAACCACTAACAATAAATCTACCTACAATATGTGGACTTATCCCTGTAACTGTTATTATTACAGTATTTCACTAAAGTAATTTAAGTTGCAGAACCTTCTGTAAAAAGAAACATTAAGCTGCTGTAACTTCTGGATGCAGCAAACTTGTTAGCTAATGGGAAAAACAATGTGCACTGCAGGGGGGGGGGGGGGCAGATATAACATTTGCAGAGAGTTAGATTTGGGTGGGTTATAATGTTTCTGTGCAGGATAAATACTGGCTGCTTTATTTTTACCCTGCAATTTAGATTTTAGTTTGAACACACCCCACCCAAATCTAACTCTCTCTGCACATGTTATATCTGCCCCCCTGCAGTACACATGGTTTTGCCCATTGGCTAATAAATTTGCTGCTGCAGTCAGTTCTGAATTAGTCCCTATGTGTTTGGCACTGTCAAGGGTTAGAGGCTTTGCAGTAGAGCTCCCAGCTTTCTGATCATGCATTGTAATATTTCCTATGTACTGGTACTGTGTGCTCTGCTCCGTCCGGGTAAACAGCAATGCAGTGTGGACATCACAGAGCGTGAAGATTGCGGATTTCCTGGGATAAGTGCTAAGGAATGCTATTCCAGAGGCTGCTGCTTTAATTCAAACATTCCTGGGGTTAAATGGTGTTTTTACCCCAAAAACATAGGTAAAGTATAGAGTGCAGTGGTAGAGCGGGAGCATGTAATGCTATGGATTACAGATTATATAGTGAACATGAATTGGACCCATAGTGCGAAGAGATTTTCTTGTGCATCCCTTATTCTTCGCCATGGTCAGACATAATATATGAAAATGCCATTGTTTAAGTGGAAGTTTCCTGTTATCAGTGGTTGTTCAAAGTTTGATTAACTGTTCCTAAAAAAAAAAAAAAAAAAATTATACTTTGATTTTTAATACAGCTGAACCTAAATGATCAGTTGACCAAGGGAGCTAAATTGCACCATTTTAATAAAAAGAAACCATGAGCTGCTATAACTTCTGGATGTTTCCTTATTGCATCAACAGCAAGTGACCAGAAACAATGTAAAGTGGAACCATACAACAGAAGGGATTGTGGCTACCCCACAATAAGTGCTATGGAATGTAAGGAAAGGAATTGTTGCTTTGACTCTAGCATTCCTGGGGTTAACTGGTGTTTCTTCTCCAAGTCACAAGGTATGGAGCTGCTGTATAATTCACAAGTCCTAGTTATGATGCTCACACCTCTTAAGATGGATACACACAGAAGTGCCCTACACACTTACAGATTATCTGTCCAATGTTTTTTTAGTTGAACCAAAAATCTGTTAATATGTGGGAGTAAATGACAATTGACCATTTGCTCCCAAACATTGGAAAACATACAAAAGTGATAATTCAGATTAATTGGTTGAGTCAGTTTCATTTAGCCAATGTATCCAAGCTACATTTATTGTATGTTTCTGTACTTTAGGAGCAAAGAGTTGATTGTCATTTGCTCCCAGATATTAGCAGATTTTTGTTCCAAACAGCCAGATTGGATAGAAAGTATTAGAGTGCATCCAACTTATATAGTAACATAATAATTTGTTGAATTTTCAGTCATGAGGTACATAGGTGATAAAGCCTTCCAGGTACATAGATCCATCAGTAAAGCTGGGTATGCACTATATAATTATCTGGCAAACCATCTGTCCAACACTGGCTGGTTGGAATGGAAATCTGGTATCTGAGGACAAACTATTTACTCCCAAAAACGGGAAAATGGTCATTCAAACTAATTGGTTTAACCAGTTTGATTATATAGTGTTTGGTTTGTTTTTTTTTCCAGTGTTTGGGAGCAAATTGTTAATTGACCTTCGCTCTTATATGTTTCATTCCAACCAGACAGATTGGATGGATAGCCTGCCAGATAATTGTATAGTGTATGCCCAGGATAACTGTCCGTAATGATCTCTCTTGTATGATGTCACACAAATGGGCCTGCAGATAAAGAGCTAGCACCATCCGCTCATGCATTTTTGACAACTGATGTGAAGTTCCAGGAGGGTAATCTCCGTTATAAAGAAAAGTATCTGGAAATTGTTCTTCCTCCCATTGTACCTAGTTTCAAAAAGAAAATTGACTAACTCCATGTATTCAGTATGATATCCCGGCTGATGGGATGCCAGCAGTCAGAATACCATTGCCAGCATCCTGATAGTGTAAATCCTGAGTGTTCCCCTCTCTCCCCTACACCCCAACACTAACCATCCCTTTCCGCAGCCTAACCCTAACCTTCCCTCTTAGTGCCTGACACAAACATCCCATCTGTTGTGCCTAAACCTAATGTCACCTTCCATGCAGCCTAATCCTAACCATACCCCCATAGTGCCTAACCCCACCTTCCCACAGCCTAACCCCACGGGTGACACCTAAACCTAACTCCCCTAGTCCTAAGCCTAACCCATCTGCTATATCTACAAAAGGATTGCCAGCTGTCGGCAATCCAACCGCAGGAATTCCAACAGCTGTCATCACTGCATCCCAACCGAACTCCACAATAATTCCTTTTTCTGAATATTGAGTACAATTCTTATGGTGCCCATACACTTGTGAGATATTAGGTGCTATCCTTTGATTTCGACCTCATCTGTGAGAAATCGATGAATTGTATGCACATTTTAGGTACCTTGAGACTTGATGCGTGGGCACGCCTCTCAAATGTCGCATCTCAAGATAGTATGTGCTGCACTTAAAATTTCTCACCTCACAGTGCGATTGTGTGTGGTTCCCACTCGGTGGTGACATGCCGATCACGTGATTACCATGCAATCGATCGCATGGTAATCACTTTGGCAGTTCTGAAATGCCGGTGCAATGCACAAGTGTATAGGCACCAGAAGTGTTTTTCTTATTTTCTGTGGTAAGATATATGGAAAAGTATTTACATGTGAAAAGATATAATTTAAGTCAGATTCATCAAACATTACTGCGTGTTTTCTATGTATCTGGGACATGTTTGCAATGTTGACAATGAGATATTTGGCACTGTCAAGGGTTAGAGTACTTGCAGTAGAGCGCCTAACTTTCTTGTCATGCATTGTAATATTTCTTATGTCCTGATGTGTGCTCTGCTCAATCCAGATAAACAGCAATGTAGTGTGGACATCACAGAGCGGGAAGATTGTGGATTTCCCGGGATAAGTGCTAAGGAATGCTATTCCAGAGGCTGCTGCTTTAATTCAAATGTTCCTGGGGTTAAATGGTGTTTTTACCCCAAAAGCACAGGTAGAGTATAGAGTCGAGTGGGAGCATGTAATGCTATGGATTACAGATTTGATGGTGCATAAACATGAATTATGCCCATAGCTGTAAGTTTTGCTTGTGTATCCCTTATTCTTAGCCATAGCCAGACAGTATATAAGAAAATACCATTATTTTAGTGCAAATTTCCTGCTATCAGCTGTTCAAAGTTTGTTTAACTGTTTCTAAAAAAAAAAAAAAAAGATACTTTGTGATTTTTAACACAGCTGAACCCAAACGGTCAGTTGACCAAAAGAGCTAAATTGCCCTGTGATCTACCTAAATTGCCCCATTTCATTAAAGAGAAACCTTAAGCTGCTGTAACTTCTAGATGTTTCCTTACTGCATCAACAGCAAGTGACAAACAATGTAACGTGGAACCATACAACAGAAGGGATTGCGGCTACCCCACAATAAGTGCTGCAGAATGTAAGAAGAGGAATTGTTGCTTTGACTCCAGCATTCCTGGGGTTAACTGGTGTTTCTTCAAGTCACAAGGTATGGAGCTGCTGTATAGTTACTCACAAGTCATTAGTTTTATGATGCTCACACCTCTTAAGCTGGATATACACCTAGATTACATGTCCAATCTTTTCTAGTTGAAACAAAAACCTGGTAATATGTGGGAGTAAATGACAATTGACATTTGCTCCCAAACACGAGGAAACCTACAAAATTGATCATTCAGATAAATTGGATAAATGAAACTGATTTAACCAAACTACCTTTTATTGTATGTTTTCTGGACTTTAGGAGCAAATAGTTGATTGTCATTTGCTCCCAGATATTAGCAGATTTTTGTTCCAAATGGCCAGATTGGACAGAAAATATTAGTATATCCAACGTAAATAGCAACATAATAAAAAATGTATTGGAATTCAGTCATGATGTATGATAAAGCTAAATATTTACCTTTTAACATAAGCTATTTACTAATACAGTGTAGCCGTAATGGCCGCTAAACCACGTGCTACGCACTTTGTACGCTATTTGCGTACAAAGACCTCGCACGTGGTACGCAAGTTACGTACACACGCTGCGCTGGGTGTACGGAATACACACAGCGAGTGTACACACAGACAATAACCTTTTTAAACCTTAAACAGAATATGCTTACACTGTAAACCTTAATACCGTGATACTGTAACGATATAACACTGATTAACCTTAGTATTTAAGCCAGCTGTTTGAGCGATTGAGATGCTCAGAAACCCTTAGTAATAAATGGTGAAACACACAAACACTTGTTAAGGTTCCAACACCTTACTAGATGATTTTTAGTATGTAAAAGGGAAAAAGAAATACAGTTTACAGCTTATACACTACAGACCTGACATTAATACCTAAACACAATAACTAAACAGAAATCTAAACACTGGCGAACGATCACAAATAGAATAAACACAAAGAGAATAAATGGCAAACACTTATAGGATAACAACAAGAGAACAATTGCATACACACAGAGTAACGAAATGGCCACAGAGAAACTTACACACGTGGGAATGATTCGCAGGCGCTATCTGGAAACCAGCTCTCAGTCATCACGGGGAAAACCTTTGTGGAGAGAAGTGAGCTGGTCTGGCTATGGGGGTCTTTATATACACAGTATACTGTACAATACAATGGTCCTATAATCTCATTGTTCATTGGACACAGGAATGTCCCTCTGCATTATAACAAAAGGTCATAGGTGGATTCGAACAGGTGGGCTGTGACTATTTCAAACTGCTCAGGTGGGAGGTATCCACAGGATTCCCGCCGCATGGATAATGAACTGCAAATACAGTAAATGTCCATAAACTTCTTATAGACATAACTATACGCAGGAGCGATTAATCTCTTCCTAACCAACACCGGAATGTTTCCAACAAAATACTCTTCAGTTAGGTACTAGACACTACTGTTCAACCTTTGTCAGACCCTTCGTATCATGCAAAGAGGAATTCCCATGTCCACGAACCATTTACACTAAACATACTTGCAGACATTATTAAAGGGAATATTATCTACAAAACGCACTATTTTAGTTAACTATGCTATAAACGAGTCGCCCGCTACAAGCTCATAAACTCTACCGTAAATACGCATATACCGCGCGTAATCGCCGGAGCGAGTGTACGCAATTTGCGGACATGTGCACAAACGGCAGACTGAATGCACGAGCAGCGGGCATGTGCATTGGGGTTAGTATATGGCAATGTGAAGCATGATATTTTTCGACTTTGACATGTACATGGGTGATAAAGCCTTCCAGGTACATGGATCAATCAGTGTGTGCGGAGGGGGGACAGAACACAGCATTGCAGGGTAGCGGGCGCTGTTAATGGCACTTGACGATTATCTGTTATTACTTTCACTTGCATCTTCCATATTTTTGAAGCCCAGCATCTCCTGATCTCTCCTGTCTTACCCTGACCTCTTCTGTTGCTAATAACTATACAACATTAATGAACTCTACTTATGATTTCTTTGTTATTCAGTCACACTGTCCAGGATTCAAACCCATTGCCTGTGGCCTTACAGTCAATCTATTCACTGAGCTATATTTGCCCTTGCATAGAAAGGTAGATCATTCTAAACTCTAATTTTAACTATTTGAAGCTTACCATGTACTTCATGAAAACAATGATCAGCATTGTTGCTGAGCAGATCTATGTAGTGCGTGGCTGCAAGAGATTGGATGTGTGGCTGCATACTATATAGATTGTTTGTTTACAAAGTACCAGTAGCTTCATAGTGTTCATAGTTTTTATGCAGGATCAAATGGCTCAATGAGTATGAGGGTGTTTGGTTAGAATTTAATAGGTTATAGGTTTGAATCCTGGATATGGCAGTACAATGAAATGTTATTTAATAAAGAGTGTATATAGATATGGAGAGAGTGGGCTTTCTCTGGTATCAATCTTGTCATGCCCCCTCCCCATGGGGCATGTGCTTTATGTCCCTATTGCAAAAATGAATGGGAGGGGGGGGGGGCAGGGCACGCCAATTCTCTCTCTGCCACAGGGCATCAAAAAGTCTAGTTAGAGCATTGGTATGCACTATATAATTATCTGGCAAACCATCTGTCCAACACTGGCTGTTTGGGATGGAAATCTGGTAATCTGAGAGCAGATGACAATAAACCATTTACTCCCAAACACTGCAAAATGGTCATTCAACTAATTGGTTAAAACTTGTTTAACTAGTTTGATTGCAAAAATAGTTTTGTCCATTTTCCAGTGTTTGGGAGCAAATGGTTAATTGGCATTTGCTCCTATACATTACCAGATTTTCATTCCAACCAGACAGGTTGGATAGATGGCTTGCCAGATAATTGTATAGTGTATGCCCAGGATAACTGTTAGTTATGCTATTTCTTGTATGATGTCACACATATGGGCAGGCAGATAGAGAGCAACCACCGCCCACTCATGCATAGTTGCCAACTGATGTGAAGTTCCTGGGGACTGTAAGTTATAAAGAAAAGTATCTGGAAATTGTTCTTCCTTCCATTGTCCTTTTCAAAAATGACCAACTCCATGTATTCAGTATATCCCAGCTGATGGGATACCAGCAGTCAGAATACCATTGCCGGCATCCTGATAGTGTAATTTCTGAGTGTTCCCCTCTCTCCCCTACACCCTAACACTAACCATCCATTTCCGCAGCCTAACCCTAACCTTCCCTCTTAGTGCCTGACACTAACATCCCATCGGTGGTGCCAAAACCTAATGTCACTTTCTCTGGCTGGGTCCACAGGATTATCCACAGGATAACATTGGGATATTGTCGAGCGACAGTGAAAATGGCACCAACACGGTCACAAGCTTTCTGGCCTCCCAGGATGCATTGGGGCCTCCACTATATAGTCCCGCCCACTGACTCAGTCAGATCAGTTTTTTGCTTGGGGCGGCAGGAAGCCGCATGGTCACAGGGCTGCTGTGAGAGCAACCTCAAGCTTTTATTTTATTTTTATAGACTTACTATATTTTTTTTTTAGCGACTTTTCTTAACCGCGTCTTTTACGCATACTAGAAAGAGTCGCTCCAACAACTCCCCACCAGGTCGCAACAACGCTTACCTTCGGGTATCAGTGCTGTCTCGACGGGCGTCTGTATCGGATGTTCTAGCAGGTCCAGCAGACGTAACCAGGCTGTGGCCGGAGCATGGGGAAACGGTGAGTCTATGGACTTCCTCTTACTAGAGGGGTCAGGACACAGCTACACTGATTTGGTGGAGACTACAAACAGTGTGTTGATGCGCCGAACATCTCGAGTGTGACAGCGATATGCTCCAGGGATCATAGGCACCAGGACTAGGTAGAGGCCACGATCCTGGGAGTCTAAGTCAACAGGGGGATTCAGACGCTCTCCTGGCTGCCCCTCCTCCGAGTTCATGGCCAGTTTCCACGTGTCCCTCGTTTCATGAACTAAATGACCTCACTTCCGGCTCAGATGCTACCACGAGGGTACTCGGTCGCAGCTTAGATGCTGCGGTTGTGTACACTGGATATAAACCCGCCCAGACCGAGTCGCAGGCCTTAGCGTCTGCATGCACGTAGAGTCGCTCAGCGTCCGTGTCAGTCAGTGAGCGTCCGTGTCCGTTATCAGTTATGAAGAGCGCCAGTGTACACCAGTAGCGTCTGAATCCACTCGGCGTCTTACGAGCGTCTTTGCTTGGATATGGAAGTGTGGTGAGTCTCCCTGTATCCCGCTCTCCGGAGGCAGGGTATACAGTGCTAAAAATTCCTTCTACTTCTTAGTATGGATTGTTAATTTTTAGTACCTATTGCATATGAGACCTGTATTACTGTGTTTTTCTGCATGTTATGTTGAAAAAAGAACCAGTTAAAACAGAAGTACAATTTTCCTACTTGTGTATAAGTTGTTATGGAGGTTGTATTCTCATATGACAATGTCTAATGCTTTAGCATGTGACTGACTGCTAGTATGTGTGCTGACTTTTCTGTGTAATGTCAGTCCTGTTCTGACCCTCAAATCAGGTGCACTGTGGTAAGATTGATCTCACCTCTATATATTGACATATAGGGTGACTTTCAGTCACAAATTGTGTAGTTAGTAAACCGATTAATACCATGTCTGTGAGCAGCAAAAGTGATGAGGAGAATTTATCAAGCACTCCTACAGCCCTAACATGCTTATCTTGTAAGTCAGGGGTAATTGATATGAATCAATTGGTCACTTATGAGGGTTTGTGTGCACCTGTTTCGCTTTTCAGCGAAGTAAAAAACAGGAGTTGGTTCAACCACCAACAAAGCCACCATGGAATATGTTCGCAAAGACTCTATCTTCTATAGCGGACAAGTTAACTACAGTAGCACCACCTCAAGGGTTAGGTTACACTATGAACCCATACATGCAGCTCCCTTCCTACGGCTAGGTTCCAGTAGCCTCTACAAGCAACCAATAGACAGTTAAGACTAAGACAGATACGACTATGTGGCAGACTACACAAGATGACACATCAGACGATGAGACAATAGATTCGACTCCGTATGATGATCAGTCGCAGAGTTTTAGTTCAGATGATGTAGCTGATTTCAAGGAACAAACAGATCAGGACAACTGTCCCTATCTGATATTCTTCCGGCGCTAATTATCAAGAGTTAATTGTGTATCAACAGCAGCTGAGTACGGCAACCAGCTAGGTTGCCAACTTTATAGAACAGGAAAAAATTTTTTTATATATACTCCGTGCTATATGTACACTGTAACAGATAAAACTATAGTGCACACTATAGTTTTATCTGTTACAGTGTACATATAGCGCGGAGTATATATAAAAAAAATTTTTCCAGATGATGTAGCTGAGCTTATTTAATGCTGTGAAGGCTGTTCTCTCGTTGGAAGAGCCAGCCAAGACCGTGTTAAAATCTAAAGCACCTGTATTTAAATGAACAAAGTCAGTGAAAGCTGAATTCCCAGCGTCAGATGAGCTGACGGAAATGATGGATGAGTCTTGGGCGGCGCCCAGTAAAAAGTTTGATTCCTAAAAGATGGGATTCTTATTATTCGTTTCCAGCTGTGGATTGTTCGAAAAGGGAAGTTCCTCCAAAAGTAGATGCACATGTTCTGCGACTCGTGCATAAATCTGCTTTACCACTGTCATCTACCTCACTAAATGATGTCACAGACAGAAGGGTAGATAGCCTTTTGAAAAATATTTTTTCTTTAGTAGGATCAGTGGTAAGACCTGCTATGGCTTTGGCCTGGGTAGCAAAGGCTATGGGCGAATGGATAGAGGAACTAGAGAACAGCATCCCTTCTCCTACTAGGGAGCAAGAGGATCGTTTTTGCTGTTTAAGACAATCTGCCCAGTATTTGGAAGAAGCAGCAATTGATGTAGGTACAGTTGCTTCTAAAGCTTCAGCCTTGACAGTAGTCGCTCGTCGAGCAATTTGGCTACGTACCTGGAAGGCAGATGCGGAATCCAAGAAAGAATTGGAAGCATTACCTTTTGTAGGTAATATAATATTTGGAAAACCTTTATCGGATATCCTAGAATCAGACGCTGAATCGAAAAAGGTCAGATTTTCGGCTACCTATAACCCTAAATCCAAGGGTTTAAAATTTTGTTCTTTTCGTTGGCAAAGCGAAAGCAAAAGAGGAGCCTAAACAACCCCAGTTTAAATCCAGGGGTAGGAAGCAGTGGGCTAGCAAGAAGCCAGCTTCCAAACCTGAACAGAAACCCTCAGCCTGAAGAGACGGGCCTCCGCCTGGAGGATTCCAGGGTTGGGGTCCGACTCCTTCATTTTGCACACATATGGCAGCAATCAACAGCAGATGCCTGGGTGCAGAAGGTAGTATCTCAGGGGTATGGTTTCCCATTCAGGAGACAGCCTCCTCAAAGATTTTTTTGCACCAGCCCGTCTTGTATAGAGTCGAAGGCCAATGCCCTGCAAGAAGCAGTCCAAAAATTACTGCAGTCAGGTGTGATTGTCCCAGTACCTCCATCACAAAGGGGACAGAGGTTTTACTCCAATCTATTTCTAATCCAGAAACCAAATGGGTCATATCGACCAATTCTCCATCTGAAAATGTTGAACAAATACATATGGATCGCAAAGTTCCACATGGAGACGCTACGCTCCATAATGTTGGCTATGGAACCGGGAGATTACATGGTATCTCTGGATGTATGGGATGCTTACCTACATGTGCCTATAGCACTATCACATCAGTGTTACCTCAGGTTTGCCATCCTCCAGGAACATTTCCAGTTACAAGCTCTGCCCTTCGGGCTAGCTACAGCACCCAGGGTGTTTACCAAGATCATGGTGGTTATGGCAGCTTGTCTGCGCAAACAAGGGATAAGAATATTCCCATACCTCGACGACCTGTTAATCTTGGCACAGTCGCAAGATTTACTGTTGAGCCATCTTCAACAGACGATAGTTTGTTTACAGAGACACGGGTGGCTCATAAATTGGGAAAAGTCGTCTCAATCCGTCACAGCGGATGGTTCATTTGGGGCCATATTGGATTCAGGCCTACAGAAAGTTCTCTTACCAGAGAAAAAGATAGTCCAAGTGCAGGTCATGGCTCAGGAAGCGTTGCAAGCCCAGACAATGTCAGTCCATGCAGCAATGCGACTGTTGGGTCTGATGGTATCAACCTTTGACATGGTGGAATATGCGCAATTCAACTCCAGACCATTGCAGCACCTTATTTTGACCAAATGGAACGGAAATCATCAAACGATAAAGAAGCAGATGATAAAGATTCCAGTGAATGTAAAAAGGTCTCTAGCGTGGTGGCTACAGACAGACCATTTAAACAAGGGGAGACCCTTTTGGATAAAAGAGTGGCAAGTCCTGACAACAGATATAAAAACCAGCAATTTGAAACACTGTCATACACCACAAGCGCTAAATTGAGATATCACCATAACGTCCCTTTTAGGCTGAGTGACTGATTCTTTCCTCTCAGATGTATCTCCGATTCAGGTCAATAAAATATAGGATTCCCAGGTATGGATACCATAAAAAAGACAGAATAACAAGGACAAACCAATGTGTAGTAAGTAATATCAAAACTTATTATCGTTCATATGGTGCCTTTAAATAACTGAAGTGGATTCAAAGCGTACCCCACTCACACTGAAAATGAAAGTGTAAAACACATCAGCGTTTCTTTGTGGGGGTCACCTTCTTTTGTTCATATAACACCCAGTGTGCCAGAAATGGAATCACACTCAGACTAAAGTGACTTGTGATGATTTCCTGAAGAAGGCAGGAGATGCGTACCCCAACACTCGCACTCGATAGACTGGTTACAAACATGTAAAAGGTATCTTTCTCTCCTTCAAGGAAAAAGGACAATCCAGAAATCGCGTACCACATCTCACAATTTGAAGAACTGTGAAACTCCTATCAAGGTATCTTTAAATTTTCATATGAGGATCACAGCTGGAAATTTCTGATATGGTCTCCAGGCGTAGGTCATAAATAAAGATAATAGAAACAGCCAATATGTAATAGGTCCTACTGATATTGAGTGTGATATACACAATATCTCAACAAACTTAGATTTAGGGCGTACATGCATCAAGCACTAAAAGCATATAGCGGTTTCTTTAGTGGAAAATACACGGGGTTCAGACAGACTTCAAGAAGTAAACAGCCAATGCGTACCCCGACACTCACACTCTGGAGGCGGGTGGCAAACTCATAAAGGTATCTTTACTTTTCCCAGAGTGATAGGTGGTAATTCAATATGGCGTACCCCAACTCAGTTTGATGTGTTAAGACTCCTATCAAGGTATCTTTAGGCTTCAAGTGACAAATGCAGCTCGTGTGTTAAGTCATGTATTATTCCGTGAACCGCAGAAAAAGAAAAAATAGCAATGCTCATACCAAAGTGAGTAAAAAAAGGGGGTTGCAGATTTTATTTAACAATACATGGAAATAAAATAAATGCATGGATAACCATGCATGGCAGTTCATAAAATAATGAAGAGTAAGTAAAAACAGCAAAGAGATGGTAATCTCTTGCAGAAAAAATACTTAATTAAAAAAACAAAACAAAATTAGAAAAATCCGGATAAAATAGCTACTCACACTCCTGTTTGTCGACGCATTTCAGCCCACATCTGGGCCTTTATCAAGACCACCTATCACTCTGGGAAAAGTAAAGATACCTTTATGAGTTTGCCACCCGCCTCCAGAGTGTGAGTGTCGGGGTACGCATTGGCTGTTTACTTCTTGAAGTCTGTCTGAACCCCGTGTATTTTCCACTATAAAGAAACCACTATATGCTTTTAGTGCTTGATGCATGTGTGCCCTAAATCTATCTAAGTTTGTTGAGATATTGTGTATATCACACAATATCAGTAGGACCTATTACATATTGGCTGTTTCTATTATCTTTATTTATGACCTACACCTGGAGACCATATCAGAAATTTCCAGCTGTGATCCTCATATGAAAATTTAAAGATACCTTGATAGGAGTTTCACAGTTCTTCAAATTGTGAGTTGTGGTACGTGATTTCTGGATTGTCCTTTTTCCTTGAAGGAGAGAGAGATACCTTTTACATGTTTGTAACCAGTCTATCCAGTGTGAGTGTTGGGGTACGCATCTCCTGCCTTCAGGAAACTATCACAAGTCACTCTTTAGTTTGTGTGATCCCATTTCTGGCACACTGGGTGTTATATGAACAAAAGAAGGTGACCCCCACAAAGAAACCCTGATGTGTTTTACACTTTCATTTTCAGTGTGAGTGGGGTACGCTTTGAATCAACTTCAGTTATTTAAAAGCACCATATGAACGATAATAAGCTTTGATATTACTTACTACACATTGGGTTGTCCTTGTTGTTCTGTCTTTTTTTTTTTTTTTTTTTTTTTTTTTTTTATGGTATCCATACCTGGGAATCCTATATTTTATTGACCTGAATCGGAGATACACCTGAGAGGAAAGAATCCGTCACTCAGCCTAAAAGGGACGTTATGGTGATATCTCAATTTAGCGCTTGTGGTGTATGACAGTGTTTCAAATTGCTGGTTTTTATTTCTTGATCTAAATGTGGTGACATTTATTCCGAAATCTGTTACATCTGAGCAGCTTAGCGCCAGTTAGGACTACCCTAACACATTCTGTTTCCTGACAACAGATGCCAGCCTGCAAGGCTGGGCGGCGGTACTCGGAAGCCTATGGTTCCAGGGAAAATGAACCGCAAGGGAAAGTCGCCTGCCGATAAATCTGTTGGAGATAAGGGCCGTTTACTTGGCTCTAGTTCAGGCAAAGGACAATCTACAAGGAAGACCAGTCCAGATCCACTCAGACAATGCGACGGCAGTAGCATGCCTCAATCATCAAGGAGGAACTCACAGCAAGAGTCTGATGGAGGAAGTAACTCCCATTCTAAAATGGGCAGAACTCCATCTCCCAGCATTGTCGGCAGTATTTGTCCCGGGTGTACTAAACTGGGAAGCGGATTTTCTCAGTCTGCACACCATTCAGGAAACCGAATGGGCACTACACCCAGAAGTGTTTCAGACACTGGTGAACAGATGGGGTCTACCGGAGATAGACCATATGGCGTCTCGTCTAAACAACAAAGTTCCGAGGTACGGATCGAGAACAAGGGACCCAGGAGCGGTTCTTGCAGACGCACTGTCAGTAGAATGAAGGTTTCAGCTGGTATATCTGTTCCCTCCAATATCTGTTATCCAGAGTAGTGAGAAAGATAAAACAGGCAAAAGCAGCAATCATTCTAATAGCTCCAGCCTGGCTAAGAAGGCATTGGTACACAGATCTGTTGAGAATGTCCGTGGAAGCACCGATACTGCTCCCTTAACGTCCAGATCTGTTAATGCAGGGTCCTTGTTGTCACAGTCATCTGGATCGCCTATCTTTGACGGCGTGGCTGTTGAAACCTCTATATCTTAGAGGCTAAAGGATTTTCGAAACAAGTAATCCAAACTATGCTTAGAGCAAGAAAGCCTTCTTCAGCTCGTGTGGATCATAAAATATGGCAAGCCTATATTCACTGGTGTACTGGAAAAAATTTCAATCCGAGATCTTTTAAAGTAGCTAGGATTTTGGATTTCCTTCAGGCAGGATTGGAAAAAGGGTTGAAAGTTGCTTCCTTGTGGGTTCAAGTCTCAGCGTTAACTGTATGGTTTCAGCAGAAAATTGCTGATTTACAGGATGTACGTACGATTTTTCAAGGAGTAGTACATATTCAACCTCCATTTGTTCTTCCTGCAGCTCCCTGGGATTTGAATTTAGTTCAATTTCTTCAGGGTCCTTTGTTTGAACCACTTGAGAGAGCAGATCTTAAGTGGTTAACGGTTTAAATTTGTTTTTTACTGGTAATGGCGTCAGCCAGAATGTCAGATTTAGGAGCATTATCATGTAAGTCTCCTTTCCTAAGTTTTTTTTCCAGACAGAGCAGTTCTCAGAACGAGATCTAGTTATCTTCCAAAGGTGGTATCAAAGTTTCACCTGAATGAAGAGATTGTAGTCCCAGCTTTTCAGATATCGGGACTATCTGCGGGAGAAGCGTCGCTGGATGTAGTCCGAGCTTTAAGAATCTACATAGATCGTACTAGTGCCATCAGGAAAACAGATTCTCTCTTCATCCTCTACAGATTCCATAGGAGAGGTTGGCCTGCCAGTAAACAGACACTGGCGAGATGGCTCCGAATGGTAATATCAGAAGCTTATTCTCATGCAGATCTCCCTATTCCGGCTAATGTCTCTGCACACTCTACACGTAAAGTAGGTCCTTCTTGGGCAGCACAGCAGGGTGCTTCAGCAGAACAGATATGTAGGGCAGCCACATGGTCTTCCATAAACACATTCATCAGACATTATGCCTTGGATACTTTTGCCTCTCATGACGCAGACTTCGGGTAAAAGGTCCTCCTGTGCAATCTGGAGCGTCCCCACCACTAAATGGCTTTGGGAATCCCAATGTTATCCTGTGGACCTAGCCAGAGAAATATACGTTATGGTAAGAACTTACCGTTGATAACGTGATTTCTCTTATGTACACAGGGATCCCACCCTGACGCATCTGATTTGAGGATCTAGACAATCATTAAACCTCTTCCTTCTTGTATGGAAGGGTGTGCATGTGTGTTCTTATCGCCTAAACAGGTCTCTGCCTGATGTTCCTGCCTAAGATCTCTGTGGAAAGAACTGATCTGACTGAGTCAGTGGGCGGGACTATATATAGTGGAGGCCCCAATGCATCCTGGGAGGCCAGAAAGCTTGTGACCGTGTTGGTGCCATTTTCGCTGTCGTCGACAATATCCCAATGTTATCCAGTGGATACCTGTGGACATAAGAGAAATCACGTTCTCAACGGTAAGTTCTTACCATAACGTATATTTCTGCACTGTCTATTCCTAACCATTCCCCCTGTAATGCTTAATGCATAACCCCACGGGTGATGCCTAAACCAAACCCATCTGCTATACCTACAAATGGATTGCCAGCTGTTGGTAATCTGACTGCAGGAATCCCAACAGCTGAAATCTTCACTGCATCCCAACTCCACAACAATTCCCTTTTCTGAATATTGAGTACAATTCTTAATGTTTTTCTTCTCTGTGGTAAGATGTATGGAAAAGCAGTATTTACATGTGAAAGTATATCCAAGTCAGATTCATCAAACATAAAGTTTTCTATGTATCTGGGACATGTTTCCAGTGTTGGCAATTATATACAGTATTTGTCACTGTCAAGGGTTAGAGTCCTTGCAGTAGAGCTCCCAACTTTCTTGTCATGCATTGTAATATTTCCTATTGTCCTGATGTGTGCTCTGCTCCATCCAGATAAACGGCAATGTGATGTGGACATCAAAGAGCGTGAAGACTGTGGTTTTCCCGGGATAACCGCAAAGGAATGCTATTCCAGAGGCTGCTGCTTTAATTCAAATGTTCCTGGGGTTAAATGGTGTTTTTACCCCAAAAGCACAGGTAGTGTATAGAGTGCAGTGGTAGAGTGGAAGCATGTGATGCTATTGATTATGGGTTTGATGGTGCACAAACATGAATTAGGCCCATAGCTGTAAGTTTTGCTTGTGTATCCATTATTCTTGGCCATGGCCAGACAGTATATAAGAAAATACCATTGTTTCAGTGCAAATTTCCTGTTATCAGCTGTTCAAAGTTTGTTCAACTGTTTGATTAACTGTTCCTAAAAATAAAAAAAAAATACTATGATTTTAACACAGCTGAACCCAAATGGTCAGTCGACCAAAATAGCTAAATTGCCCTGTGATTTACCTAAATTGTCCCATTTTATTAAAGAGAAACCTCAAGCTGCTGTAACTTCTGGATGTTTCTTTACTGCATCAACAGCAAGTGACAGACAATGTAACGTGGAACCATACAACAGAAGGGATTGCGGCTACCCCACAATAAGAGCTGCGGAATGTAAGAAGAGGAATTGTTGCTTTGACTCAAGCATTCCTGGGGTTAACTGGTGTTTCTTCAAGTCGCAAGGTACAGAGCTGCTGTATAGTTACTTACAAGTCATTAGTTTTGATGCTCACACCTCTTAAGCTAGATACACACTTAGATTTCCTGTCCAATCTTTTCTAGTTGAAATAAAAATCTGGTAATATATGGGAGTAAATGACAATTGATAGTTTGCTCCCAAACATGAGGAAACATACAAAAATGATCATTCAGATAAATGAAACTGATTTAACCAAACTACCTTCAGGGAGTGCTCTGATATACAGGAGGAGATGGCAGAGAGGCAGTTGGATGCAAGCGATGTTGCATAGCTGGAATCCACAAGATGGAGCCAGAGATTGGATATGGGGGATAAAGGACAAGGAGGAGTCAAGAGTGATGCCCAGGCAGTGGAGTTGGGGAATGGGGGAGATGAGGGTGAGAAATATTGGGGGATGGAGACTCTGGGTGGGGAAAAGATGATGCATTCAGTTTTGTCCAAGTTGAGCTTCAGGGTGCACTCAGACATCCAAGAGGAGATGGCAGAGAGGCAGCAGGATACCCGAGAGAGATCGGAAGAGTAGAGGTATAGTTCTATATCATCTGCTTAGATATAGTATTGGAGGCCAAAGCAGCTTATGAGCGCAACCAGGGAAGAGGTGTATATGGAGAAGAGAAGGTTCCAAGGACAGAACCTTGGGGGACACCAAGAGGGAGGGTGGAAGTGGGTAAGGTGGAGCCAAAGGCAGACAGAATAATTAGTTAGCAAGGTAAGAGGTGAACCAGGCAAGGACCATGCTAGAGAGGCCAATTGACTGGAGGAGAGGATGATCCACAGTGTCAAAGGCTGCACAGAGATCCAGGAGTATTAGCAGAGGGAAGTGACCCCCTGGATTTGTCCAAAATCAGGTAATTGGTGACTTTGATCAGTGTCAGTGGAGTGGGCGAAAGCAGAGCTTGAAGAGGATCAAGGATGGAGTGATCAGAGGTAGCTGGTGAGATGGCTGAGTACCAGATGCTCAAGTAGTTTGGAGGCATATGTGAGAAGAGATGAGGGGTAGGTAGCAGGTGAGGAAGGGTTAAGGTTGGGTTTTTTGAGATTAGAGGAGAAAAGAGCATGTTTGAATGGTGTGGGACAGATACCAGTGGAGTGATGGGTTGAAGAGGAGATGGAAGGGGTCTGGGGGGGCAGGTTGAGGCGGGAGAAGATAGGTTGATGGTTTACTTTGTGGTGGGGGGGAGCATAAGGTGGGATGGTAGGAGGGAGAGAATGGTGGAGGAGGGGGCTAGCAAGGGCAGATTGTGTCGATTGCTGCCTCCTCCTCAAAAATTGAGGCAATTTGTATGGCAGGGAGGGAGGGTGGGAGAATAGGGTGGCGTGAAGGAGAGTGTTGAAAGTATTAGAGTTGTCTGAGATTGGCCGACTGAGAAGAGATGAGTGAATGGAAAAGTATTGCTTGGCAAGGGATAGTTCAGAGCTATAGGAAGAGAAACAAACTTGAAATGAAGGTAGTCCACCAGAAAGCGAAATTTCCTCCAGAGACACTCAGCAGTGAGCATTTTTTTTTAAGTAATCTGGTAAGTTTGGAGTGCCAGGGTTGGGGTTTAGAATGTTGGAGGGGAACAGGAGATGTGAACACCAGAATCAAGTGCAGAGGCAAGTGTGGAGTTATAGAAGGTGGCCGCCTGGTTGGGGCAGGCCATGGTGGATAGAGGAGATTATAAAGGGAAGACAAGACAGCGGTGTCAAGGGATCCCAGATTGCGTCTGACGGTGGGTCGTGGTGTGGGGAAGAGATGAGAGGCTAAAAGAGAAGATGGTGGTCAGACAGGGGTAAAGGAGAGCTGGAGATGTTAGAAGGATCACACTGGTGGGTAAAGTGGCCAAGATGTTGAGTGGGGGAAGAGGTCCATTGAGAGGGCAAGAAAATTAGTTTGTGGTGGTTTAGTAGTGTTAATAGGGATGTTGGTCACCAAAAACAAGTTATAGGGGCCTTCAGTCATGAGATGCACTAGTAATAAAGATACATAGATCCATCACTAAACTAGATATAAACAGGTTCTCAAACTGTCCTCAAGACTCCACACATAACATGTTTTCCAGGTTTCCTAACAGAATCACTAGTGAAATAAATAGCTCCATCTGTAGATCTTTTAAAATGGGTCAGTGAGTATTAAATGCACTTGTGCACCTACTAGGTGACCTGGAAAATGTGAACTATCTGGGATCCTGAGGACAGTTTGAGAACCACTGCACTACACACAATCATCTGGCAGACCATCTGTCCAATCTGGCTGGTTGGAAGAAAATCTGGGAATGTATGAGAGCAAATCGCAATCAACCATTTACTGTACTCCCAAACACTGGAAAATGGACAAAAATAGTTGTTCAAACAAATTGGTTGAATATTTGGTTTAACCATCTTGTCTGACAATTTTTCTCCATTTACCAGTGTTTAGGAAAAATAGTTGATGGATGACCAGATTTTCATTCCAATTGGACAAATGGTCTGCCAGATAATTGTGTAGTCTATGCACAGCTTAACTGTTGGTTATTTTTTTCTTTTGAGATCAAACAAATGGGCGAGTATATAGAGAGCAAGCACTGCTCACTCATACATGGTTGCCAACTGATGTTAATTTCCAGGGGGTAATATCAAACTATTTCCTATGTATCTGGGACACATTTGCAATGTTGTCAGTTATGTATTTGGCACTGTCAAGGGTTAGATTACTTGCAGTAGAGCTCCCAAATTTCTTGTCATACATTGTGTTATTTCCAATTGTCCTGATGTGTGCTCTGCTCAATCCAGAAAAAAAACAATGTAGTGCGCACATCAGACCGTGAAGATTGCATCTTTGCTGACGTTAAATGGTGTTTTTACCACAAAGACACAAGTAGAGTATATAGTACAAGTGGCCACATCTGCAATATTTTGTACTGCCCATATGTGTCTAATGAGCAAATGCACCTCTGCTTCCCAGTCATACATGACTGAGCTGCATCTTCTAAATGAGTGATACTGGGCCCTCACACATGGGGATAAGTGCACTGTGGTTGGGGAGACGGGGTTGCCATCTTTCCAGGGCTAAGTGTATACAGAGATCCCGGTGACTTCACACCTGTAACTTGCACCAAGAATAGGGCTGGTAATATTGCAGGCGCTACTGTCACACGTGGATGTATAGAGGCCGGAGCGGTCACATAGATGAGGGTGACTCTGAAAATACAGTATATGCAGATCTCCATCTGTAGTCCAAAGACTCAATGCAGCCTGAATTGTCTGACTCGGAATCTGCCAATAAGTGTGTAGAGAAGTTTTGTTCAAACTGACTTGCTGGCAATAAAATGTAAAAAACATTGCAGATATTTCATAAAGCTGCTGTTGTAATTGTTCAAGGTGGGAATGCGAATATTATCACCGTTTTTAATACCTTATTTATGTGCACAGGCAAGAACACACACTTATATGCACCTCCACTCATGGTCACAGTAACGCATACACCTCTACCCTAAACTTTTGTAGAATTCTTTTGATCTGCTCAGCGGAACTTACAGTACTTGTTCGGCGTCTGAGACACAAGGTAGAAAATTGTCACTGTCTGTCCTTTGGCTAGAAGTGGTACAGCACGGGGGGGCAGTGTTATTGGGTAGGTGGGGTTCCGACCATCTATGTGTGTAGTGCTGTACCCTCTGATGACATTGCTGTGTTTCCTGTTGTGTGCAGGATGCTCTGTGAGCCCCAAGCTGAGGAAAGACTGCGGATATCCCAACATCAGCTCCAAGGACTGTCTGGCTAGAGGCTGCTGTTTCGACTCCAGTATTCCCAAGACTGTCTGGTGCTTCTACGGATATAAATAAAATACTAATGGTAATGCACATAATGTATCATCCATTGGAGACAATCACAATCTGTTTAAACTAATAGTTTGAGTTTTTGTGTATTATAATTGAGTTTTATTAAATAGCATTTGTATGTCATCTTATTGTGAATTATTATGAATAATTAATTCATATGATTGGGCTTACTGGTGGAGTCAATCAACAATGCAGAGTGTAACATTCATGTGAAGGCACTACATGGCTGTAACAATCATTTTACCTTATACCCCATAGAGGTGCGCTAGAAAATTGGCAATGATTGGCTGCCAGAAAATACTGTGGTGTGCGCAGCCAAACTTTGTGCTGAATTGAATTAGCTTCTACATTTTTATCATACAGTGCTACATAGAGTTTAGAAAAAGCCTTGGAAAAGGGGGGCTGCATTTACCGGACTCCTGTATTTATAACATTACACAGACATGTTTCTTGTATATTTACAATATAACAAACTTACTTCCCAGATTTGAACCCCCCCAACTTCAGTACTCTGACCAGTGCGACTTCACTGTAGCCCTGTAGTTGCACACATCTTAGACGGTGTAATTTCTGAGGGTAAAACCTGCCTCTATATTGTGAGAATGTTTTTTTTTTTTTTTTCTTACAGATACTCAGTATAACGGCTCGTAACAATCACCGGAGTCTCCGTACAGACAGCATCCTGGTTCTGTGTGCTTTTTTGTGATCTGTAAATGTGATTTAGGTTTAGAATAAAAATTCTTCATTTCTGGAAGTGTTACAGCATTATATGTACTATTCATGTTTTTGTAGTTATACTATATATGTGGATTTCCTTACCGATATATTGATTCCCAACATACTTCACACCACAAAACATATTTGTATAATCAAATATATAAACAAGTCCGTAATGCACTCTTCTGGCTCTGTGTGATTTACTCCATACCATAAACACATCTGGCTTCTGCAAGACTCTAACTTACTGCTTACTAATTCACCTCCTGGACACTCTCTCCCTCTGATTGACCGTTTTATTTATTTTTATGAAGCTTAAACAGCTGACAAATGACACAAAGCATTGTTTAGGCACAATTAAAGAATTGCTGGTATAATGACTCGGGTGCTACAAGACATTTTAATTGCAATCACTACATTGAGAAAGTGTGATCCTATAACAGTCAAATGAATAGGAGACAAAGGGTTGAATTCAGATCTGATTGCTGTTCTGTGTGTTCACACGCAGTGTATGCAAGTGTGTGAACAGATAAAAAACATAACTATGTATGAATGCACAAAATGTGCAGCAGTGCACAAGAGGTGTTTATTATTTACATCGTACAGGAGCGATGCATTCGCATAGTTGCAAATTGATTTGCATGCATCATTGATGTACATGTATGTTGCATTTGCAAACAATTGCACAATGCTTGTTTGGTTTTTTTTTAAATTAGTTCAATAAACTTATCACCCTAAGGATTTGAAATGTTGTTGAACAAGTTAGGGATCAAACACTGCAAATTGAAGAGTTTGATAACGTAATTGTTCTTTGACATTTAGCATTTTAGGCAACATACATCCTCAAAATGTTTGTCCTATTTGCACAATACACTCAATACTATTTTAAAATAGTATCTTTAAAAATATTTAGCATTTTAAAATGGATGTTAACCACACCAACAATAAATAAGGAAAGACATAAATTAAATGTAGTCAAAAGATAAATTGACACGTAGACAAAACAGAGGCTAGATGACATAGGAAAAAAAGACATAAATATGTATAAGATTATGTTTAATAAACACCACACAATGGCTACGTTTTGAAAGTTAACTTTTTGAAAAACTACATAATTTTAACAATCAAAATAACTAATTCTGGACATTGTCCAGCGGGGCCAGAATGTGTGCCTGCATGGCCAGTAGCTGCATATGAATGGTCTGGTTTTGATCTCCAACCTCAGGGTCTGTAATAAGTGGGGAAGAATGTGAAAAACAAATTACAAACCTAACCTATTCAGAAAAACCTCCACTAGAATCTATTAAGAATGTCTCTGCAAAGCTGATTTCAAACACACATTGTGTGCGTACCAACTTCACATGTTGGTCTTCACATATGCTATGGATTATTAACCAATAAAATCTTACACTCACATCTACAAACAATTATTAGCATATATATTTCATAAATAAACATATATCTCTCCTTATCCAGTAAAAAAAACTCCCAACTCCCATCTACACTATGCATCTGTCATCTTCACGGCTCACTTGTTCACAAACACAGTAGCAGGAGTTTGTTGGCCCACTACCCATCCTATGTAATGGCCTCCCACACATCATAAGACTGTCCTGTAGGCTTAATTTGTGCCTTCATATCATGTAAATGAAGCTATTCAGACAAGGTTTATAGATCCCACAAAAACACACATGACTTTCAAAATCCTTAATATTTCATTATGACATCAAGAATGTCTCTGCAATGTTTTTGGACCACTATGACAGTGCTAGAATTAGTTCCTAGTATTGCTTTTAATTCAGAACACCATATATTTTGGGAGCAGGGCCTTCCTACCTCTGTCTATTTATGACCTAGTTTCTAACAATTCAATGTTTTAATGTAATCTATTGTAGTACATATGTATTCAACCTGTGTCCCTTCAGCTGCTGTGAAACTACATATCAAAGCATGCCCTGACTCAGTGATAGCATGCCTTAATAGCAAAACTGTGGCAGGGAATGCTGGGATGTCTAGTTCCATAGCAGCTAGAGGGACATAGGTTGAATTCTCGCATTGTAGTATATTAAAAAAAAAAAAACATAATAAAGCTACATTCAATTAGTTATAATAAACGATGCTTATTTATGACCATAGCCACTTTCTCATCTTCCTGTGGTGGCTGCATTCCTTCTGTGGCTTGAGAGGGATGGGGGAAGGAGCTTGAAAAGGGGTGGGAGGTTGGATGGGGGAAGGAGGGTCAGATTGAGAGGGGGAGGGCAAGTCATGGGTGGATGGAGTTTGAGTGGGTGATGGAGGTTTCGGTGGAGAGGGAGGTTGAAGCTTGAGGGGGGATTGGACAGATGTGTTGGTTGTGGCCTCCCACTCCTCTTTCTGCTCTGTCTAAGAGAGGAAAATGGTTTTAAATTTGCATTATGAAGCTTATGTTGTTTTTTTCAGTTATAATGCACATTACCTACTCTAGAATGCACAAAATAAATCCCTTTTTTTAATGTGTTTTACCATTTAACACACATAATTAACCTTTATTTATTGATAAAAAAAAACACACAATCTTCTATACAATAAAAATAATATAACATGTACATAAGTCAGAGCCACTGTTTGTAAATTTGTAAACAGACAACCCACACACATACTGTATACCTACATACATTAACACTATTTACAGGCTAAAGAACATACATAGGTGTGCGCAGGGGGGGTGCCTGGTGCGCACAGGCACCCCCTAATGTTTGGCACCCCGATCTCACATGCCTGATGCAGCGATTGCCGAGCAGGCTGATTACTGTCCCCTCTGCGCTGCACCCTGCAGGACTGCATTACTGACCGGACGCCTGGGTTAATCAATGGTGCCACTGCCACCGGCTTTCAAATTCCCAGCTCCACCTCCATGTACAAAAACAGTGTGATGTGATGTGATTACGTCATGCTGCTCGCACGTCCATCCGTCACACGCCCACCTCTCTCCTTCTATGCTATGCCAACGCCAGCCACTGATGAGGAGCAGCATGCAGCCAGCGTTCCTCTTAGGAAGACAAATTCAATACTGGCAGACGGCCGGCAGCAGCTTTGACATGTCACTCGTTTTTCCAGCAGCAGCAGTAACTAGTCTGCGACTGTCAGTGTCAGTGAGTGACTGACTTGTAAGTAAGCTGCTGCAGCTTGCAGGGGAAAGAGAGGGGGAGCCAGACCAGGCTGAGGAGGAGCAGTGTAATTGCAGTGAGTGCCATCAGGGGTGTTTGGTGCACACCACAACATCTGACAATGTATCTGCTTTATTAGGATTGGTACAAAGGTGGATATTTTATATGCATTGACCATCAATAGATGGTGCTAGACACGCCCAAAAGGTGGTGCTAGACACACCCCTCCGACGGTGCACCCCCTAATAAAATGTGCTGCGCACGCCAGTGAGAACATACATACACTTATGGATGCAAATATTACTATCCGTTTACCAACAAACACACTCATGTCCACACAGATCCACGGTAATGCTACAGTATGCATTACTTACGTTGCTGTATTTGCCATCGTAGTTGCGCCAGCAAATGTGGCTGGCAGCAGAGGTCTGACCACCATCGCTCTAATTAAACAATGGTTCACCTGGTATGGACCCTAGCACAGTCTGCATGCAACCTCTGAGTGGATATATAAGGGTCTATGTGGCTGTCAATTACAGCAGTAAGAAACCACAGCTGCCTGATGCTAAATACAGCAGTTCGCATGGTGCCAATGACATATTAATCATATTTGCTAAAATTTATACAGTCTGCCTGCTGTTGATTGGTCGACAGCTGTGATGCACATAAATACAAATAAGCTTTATTGCTGTTAATGGACATTAACATTATGTGTCTGGGTTTGCAGTTGTGAACACAATTGCAATGGTATGCTACTTATTTGCAGTTATAGTTGGTATCTTGAAGGTATATGTATGGGTGTAATATTACCATCATTTGGGGCCTGGGAGGCCGAGTCATTTTTCATGTTTTGTTTCCCTTAGATATTACATACACGTTAATGTTGGAATCTGTGAATACTGTACCTAATTGGGATTGAAACATCGAGATGATATCAAGACTGAGGACTTTCTGTTTCCTACGTGAGACTGCACCCTCCACTTTGTGGAAATCTTTTATATTTATATTTATATATATATATATATATATATATATATATAAAAAATGGGGGAATAAGGGTACCGGCGACTGGTGTGATTTAAAATGCAATTGTTAAAAGATTGATTTAAAAGCCAAAAAACTATATAATGATATAAACAAGTTTATTACTCACATAAAAGTAGGTTTAAAACATAAAACTACTAGTAAAATCTTAAGAATGCAAATGTCTTAGTAAAAAGTAAGGAGTTCTAACTTAGCTTTTAAAATAGGCACAGGGGGGTCACCACAGGGAGTCCAACGCGTTTCGTCACAGCTGACTTCTTCCTTTGAAGAAGTCAGCTGTGACGAAACGCGTTGGGATCCCTGTGGTTTTAAATCACACCAGTCGCCGGTACCCTTATTCCCCCATTTTTTTAATTTTCCCAGCAGTCCTGTACCAGTACTGCGTTCTTAAGGGTTGGCAGACACCTTGTAGTAAGGTTGCATGTGTTTTTTAATAAATTTTAGCATTTTTATTCACTTTATACTGAGAACCCACCTCACAAGTGGCGCTGTGTCAATTCCCTTTTCTACATATATATATATATATATATATATATAATACACACACACACATAAATACTAGAGATGTGCACTTGAAATTTTTCGGGTTTTGGTTTTGGGTTTGACCGCGTTTTGGCAAAACCTCACCGAATTTTTTTTTGTCGGATTCGGGTGTGTTTTGGATTCGGGTGTTTTTTTCAAAAAACACTAAAAAACAGCTTAAATCATAGAATTTGGGGGTCATTTTGATCCCAAAGTATTATTAACCTCAAAAACCATAATTTCCACTCATTTTCAGTCTATTCTGAATACCTCACACCTCACAATATTATTTTTAGTCCTAAAATTTGCACCGAGGTCGCTGGATGACTAAGCTAAGCGACCCTAGTGGCCGAAACAAACACCTGGCCCATCTAGGAGTGGCACTGCAGTGTCACGCAGGATGTCCCTTCCAAAAAACCCTCCCCAAACAGCACATGACGCAAAGAAAAAAAGAGGCGCAATGAGGTAGCTGTGTGAGTAAGAAAAGCGACCCTAGTGGCCGACACAAACACCGGGCCCATCTAGGAGTGGCACTGCAGTGTCACGCAGGATGTCCCTTCCAAAAAACCCTCCCCAAACAGCACATGACGCAAAGAAAAAAAGAGGCGCAATGAAATAGCTGTGTGAGTAAGATAAGCGACCCTAGTGGCCGACACAAACACCTGGCCCATCTAGGAGTGGCACTGCAGTGTCACGCAGGATGGCCCTTCCAAAAAACCCTCCCCAAACAGCACATGACGCAAAGAAAAAAAGAGGCGCAATGAGGTAGCTGTGTGAGTAAGATAAGCGACCCTAGTGGCCGACACAAACACCTGGCCCATCTAGGAGTGGCACTGCAGTGTCACGCAGGATGTCCCTTCCAAAAAACCCTCCCCAAACAGCACATGACGCAAAGAAAAAAAGAGGCGCAATGAGGTAGCTGTGTGAGTAAGATAAGCGACCCTAGTGGCCGACACAAACACCTGGCCCATCTAGGAGTGGCACTGCAGTGTCACGCAGGATGGCCCTTCCAAAAAACCCTCCCCAAACAGCACATGACGCAAAGAAAAAAAGAGGCGCAATGAGGTAGCTGTGTGAGTAAGATAAGCGACCCTAGTGGCCGACACAAACACCGGGCCCATCTAGGAGTGGCACTGCAGTGTCACGCAGGATGTCCCTTCCAAAAAACCCTCCCCAAACAGCACATGACGCAAAGAAAAAAAGAGGCGCAATGAGGTAGCTGTGTGAGTAAGATAAGCGACCCTAGTGGCCGACACAAACACCGGGCCCATCTAGGAGTGGCACTGCAGTGTCACGCAGGATGTCCCTTCCAAAAAACCCTCCCCAAACAGCACATGACGCAAAGAAAAAAGAGGCGCAATGAGGTAGCTGTGTGAGTAAGATAAGCGACCCTAGTGGCCGACACAAACACCGGGCCCATCTAGGAGTGGCACTGCAGTGTCACGCAGGATGTCCCTTCCAAAAAACCCTCCCCAAACAGCACATGACGCAAAGAAAAAAAGAGGCGCAATGAGGTAGCTGTGTGAGTAAGATAAGCGACCCTAGTGGCCGACACAAACACCTGGCCCATCTAGGAGTGGCACTGCAGTGTCACGCAGGATGGCCCTTCCAAAAAACCCTCCCCAAACAGCACATGACGCAAAGAAAAAAAGAGGCGCAATGAGGTAGCTGTGTGAGTAAGATAAGCGACCCTAGTGGCCGACACAAACACCGGGCCCATCTAGGAGTGGCTCTGCAGTGTCACGCAGGATGGCCCTTCCAAAAAACACTCCCCAAACAGCACATGACGCAAAGAAAAAAAGAGGCGCAATGAGGTAGCTGTGTGAGTAAGATAAGCGACCCTAGTGGCCGACACAAACACCTGGCCCATCTAGGAGTGGCACTGCAGTGTCACGCAGGATGGCCCTTCCAAAAAACACTCCCCAAACAGCACATGACGCAAAGAAAAATTAAAGAAAAAAGAGGTGCAAGATGGAATTGTCCTTGGGCCCTCCCACCCACCCTTATGTTGTATAAACAGGACATGCACACTTTAACCAACCCATCATTTTAGTGACAGGGTCTGCCACACGACTGTGACTGAAATGACGGGTTGGTTTGGACCCCCACCGAAAAAGAAGCAATTAATCTCTCCTTGCACAAACTGGCTCTACAGAGGCAAGATGTCCACCTCATCATCATCCTCCGATATATCACCGTGTACATCCCCCTCCTCACAGATTATCAATTTGTCCCCACTGGAATCCACCATCTCAGCTCCCTGTGTACTTTGTGGAGGCAATTGCTGCTGGTCAATGTCTCCACGGAGGAATTGATTATAATTCATTTTAATGAACATCATCTTCTCCACATTTTCTGGAAGTAACCTCGTACGCCGATTGCTGACAAGGTGAGCGGCGGCACTAAACACTCTTTCGGAGTACACACTTGTGGGAGGGCAACTTAGGTAGAATAAAGCCAGTTTGTGCAAGGGCCTCCAAATTGCCTCTTTTTCCTGCCAGTATAAGTACGGACTGTGTGACGTGCCTACTTGGATGCGGTCACTCATATAATCCTCCACCATTCTTTCAATGGGGAGAGAATCATATGCAGTGACAGTAGACGACATGTCCATAATCGTTGACAGGTCCTTCAGTCCGGACCAGATGTCAGCATCAGCAGTCGCTCCAGACTGCCCTGCATCACCGCCAGTGGGTGGGCTCGGAATTCTGAGCCTTTTCCTCGCACCCCCAGTTGCGGGAGAATGTGAAGGAGGAGATGTTGACAGGTCGCGTTCCGCTTGACTTGACAATTTTCTCACCAGCAGGTCTTTGAACCCCAGCAGACTTTTGTCTGCCGGAAAGAGAGATCCAAGGTAGGTTTTAAATCTAGGATCGAGCACGGTGGCCAAAATGTAGTGCTCTGATTTAAACAGATTGACCACCCGTGAATCCTTGTTAAGCGAATTAAGGGCTCCATCCACAAGTCCCACATGCCTAGCGGAATCGCTCCGTGTTAGCTCCTCCTTCAATGTCTCCAGCTTCTTCTGCAAAAGCCTGATGAGGGGAATGACCTGACTCAGGCTGGCAGTGTCTGAACTGACTTCACGTGTGGCAAGTTCAAAGGGCAGCAGAACCTTGCACAACGTTGAAATCATTCTCCACTGCGCTTGAGACAGGTGCATTCCACCTACTATATCGTGCTGAATTGTATAGGCTTGAATGGCCTTTTGCTGCTCCTCCAACCTCTGAAGCATATATAGGGTTGAATTCCACCTCGTTACCACTTCTTGCTTCAGATGATGGCAGGGTAGGTTCAGGCGTTTTTGGTGTTGCTCCAGTCTTCTGTACGTGGTGCCTGTACGCCGAAAGTGTCCCGCAATTCTTCTGGCCACCGACAGCATCTCTTGCACGCCCCTGTCGTTTTTTAAAAAATTCTGCACCACCAAATTCAAGGTATGTGCAAAACATGGGACGTGCTGGAATTTGCCCAGATTTAATGCACACACAATATTGCTGGCGTTGTCCGATGCCACAAATCCACAGGAGAGTCCAATTGGGGTAAGCCATTCCGCGATGATCTTCCTCAGTTGCCGTAAGAGGTTTTCAGCTGTGCGTATTCTGGAAACCGGTGATACAAAGCGTAGCCTGCCTAGGAAAGAGTTGGCGTTTGCGAGATGCTGCTACTGGTGCCGCCGCTGCTGTTCTTGCGGCGGGAGTCCATACATCTACCCAGTGGGCTGTCACAGTCATATAGTCCTGACCCTGCCCTGCTCCACTTGTCCACATGTCCGTGGTTAAGTGGACATTGGGTACAGCTGCATTTTTTAGGACACTGGTGACTCTTTTTCTGAGGTCTGTGTACATTTTCGGTATCGCCTGCCTAGAGAAATGGAACCTAGATGGTATTTGGTACCGGGGACACAGTACCTCCAACAAGTCTCTAGTTGGCTCTGCAGTAATGATGGATACCGGAACCACGTTTCTCACCACCCAGGATGCCAAGGCCTCAGTTATCCGCTTTGCAGCAGGATGACTGCTGTGATATTTCATCTTCCTCGCAAAGGACTGTTGGACAGTCAATTGCTTGGTGGAAGTAGTAAAAGTGGTCTTACGATTTCCCCTCTGGGATGACCATCGACTCCCAGCAGCAACAACAGCAGCGCCAGCAGCAGTAGGCGTTACACGCAAGGATGCATCGGAGGAATCCCAGGCAGGAGAGGAATCGTCAGAATTGCCAGTGACATGGCCTGCAGGACTATTGGCATTCCTGGGGAAGGAGGAAATTGACACTGAGGGAGTTGGTGGGGTGGTTTGCGTGAGCTTGGTTACAAGAGGAAGGGATTTACTGGTCAGTGGACTGCTTCCGCTGTCGCCCAAAGTTTTTGAACTTGTCACTGACTTATTATGAATGTGCTGCAGGTGACGTATAAGGGAGGATGTTCCGAGGTGGTTAACGTCCTTACCCCTACTTATTACAGCTTGACAAAGGCAACACACGGCTTGACAAATGTTGTCCGCATTTCTGTTGAAATACTTCCACACCGAAGAGCTGATTTTTTTGGTATTTTCACCAGGCATGTCAACGGCCATATTCCTCCCACGGACAACAGGTGTCTCCCCGGGTGCCTGACTTAAACAAACCACCTCACCATCAGAATCCTCCTTGTCAATTTCCTCCCCAGCGCCAGCAACACCCATATCCTCCTCATCCTGGTGTACTTCAACACTGACATCTTCAATCTGACTATCAGGAACTGGACTGCGGGTGCTCCTTCCAGCACTTGCAGGGGGCGTGCAAATGGTGGAAGGCGCATGCTCTTCACGTCCAGTGTTGGGAAGGTCAGGCATCGCAACCGACACAATTGGACTCTCCTTGTGGATCTGGGATTTCGAAGAACGCACAGTTCTTTGCGGTGCTTTTGCCAGCTTGAGTCTTTTCAGTTTTCTAGCGAGAGGCTGAGTGCTTCCATCCTCATGTGAAGCTGAACCACTAGCCATGAACATAGGCCAGGGCCTCAGCCGTTCCTTGCCACTCCGTGTGGTAAATGGCATATTGGCAAGTTTACGCTTCTCCTCCGACAATTTTATTTTAGATTTTGGAGTCCTTTTTTTACTGATATTTGGTGTTTTGGATTTTACATGCTCTGTACTATGACATTGGGCATCGGCCTTTGCAGACGACGTTGCTGGCATTTTATCGTCTCGGCCATGACTAGTGGCAGCAGCTTCAGCACGAGGTGGAAGTGGATCTTGATCTTTCCCTAATTTTGGAACCTCAACATTTTTGTTCTCCATATTTTAATAGGCACAACTAAAAGGCACCTCAGGTAAACAATGGAGATGGATGGATACTAGTGTACTTATGGATGGACGAGCGACTGCCGACACAGAGGTAGCTACAGCCGTGGACTACCGTACTGTGTCTGCTGCTAATATAGACTGGATGATAATGAGATGAGATCAATATATATATATATATATATATATATAATATCACTAGTACTGCAGCCGGACAGGTATATATATTTATTATGTAATGACTGATGACGGGCCTGCTGGACACTGTCAGCTCAGCAGCACCGCAGACTGCTACAGTAAGCTACTATAGTAGTATGTATAAAGAAGAAAGAAAAAAAAAACCACGGGTAGGTGGTATACAATTATGGATGGACGAGCGACTGCCGACACAGAGGTAGCTACAGCCGTGGACTACCGTACTGTGTCTGCTGCTAATATAGACTGGATGATAATGAGATGAAATCAATATATATATATATATATAATATCACTAGTACTGCAGCCGGACAGGTATATATATTTATTATGTAATGACTGATGACGGACCTGCTGGACACTGTCAGCTCAGCAGCACCGCAGACTGCTACAGTAAGCTACTATAGTAGTATGTATAAAGAAGAAAGAAAAAAAAAACCACGGGTAGGTGGTATACAATTATGGATGGACGAGCGACTGCCGACACAGAGGTAGCTACAGCCGTGGACTACCGTACTGTGTCTGCTGCTAATATAGACTGGATGATAATGAGATGAAATCAATATATATATATATATAATATCACTAGTACTGCAGCCGGACAGGTAGATATATTTATTATGTAATGACTGATGACGGACCTGCTGGACACTGTCAGCTCAGCAGCACCGCAGACTGCTACAGTAAGCTACTATAGTAGTATGTATAAAGAAGAAAGAAAAAGAAAAAAACCACGGGTAGGTGGTATACAATTATGGATGGACTGCCGAGTGCCGACACAGAGGTAGCTACAGCCGTGGACTAACGTACTGTGTCTGCTGATAATATAGACTGGATGATAATGAGATGAAATCAATATATATGTATATATAATATCACTAGTACTGCAGCCGGACAGGTATATATTATATATTTATTATGTAATGACTGATGACGGACCTGCTGGACACTGTCAGCTCAGCAGCACCGCAGACTGCTACAGTAAGCTACTATAGTAGTATGTATAAAGAAGAAAGAAAAAAAAAACAACCACGGGTAGGTGGTATACAATTATGGATGGACTGCCGAGTGCCGACACAGATGTAGCTACAGCCGTGGACTAACGTACTGTGTCTGCTGATAATATAGACTGGATGATAATGAGATGAAATCAATATATATGTATATATAATATCACTAGTACTGCAGCCGGACAGGTATATATTATATATTTATTATGTAATGACTGATGACGGACCTGCTGGACACTGTCAGCTCAGCAGCACCGCAGACTGCTACAGTAAGCTACTATAGTAGTATGTATAAAGAAGAAAGAAAAAAAAAAACAACCACGGGTAGGTGGTATACAATTATGGATGGACTGCCGAGTGCCGACACAGAGGTAGCTACAGCCGTGGACTAACGTACTGTGTCTGCTGATAATATAGACTGGATGATAATGAGATGAAATCAATATATATGTATATATAATATCACTAGTACTGCAGCCGGACAGGTATATATTATATATTTATTATGTAATGACTGATGACGGACCTGCTGGACACTGTCAGCTCAGCAGCACTGCAGACTGCTACAGTAAGCTACTATAGTAGTATGTATAAAGAAGAAAGAAAAAAAAAAACACGGGTAGGTGCTAGGTGGTATACAATATTATATATATATATTATATACAATTATATATATATATATATATATATAATATATATTAAACTCATAAACTGGTGGTGATTATTAAACTGGTGGTCAGGTCACTGGTCACACTATCAGCAACTTGCAAGTAGTACTCCTGAGTCCTAAGCAGACAATCACAATATATATTATACTGGTGGTCAGTGTGGTCACAAACAATGGCAGTGTGGCTGGCACTCTGGCAGCAAAAGTGTGCACTGTACGTTATATGTACTCCTGAGTCCTGAGTCCTGCTCTCAGACTCTAACTGCTCCCCACTGTCAGTGTCTCCCCCACAAGTCAGATAATACAGTCACACTATCTCTCTCTATCACTTCAGCAAGTACTAGTAGTAGTAGTACTCCTCCTAATGCTCCCCAAATTACTACTGTGTCTCTCTCTGTCTCACTCTCTTCTCGAATCTCTATAAACGGAGAGGACGCCAGCCACGTCCTCTCCCTATGAATCTCAATGCACGTGTGAAAAATGGCGGCGACGCGCGGCTCCTTATATAGAATCCGAGTCTCGCGATAGAATCCGAGCCTCGCGAGAATCCGACAGCGTGATGATGACGTTCAGGCGCGCTCGGGTTAACCGAGCAAGGCGGGAAGATCCGAGTCGCTCGGACCCGTGTAAAAAAAACTGAAGTTCGGGCGGGTTCGGATTCCGAGGAACCGAACCCGCTCATCTCTAATAAATACTAATATATATTTACATACATATATATCGTATATGTATGTGTGTATATGTATGTGTCGAGGGTGCTTGGGGGAGGGGGCCCTAGAGATACCATTGTACCAGGCCCCAAGATTTCTGTTGCTTGCCCCTGACTGTGTGTGGTGTATATGTATCTTTTCTTAGTGTTTGTTATTAAGGTTTTTATTTTGTTTGTGTTTACTTCTCAAGGGTGCTTGTTATTTCTTTTGTTGATTTTGCTGGAGTAGGCTCTTTCTTTTTGTAAGCCTTTTGCCGTTTGCTACATTAGTTGTCTTCCGCTGGTATGTGCATGTTTTGTGTGTTGGTTTGCTGTGTGTGTTGTATATGTGTCTTTTCTTAGTGTGTTTGGTTAAGGGTATTTTTATTTGTGTTTATTTCTCAAGGGTGCATGTTTTTGTTTTGCATTTGGTGGCTGGATGTGCCATTTTGTGTTAGTTTTTGCTGTATTCTACATTTTTGTTCTTCTACAAAGTTTATGAAGGTTTTTTTAATAAAAATGTAATTTAAATGTAAAATGTTACATATTAATTATTTAATGGTCCTCCCCTCAGTTGTGGAACATTTAGTGATTGAAAACAGCAGACATGTAAGTTGATTGTAGTGATTCAATTAGCTTGTCAACATTTTTCGAACTTCAATTGGTATAAAATTAACACTGACAAATTATATTTGCAGTTGGCTACGGCAGCATTCATCTATGCTTTATATGGCCAACCCCAACATGCGCCTCATCCTTGAAGGCAAAGGAGGCGTGCAAGGCCTAGGATCTTTCAAACCCATGTCACCATTTTTGTAATGCCTGATGATGATGATGATGATGGTGGTGATGATGATGATGATGGTGAGGTGGTGCAGCGCTATAGGCTGCCCCCTTATGTTATCCTAGAAACTCTCCCAATAATAGAGTACAAATCACTGACACAATTCATTGCTGCCTTACACTTTTGCACCTCAGGGTCCTTCCAGCATATTGTCGGAGTCCTGGGAAGCGGCCCCCAGGGCTCATTCTCAAGGATCCTGAGGCGCATAATTGATGCATTCCTTAAAAGAACTAAGCAGTTTATATTAATGCAATTGGACGTGGAGTCCCTAGCTGTGGTGAAGCAGCAATTCTGTGCAAGTGCTGGCTTCCCACATGTTATTTTGGTAGTGGATGGGACACACATTCCACTTGTGGCTCCATCTCATAATGAAATTATCTTTTGGGAATAGAAAAATGTTCCATTCTGTGAATGTGATGGTGGTTTGTGGTTCATCCCTCCAGATCCTTTCCCTGAATGCCCAGTACTCAGGAAGTGCCCATGATTCGGCAATCAGGGATATGGCACAAATTATCCATGTAGGAAGCCCAAGATACATAGCTCTTGGGTGAGTTTGTGGGCCTTCTTGTGTTAAAGGTAAAGTGTTTTGGATATCACATAATATTTTTATTTTTCAGGAGATAGTGGATATCATTGCACCACCTGGCTCATGACTCCTTATAGCACACCAACACCAGTACCACAATCTGCATTTAACGCCACACTTACAGCCACCAGCCAGGTGGTAGAGCGCATGAGCAGACTTTTGAAAGGCCAATTTAGGGTGCTCCACCGCACTGGTGGCGACCTCATGTATTCACTGGAAATGGTTAGTAAGATAGTGGTCATGTGTGCAATACTGCTATAAGGACTCATGTGGCATTGGCCCAACAAGAAATAATGGCCCCAGAGGATGAGGAGCCAGGGGTTGGCTATTTCTGGGGCTGCAGACGAGAGTCAGACTGTGGACATGCAAATGCGCAACAGATTAGTTGCCCAATATATCAGGAATGTTTGAGTTATGATCACATCAGAATTCTGTGACAATTAGCACATAATATAAATAAAAGTGTTATGCTTTTAAAAATAAAAACTAGAAATAAACCTTTTTGGAAGTACAAATAAAAAAAAAATGCCTGACACGTTTTTAGTGCATACAACCTAAAATTGTGAATATTGGGGGTCATTCCGAGTTGGTCTTAGCTGTGCTAAATTTACCACAGCTACGATCATGTTCCTAGACATGTGGGGGGATGCCCAGCACAGGGCTCGCCCGCCCCGCATGTCTGTCTGCCCCCCGCACAAGTACAAAAGCATAGAACAGCGGTGATGCTTTGTACTTGTTGAGTAACTCCCAGCCAGCGCAGCTCCTGCAGCTTACCGGGAGTTACTCGTCTCTGCCCCTTATCGCAGCGGCTGCGTGTGACATCACACAACCACTGCAGGCCGTCCCCCACATGGTCCAGCCGTGCCTGCGTTGGCCGGACCACCCCAAAAATGGCGGACAAATGCAGCCGTGCCACGCCCTCCCGCCCAGCGACCGCCTCTGCCGGTCAATCAGGCAGAGGCGATCGCTAGGGAATGACGGCGCACTGCGGCGCATGTGCAGTTCCGACCCGATCACTGTGCTGCGATAAACTGCAGCGAGCGATCGGGTCAGAATGACCCCCAATGTCAACAACAATTGTCGTTGTACCAACAAACTAAAAAAAGCATTGAAAATTCTAAATGTAGCATGACATGTATATTCACACAACAACATTACTGTTGAAATAGTGAATTGTAGTCACCATAGATGTATTTGCATAGGTCATAGTTGTAATGTGATTTTGATACATTTTCCTTCACTATTTTTTTTATTATGATGCTGCATATGTGTAGTTTGTTAGCCATGATTCTGTGTCCTAAAGAAAATAAAAAAGTCCTTCACTGTTTCTTTTTTCATATAATAAATCCACCATTTTCACTTGCAATGTTCAGTTAACACAGAAGTTCCAAGAACAATAGTAAGTAAATTGCAATATCACCACTTAAAGTAGCAAACCATTACAATTGCACTTGCAGCTGCAAACCCGGACACATAATGTTAATGTCCATTAAAAGCAATAAAGCTTATTTGTATTTATGTGCATCACAGCTGTCGACCAATCAACAGCAGGCAGACTGTATAAATATTAGCAAATATGATTAATATACCTTGGGCATCATGCGAGCTGCCGCTCCTTACTGCTGTAATGGACTGTCACATAGGCCCTTATATATCCACGTGGAGGTTGCACACAGACTGTGTGAGGGTCCATACCATGTGGACCATCGTGCAATTAGAGCGATGGTGGTTGGACCAGCACCGCCAGCCACGTTTGTTGGAGCAACTACGCCAGCAAATACAGCAATGTAAGTAATGCATACTGTAGCATTACCATGGATCTGTGTGCACATGAGTGTTTGTTGTTTCAATCCATAAGTGTGTGTATGTTGTTTAGCCTGTAGACAGTGTTAATGTATGAATGTTTGTATGCATGTATACTAGAGATGAGCGGGTTCGGTTTCTCTGAATCCGAACCCGCCAGAACTTCATGTTTTTTTTCACGGGTCCGAGCGACTCGGATCTTCCCGCCTTGCTCGGTTAACCCGAGCGCGCCCGAACGTCATCATGACGCTGTCGGATTCTCGCGAGGCTCGGATTCTATCGCGAGACTCGGATTCTATATAAGGAGCCGCGCGTCGCCGTCATTTTCACACGTGCATTGAGATTGATAGGGAGAGGACGTGGCTGGCGTCCTCTCCGTTTAGAATAGATTAGAGAGACACTTGATTTACTAATTTTGGGGAGCATTAGGAGTACTCAGTACAGTGCAGAGTTTTGCTGATAGTGACCACCAGTTTTATTTATAATCCGTTCTCTGCCTGAAAAAAGCGATACACAGCACACAGTGACTCAGTCACATACCATATCTGTGTGCACTGCTCAGGCTCAGGCCAGTGTGCTACATCATCTATTATCTATATATAATATTATATATATCTGTCTAACTGCTCAGCTCACACAGCTTATAATTGTGGGGGAGACTGGGGAGCACTACTGCAGTGCCAGTTATAGGTTATAGCAGGAGCCAGGAGTACATAATATATTATATAGTGAGTGACCACCAGACACACAGTGCAGTTTATTTAATATATCCGTTCTCTGCCTGAAAAAAGCGATACACACAGTGACTCAGTCAGTCACATACCATATCTGTGTGCACTGCTCAGGCTCAGGCCAGTGTGCTGCATCATCTATATATATTATATATCTGTCTGACTGCTCAGCTCACACAGCTTATAATTGTGGGGGAGACTGGGGAGCACTACTGCAGTGCCAGTTATAGGTTATAGCAGGAGCCAGGAGTACATAATATTATATTAAAATTAAACAGTGCACACTTTTGCTGCAGGAGTGCCACTGCCAGTGTGACTAGTGACCAGTGACCTGACCACCAGTATATATAATATTAGTAGTATACTATCTCTTTATCAACCAGTCTATATTAGCAGCAGACACAGTACAGTGCGGTAGTTCACGGCTGTGGCTACCTCTGTGTCGGCACTCGGCAGCCCGTCCATAATTGTATATACCACCTAACCGTGGTTTTTTTTTCTTTCTTTATACATACATACTAGTTACGAGTATACTATCTCTTTATCAACCAGTCTATATTAGCAGCAGACACAGTACAGTGCGGTAGTTCACGGCTGTGGCTACCTCTGTGTCGGCACTCGGCAGCCCGTCCATAATTGTATATACCACCTAACCGTGGTTTTTTTTTCTTTCTTTATACATACATACTAGTTACGAGTATACTATCTCTTTATCAACCAGTCTATATATTAGCAGCAGACACAGTACAGTGCGGTAGTTCACGGCTGTGGCTACCTCTGTGTCGGCACTCGGCAGCCCGTCCATAATTGTATATACCACCTAACCGTGTTTTTTTTTTCTTTCTTTATACATACATACTAGTTACGAGTATACTATCTCTTTATCAACCAGTCTATATTAGCAGCAGACACAGTACAGTGCGGTAGTTCACGGCTGTGGCTACCTCTGTGTCGGCACTCGGCAGCCCGTCCATAATTGTATATACCACCTAACCGTGGTTTTTTTTTCTTTCTTTATACATACATACTAGTTACGAGTATACTATCTCTTTATCAACCAGTCTATATATTAGCAGCAGACACAGTACAGTGCGGTAGTTCACGGCTGTGGCTACCTCTGTGTCGGCACTCGGCAGCCCGTCCATAATTGTATATACCACCTAACCGTGGTTTTTTTTTCTTTCTTTATACATACATACTAGTTACGAGTATACTATCTCTTTATCAACCAGTCTATATTAGCAGCAGACACAGTACAGTGCGGTAGTTCACGGCTGTGGCTACCTCTGTGTCGGCACTCGGCAGCCCGTCCATAATTGTATATACCACCTAACCGTGGTTTTTTTTTCTTTCTTTATACATACATACTAGTTACGAGAATACTATCTCTTTATCAACCAGTCTATATATTAGCAGCAGACACAGTACAGTGCGGTAGTTCACGGCTGTGGCTACCTCTGTGTCGGCACTCGGCAGCCCATCCATAATTGTATATACCACCTAACCGTGGTTTTTTTTTCTTTCTTTATACATACATACTAGTTACGAGTATACTATCTCTTTATCAACCAGTCTATATTAGCAGCAGACACAGTACAGTGCGGTAGTTCACGGCTGTGGCTACCTCTGTGTCGGCACTCGGCAGCCCGTCCATAATTGTATATACCACCTAACCGTGGTTTTTTTTTCTTTCTTTATACATACATACTAGTTACGAGTATACTATCTCTTTATCAACCAGTCTATATATTAGCAGCAGACACAGTACAGTGCGGTAGTTCACGGCTGTGGCTACCTCTGTGTCGGCACTCGGCAGCCCGTCCATAATTGTATATACCACCTAACCGTGGTTTTTTTTTCTTTCTTTCTTTATACATACATACTAGTTACGAGTATACTATCTCTTTATCAACCAGTCTATATATTAGCAGCAGACACAGTACAGTGCGGTAGTTCACGGCTGTGGCTACCTCTGTGTCGGCACTCGGCAGCCCGTCCATAATTGTATACTAGTATCCAATCCATCCATCTCCATTGTTTACCTGAGGTGCCTTTTAGTTGTGCCTATTAAAATATGGAGAACAAAAATGTTGAGGTTCCAAAATTAGGGAAAGATCAAGATCCACTTCCACCTCGTGCTGAAGCTGCTGCCACTAGTCATGGCCGAGACGATGAAATGCCAGCAACGTCGTCTGCCAAGGCCGATGCCCAATGTCATAGTACAGAGCATGTCAAATCCAAAACACCAAATATCAGTAAAAAAAGGACTCCAAAACCTAAAATAAAATTGTCGGAGGAGAAGCGTAAACTTGCCAATATGCCATTTACCACACGGAGTGGCAAGGAACGGCTGAGGCCCTGGCCTATGTTCATGGCTAGTGGTTCAGCTTCACATGAGGATGGAAGCACTCAGCCTCTCGCTAGAAAAATGAAAAGACTCAAGCTGGCAAAAGCAGCACAGCAAAGAACTGTGCATTCTTCGAAATCCCAAATCCACAAGGAGAGTCCAATTGTGTCGGTTGCGATGCCTGACCTTCCCAACACTGGACGTGAAGAGCATGCGCCTTCCACCATTTGCACGCCCCCTGCAAGTGCTGGAAGGAGCACCCGCAGTCCAGTTCCTGATAGTCAGATTGAAGATGTCAGTGTTGAAGTACACCAGGATGAGGAGGATATGGGTGTTGCTGGCGCTGGGGAGGAAATTGACCAGGAGGATTCTGATGGTGAGGTGGTTTGTTTAAGTCAGGCACCCGGGGAGACACCTGTTGTCCGTGGGAGGAATATGGCCGTTGACATGCCAGGTGAAAATACCAAAAAAATCAGCTCTTCGGTGTGGAGGTATTTCACCAGAAATGCGGACAACAGGTGTCAAGCCGTGTGTTCCCTTTGTCAAGCTGTAATAAGTAGGGGTAAGGACGTTAACCACCTCGGAACATCCTCCCTTATACGTCACCTGCAGCGCATTCATAATAAGTCAGTGACAAGTTCAAAAACTTTGGGTGACAGCGGAAGCAGTCCACTGACCAGTAAATCCCTTCCTCTTGTAACCAAGCCCATGCAAACCACCCCACCAACTCCCTCAGTGTCAATTTCCTCCTTCCCCAGGAATGCCAATAGTCCTGCAGGCCATGTCACTGGCAATTCTGACGAGTCCTCTCCTGCCTGGGATTCCTCCGATGCATCCTTGCGTGTAACGCCTACTGCTGCTGGCGCTGCTGTTGTTGCCGCTGGGAGTCGATGGTCATCCCAGAGGGGAAGTCGTAAGCCCACTTGTACTACTTCCAGTAAGCAATTGACTGTTCAACAGTCCTTTGCGAGGAAGATGAAATATCACAGCAGTCATCCTACTGCAAAGCGGATAACTGAGGCCTTGACAACTATGTTGGTGTTAGACGTGCGTCCGGTATCCGCCGTTAGTTCACAGGGAACTAGACAATTTATTGAGGCAGTGTGCCCCCGTTACCAAATACCATCTAGGTTCCACTTCTCTAGGCAGGCGATACCGAGAATGTACACGGACGTCAGAAAAAGACTCACCAGTGTCCTAAAAAATGCAGTTGTACCCAATGTCCACTTAACCACGGACATGTGGACAAGTGGAGCAGGGCAGGGTCAGGACTATATGACTGTGACAGCCCACTGGGTAGATGGACTCCCGCCGCAAGAACAGCAGCGGCGGCACCAGTAGCAGCATCTCGCAAACGCCAACTCTTTCCTAGGCAGGCTACGCTTTGTATCACCGCTTTCCAGAATACGCACACAGCTGAAAACCTCTTACGGCAACTGAGGAAGATCATCGCGGAATGGCTTACCCCAATTGGACTCTCCTGTGGATTTGTGGCATCGGACAACGCCAGCAATATTGTGTGTGCATTAAATATGGGCAAATTCCAGCACGTCCCATGTTTTGCACATACCTTGAATTTGGTGGTGCAGAATTTTTTAAAAAACGACAGGGGCGTGCAAGAGATGCTGTCGGTGGCCAGAAGAATTGCGGGACACTTTCGGCGTACAGGCACCACGTACAGAAGACTGGAGCACCACCAAAAACTACTGAACCTGCCCTGCCATCATCTGAAGCAAGAAGTGGTAACGAGGTGGAATTCAACCCTCTATATGCTTCAGAGGTTGGAGGAGCAGCAAAAGGCCATTCAAGCCTATACAATTGAGCACGATATAGTAGGTGGAATGCACCTGTCTCAGGCGCAGTGGAGAATGATTTCAACGTTGTGCAAGGTTCTGATGCCCTTTGAACTTGCCACACGTGAAGTCAGTTCAGACACTGCCAGCCTGAGTCAGGTCATTCCCCTCATCAGGCTTTTGCAGAAGAAGCTGGAGGCATTGAAGAAGGAGCTAAAAGGGAGCGATTCCGCTAGGCATGTGGGACTTGTGGATGCAGCCCTTAATTCGCTTAACAAGGATTCACGGGTGGTCAATCTGTTGAATTCAGAGCACTACATTTTGGCCACCGTGCTCGATCCTAGATTTAAAGCCTACCTTGGATCTCTCTTTCCGGCAGACACAGGTCTGCTGGGGTTGAAAGACCTACTGGTGACAAAATTGTCAAGTCAAACGGAACGCGACCTGTCAACATCTCCTCCTTCACATTCTCCCGCAATTGGGGGTGCGAGGAAAAGGCTCAGAATTCCGAGCCCACCCGATGGCGGTGATGCAGGGCAGTCTGGAGCGACTGCTGATGCTGACATCTGGTCCGGACTGAAGGACCTGACAACGATTACGGACATGTCGTCTACTGTCACTGCATATGATTCTCTCAACATTGATAGAATGGTGGAGGATTATATGAGTGACCGCATCCAAGTAGGCACGTCACACAGTCCGTACTTATACTGGCAGGAAAAAGAGGCAATTTGGAGGCCCTTGCACAAACTGGCTTTATTCTACCTAAGTTGCCCTCCCACAAGTGTGTACTCCGAAAGAGTGTTTAGTGCCGCCGCTCACCTTGTCAGCAATCGGCGTACGAGGTTACATCCAGAAAATGTGGAGAAGATGATGTTCATTAAAATGAATTATAATCAATTCCTCCGCGGAGACATTGACCAGCAGCAATTGCCTCCACAAAGTACACAGGGAGCTGAGATGGTGGATTCCAGTGGGGACGAATTGATAATCTGTGAGGAGGGGGATGTACACGGTGATATATCGGAGGGTGAAGATGAGGTGGACATCTTGCCTCTGTAGAGCCAGTTTGTGCAAGGAGAGATTAATTGCTTCTTTTTTGGGGGGGGTCCAAACCAACCCGTCATATCAGTCACAGTCGTGTGGCAGACCCTGTCACTGAAATGATGGGTTGGTTAAAGTGTGCATGTCCTGTTTTGTTTATACAACATAAGGGTGGGTGGGAGGGCCCAAGGACAATTCCATCTTGCACCTCTTTTTTCTTTTCTTTTTCTTTGCGTCATGTGCTGATTGGGGAGGGTTTTTTGGAAGGGACATCCTGCGTGACACTGCAGTGCCACTCCTAGATGGGCCCGGTGTTTGTGTCGGCCACTAGGGTCGCTAATCTTACTCACACAGTCAGCTACCTCATTGCGCCTCTTTTTTTCTTTGCGTCATGTGCTGTTTGGGGAGGGTTTTTTGGAAGGGACATCCTGCGTGACACTGCAGTGCCACTCCTAGATGGGCCCGGTGTTTGTGTCGGCCACTAGGGTCGCTAATCTTACTCACACAGCTACCTCATTGCGCCTCTTTTTTTCTTTGCGTCATGTGCTGTTTGGGGAGGGTTTTTTGGAAGGGACATCCTGCGTGACACTGCAGTGCCACTCCTAGATGGGCCCGGTGTTTGTGTCGGCCACTAGGGTCGCTAATCTTACTCACACAGCTACCTCATTGCGCCTCTTTTTTTCTTTGCGTCATGTGCTGTTTGGGGAGGGTTTTTTGGAAGGGACATCCTGCGTGACACTGCAGTGCCACTCCTAGATGGGCCCGGTGTTTGTGTCGGCCACTAGGGTCGCTTATCTTACTCACACAGCGACCTCGGTGCAAATTTTAGGACTAAAAATAATATTGTGAGGTGTGAGGTATTCAGAATAGACTGAAAATGAGTGTAAATTATGGTTTTTGAGGTTAATAATACTTTGGGATCAAAATGACCCCCAAATTCTATGATTTAAGCTGTTTTTTAGTGTTTTTTGAAAAAAACACCCGAATCCGACAAAAAAAATTCGGTGAGGTTTTGCCAAAACGCGTTCGAACCCAAAACCAAAACACAAAACCCGAAAAATTTCAGGCGCTCATCTCTAATGTATACAGTATGTGTGTGGGTTGTCTGTTTATTCATTTACAAACAGTGGATATGACTTACGTACATGTCATTTCTCTGGCAGGGTCCACAGGATAACATTGGGATATGATTAAGCAACAGCAGACTTGCACCAAATGGTCAAAGCTTTTCGGCCTCCCAGCATGCAAAAGGTCCTTTAATATTTCCCCGCCTTCTGGCTCAGGCAAAACAGTTTTTTTGTTTAGTGCGGCAGGAGCTGGGCCGTGGTCAAGAGGGCTGCTGTTTTTAGCAGCCCTAAGCTTTCCTATGTTATTTTTATAGTCTTACTATTTGTTTCTTGAGTGATCTTTCTGAAAAGTGTCTTATACGTACCTTAGAAAGAGTCACTCCAACAACTCCCCATCGGGTCGGGACAATGTTTACCCACGAGTACAGTGCTGTTTCAGCAGGCATCTGTGTCAGATATACTAGCAGTCTAGTAGATGGTTCCTGGCTGCCGCCTGAGCATGGGGAGACAGTAAGGCATCGTTTCCACTTAGAGGGGGGAATGCAGACATAGCCGCACTGTTTTGGGAAGAGACTACCAAACATTTGCTGACGTGGCTACCACCTAGGTTGCCCCAGCGCTAGGCCTTACAGATCATAGTCTCCAGGGGTAGTATGAGGCCGTGAACCCTAGGCTTGATGTCAGCAGTGGGGTGTCAGATGATCCCCTGGTCACCCCTCCCCCCAGTTCATGACCAGTTACCATCCGACTCTCCCGTCATGAACTTTTTTTCCAGCTTCCGTCTGAGACGCTGTGTATCTAAGGGACCCAGTTGCAGCATAGGTGGCTGTGTGGCTGGTGCATCAGTGTTCACTGAAGGTTCACAGAGCAGTGGTGTACACTATTAGCATCTGGATCCACTCAGTGTTCACAAATATATTGATCAGTCCTGGAAGCAGGGCGAGTCTCCCTGTTCCCACTCTACTGAGTCTGTATATTCCTCTTGAGTACGAATAGTTGGATAAGTGCCTAATGCATACAAGTCTGATAAATATTACTGTTGTTTTATTTTGCTATGTATCTGAATATGGTTAAATACTTGAAATGTATCTGTAGTTGATAATGTGCTCATACTGCTTATTATACTAATTTATAACCTGTGACTGATTGCTAGTGTGATTTCTGATTTTACTATAATTCTGTCTATACCTGATCCTCAATGCTGGTGAAAAGTAGGGTAGGGTTGGATTGCTTGTCACTTTAACAAACTTAAAGTGATTACAGTCACAAAATTGTGTAGTACACTGTGCAAGTGTTTGATTATTTATCATGTCTAAGAGTGGCAAAGGTGAGGAAAATACACTCATAGCAGCACCAACACTCATATCATGTTTGTCCTGCAAGGCTGGGTTAACCTCTCAGGATCTGGTTCAGGATGGTTTGTGTGCAAATTGCTTTAACTTCACCAAGGTCTCTTGAAAAATACAAGGCAAACACTGGTGCAATTTGATCCTCCATGGGCTATGTTTGCACAGACATTATCCAGTACAGCTGAGCAGATAATTCCAGCTTATGTACGAGGGATAGGTTACACTATTAACTTATACATAAAGCATTCCACCTGCAATTTATCACCTCCAGCAGGGGAAGCAGCAGCCTCTCAACAGAAACAGACTGAAAAGTCAGCGGTAAGTAAATCACAGACATGAAACAACATCTTCACAGTCTTCACATGTTTCAGATGAGGATTGATCAGAGGATGAAGACTCATTACGCTCTGGTTCTGCATATGGTCTCAGCTCAGTGGACATATCTAAGTTAACTAATGCAATGAAAACCATTCTATACTTAGAAGAATCAGCTGAGCCCATATTAAAATCCAAGGCACCTGTGTTTAAACATCCCAAAACAGTTAGACCGAGTTTCCTGGGTCAGAACAGCTGCCGGAAATTAAGGAAGAGGCTTGGACTACACTCATTCAAAATTTTGAATTCCTAGGAAATGGAATTCCAATTATCCTCTTCTGGCTGGGATCTGTTTAAAGAGGGAGGTGGCCCCCAAAGTAGATATGCATGTAATTTGATTAGTGCAAAAATCTACATTACCTTTGCCTACATCATCATTAAATTATGTCATGGATAGGAGAGTGGATGGTTTTCGAAAAACCATTTTTCCACTGTTTAGGGCAATCATTAGACCAGCCATGGTTTCAGCCTGGATGGCAAAAGCAGTGGCTGCCTGGGCTGATGCAGTGGAGGTGATCTTTCAATGGCATCTAGAAAGCAAGAATCCCATGTTGAACATATGAAACAGGCAGCAATGTTCTTGGAAGAAGCCGCTTTGGATATAGGTACAATTGCTTCTCAGGCATCAGGTTCAGTAGTAGCCACTTGCAGAGCAGTTTGGCTACATACATGGAAAGCAGATTCAGAATCCATAAAGGTTTTGGAGTCTTTAACCTTTATTGGAGATATTCTTTCTGGTAAAGAATTAAACAGTATTTTGAAGTCAGAAGCAGGACTGCAAGAAAGTAAATGAAGTTTCCTCCCACATACAAATTCAAGCCTAAAATTCCTGCTTTTCAGCTCTTTCGGTCTCAAGGGTAAGCAAAAGGAAAAGGTGATGGCAAGCAGTGCCAATACAAGAAGTCTGGTAAGAGTAAATTATTGGGCTACCAGAGGACCAGCTTCTAAAACTTAAGATAAGCCATCAGCCTAATGGTCCGGGCCTCCCCCTGGGGGTTCCCAGGGTGGGAGGCCAACTTTTTCAATTTTCACAGATCTGGCAGCAGTCTACCATAGATGCCTGGGTGCAAGAAGTGGTATGTCACTGTTATGCATTTGCTTTCAAGAAAAACCCTTCCCAGCCCATCTTTGGCAGTTCGGAAATTGCTTTAACAGGAGTAATCATTCCAGTAACTCCTGAACAACAAGGACAGGGTTTCTACTCCAACCTGTTTCCAGTCCAGTAGCCAAATGGGTCATTCCGGTCCATACTCAATCTAACAATGCTGAACAAGTACATTTGGGTGCCTCAGTTTCATATGGAGACTTTCCATCATTTTGGTCATGGAGCCAGGGGATTTTATGGTGTTCCTGGATATCCAGGATGCTTACCTACATGTTCCTATCGCCATGTCCCATCAGCATTATTTCAGGTTCACTATCCTTCAACAGCATTTTCAGTTCCAGGCTCTGCCATTCGGATTGGCCACAGCCCCCAGTGTTTTTTCCAAAGTTACGGTGGTAATGGTATATTATCTCTGCCAGCAGGGGATAAGAATTTTTCCATATCCGGATGATCTTTTAATCCTGGAACAGTCTCAGGAGTTGTTTCTTTATCATTTGCAACAGAGTGTCTGCAGAAGCACGGTTGGCTCATAAATTGACTGAAATCATCTCTGGTTCCATCACAAAGGATGACTCACTTGGGGGCTGTATTGGTTTGGAGTCTTCAGGAGAGTAATTTTACCTCTGAACAAAAAATAGGATTTTGGTACCTACCAGGTAAATCCTTTTCTTTGAATCCATAGGGGGCACTGGAGTACTCTTGGGATATGGACGGCTTCCACCGGAAGAAGGCACTGAATAAATTAATTTTTGAGACTACTCCTCCCCTCCATATCCTGCAGCACTTCAGTGTTTTTTACTGAGCCGAACAGGATCGATAGAGAGATTGACAAAAGGAGAATTACATATAGTCTCACAGACAACAATAAAGTTGACACAACGTAACAGACAACTAAACAGTTGACACCATAACTGATTAACCCTTGTTAAATTTAAACCAGTCGTGAAAGTGTGTTACCATAAGAACCACTGGACTCCTAAAACAGGTAAACTGCTCTGGGTGGGCGTCCAGTGCCCCCTATGGATTCAAAGAAAAGGATTTACCTGGTAGGTACCAAAATCCTATTTTCTTTTTCATCCACTAGGGGTCACTGGAGTACTCTTGGGATGTACCAAAGTCTCCTCCGTGGCGGGAGAGCTGTTTGGCACCTGTAACACTAAACGGCCAAAGCTAGATGCTGCTGCCGCGAACGTATCAAACTTGTAAAAGCGCACAAACGTGTGCACTGACGACCAAGTAGCCGCACGGCAAAGCAGTGTCGTAGAAGCCCCACGACTCGCTGCCCATGACGTCCCCACAGAACGTGTGGAATGAGCTGTTACTGAAGTAGGTGGCTGTAACTTAGCATAAAGGTAAGCCTGACGTATAGTCAGTTTGATCCATCTGGATAAGGTCTGCTTAGAGGCTGGCCAACCCCTCTTAGCTGCGTCATAGAGAACAAACAACGTATCTGTCTTACGCACAGTAGACGTTCGGGAAACATAGATACGCAATGCGCGAACCACATCCAACGTTCCAGAGTCTCCTGTTAATACAGGAACTACTATTGGTTGATTGATGTGAAAAGACGACACTACCTTTGGTAGAAAAGCGGGATTCGTCCGAAGTTCCGCTCTGTCATCATGAAAAATTAAATACGGTGACTTGCATGACAAGGCACCCAAATCTGAAACACGCTTAGCCGAAGCTAAGGCTAAAAGAAAAATCGTTTTCCAAGTGAGAAATTTAATATCCACTTGTTGTAAGGGTTCAAAGTAATCGGACTGTAAAAAATCTAAAACCAGATTCAAGTCCCATGGTGCTGTAGGTGGAATGAAAGGAGGCTGTATCCTCTGTACACCCTGTAGAAACGTATGTATTGACTGTAACGAGGCCAATTTCCTTTGAAAATAAATTGACAACGCAGATACCTGCACCTTTAATGTGGAAAGACGTAGTCCTCCATCTAACCCCATTTGTAAAAATAACAAAAGACGGGATAATTTAAAAGACGATGTCGGAAATTTCCGAGCTTCACACCAACCTATATAAGTACGCCAAATTCTATAATAATGAGCTGCCGTAACCGGCTTCCTAGCTCGTACCATGGTTGGTATAACAGACTCAGGAATGCCCTCTTTCCTTAAGATGGCCTTTTCAACAGCCACCCCGTCAAACGCAGCCGCGCTAAATCGGGGTAAAGGAACGGACCCTGTTGTAACAGGTCCGGACGTAGTGGGAGTGGCCACGGATCGTCTGCGAGTAACCCGAGGAGATCCGAGAACCAAGCCCTCCGAGGCCAATGAGGCGCTATTAGAATGACTGTGACGAACCCTCTCTTGATCCGTTTTAGCACCAACGGGAGCAGCGGAAACGGTGGAAACAGATACACAAGGCTGTATGGCCACGTGGCTGTGAGAGCATCCACCGCCACTGCCCCTGGATCTCTTGTTCTGGACACATATCTTGACACCTGATGATTGTGGCGGGATGCCATTAGATCCACCTGAGGGTAACCCCACTTCTGGATCAACATCTGAAATACTTCTGGATTCAATGCCCACTCTCCTGGATGAAAATCCCGACGACTGAGAAAATCTGCCTCCCAGTTGTCCACTCCAGGAATGAACACTGCCGATAATATCACCTGGTGATATTCGGCCCATCTGAGGATCCGAGCTACTTCCCGCATAGCCATGCGGCTTCTCGTTCCTCCTTGTTTGTTTATATATGCGACTGCCGTCGCGTTGTCTGACTGCACCTGAACAGTCTGAAAACGAAACATGTACACCGCTTGTCTTAGAGCATTGTAAATCGCCCTGAGTTCCAGAACATTTATGGATAGCGATCTTTCGTGATCCGCCCAGAGGCCCTGGAGCCGATAACTCTGAACTACAGCTCCCCAACCTCTGAGACTTGCGTCTGTTGTCAGAATTATCCAATTCGCGACGCCGAATCGTCTCCCTGCAGATAGATTGTGTATTTTTAACCACCAGAGAAGAGACACCCTGACTTGTGGTGACAACCTCACCCTGTGGTGCAGCTGCAGATGTGATCCCGACCACTGTGCTAACACCTCCAGTTGAAACGGACGTGAGTGAAATCTTCCGAACTGAAGTGCTTCGAAAGCCGCCACCATTGTGCCTAGAAGGCGAATGCACAAATGTACTGAGACTGTGCGTGGCTTGAGCACTAATTGCACCAGATGACGAATGCCCTGTACTTTCTGTTGTGGCAGGTAAACCCTTTGTTTTACTGTATCGAGAATCATCCCTAGGAATTGAAGTCGTTGACACGGAATTAGATGTGATTTCTTTAAACTGACTATCCAACCGTGCTGAACTAGTACATTGTACGTTAGTAAGGCATGTTGGAGAAGCAATTGTTGAGACGGAGCCTTTATGAGTAGATCGTCTAAATACGGAACAATTATTACCCCTAGGGACCTGAGATGAGCTGTCATCACGGACATTACCTTGGTGAATACCCGAGGCGCTGATGAGAGGCCAAACGGTAGAGCCTGAAATTGGTAATGGTCTCGTCTTATCGCAAACCTTAAGAAACTCTGGTGAGGTGGCCAAATCGGAATGTGCAAATACGCATCCTTGAGATCTAGTGCAATCATGAATTCCTGTGGCTCTAACCCTGCAATTACTGACCTGAGAGATTCCATCTTGAATCTGTGGTAAGTGACGTAATGATTGAGACCTTTTAGGTTCAATATTGGCCTGACTGAGCCATCTGGTTTTGGTACCAGAAACAGACTGGAATAATAACCCTGCCCCTGTTCCTGCACAGGGACCGGAATTATCACTGCAGCATTCAGCAGAGACTGAATGGCAACCTGCAGAACTGCTTTCCTGTCGTCCGACACAGGCAGTCCTGTCGTGAAAAATCTTCCTGTCGGAAGATAATCGAACTCTATTTTGTAACCCTCTAATACTAAATTGCGGATCCACCCATCTGTGGACGTCTGCAGCCACGCCCCCTGAAAGCTCTGAAGGCGTGCTCCCACAATTGGAGATCCGAGATGGGCTGGGAGCCCGTCATGCCACTGGTTTGTTAGTGGTCTTGGTGTCTTGACGACGTGCATTGGATTGTCGGGCACTACGTCCCCGACCTCTTCTGCCCGGCGTGACTGCTCCTCCCTGCCCACGAAAGGGCTGAGTTCTAAAGGATTTGAACGCCGGACCAGAATATTTCCGTTTAGGTATAGTTGTAGGCGATGGAAGAAAAACAGACTTCCCTCCAGTAGCCTCAGAAATCCATTTGTCCAATTCAGGACCAAAAAGTTTCTCGCCATCATAAGGCAATGCCTCTATACCTTTTTTAACCTCCGTCTCCGCCTGCCACGAACGCAGCCAAAGTGCTCGTCGTACTGTGACTAGCGATGAGGACAGGCGAGAAGTAAGCTGACAGACGTCAGTAGAAGCTGTACATAGATATTCAGCAGCTTCCCAGATCTGATCCGCGAGAAGTATAAGATGATCATCTTGCAGAGCCGACTTGAGCTCTTTTATCCATACCATTAAAGCTTTAGTAACCCAAATGCCAACCAACCCAGGTCTTAACAGCACTCCAGTTGCTGTGTACATGGACCTTAGCATAGCCTCTATTTTACGATCTGCAGGGTCTTTAAGCGTAGTAGCAGTTGGGACTGGTATGGTTAACTTCCTCGTAAGTTTAGATACGGATGAATCCACCAAAGGTGGGTTCTCCCATGTAGCTGTCATGGCCTCTGGAAACGGGTAACTCGATTTAAATCTACGAGGAATAGAAAACCGTTTGTCCGGATTTTTCCGTGACTCCAGTAACATTTTATTAAGAGATTCCGAGATAGGGAAACACATCGGAGATCTCTGTCGTTTAGTAAAGACTACCTCATCATTCGTCAGTGGCTCCTCAGTTTCCGTAAACTCCAGCGACTGACGAACTGCTCTGATGAGATTGTCAATACCTGGGCTGTCAAAGTCGTCACCTTCTGACTGTTGTTCTATTTCGCCCTCCTCGTACTCCTGTTCAGTGAGGTCTAGTATCCCAGAGACAGGAAAATTAGTAGGAAAAGGAAACTTATCTTTTCCACTCAAGGTGGACTTATGACCAGTTTGAGACTCCCCAGGTAACTCAAATGGTCTCATCTTAAACTCAGATCTTGCCGCCTCTCTTTCTTCACGAGAGGCGGCCAGTTCTGATTGTAAACCAACTAATACATCTGCAAGTAAAGCCCATGGCGGGTCCTGAGATGCCTTTACTTCTGGAATGGAAATCGTATTTATGGCTGTATTAACAACACATGCTGTACATGTGGTGGATCCATCAGGCAACACACTCTTACAGACATGACATGACAAATGTTTCTTAGATTTTGCTGGTGTCTTACTCATTATGAAGACAGACAATACAAACTCCACACAGACAGACTGCACGACTCAGTAATAACACCAAAGTTCCTGGTATATATCTAGGCAAGTGCAGTGCCTGCCAGAAATACGAAAACTGACCCCAAAATTCCTCTAGTACCACTCTTAGCCGAGATGTAAAAATAGGAAACCTGGAACAGACAGGAGAACATTTAAACATATTAAGCATTTCTTGCACTGCCAAATACTGTTAAAGTCTCCCCCCCCCCCCACTCCCACGACCTCCGTGTACAGCACCGGGTCTGGGCCTGTGGAAGTTTTGCAAAGGGCCGTGTGAGCGGCCTGACTGTAGACCCCGGACAACGGAACTCCTCGGCTGCTGCGGGCGGATGGCGGAAGCAGAGAGCGTGCTGCATGGAGCCGTGGAGCGGCCCATGCACACGTGCTCCCGCCCGCCACACACAGCATAACGGCGTGTCTGTGTAGCCAAGCAGCGCTGCTGCTGCGCAGGGAGCAGCGGTCTTTTAGGATGCTGGGAACCGGAGAGTGAGAGCGCGCCGCATGGACCGTGAAGCGGCCCATGTACACGCGCTCCGGGCAGCAGTGAGTACCCAACAATCCCCAACAGTGGAGCGGCAGCAAGCGCTGACCGCCCCAACCCAACATACCTGGACCGTGACAAAAGTCTATGACGGGGCCTTCATCCAAGCTCCGTCCAGCTTTCCTGCAGGCAGCCTGCAAGTGGAGTGAGGGAGCTCTTTACAGAGAGGTCCGACACTCACGGCTACTCAGCCGCTTCCACTGTCCCTGACCCACGCCTGTTAGAAGGGGGGAAAGGACGTGGAAATTGAAGAAAAAAAAAAACTTAGAAAAAAATTCCAATACTTTGTGGATGAGCTCCACTATGCCTTCTAACTGTGTCGAGCACAGAAAAAACACTGAAGTGCTGCAGGATATGGAGGGGAGGAGTAGTCTCAAAAATTAATTTATTCAGTGCCTTCTTCCGGTGGAAGCCGTCCATATCCCAAGAGTACTCCAGTGACCCCTAGTGGATGAAAAAGAAATATACAAAGTTCAGTCAAGGATTCAGGAGCTGCTACACAGTCGGAAGGTATCCATTCAAGCAGCAATGCGTGTTATGGGATTGATGCTGTCAACATTTGACACGGTACATTATGCTCAGTTCCATTCGAGACCTCTGCAACATCTGATCCTTACCAAATGGAATGGGTTTCATCAGACATTAAAAAACCAGACTATGGTCCTTACTCTGAAAGTAAGGAGGTCATTTGCCTGGTGGCTAGAAACATCCCATCTGGACAAAGAGAAACCCTTTTGGATATCAGATTGTAAAATTCTGACAAAAGATGCCAGTCTTCAGGGCTGGGGAGCGGTGTCAGGAATTAATTTTTTCCAGGGACAGTGGACCAAGGAAGAAAGTTGCCTGCCAATAAATATATTGGAACTCCGGGCCATATTATTATTAATATATATATATATATATATATATATATATATATATATATATATATATATATATATATATATATATATATATATATATATATATATATATTAGTGCTGATGCAGGCAAAGGACATCCTGCCAGATAAACCAGTTCAGATCTGCTCGGACAATGCAATAGCATACCTCAACCATCAGGGAGGAACTCACAGCCAGAAAGCAATGAAGGAGGCAAGTCACATGTTTCAGTGGGCAGAACTTCATCTTCCAGCCTTGGCCGCAGTGTTTGTTCTGGGAGTCCTAAACTGGGAAGCAGATTTTCTCAGTCGACACACCATTCATGCAAATGAATGGCTCTACACCTGGAGGTCTTTCTGACCCTGGTCGACAGGTGGGGTCTGCCAGAGATAGACCTCATGGCGTACCATCAGAACAACAAAGTTCCTGCATAGAGGTCAAGAACAAACAAGCAATCTTTGTGGATGCCCTGTCGGAAAGATGAGACTTTCATCTGGCATATGTGTTTCCACCAATTGCCTAATTACCCTGGGTGGTAAGAAAGGTAAATCAAGGAAAGAATGCCATGAGACTAATAGTTCCAGTTTGGCTCAGAAGACATTGGTACACAGCTCTGCAGAGGATGTCAATGGATGCTCCATTCCTACTCCCTCAATGTCCATATCTACTAACTCAGGGTCCTTATCACAGACACCTGCATCGACTGTCTTTGACGGCATGGCTCGAGACCTCCATCTTGAAGTCAAGAGGATTATCACAACAGGTAATTAAAACAATGCTCAGAGCAAGGAAACCTTCCTCAGCTCGCATTTATCACCAAATTCGGCATGCCTATACTCAATGGTGCAGTAAACGGAAAATTGATCCTAGGTCTTTCAGAGTTTCCAGAGTCCTAGCATTTCTTCAGGCAGTAATGGAGTGGAGAAGAGCTTCCTTGAGAGAGCAAGTGTCATCATTGACTGTATGGTTACAAAAGAAAAATTGCCAAACTACAGGATGTTTGCACTCTTTCCAGGGAATGCTGCGCATTCAACCTCCTTTTGTTCCTCATACAGTGCCTTGAAACTTCAGTTTAATCCTAAAGGCCCTTCAAGTTACCCCATTTGAACTACTAAAATGAGTGAATCTTAAGGGTTTCTGATATAGGGGCATTGTTATGTCATCCTCCATTTCTGATTATTATTATTTTTGGCCAGATAGAGCAGTTCTCAGAACTAAATCTGGGTATCTTCCTAAGGTGGTGTCTAAATTCCACCTTAATGAAGAAATTGTAGTACCAGCTTTGCAGGGGTTGGACCTTTCAGCAGGAGATGCATCATTAGACATAGTCCATGCCTTAAGGAACTACATTGATCGTACCAGTGCTATCAGAAAGACATTGTCTTTGTTCTCTATGGGTTACACAAGAGAGGATGGTCTACTGATAAGCAGACACTGGCGAGGTGGCTTCGGATGATGATGATTTCAGAAGCATATTCTCAAGCCGATATCCCTGTTCTGGATAATGTCTCTGCTCACTCTACTCGTAAGGTAGGTCCATCATGGGCAGCACAACGTAATGCCTCAGCAGAATAAGTATGCAAGGCAAGCACATGGTCTTCAATTAACACATTCATTACACATTGTCATGGATACCTTTGCTTCTCAAGACGCTGAATTCGGGAAAAGGATTCTCCTGTCCAATCAGGAGCGTCCCCACCACTAAATTGCTTTGGGACATCCCAATGTTATCCTGTGGATAACCTGTGTACCCTGCCATAGAAATATACATTGTTGTAAGTTTCCATTGATAATGCCATTTCTCAGAACCCACTGGGATCACACCCTGACGCACCTGATTTGAGGATCCTTTTACACACTAACCTCTTCCTTCTTGTACGGAAGGGTGTGCATGTGTTTTCTTCTCACATGATTTGGACTCTGTATGACGCTACTAACTTGAGCTTTGGAAAAGGTAATTTGCCTGAGGCAGAGATATATGGCTGAGGCCATTGCATGCTGGGAGGCTAAAAAGCTTTGAGCATTTGGGATATGATCGACAGCAGATTTGCACCAATCTGATCCTGTGGACTTAAGAACTTACCGTTTATAACGGCATTTCTCCTAACATAATGTACATATTTTTATTTTATAAAAGTGTTTTTTATCCATAAAGAAAAGGTTAATAATGTGTATTAAATGGTAAAACAAAAAAAAGGGATATTTTGTGCATTATAGCAAAAAAAAAAACAAAAAAACACCAAGCTCCTTAATGCTATTTTAAAACAGTTTCTTTTTAGAGAGAGCATAAAGGAGGGGTGGGAGGTCACAACCATCACATCTGTCTAAATCCTCCCCCATCAAACTCCATCCTACCTCAAGCTCCCTACCTCCATCCCCCCTCAATCTTTAACCTACTCTCAGCCTCCCTCTCCTCCAACCCCCATCCCCCACTCAAACTCCATCCACTCATGACTTGCCATACCCCTCTCAAACTGATCCTCCTTCCCCCATCCAACCTCCCACCCCCTTTCAAGCCACAGAAGGAATGCAGCCAGCACCAGAAGAGGATAAGTGGGTGGCTATGGCCAAAAGGAAACAAAATTATAATTAAATGTAGTTTTATTATTTTATTTTTAATATACTACAACACACGTCTTCAACCTGTGTCCCTCAGCGGCTGAGGAACTGCACATCCCAGCATTCCCTGCCACAGTTGTGCTATTAACAAATGCTATCACTGAGGCAGGGCATGCTGGGATGTATAGTTCCACAGCAGCTGGAGGTACACCAGTTGAATACACATGTACTGCAACAGATTACATTAAAACATTCATTTGTTAGAAAACTAGGTCATACCAGACAGAGGTAGGACACTGGAAAATGGTGAAAAATGGTCAGACAAATTGGCTATTACAAATATTCAACCAATTTGTTTGAACAACTATTTTTGTCCATTTTCCTGGGTTTGGGATTAAACAGTTGATTGTGATTTGCTCTCATACATAACTATTGTGAAATTTGCTGAATAGAAAATCATAAGGTGCCGAACATACTAGGGAATCAGGATTATAATGGTGGAAAGCTTTATTTTTGCAGTATACACACTCCTGGGTCATGTCAGAAGGCAGATAGGAATAGTGTGTGATCCATAAATAAGCTTATATATAGATAAGAAAGGGGTGAGCCTTTATTATTTTCAGGTACAACACAGAGAAATAAAGACAAATAGAAATGATTTCATAAGGATCACAAATATTTATGGGCGTATAATAATTCTCAGGGAAAGAATGCGACACTAAGCAGCACTTTGATAAGAGATTATTCACCGTCAGCAATTATTGCTGCTCTGGAAGAGCCTATGTAATGTAGCAGTGAGACTGGGGGTAATTGTATCTATCACTTGCTACATTTGAAAGAATTGATACTGTTAGGAATTCAATCCTTGAACTGACAGGTGCTGTTTCTCTTGCAGAAGATACAGTTGTATCCGAGTGTTTAAATGTTTCTCTCTCAGTGGTTACAACACCACTCATGAAGCTCAGGAGTACACATTTGTGGTAAGAGCTTATAACATAACCTGGACACTTATTGTGAGCCCCAGTGGAATAGAACAACAACATACACATTTGTTTGATCCATTTATTATAAATACTGCAGACAGCAAGTGATATTATTTGGGGTAACAATATTGTTCAGAACGACATCTGGAATCCTGCTTCTTCTAATGGTGTTATATTTTAATCCTGGGAGGGATTAAAAATATGAATTTAGGAATTCTACTAAGGGTAGAAGAAAATGAAAGTGTGAATGAGAGTCACAAATATTGGATGTGTTTATATGAGTCACACACTTCTAGTACACTCTTGACTACATATAATTAACATTATACAAGGCAATCCAGTGACATCTACTGCGCAGCTTCTTATTTTAAACACAATTTCTTTCTTATGTACACTATTCTATATTAAAATTTGCTGGTTTTAGTACATTATAATAAAAGTTATATTTTAATACATAATTGTGTGCACCACTATAGGGCAATCCGAACCTCTTTTTCTCTTGTAGATCTAAACCAGACCATCCATATGAAGCTACTGGCCATGCAGGCACACATTCTGGCCCCGCTGGACAATGTCTAGAATTTATTAGTCATTTTGATAAATTTCATTATGAATTTGTTTTTTGTTGTTTCAAAAAGTAAACTTTCAAAATGTAGCTACAGTATTGTGTGGTGTTTATTAAAAATAAACTTAAGTGTCTTTTCTATGTCATCTAGTCTCTGTTTTGACTATGTGTCTATTTATATTTTTACTACATTTCATTTGTGTGTCTTTCCTTATTTATTTTTGGGGGTTAACATCACCATTTTTAAATACTAAATATTTTTAAGATCGTATTTTAAAAAAATAGTATTGTGTATTGCGCAAATAGGACACCAAACATTGAGGAAATAGTTGTTGCCTTAATTGCCAAATGTTATTGAACAATTCAGTTGTCAAACTCTTCAATTTGCAGTGTTTGATCACTTAATTGTTCAACATTTTGAATCCTTGGGGTGAATGGTTAAATAAAAAATACAAACAAATGAAGAAGAAAAAAAACAACAACCTAACATTATGCAATTGTTTGCAAACTTGTAAATGCAGTGCACATGTACGACAAGATCCGTGATGCATGTGGATCAATTCTCAACTATGCAAATGCATTGCTCCTGTACAATGTTAAATATTAAGCACCTCTTTTGTGCACTGCTGCACATTTGTACGTAATAGGAGTGTTTTTCCTTTGTTCACACACCTGCATACACTGCGTGCGAATGCCTAGAACAGTGATCAGGAGTGAATTAGGCCCTTTGTTTCCTATTCATTTGACTGTTATAGGATCACACGTGCTCAATGTATTGATTACAACTAAAATGTCTTGTGGCACCTGAGTCACTATACCAGCAATTCTTTAATTGTGCCTATACAATGCTTTGTGTCATTTGTCAGTTGTTTGCTTAAGCTTTATTAAAATAAATATTAAGGTCAGAGGGAGAGGGTGTCCAGGAGGTGAATTAGTAAGCAGTAAGTTAGAGCCTTGCAGAAGTCAGATGTGTTTATGGTATGGAATAAATCACACAGAGCCAGAAGAATGCATTAAGGACTTGTTTATATATTTGATTATACAAATGTGATATGTGGAGTGAAGTATGTTGGGAATCGATGTATTGAAAGAAAATCCACATATACAGTACGACTACAAAACATGGATATTACATATAATGCTGTAACACTTATAGAAATGATCACAATTTTTATTCTAAACCTAAATCACATTTACAGATCAGAAAAAAAGCACACAGAACCAGGATGCTGTCTGTACGGAGACACCGGCAATTGTTACGAGCCGGTTATAGGACAAGCTTTACCCTCAGAAATTACACTGTCTAAGATGTGTAGAACTACAGAGCTACAGTGAACTCGCAATGGGCCGAGTACAGGAGGGGGGGGGGGCGTAGACAAATCTGGGAAGAATGGTTTTGCTATATTGTAAATATACAATAGGAAACATGTCTGTGTAATGTTATACATACAGTAGTCAGGTAAATGCAGCCCCCTTTTCCAAGGCTTTATCTAAACTGTATGTAGCACTGCATGAAAAATTTAGCACAAAGTTTGGCTGCGCACATCACCGTATTTTTTAGCAGACCATCATTGCTAGTTTCTAACGCACCTCTATGGGGTATAAGGGATAGTGAATGATGTTACAGCCATGTAGTGCCTTCATATGAATGTTGCACTTTGCGTTGTTGATTGGGCTTACTGGTGGAGTCAATCATATGAATTATATAAGATAATATACAATTCTATTTTTAATACAACTCGATTATAATACACAAGAACTCAAACTATTAGTTTAAACAGATTGTGACTGTCTAATGGGTGACACATTATGTGCATTACCGTTAGTATTTTATTTATATCCATAGAAGCACCAGATGGTCTCAGGAATACTGGAGTCAAAACAGCAGCCTCTAGCCAGACAGTCCTTGGAGCTGATGTTGGGATATCCGCAGTCTTTCCTCAGCTTGGGGCTCACAGAGCATCCTGCACACAACAGGAAACACAGCAATGTCATCAGAGGGTACAGCACTACACACATAGATGGTCGGAACCCTCCCTACCCAATAACACTGCCCCCCCGTGCTGTACCACTTCTAGCCAAAGGACAGACAGTGACAATTTGCTACCTTGTGTCTCAGACACCGATGTTCCGCTGAGCAGAGCAAAAGAATTCTATAAAAGTTCAGGGTAGAGGTATATGTGTTACTGTGAGCGGGAGTGGAGGTGCGTATGAGTGTGATGTGTGTGTTCTTTCCTGTGCACATAAATGTATTAAAAACTGTGATAAATGTTCACATTCCCCCATGAACAATTACAAGAACAGCTTTATGAAATATCTGCAATGTTTTCTCAACTTTATTGGCAGCAAGTCAGTTTGAACAAAACTTATCTACACACTTATTGGCAGATTCTGAGTCAGACAATTCAGGCTGCATTGAGTCTTTGGACTACAGATGGAGATCTGCATATACAGTATTTTCAGAGTCACCCTCATCTATGTGACCGCTCTGGCCTCTATACATCCACGTGTGACAGTAGGGCCAGCAGTATTACCAGCCCTATTCTTGGTGCAAGTTACCAGTGTGAAGTCACCAGGATCTCAGTATACGCTTAGCCCTGGAAATATGACAACCCCATGTCCCCAACCATAGCACACTTATCCCCATGTGTGAGGGTCCCTGTACCCGACCAGAGTCACTCATTTAGTCAATGCTGCTCAGTCATGTATGACTGGGAAGCAGAGGTGCATTTGCTCAGACAAATGTATGCAGTACAAAATATTGCAGATGTGGCCGCTTGTACTATATACTGGGAGTTTTTGGGGTAAAAACCTTTTATCAGGAACACTTGAATTGAAGCAGCAGCCTCTGGAATAGCATTCCTTGGTGCTTATCCTGGGAAATCCACAATATTCACACTCTTTGCTTCAACCAGATAAAAAGCAGTGTAGTGTGGATATCAAAGCACACAACACCAGGACAATAGGAAATATCACAATGCATGACAAGAAAGTTGGGAGCTCTACTGCAAGTACTCTAACCCTTGACAGTGCCAAATACATAATTGAAAACATGTCCCAGATTTATAGAAATCATTGTGTTTCCAGAGATTTCCCCCTGGAAAGTAACATCAGCTGGCTACTATGCATGAGTGGGTGGTGCTTGCTCTCTGTATGCCCGCCAATGTGTGACACCATAAAAATCTGGTCATGTATCCACTATTTTTCCTAAACACTGGAAAATGGTGAAAAATTGTCAGACAAGTTGGTTAAACCATATATTTAACTTTAGTGCCTTCCTGACGCTGCCAGGTTCTAAGAACCACCACAACCAGTTCTAAGAAATGAAGCCGGTCACCCTGAATGAAAATAAGGATCCAACAGCATAAAACTAATCCACACAGGAAAAGACTCACTTAAGAAAAACACCGACCCCTAACGGTGACCGGTGAACAGTCATTCCTGAAATAATGAGGACTCCAACACTAACAGATGCCAAACTGCACCACCACCTATTGACAATACAAATTTCAACACAGCAACATTTTTCTTCCTGGCCTTGTCTATGGCAGTAAAATCACACGAACCCCTCCAGACAAACCTAGGTATAATGTCTGACCACACCAGATGGATCAGATGAGGAACTAACCGAAGATGCATCAGAAATTTCATGCTCACCAGATCCTGAAGGGCCGGCAGTTCCAGATGCGTCGGGCAACTGTGCAGTTGCCAGAATGGAATCCACCCCTTCCACCGGAACGGTCTCCATGTCTTCTTGTCTTGAACCTTCGCTTGTTGTAGGAGGAGGCACTGGAGATGAGTCACTGGCGCTAGCTTCAGAAACAGGTATTACATTACTGACCACTCCAGCATGCCCACCTAGAGGAAATGGGAGTAGGCCACAGAGTTGCTTCAACTGAAACCACCCCAGGTGAATTTGGAACCTGTATTTAAAGGTGTTTGGGGAAACCACTAGTGGGTTTACAGCTAGAGAAGGCTTACACATTTTATCTTATTGGTTGGTAAATATTGAGAGATTCATCTCATTATCGCTAGAGACCTGTCCATAGTTTTCCAGACTGGAAGTTGGAACCAGACCAGGTGATGCTAAATGACCACACACCACACTGACTAGAGGGGGGTAAGTGGTCATAGGCCCACCCTTACTGAAGTTCAGAAACCACGGCCCAAGTGGCCCATATCTGCGCTGCCAAGGGTACCCATAGGGCCCTGTCTGTTGTGCTGGGGAATTAAACTGCTGCCAATATGGCATCTGTCCAAAACTACATGCTTGCAAAGTATTAGGTGGGAGTGAGCCCACCATCCCCAAGATACAAGGAGTGGCAAAAATTCTAAGCGATCCAAGAGAACTATACAGATTGCACTACTTGCGGGGTGGAAACTATGGAAGGCAACCCCTGGGTGACAACTGGAGGCAACAGCATCTGTAAATATTTATGGCCTGTGCTGCTCGCTGTTGCAAAAGCCTGCAAGCCTAGCAACTTCGGTGCAAAACTCCAACTAGACATGGCCCTAAAAGCAAAGGCAGCAGACTGCTCTGGCAGAGAAACATTAGCTAACATGGCATCCAGAGCAGGAATTGGCTGCAATGTATTGATATGTCCAGCAGGTGGCGCGATAATCACATCTAACACAGAAACAGCAGCTTGCTGTGCACTATTTGCAGGCAAGACAGCAGGTCTGGAGCATGGAGGGAGGGTGAAAATGCGGTGAGAGAAAGAATGGGAAAAGCAGTATGAAAAATAAAAAAGGAAAAAGGAATAAATGGAAGGCGATTAAAAAAAAATAGAATGAATGAGGTATAGAGCAGAAAAGAGGACAGCTAGAAGAAAGTATGTGAGCAAGAGCTATGCAAGGTAAATCAGGAGAGATACTGGCAAGGTAAATCAGGAGAGATACTGTAGTACTCAGCCTTCCAAAACGAAGGAGAGGAATATTAATATTCAAATTCCATGTATATAACCTAACAAAACCGCCTCTATACTCCCTGAAAGGCTAAACCTAGCTTACCACAAAAACAAACAAAACTTGATATTCCTAGCAAGCAACTAACCTAAACTTAACCCATCACAAAAATATAAAACTTAGTTTAGTGCCTATGCAGCCCTCCCATAATCTACTTGTATGTAATTAGAATTGTCTGTTCTGAAGATGTTCAGTGAAGTATAGTTCATGGAGCGTACATGGCCTAGTGCTTACTTATCACAGGGCAATTTAGCTCCTTTGGTCAACTGAACATTTGGGTTCATCTATGTTAAAATCAAAGTATAATTTATTTCTTTTTTTAGGAACAGTTAAAAACAGGAAATATCCAATTAAACAATGGAATATTCTTATGTACTGCCTGGCCATGGCTAAGAATAAGGAATACACAAGCAAAACTCTTACAGCTACTGTATGGGCCTAATTCATGTTTGTGCCCCATCAAATCTGTAATCCATCGCACTACATGCTCCCAATCTACCACTGCACTCTATACTCTACCTGTGCTTTTGGGGTAAAAACACCATTTAACCCCGGGAACACTTGAATTAAAGCAGCAGCCTCTGGAATAGCATTCCTCATCACTTATCCCAGGATAACCACAATCTTCACGCTCTGTGATGTCCACACTGCATTGCCGTTTCTCTGTATGGAGCAGAGCACACAACATCCGGACAAAAAGAAATATTACAATGCATGACAAAGTTAGGACTCTACAAGTACTCCAAGCCTTGACAGTGCCAAATACATAATTCCCAACATGTCCCAGATACACATCATTGTTACCCAAGATTGCCCCCTGGATATTCACATCAGTTGGCAACTATGTATGAGTGGACGGTGCTTGCTCTCTATACGCCCGCCCTTTGGTTTGACCTCATTAGAGAGCCTTACAGTTAAACTGGGCATACACTATACAATTATCTGGCAGACCATTTGTCCAATTTGTCTGGTTGGAATGAAAATCTGGTCATGTATCAATTATTTTTCTTAAACACTGGAAAATGGTGAAAAATGGTCGGACGAGTTGGTTAAAACAAATATTCAACCAAATTTGTTTTTACAACTATTAAATTAATTCTATTAGTGCTGCGCTCAATCCTAGTGTGTCAATGAGAATAGTGCGTGTTGATAATTAATGTTAGTTTTTTCAGAACCCGCCCTCTTCTCCTTCAGTGATGTACCCCAAATGGAAGCTACGTATGACACAAATTTGTAAATAGGAAAAATCAATTGACCGGCATATATGTATAAAAAGATTGACCAAATGGATCCTTTTGAGCACTGTTAATAGCTTTTTATTACTTTGTTAGTCCGCTTAAAGTCTGCTTGAAAATAGAAGTTTCTTAATTAAACCGTATATAGCCCAGTCTCTAATGTCGGATTGCGGCGTCCCGCAAATCCATTGAATGTCAAGTCTATCAGAACTTCATGTGCACAGAAAAATTCCAGCTGTAGAAAAAGAGAGAATCACCGGTCTTCACGTTCAGAGGAGCCTCAGGTTAACAATAAGAGAAAATAGAAATGGAGGGGGATCCGGACTGGCTCCTACTATCCAAACCCCGTCACCCGTGGTGCGTCCTGGTGCAGCCGTCCCCTGGGTGTCGGTCGGTCTGGTAGTGGAACCTGTCTAGGGCTGGGGGAGACTCAGAGTGCGCTCTGCAGAGCCGCACACTTTGTAACCCCTTGCCGCCTACGGACACTCACCTGTCTTCCCTTCTCGTTCGTCACCGAGGCTCCACCAACGACTTCCGTCTTCTTCTCCTCGTCCCGCGTTTGCGTGGTTACACATTCGCGTCCCGTACTTCCTGGTCACGTGACCCGGTTGTTTTCAGGTGATCCAGCGATGTCTCCTCCGTGCATAAATGTAGAATTGATGTAGAATTAAAATCAGTAGATGCCTCCAACGCGTTTCGGCCTTTGTTAGGCCTTCCTCTGGGAGCAGTGGGTGCTTGATAAGTGGCCAGTACGATCTTATATAGGGTGCCTCATTTCCATACTCTGGTCATGTGATCTCGATACATTGTTCCTATTGGTTTATCCTCTACCCTCATTTTGATGTATCCTGGAATCCCTAGGATGAATTGAAACTCTGTTTCCTGTAGATCCATTAATAAACGCCTTGTCTTATCTGCTTGCATGGCTTACGGCTGTTGCAGATTATGATTGTTGTTATATCCCTGGTGGTTTGTTATCCTGCTACTAGTAAATGTATTTATAGCAAAGTTAGGGTTCTGCAATTGTTAGCTTTGTGTTCCCTGGTGGTTGGTTATCCCACCACTCATAAATGTATTTAGGACAAAGTTTGAATTTTCAATGGTTAGCTTTGTGTTTCCGTCACTTTTTACATATCACCGATTTTACTTCATTGTCTTTATTGAGGCCAAAGGGAGTGAGTGTTTTCATTTCGTATATCCATTTGAGTTCTGTTCTATTAATTTTTGCAGTGTAGTCTCCCCCCCTCCAGTTGTGTTGTACTTCTTGAATTCCTATAAATGTCAATGTTTGGGGGTCGCTCTCATGGTGGTCTTTAAAGTGTTTTGACACATTATGTTCCTCCAGCCCTCTTTTGATGTTTCTAATGTGTTCACTTACTCTTGTTTTGAGTGGGCGTATGGTGCGGCCCACATTGTTTTCCGCACCCACATTCTAACATATATATTACCCCTTTGCTGTTGCATGTCAGTCTTTCCTTGATGTTAAAGACCTTAAGTGTATTGTTTGAGCTAAAATTAGTCACTGGTTTGGTGCTGATGGGTCCTCTATTTCTGCAGCCTAGACAAGTTCCACAGTAGTAGAAGCCTGCTTTGGGTTTGGATTGGTTGATGTGTGTTTGTATCATTCTACTTGGTTGTATATGACTATGTACCAATTTCTGCTTCAAATCAGGTGCTTTCCGAAAAATGATTCTAGGTGTGGTGTCCAGGACGTCATTAAGAATGTCGTCCTCCATAAGTAGGGGCCAGTGTTTTTTAAATATACGTTTTAGAGATTTGGACTGCTGCGTGTAGTCTGACAAAGGTGACCTTCTCTGTGTATTCCCCCTCTTTCTTGTTTTTGTATGTGAGTAAATGTTCTCTATCTATTTCTCCTACTTGTTCATATGCCCCTTTGATTTCCTCCTCTTTGTAGTGCTTCTCCCTGAAGTCTGTCAATCTCTCTCCTTGTACTAGATAATCTGATTTTTTCGAGCAATTCCTTCGTAATCTTGTGAATTGCCCTTTGGGGATTGACTTTAACCAGTTAGGATGGTGTCCACTACTTGATAGGATATAGCTGTTTACGTCCACGTTTTTCGTAAATGTTTTTGTGTGGAGGAAGCCCTCTTCTGCAAAAATGTTTAGATCCAAAAAATTTACCTCGGTCTTACTGTAAGTGGTGGTGAATTGAAGGTTGTTGGTGTTTTTGTTCATCAGTCCTACAAATTCTTTTAGATCATTTTCCCTCCCTTTCCAAATGAAGAAAATGTCATCTATGAACCTAGTCCAGAGCATGAGATTCGCCCCCAGCCCCGGCCTCCCCCAGACAAACCGGTCCTCCCACCAGCTCATGAAGAGGTTTGCGTAGCTCGGGGCGAACCTCGTGCCCATCACTGTGCCCTTGGTCTGGAGGTAAAAGGTGCCCTCAAACCATACATAGTTGTGTTTCAAAATGTATATTATGCTGTCAATGATGAACTCCTTTTGTACCTCTGTTAAGTCTTTGTCTTGATCTAGATGGTATTTCACACTATCTGTTCCTTGTTCATGGTCAATCACTGAATATAATGATGTGACATCAGAAGTGACTAGCCACATGTCATCCGTCCATTCCATTCCCTTTATCTTAAGTATGTGTGTGGTGTCTTTCAGATAAGATTTTTGCCTTTGTACATACGGTTTTAAAAATGTGTCCAGGTATTCTGATAAGTGGGATGTCAAAGAACCTATTCCTGATATTATGGGTCTCCCTGGTGGGTTCTGTGGATCTTTGTGGATTTTTGGTAAGTAATAGAAAACTGGAATTATGGGGTGTGGAGTTTGTATGTACTGAAATTCATGTTTGTTTAGAATCTCCAGATCGGCTCCCTTCTGTAGATGCATGTTCAAATCTCTCTGAAATGTTACTGTTGGATCTTGTTGTAGTCTTCGGTAAGTGTGGGTGTCATCCAATATTCGGTTTGCCTCCTTGATGTAATCTGATTTGTTCAAAATGACTATTTCCCCCCCCCCCCCCCTTGTCTGCTGGTTTAATTACTATTGAGTGATTGTTTTGTAAGTCTTGTAAAGATATTTTCTCTTGATTTGTCAGGTTATTTCTGGTTCTAGTCACATTCAGTTTCTCAATATCCCTTTCTACCATTGTGATAAATGCGTCAACTTGTGTGCCTTTCAAGTGACTGGGATAGAAGGTGGATTGTGGTTTTAAATTACTATGTCTATATTCCTCCCTTTCTGTGTGGTTCCTTATTGGCGCTGGTGTTGTAGTAGCAAAATACTTCTTAAGAGTTAATTTACGGGCAAATTTGTGCAAATCAAGATATGTGTTGAATTTATCTATTTGTTTTGTGTGCGAATTTTAGCCCCTTGTCTAGGAGTTTGAGGTCATTGTTGACAGATTTCAGGGAGAAGCACTACAAAGAGGAGGAAATCAAAGGGGCATATGAACAAGTAGGAGAAATAGATAGAGAACATTTACTCACATACAAAAACAAGAAAGAGGGGGAATACACAGAGAAGGTCACCTTTGTCAGACTACACGCAGCAGTCCAAATCTCTAAAACGTATATTTAAAAAACACTGGCCCCTACTTATGGAGGACGACATTCTTAATGACGTCCTGGACACCACACCTAGAATCATTTTTCGGAAAGCACCTGATTTGAAGCAGAAATTGGTACATAGTCATATACAACCAAGTAGAATGATACAAACACACATCAACCAATCCAAACCCAAAGCAGGCTTCTACTACTGTGGAACTTGTCTAGGCTGCAGAAATAGAGGACCCATCAGCACCAAACCAGTGACTAATTTTAGCTCAAACAATACACTTAAGGTCTTTAACATCAAGGAAAGACTGACATGCAACAGCAAAGGGGTAATATATATGTTAGAATGTGGGTGCGGAAAACAATGTGGGCCGCACCATACGCCCACTCAAAACAAGAGTAAGTGAACACATTAGAAACATCAAAAGAGGGCTGGAGGAACATAATGTGTCAAAACACTTTAAAGACCACCATGAGAGCGACCCCCAAACATTGACATTTATAGGAATTCAAGAAGTACAACACAACTGGAGGGGGGGAGACTACACTGCAAAAATTAATAGAACAGAACTCAAATGGATATACGAAATGAAAACACTCACTCCCTTTGGCCTCAATAAAGACAATGAAGTAAAATCGGTGATATGTAAAAAGTGACGGAAACACAAAGCTAACCATTGAAAATTCAAACTTTGTCCTAAATACATTTATGAGTGGTGGGATAACCAACCACCAGGGAACACAAAGCTAACAATTGCAGAACCCTAACTTTGCTATAAATACATTTACTAGTAGCAGGATAACAAACCACCAGGGATATAACAACAATCATAATCTGCAACAGCCGTAAGCCATGCAAGCAGATAAGACAAGGCGTTTATTAATGGATCTACAGGAAACAGAGTTTCAATTCATCCTAGGGATTCCAGGATACATCAAAATGAGGGTAGAGGATAAACCAATAGGAACAATGTATCGAGATCACATGACCAGAGTATGGAAATGAGGCACCCTATATAAGATCGTACTGGCCACTTATCAAGCACCCACTGCTCCCAGAGGAAGGCCTAACAAAGGCCGAAACGCGTTGGAGGCATCTACTGATTTTAATTCTACATCAATTCTACATTTATGCACGGAGGAGACATCGCTGGATCACCTGAAAACAACCGGGTCACGTGACCAGGAAGTACGGGACGCGACTGTGTAACCACGCAAACGCGGGACGAGGAGAAGACGGAAGTCGTTGGTGGAGCCTCGGTGACGAACGAGAAGGGAAGACAGGTGAGTGTCCGTAGGCGGCAAGGGGTTACAAAGTGTGCGGCTCTGCAGAGCGCACTCTGAGTCTCCCCCAGCCCTAGACAGGTTCCACTACCAGACCGACCGACACCCAGGGGACGGCTGCACCAGGACGCACCACGGGTGACGGGGTTTGGATAGTAGGAGCCAGTCCGGATCCCCCTCCATTTCTATTTTCTCTTATTGTTAACCTGAGGCTCCTCTGAATGTGAAGACCGGTGATTCTCTCTTTTTCTACAGCTGGAATTTTTCTGTGCACATGAAGTTCTGATAGACTTGACATTCAATGGATTTGCGGGACGCCGCAATCCGACATTAGAGACTGGGCTATATACGGTTTAATTAAGAAACTTCTATTTTCAAGCAGACTTTAAGCGGACTAACAAAAAGTAATAAAAAGCTATTAACAGTGCTCAAAAGGATCCATTTGGTCAATCTTTTTATACATATATGCCGGTCAATTGATTTTTCCCATTTACAAATTTGTGTCATACGTAGCTTCCATTTGGGGTACATCACTGAAGGAGAAGAGGGCGGGTTCTGAAAAAACTAACATTAATTATCAACACGCACTATTCTCATTGACACACTAGGATTGAGCGCAGCACTAATAGAATTAATTTAATATTTGCTGGTATCAGGTTGGTCACCTTTAAGTGCAGCAGCTCATCCGAACACTAGAGGGCCTCAGTGCGCAGTAAACACCAAAGAAATTCTGTTTTTACAACCATTTGTCCATTTTCTGGTGTTTGGGATTAAATGGTTGATTGTGATTTGCTCTCATACATTACCAGATTACCATTCCAACTAGCCAGATTGGACAGATGGTTTGCCAGATAATTGAATAGTGTATACCTAGCTTTACTGATTGATCTATGTACCTGGAAGGCTTTATTGCTAGTGCACCTCATGACTGAAGGCTCCCACTTATTTATTTTATATTGCTACTTAGAGGTGCGAGTGTCATGTAGTATTATGAGACAAAAATGTATATCACATACTGTACTGTGTAATGCTAGTCATTCCCTTTAAACAGATATAAAGCATTCTTAAAAAATTAGAGAAGTGAGGGTTCAAATTTACTTGGTTCTTAATGGGAGTTCAGATTTCCTGATTTTTCTTATTGGCTATCCTAAACACATGACATCTGAGAGCCAATAAGATGCCGTTTTTAGAGCCAGGCAAATTCAGGTAAATCCAAACACGCACATCTCTACTAAAAATAGTGCTCAAATCTGCTCCCAAATTTGTATGAACCTGATGCATAATCATCTATATGTAAAAGTATGTGTGATTTTATTAACAAGTCTATTTATTGTGACTTAACACTTTAAGCTAGTGTATCAACCAATAATGACAGACAACTGCATTGGATTTAAAGGTCATTATTATTATTTGGAAGGACCCTATTCATAAAGTGATTTCAAGGAAGGGGCTACCTTAATCAGCTCAAGTCAATTGGATCTTCTAAAAGGGCAGCGACTTAAACACTCCATCTATAAATAAGATTAACCTGTGCCAGGAGGGTCTCACCACCCTTTACTGTGGCACAGTGTGAACACCCGCAGTGAAAGCCCATAGTACCACGGCAAGGGCAAGACTCCTGCCATCCCTCAAAAGGGTAAGTGCCCCACCATGACCACTTATACCACACCTAACCGCTGGCCAGTAGCGCCTTCCTGCCACCACCAGATTCTAAGAACCGCCACATCTGGTTCTAAGAAACGCAGCCTGCTACCTGAATGAAAAGGATCCAATAGCATAAAACTAATTCTAACAGGAAAAGACTCCCTTAAGAAAAACACCAACCCCTAATGGTGACCGGTAAACACAGTAATTCCTGAAATGAGGACTGTAGCACCAATGGATGCCCAACCACTACACCACCTATGGACAATACAAATTTCAACACTGCAAAATATCTTCTTCCTGGTCTTTTCTATGGCAGCAAAACCACATGAACCACTCCAGACAAACATACGTATAATGTTTGACACCAGATGAACCTCTGGCCAATGAAGATGTACTCTTCCCAATTCTGCCTTGACCTTCAGTATAAGATCAAAGTCCTTTACTTTGCCAACATTACCACCAAGGTGTATGATAAACACATCAGGACGCCCCCAATGCTGCTCTCGCTGAAAAAGTAAATCTAATAAGTGGTCAGGCTTTAAGACCTCTAACCCCTAACCATCTAACTCCCCAACCACCAAACTCAGACGCTCTTCTAGCAAGGGAATGACGTTCAGCCTAAAACACATAAGAATTGCCCACCACCCAAATCTGTTCAGGAGAATCGGTTGGTGCTGTAAAAGAAAGCATAACCGAGCTGTCAGACACCCCACCCACAATTTTGTGAACCAAAGTTAAAAGAAAATAGAACTGTTAGAAACAACCCAAGTGAAGGAGAAAATGTAAACAACCTCCCGTGTACCTTAAGGTCCAGCCAATTGTAATTAGGCCCCCTCAGAGGAAAAAATTAAAAATCCCTTCATACCAATTCTGGAATGCAATTCTGGTGAGTAAACAACATTTTTGGGTTGGTGCAAAATGAAACTTTATCTAACCTGATAAATGACCTACAATCCACGGCCTTCCATCAACCCATTTTTTGGATGGCTGAAGTTGGAAGACCACTAGCCGCTGCACAAGTAGCCGCCCCAATGTGGAAAGAGTGTCCCGTACTTCTCCACCTGGAGCTCTAATTTACGTAAACAAATTGAAAACACTGCAGTTAACTGAAACCTAGTAAGAGGCAAGGAATACCCGTGTAGCAGGAATTGGGCACCACCTGAAGGCTTTAAGGGCAAATTGATGCTTGCCAGCCTAACCGGACACAACTCGGCCGCTGCCTGATCTGTTAAGGAGACCCAAGGTCTGGCCAAACTAATCGGTCTTAGACCAGGGTATCTTGTTTTTAAACAGGAGCTAATAATGTGCAAGGTCTTTGAACAGTAGAACTCTATCTTCCAACTGTTTATTGACTGCCACTAATTCACTAACTCTAAACCAAAAAATACAAGAGAAAAATCTGATCAGAACAGGGACGCCTTAAATTTAGTGTCAGTTACTGCAGTGAGAATGGCTAACAAATTGCACAACTGCATGTCAATGGGCCTATGCGAATCAGCTGGGACGGGCTTTTCCTTAGCCCAGCACCTAAGGGCTTTGGACAAAATAAATGACTTGGTGGGGTCAGTCTCACTCAGCAACCTTGTGTGGAATCAAATATCCAAAGCCGCACTCATTGCTGCCTTGTATCTACCCTTCTTGTAATGGTCCCAAATGAAGGCTATCAAACTATTCTCCTTCCATTTACCTACACCTCCAAACCTAGCTTAAAACGCTTCCCATGTCTGCCATGCTGCTGAATATGTCCAAAGGGTTGCAGGTGCCAAAGATTCCCATGCCTAGTCTGCTATGCCTGATTGATAATCTGCCAGACCTAATGTGGACAAGTCAATCCCAGGGTCTCTGCCTCTAGAGCCAACTCGTGACAACTGTGAAAGTTGAAATGTGACAGTGCATCAGCAATGCCATTGTCATCCCCGGGCACATGCCTAGCAGTGAATATTAAAGCGCAAGCATTTTGTAAACCAGGAACCTCAGCAGCCACCAAGCCTGTGGGGAAGAGGAGCATTGGTGGTTAACCGCTTGACCTACTCCCAATTTGTCGCACCAGAAAATGATCGAGAGGTGAACAATTTAGCAGCCCACAACTCCATTGCTATAATTATTGGAAACAACTCCAACAAAAGGAGAAGACATGCTGCTAAAGGAGAGGAAGAGAGACTGCTGCTGATGCGGATGAACTGGAAGCGACAGGTGCATGTACACACACGGAGGGTGCCGGGAGCCTGCTGCAGGGGCACATCTGCTTGGAGGAAGGACCAAGAAGGTATTGCAGGATACAGGGGCTGGACAAAGGTTCTGGGTACATATGCAGGACAGAAGGACAGGAGTTGGGCGTATGTGCTGGGTGAAGGCAGCAGTGACCAGTGAGCGAATGCTGTGGTAGGAGGTCCAGATACTCACGGGACTGCAGCAGGCAGTCCAGACAGATCCAGACTCCACCTGGACACGCGAGTATTACTGTGTTGACCGTTTTGCATTGATATATTACACATTGTATTACTAATTACTGAACTGTTGGTTTCTCTTCACTGCTAGGTTCTTAAATATGCTAAAGGATAACTACCTGTCACAAATAGTCAAGGAACCAACCAGATTAGGGACTATACTAGACATGGTACTAACAATGTGGAGATAACAGCGATCACCACATGAGGCGAGACCTTGGGTAACAGTGATCATATGATCACATTTGAAATTAGCATTCAAAAGCAGCACTCTAAGGGTACAACTAAGACTCTTAACTTTAAAAATATATTATTTTTTTTAAATGTGCTGAAACACGCAATAAAGGACAGATTGGGGAACTTTGTTATATGGAAAAAACATGGCCGAAATGTGGGATGTTTTTAAAAATGATGCTTGTCAAATATACCCATAAGTTCATCCCCTTGGGCAGTAAAAATAACAGTACTAAAGCCAAACCAATGTGGTTAAACAAAAATTTAAGGAAGAAATTAATAAAAATGCAAGCATTCAAAGCTTTCAAATCAGATGAGAAGGCAGAGTCATTCCAGTACTACAAGGAATGTAACAAATTACAAAAAGGAAAATCAGAGCAGCTAAAATAGAATATGAAAAGGAAAATTGCTAATGAGCAACTAATCCTAAAAAGTTATATAAGTACATAAACAGTAAGAGGCTAAAGAGAGAATATAGGGCCATTAAAAAGCGAACTGGGATTCCTGAGAAATGACAAAGAAAAAGCTGAAATATTGAACAAATTGTTCTTGTCAGAGGACCAGTTATTAGGATTAGTGAGTAACAATAGTATTGATAAAGGCCCATTACCCAATACCTATCTGAGGAAGTAATCTGTGAAAGACAAATAAAAGACTAATAAATCCCCTGGTCCAGATGGCCTACATCCTAGGCTTCTGATGGAGCTAAAATAGCAAGGCCTCTGTATCGGATTTTCACCAAGTCACTTAGATCAGGCATGGTACCAAAGGACTGGCATATATCGGATGTAGTACAAATATTTAAAAAGGGTATTAAACTTCATCCTGGTAACTATAGACTGGTTAGTCTGACATCAATAGCGGGTAAACTATTGGAGCGTATACTAAGGAACAGCATACAGGACTACTTGGAGAACACCCATGCTATTAATAAGAACCAGCTTGGTTTTGTGAGAAATAGGTCATGCCAAACTAATTTGATTAGCTTCTATGAGATAGTAAGCAACAATCTCAACCAGGGTAAAGCTGTTGTGTTTTATCTAGATTTTGTGACAGCTTTTGACAATACCTCACAAGAGGCAGATTTTAAATTAAGGGAGCTCTGTATAGGAGACACTATTTGCACATGGATGAATAATTGGCTTGATAACAAGGAACAGAGTGGTGATTAATGGGTGTTTTTCACCTGGGCTAAAGTAATTAGTGGAATACTGCAGGGTTCTGTGCGTGGGCCACTATTGTTTAATATATTTATTAATGATTTAGTAGGACTAGAAAGCACAATGTAAATTTTTGCAGATACTAAAATATGTAGGGAAATAAAGTCAGATGTGGATGAGGAGTATTTTCAGTGCAATTTATTTAAACTGGAAGTTTGGGCAATATAATAGTGTATGAGGTTTAATGTGGAAAAATGTAAAGTTATGCACTTTGGGACTAAGAATAAACATGCAACCTACCAATTAAATGGGAAAATAGGGGGATACTACATTAGGAAAGGATTTGGGGGTGCTCATTTATAACAGATGTAGCAGCAACACACAATGTCAAAGTACAGCATCAAAGGCAAATAAGGTGTTAGCATGCATTAAAAGGAATGGAGACCAGGGATGAATATAATCCTGCCACTGTACAAATCATTGTTACAGCCGCATCTTGAGCACTGTGTTCAGGTCATCCTTAATCTCCCATAACAAGAGACTGGTGTGATGCGGCCTGGCCACTCCCACCGTGGCCCTCTCCAGTTTGCGGCAAAAACCCCTCCCCATCGGGATGACCCGACATGCAAAGTTCAAGGAGCCCAATAAGGATTGGCCCTAAATCAGCCTGACTCCGACTTTACTCAAACACTAATCCATTTGACCTAAAAGCTTCTGAACATCGTCTGTGGGAATGTGGCAGCAACCCGCTGCTGTATCCAGCTTAAGCCCTAGATAAGAAAATTAATACGTAGGGCCCTCCATCTTATCTTGATTAACCAGAACACCTAAAACCTGAAACAGTGCGCCCACTGAGGACAGTAAATCCTGGCAAATGTTACCATCTCTTGGATCTATAAAAAGAAAATGGTCCAAATACTGGGCGATGCCTGCATGTCCGGTGCCAGCATGGATACACCAATGTAAGAAAGTGCTGAACTTCTCATAATGGGCACGAGAGAGAACAGCCCATGGGCAAACATTTGTCAATGTAGAAACCACCATCTAACTGAAAACCCATGATCTTAAAAGAATCAGGGTGAAGAGGGAGGAGGCGGAAAGCTGACTCAACATCTAACTTTACCAAAAGAGCCCCCAAACCAAAACCCCATATCAACTCCAGGGCCTTGTCAAACTGGTAACAAAACCTACAAAATTCAATCGGGATTTTTTTAACGGAGCCCCTGTGTGGGTAAGACAGAAGCTGGAGTAAACGGAATTTGCCTGGGACTTTTAGGCACCACCCCCAAAGGAGATATACACAAGCCAGGCAACAGTTTACATGTAAAAGGGCCACTCATGCAACCCAATTTTACTCCCATCATACCACATGGAGTAATTCCCTTGCTGACCTTAAATTCCAGCATGAAACAACTTGAACTGTGTCAACAAAGGGCAAATGGAAGCCAAAACTACTTAAATTTGGCATCCACCTGATTGGGATAACTGCAACCATTTAGCCAGTTCTGACAACTATGGTGGAAGGCAGTTTACTTAGCACCTCCGCTATGCTCTCCCTACTGTCCCCCAGTTGCAGATTTGCAGTCCTTGGCTGGGTGACCACCTCCGCAGATTCTACGGAGTGTCGAAAACGACAGTTCACACCCCTGATACATTTAGAATCATTAAAAAGCGAAACACTTCCCTTTTGCTGTGGACCCAGTATTTCTTTTCCCACCTGGAAAATTCTTGCCATGACCCTTAGGTGGATCTTTCCCCTGGTTGGTCACTTCCAGCCAAACCTATACATCCATCCTACACATATCCATCCCATCCTACATCCATTTTACAACAATCTTAAGCTCGTCTGGGCTGGTCTCCAAATAGCAAGTAGCAAAAACCAAGAAACTTCTTAACCAATGGTGAAAACTCTGAAAGGCATTTTTACTTACCTCCCCTGCCTTCACCAACATCTTTCTCATTTCATCCATAATGGCACACATCCAATTTTCCTTACCTAATTTTTTCCTTCAGCCTCTTCCTCAAACCCCTGGTTACCACAGTGTTAACGCAATTAACCATCCCAGGAAACAGTGGCTGCTCCGTGGGAACTGCCGCCTTTTTCATCTATTTGACCCAGACAACCTTCTTCGTAACCTTACGCGCACCTAACTTTGCTAACTTGCGCAGGCGCTTGGGGGAATCTGACCTATCGCTGCTAGCAGAAGAATCAGATGAGGAACTAACAAGATGCAGCAGAAACTTCAGGCTCACCAGATCCTGAAGGGCTGGCAGTTACGGATGTATAGGTCAACTCTGCAGTTGCTGGAACGGATTTCACCCCTTCCATCGGAACAGTCTCCATGTCTTGTCTCGAACCTTCGCTTGCAGCAGGAGGCGGCACCAAAGATGAGTCACTGACGCTAGCTTCTGAAACAAGTATTAAATGACCAGCCACTCCACCAAGCCCCCTAGAGGAAACAGGAGTAGGCCGCAGAGACTTCCCAGGTGACGTTGGAACTGGGCCAGGTGATGTTAAATGACCGCATGCCACGCAGACCAAAGGGGGGTGAGGTCGTAGGCCCACCCTGACTAAAGTTAAGAAACCATAGCCCCAGTGGCCCATACCCACCCTGCAAGGGTACCCATAGGGCCCTTAGGAAAAATTACCAGGTAGGCGCTTAATACCAATTGGTGGACACAATGATAAAAAAATTAAACCAATTTATTAAATAATTTAACAACAAATAACAAAAAACACATAAAAGTAAATAAAAATAAACAAGACCACAATACAATAATAGTATAAAACTGAGGTTCCGGAGACCTCTAGGTTGAACAGTGAATTAAACCTTAATTAAGTATACTCAGAGGGCCGTCACAGTACCTAGATATTAGAGAATAATTCTTTAATAGCTATTTAGCTATATGGAGTTTCTTGCCCAGATGTGAAAAGACACAAGAGTACTTGGCACAATTGTGCATGTGGGTGTCCTCACATTATATATTAGATTCCAATTAGGAAAGAGTTCATCACTTGCCGATTTTAGTATAAACGGTGCAGAGGTAAGCAGTAGAAAGATAGCTGTTACTCACAGACTGGACGGTGTTTTCTTTTATTGTACCGCAATGGTACCGGCGTGCATAGCCGCTCTCTATCACCCTTAGCACGGGTGAGACATCCGTCAGCGGCAGGACTCGTCCGTGGCGTGAGCAGTTTGTAGCGTCAGCTGAAAGACCGCTCTCTCCTCCGGCAGAGTGTGAGTGCACCGGTACAGCGTGCTCCACCCCCAGTGCTGGTGGAAAGATGTTCACCAAAATAAATCACCAGGCGTTCCCAGTGTGATCCAAGGGACTAAATAAATCGGTCACGCTGAAGATGTAACAAATGCCGGCAGTAGTTTAGATGAGCTGCTGGGAGGACACACTTCAGTTCTTGTTGGCAATAGGTACTGGGGCTCCTTCTCTCTGTACCCTCAACGCGTTTCTCCGCACCCCAGGCGGCTTCTTCAAGAGGCAGGAATAAAACTGCTGCCAATATGGCATCTGGCCAAAATTAGACACTTGCAGAATATTTGGCAGGAATGAGCCCACCATCCCCGAGACCCTAGGGTTGTGGCAAAAATTGAGCAATCACCAAGGACTAGACAAACTGCACTACTTTTAGAGTGGAAACTATGGAAAGCAACCCCTGGGTGACAACTGGAGCTAACAGTATCTTTAAATATTGATGGCCTGTGCTGCTCGCTGTTGTGAAAGCCTACTATCCTAGCAACCCTGGTGCAAAACTCCAACTAGACATTGCCCTAAAAGATGCAAAGGCTGCTGGCTGCTCTGATAGAGAAACATTAGCAAACATTGCAGCCAATTCCTGCTCAGGATGCCATGTATTGATATGTCCAGCAGGTGGCACCATAATCATATCTAACATAGAACCAGCAGCCTGCTGTACACCATGTACAGGCATGGTGTCCCCTAACATGGCAGGTGCAGGGTAACCAGAAGTGAATCCTCTTATGGGGCCTGATATCATCTTACTGCCGCCCTGGGTGCACTCTGGCCACAGGAGTCCTGCCTGGCTGCTCTGTGGCCTGGAATGCATCCTCATGTCTGTATGCCCCAGTCGTGGGTCCTGTGACCTCAGCACAGAGGCCTGGGAGCTCAGCGCCTGCACCCTGCACACTACCAGTGCTAAATGCAGCCAGGGATGCCTTGTCCCTGGCATGCACGTCACTGACCACAGTGCTCGAGGCCTCCGTGGTGCTCCCGCTGACTTCAAGACACACGGAGCCACACGGCAAGCTTAATTCAGCCAGAGCGGGAGGCACTGAGGGAGCAAGCTGGTCCACCTCACCTCATGCATGCTCATTGGCTACAGTGAGTGCTGGGGAATCCCTCAAGTGGCAGCAAACCGCTAAGGTCAGCGGGCGAGCTGCCTCAGCAAGACACCATGGGGCTGGAGCTAGCCTGCGGGGACAAGACATGATTGAGGGAGGGCGACAATGTGGTAAGGGTAAGAATGGGAAAAAGGGAAAACCGTATGAAAAAAAAAAAAAAAAAAAGGGGGTGGGGGGAGGAAAAGGAATAAATGGTAGGTGATGAAAAAAAGAATAGATGTAATAATGAATGAGGTATAGAGCAGAAAAGAGGACAGCTAGTAGTATATGTGAGCAAGAGCTGTGCAAGGTAAAATCAGGACAGGTACAGATACTGTAGTACTCAGCCTTACAAAATGAACAAGAGGAATATTAAATATTCAAATTCCCTATATAAACCCTAGCAAACAAAACCGCCAATATAATCCCCGATGAGCTAAACCTAGCTCACCATAAAAATAAATATAACTTCATATTCCTAGCAACCAACTGACCTAAACTTAACCCATCACAAAAATATAACTTAAATAGTTTTGTGCATATGCAGCCCTCCCCTATTCTACTTGCATGTAATTAGAATTGCCTGTGTTGAAGATGTTGTTCAGTGATGTATAGTTCATGGAGCGTACATGGCCTAGTGCTTACTTATCACAGAGCAATTGAGCTCCTTTTTAGATCATTTGGGTTCAGCTGAGTTAAAATAACAGGTGGTCTTCAGTTTGCCGGCTGTCGGGATCCCGCCGCACAGTATACTGGCGCTGGAATTGCGACAGCCTGCATACCAACACTTTCTCTCCCTCTTAGGGGTCCACGCCCCCCCTGGAGGGAGAATAGATAGTATGGTGTGCGTAGCGCGCCATCGTGCCCGCAGCGTGTCGAGCACAGCAAGCCCGCAAGGGGCTCATTTGCACTTGACCTACTGTCTGTATGCCGGCAGTTGGGATTCCGGCGCCGGTATGCTGGTCGCCGGCCGCCGGCATACCCTACTACACCCAAAATAACAGTGTAATTTTTTAGAAGTTAAACATTTGAACAAACTTTGAACACCTGATAACAGGAAATTTCCACTTACACAATGGCATTTTCTTATGTACCGTCTGACCATGTCTAAGAATAAGCGATACACAAGAAACTCTTATAGGCCCTACACACTGGGTGATATCACTGAGATATGAACGATCTCATTTATTAATGAACGAGATACTGTTCATATCTTTGAGTGTGGAGGCACCAGCGATGAACGATGCGCGGCCCGGCGCTCGTTCATTGCTGGAGCCCCGTCGGCTGTGCATGCAGGCCAATATGGATGATCTCATCACTATTTGCCTGCACTTCAATGGAGCCGTGTGATGGGGCGAGTGAAGAAGCTTCACTCCACCCATCACTTCCCCCCTGCCGCCGGGTCGGCCGTATCCATGTGTAGGGCCCTTTAGAGCTATGGGCCTAATTCATGTTTGTGAAACATCAAATCTGTAATCCATAGCACTACATGCTCCCACTCTACCACTGCACTCTATACTCTACCTGTGCTATATGCATATGAAATGCTACATACAGATTATAGGCATGCCGCATATCATTTTAATCAGCAGAAGCTGCTGATGCCCCTAGGCATATCAAATGCCCTAGGCAATTGCCTAGTTTGCCTATGCCTATGGCTGGCTCTGGGAATACACAAGCAAAACTTAGAGCTATGGGCCCCAATTCATATTTATGCGCAATCAAACCCATATTCAAATATCACTACATGCTCCCACTCTACCACTGCACTCTATACTCTACCTGTGCTTTTGGGGTAAAAACACCATTTATCCCCAGGAACACTTGAATTAAAGCAGCAGCCTCTGGAATAGCATTCTTTATCGCTTATCCCGGGATAACCACAATCTTCACGCTCTGTGATGTCCACACTACATTGCTGTTTATCTGGATAGAGCAGAGCACACATCAGGACAATAGGAAATATTACAATGCATGACAAGAAAGTTGGGAGCTCTACTGCAAGTACTCTAACCCTTGACCGTGCCAAACACGTAATTGCAAACATGTCCCAGATACACAGAAAACACTGTTACCCGAGATTGCCCTACGGAAATTGAAATTAACATCAGTTGGCAACAATGCATGAGTGGGCGGTGCTCGCTCTCTATATACCCGCCAATTTGTTTGACCTCCTAAAACATACATAACTGACAGTTAAGCTGGGCATATACAGTACAATACAATTATCTGGCAATTATCTGTTGAATATGTTGTTCAGTAACTTATAGTTCATGCAGCATACATGGCCTAGTGCTTACTTATCACAGGGAAATTAAGCTCCTTTTAGATCGTTTGGGTCCAACTGTGTTAAAGTCAAAGTAAATATTTTAGAAGCAGTTAAACTTTGAACAAAAGCAGATGACAGAAAATTCCCACTTAAACAATGACATTTCCATATACTGTCTTGCCTTGGCTACAAATGCAAAACTCTGAGCTATGGGCCTTATCTAGGTTTGTGCTCCATCAAACCCCATTATCATTAGCACTACATGCTCCCACTCTACCACTGCACTCTATACTCTACCTGTGCTTTTGGGGTAAAAACACCATTTAACCTCAGGAACACTTGAATTAAAGCAGCAGCCTCTGGAACAGCATTCCTTAGCACTTATCCCAGGAAATCCGCAATCTTCACGCTCTGTGATGTCCACACTACGTTGCGGTTTATCTGGATGGAGCAGAGAACAGATCAGGACAACTGGAAATATTACAATGCATGACAAGAAAGTCAGGAGCTCTATTGCAAGTACTCTAACCCTTGACAGTGCCAAATACATAATTGGCAACATTGCAAACATGTCCCAGATACATCGGAAATGCTGTTATTCCAAGGTTGCCCCCTGGACATTAACATCAGATGGCAACTATGCATGAGTGGTTGGTGCTTGCTCTGTATGCCCACCCATTTGGGTGACATCACAAAAGAGCATAGGCTTGGCATACACTACAATTATCTGGCAGACCATCTGTCCAATCTGTCTGGTTGGAATGAAAATCTGGTAATGTATCAACTATTTTACATAAACACAGGAAAATAGAATAAAATTATCAGACAAGTTGGTTAAAACAAATATTCAACCAATTTGTTTAAACAACTATTTTTGTCCATTTTCCTGTGTTTGGGAGGAAATTGTTGAATTTGATTTGCTCTCGTACATTACCAAATATTCATTCCAACCAGTTTGGACAAGATTGTCTGCCAGATAATTGTATAGTACAGTCGTTCACAAACTCCATCCTCAGGACCCAATATAGTTCACATACCAGGTGATCTGGAAAATGTGCACAGGTGTATTCATTACTCACTGACCCAGTTAAAAAGATCCACCAATGGCATCAATTATTTCACTAGTGATTATGTGGGGAGATCTGGAGAAAATGTAATGTGTGGGGTCCTGAGGACAGAGATAGTTATTCACCCATTTTGGTCCATTTTCCAGTGTTCGGGAGAAAATGGCTGATTGTGATTTGCTCTTATACATTACCAGATATTCAATCCGACCAGCCAAATTGGACAGATGGTCTGCCAGATAATTGTATAGTGCAGTGGTTCTCAAACGGTCCTCAGGACCCCACACAGTTCATGTTTTCCAGGTCACCTAGCAGGTGCAGAGGTGTATTCATTACTCACTGGCCCATTTTAAGAGATCTACAGATGGAGCTAATTAATTTACTAGTGTTGTGGGTCTCCTGACAGGGACACATGTAGTGTGTGGAGGACTGAGTTTCAGAACCTGTGGTATAGTATATATCTAGTTTAGTGATGGATCTATGTATCTGTATTGCTAGTGCATCTCATGACTGAAGGCGCCCATAACTTATTATTGGTGACCAACATCCTTTTGACCCTACTAAACCAGCATCTACTAATCTTCTTGCCCTCTCTTCCTCCTTTGGCCTCTCTCAATGGACCTCTACCCCCACTCACCATCTTGGCCACTCCCTTGACCTTATATTTACCTACTGGTTTGATCCTCCTGACTTCTCCAGCTCTCCTTTCCCCCTCTGACCACCATCTACTGTTTTTGACTCATCTCCACACTTCCTGACCCACCTTCACCAGACAGTTTCATCTCTTGACACCACTGTCACCCCTCAATATTCTCTCTATCCACCATGGCTGGCCCCAACCAGGTGGCCACCTATTAAAACTCCGCCCTCATGTCTGCACTTGATTCTGTTGCTCCCATCTCCTCTGTTCCCCTCAGTCATCCTAAACCCCAACCCTGGCACTCCAAACTGACCAGATTACTCCAAAAAAGCTCTTGCACTGCTGAGCACCTGTTCAAGGTTCTCTTTTCCTATAGCTCTGCACTCTCCCTTGCCAAGCAATCTATTTTTACAATTAGTCATATCTTCAGTCCTCAAATCCCTTCCAACTCTAATCCTTTCAACACTCATCCATGCCCCCCTCTTCTCCCACTGTCCCTCACTGCACAGACTGCCTCAGTTTTTGAGAAGGAAGCAATCTAATGCAAAATCTCTAGTATCCCCTTGGAAACCCCCCTCCCCACCATTCTGTCCCTCCTACCATCCCACCTTATGCTCCTTCCCCCCACACCTACAGACTAAGAAATACACTATCATCCTATCCTCTACCCCCTCCCATCTCCTCTGCCTGCTCACTTCTTCAACCTATCACTACACTGGTATCTTTCCCACACTATTCAAACATGCTGTTGTCTCACCTATTCTCAAAAAACAACAACCTTAAACTTACTCACCTGCCAGTTACCCCCATCTCTTCTCCCATATGCCTCCTAACTACTTGAGCTGCTGGTACTCTGTCTTACCAGCTACCTCTGACCACTCCATACTTTACCCTCTTCAATCTGGCTTTCACCAACTCCGCTGAAACTGCCCTGGTCAAAGTCACCAATGACCTGTTTTTGGCCAAACTCAGGGGTCACTTCCCCCTGCTCATCCTCCTGGATCTCTTAGTTTCCTTGAACACTGTGGACCATCCTCTCCTCCTCCACACCCTCCAATTAATTTGCCTCTCTAGCACTGTTCCTTGCCTGGTTCACCACTTACCTTGCTAACCACTCATTCTCTGCGTCTTACTCTACCTCACCCCCTTCCACCCTCCCCGTTGGTGTCCCCCAGAGTTCTGTCCTTGGCCCCTTCTCTTTGTACACCTCTTCCCTGGGTGTGCTCATAAGCTCTTTTCGCCTCCAATACCATCTCTATGCAGATGATATGCAACTATACCTCTCCTGACGTCTCTCCCTTGGTACTCCTGGGTATCCAGCTGCCTCTCTGCCATCTCCTCCTGGATGTCTGAGCGCTCCCTGAAGCTTAACTTGGACAAAACTGAACAAATCTTTCCTCCACCCAGGGTCTTCATCCCCCCTAATATTTCTATCACTGTTGACATCATCGTCCCCATCCAACTCCACTGCCTGTGCATCACTCTTGACTCCTCTCTCTCCCCCCATCACCCCCCACATCTAATCTTTGGCTCCATCCTGTTCATTCCAGCTACGCAACATCACTTGCATCAGGCCATTCCTCTCCCAGAGTGCAACTAAACATTTTCCCCTCACTTGTCCTCTCACAGCTCGACTACTACAACTTGCTCCTCACTGGCCTCCTACTCTCCCATCTTTGAACAGGTAAGTTTTCAGTGCCTGTTTGAAGCTTTACAAGGTCAGAGAGAGTCTAAGAGAGCAAGGGTGCTTGTTCCAATGTAGAGGGGCAGCACGGGGAAATCTTGTATTCACTCATGGGATGTAGTGACCAAGGCACTGTAGGTGACTATATAATAGTGACTATATAATCAAAATCGCAAGAAAAGTTAGTGCAGATCGCAAGGTGAAAGTCACCTTGCGATCCTGATGCGTGGTCCCGCCAGGTTGGCATCTCAAGAAAAGATAGACTGTGCAGGCAAGTCAATCCTTGCTAGATCGGTGTACTATCTAGTTCATCTCACATGTCAATGACATCACACATAAGCCAAAATCTTAAGCACACATAGTCCATATCTCAAGAGAAGTTAGTCAAAATCTGTACTATCTGGGCTCCGGGGAGTTCAAGGGAAATCGCAAGTAAAAATCGGCCATAGCAAGGATCTCACCATGAGTACACACCCTTAAGACCACTCATCCACATGCCTTGGCCATCTCTGCCTCGCTTACTGCCCGACACCAGGCCACCTTCCGCTTGCTTGTACCTCATATCACCGGTCTCCCTCTTTCCCTAGATTGTAAGCTCCTTGGAGCAGGGCCTCTCCCCTCCTGTTCTAACAGCCCTCTTCTCCTGCACTTCAAATATAGCCCTTTCCTACTCAGTGACTGTCTATACAGCATTTCTTCCTGCTCACGAGTGTTCATCTCTTCCAATGACTGCCCTTCCCCAGTAGTAGGCTGATCTCTTCTCTGCTTCTTGACATCTCAGCTGTATTATGTACTGAGAACTGTGGTGCCAATAGTTACCTGTACTGTTTTTAGTTTTCTGTGATGGTAATTTCTATTTACCCCGTATTATTCTAATATATGTTCATGTATTGAACTGTGAAACAATTACTACTTAGAGGTGTGAGCACCATGTAGTATTAGGAGACAACAATGTATCACATATTGTATTGTGTCTAGTTCACAATTGATACAAAGCATTCTCAAACAAAAAAATGAGACGTGGGTTCAAATTAACTCTGTTCTTAATGCCAAAATTAATGAGAGTTCAAATTTAATCTGATTTCTTATTGGCTATCCTAACACGCAACACCCGAAAGCAAATAAAATGCCATTTTTAGAGCCATTTAAAATTTGGGTAAATCCAAACCCGCACATCTCTACTAAAAGTAGTGATCAAAATCTGCTCCCAATCTGTATTTACCCTGATGCATAATCATCTGGGTATGTGGAAATATGTGCGATTTTATTGCTTGCATGTAATTGGTAATGCCTTGTTGTTCCGTGAAGTATAGTTAATGCAGAGTACATAACCTAGTGCTCACTTATCACAAGGCAATTTAGCTCCTTTTTAGATCATTTGGGTTCAGCTGTGTTAAAATGACAAAGTATAATTTTTTAGAAGCAGATAAAACAAATAAACAGACTTTGAACAGCTGATGACAGGAAGTTTTCACATACACAATGACATTCTTATATACGGTCTGGTCAAGACCAAGAATAAGGGTTACACAGAGTCGGCCCTAACCAATATGATGCCCTAGGCAAGATTTTTGGCTGGTGCCCCCTAGCACCACCGCTGGTCCTGCCTCTGACCTCACACCTCTTTCCCAGCATCATCACCCCTCACCCATAGTCCTTGTACCCCCTATATTTTAAATAGAAACAGTTCGCACATTTGACGCACAGCCCAAAAAGGGGCATCTTCTTGCTGGGAAGGGGCATGGCCACACAATAGTAACACCAGTTCCAATTACGCCACACAGTACTGCAACTTTATTCACATTTTATCTTGTGATAGTGTCCATAATTCATATTACATCCCACAGTAGTATCACTTTACCTTATAAACGTTACTCCTCACAGTAGAGCCCCTTATTCACATTACATCACACTGAAGTGCTCCTTATTCACATTACACCACACCTTACTGCTCTTAATTCACATTAGATGACACAGTAGTGCCCTTTCTATATGCAACGCCACATAGAGCACCTTATACACATAATGCCACACATTAGTAATGCATTTATACACAATTCCACACAGTAATGCCCCTTACACGAGACATTAATGTCCTTAAACATAATGCGCCTTACACATTATGAAAACCTTTATTATTGCCCTTTTACACATAATATCCCTTACACATGGCGCGCATTATTAATGCCCTTATACACATAATGACACATAGTGCCCCCTACACATTTGCTGCACATTAGTGCCCCTATATACATACAGTAGTACCCTGTTACACATATGCCACACATTATTAATGCTCTTATACACATAATGACACAGTGGCCCTTTACACATGTTGCACATTATTAATGCATTTTTACATGACACATAATGCTCCTTACACATATTCCGAACACTACTGCACAACCAACCCACTCACATGCACACAGCACTCACACTTCCACTAACACTGTGACCTCTGCTTGGATACAGATGTGTCCTCACAAATCTTGCATCATTGCTAATATCAGGCACCTTTTTTTTTTAATGAAAATGCATCTTATTTGCATTGCTATGTGGCTAGGATGCACAAGCAGCTTCTGCTGATTAAACGGATATGCAACATGCCTATATACTGTGTGAGACACTGGCTGTATCTGCATATGAAATGCTACATACAGAATATAGGCATGCCGCATATCATTTTAATCAGCAGAAGCTGCTGATGCTCCTAGGCATATCAAATGCCCTAGGCAATTGCCTAGTTTGCCTATGCCTGGCTCTGGGGCTACACAAGCAAAACTTAGAGCTATGGGCCCCAATTCATATTTATGCGCAATCAAACCCATATTCATTAGCACTACATGTTCCCACTCTACCACTGCACTCTATACTCTACCTGTGCTTTTGGGGTAAAAACACCATTTAACCCCAGGTAAACTTGAATTAAAGCAGCAGCCTCTGGAATAGCATTCCTCATCACTTATCCCGGGAAATCCACAATCTTCACGCTCTGTGATGTCCACACTACATTGCTGTTTATCTGGATGGAGCAGAGCACACATCAGGACAATAGGAAATATTACAATGCATGACAGGAAAGTTGGGAGCTCTACTGCAAGTACTCTAACCCTTGACAGTGCCAAATACATAATTGCCAACATTGCAAACATGTCCCAGATACATAGAACACTCTATAATGTTTGATAAATCTGACCTAAACAATGTATTGTCACATGTAACTACTTTCCCAAATATCTTACCACAGAAGAAAAGCCATTAAGAATTGCACTCAATATTCAGAAAAAGGAATTGTTGTGGAGTTGGGATGCAGGGAAGATTCCAGCTGTTGGAATTCCTGCAGTCGGATTGCCAACAGCTGGTAATCCATTTGTAGGTATAGCAGATCTGTTAGGCTCAGGACTGGGGTGGGGGGGATTAGGCATCACCCGTGGGGTTAGGGTTAGGCTGTGGGAAGGTGGGGATTGGGTTAGGCACCGCTGTGGGAGGTTAGGATTTAAGCACTATGGGGGGGATGGTTAGAATTAGGCTGCGCAGAAGGTGACATTAGGTTTATGCACCATCCATGGGATGTTAGTTTCAGGCACCAAGATGGAAGAAAAAGGTTAGGCTGCAGAAAGGGATGGTTAGTATTAGGGTGTAGGGGAGAGGGGAACACTCAGGATTTACACTATCAGGATACAGTCAATGGTATTCTGACTGCTAGTCTCCCATCACCTGGGATATCATATTGAATACATGGAGTTTGTCCCTAGTTTAAAATAAATTTACCAAGGAAGGAAAAACAATTTCCAGATACTTTCCTTTATAACCGAGATTACCTCCTGGAACTTCACGTCAGTTGGCAACAATGCATGAGTGGGCGGTGCTTACTCTATCTGCCCGCCCATTTGTGTGACATACAAGAGAGCATAACGGACAGTTTTCCTGGGTATACACTGTACAATTATCTGGCAGGCTATCTATCCAATCTGGATCGTTGAATGAAAGTCTGGTAATGTACAACAGCAAGTGTCAATTAATCATCTGCTCCCAAACACTGGAACACAGACAAAGTATTAAACAAATTTTTTAAACCCAAAATGTAACCAATTTGTTTAAATTACCATGTTTGTACATTTCAGTGTTTGGGAGTAAATGGTTGATTGCCATTTGCTCTCAGATTACTAGATTTCCATTTCAACCAGCCAGCGTTGGACAGATGGTCTGCCAGATAATTACATAGTGCATACTAGAGCTGTAACTATACTTTTTGGTGCTCTGTGGTAGAGAGAAATGGCAGCCCCTCCATTTTTCAAATAGGGACATAAGGCACATGCCTCGTGGGAAAGGGGAAAGGAAAAAGAAGAATCATTTATATACACATACTTCTTTTCTGTGCTAATAGAACTCTGAGTACTAGGGCAGGGATCTGTCAATCATTTGAATCAGCTGCCTTATTCCACTAGCTCCTCTGTTAGGAGGGACCAAAACAATAACTATACATCAATAGTGAAATTGGCACCTTGGGGCTGTTATAACACTCGGCTATGAGTTCATATTGGGGGATTCATTTTTAACCGATGTAAGTGTCCCAGAGCAATCGTATCTACTGATTTTTGATGTTAACTACTCAAATGAGGTATGTGTCTGTATAACACTCTGTGCAAATTGTTTTGTCATTTCTATGTTATTTTTATTTTGTTCCATTGGCCTGTATATAGCAGTTGTGTTCCAATTATTTCTATTGTAATTTGTGGTTAATAATGTTAACTTGTGAGCATATGTTCTTAAAGTTATGTTATAATGTTGTAGATATACCCCTGATGAAGTCTATGAGAGACTAAATGCGTTGGGTAATCAGTCTTGTTGTGATGTGACCACAATTCTACAATCTTAGGAGGAGGAGTACATGAAAGAAGAAATCTCTGTACACTTGCTCTTATGTGGACCACCACTGGATGTTAGAGGTGGATGAAATTTGTTTTATGAACATTTATACCATTACAGTATCAGATTATTATTTTTTTTAAATACAATTTTAAATAAATTTGTATATTGGAACCCACTAATTGCTTTTTAATAAGATTATATTTGGTCATTGTGTCACTGTTGTATAATTAGGGGTGTTCTAACAACCCTAAGACACACAACTTTTATTTAATAACACATTTCAATAAACTGCCATACTCATGATTCAAACCTATAACCTGTTGAATTTTAATCAGTCACCCTACTCATTGAGATATTTGATTCTGCATAAAATATATGAACACTATGAAGCTACTGGTACTTTGTAAACAAATAATCAGCATTGTAATTGAGAAGATCTATGTAGTAAGCAGCCACGCACTACATAAATCTGCTCAGCCACAATGATGATCATTTTGTTCAAAGTACATGGTAAGCTTCAAATAGTAAGAATTCTCTAGTTTACAATTATCTACTTTCTATGCAAGGGCAAATAGCTCAATGAATAGATTATCTGACTGCAATGCCACAGGCAACGGGTTTGAATCCAGGACAGTGTGACTGAATAACAAAATTCTTAACAGACAGAAGAGGTCAGAGTAAGAGAGACAGGGGCTGTCAGTGGATGCTGGATTTAAAAAAAAAAAAAAAAATGGGGGAAGCTGCATGTGAAAGTAATAGCAGATAATTGTCAAGTGCCGTCAACAGCACCCCCTACCCTGCAGCGCTATGTGCTGTGCCCCCACTGCACACACCTAGTTATGGCCCTGGTGCATACCCAGCTTTACCGATTGATCTATGTACCTTTACCGATTGATCTATGTACCTTGAAGGCTTTGTCACCCATCCACATCATGACTGAAGATGACATATTATATGTTACTATTTAATTTGAATAGACTCCTATTGAATTAAAAATATTTAATAATATATGAATAATCACAAATCATAAAACAAGACCGGTCTTAGTAGTTTAAACATCTAAGATGACAAGTATATATACACTTTCAATAAAAGGAGGTGGACTTAAGCATATTCTGTGCACAGAGGTGTAAAAACTAGCTCTATAGCTAAATGACTTAATTTACAAAGTCAAAAAAAGAGGAAGCCCCTGTGGGAGGAGCGAAACGCGTCAGAAGCTGAACTGTTGGACCCCAGCTGAAGATTAGACCCGTAGTACATACCGGCCGCAACATCATCTGCTGGTTGTTTATTCTTGAGTGGAGAGGAGCCGCTCACCGGTGCCCGCAAACGGCACGTAGAGGTGGAGACCTGTGGAGCATTCAGACCGAGCAGGACAGGTTGTAGCAGGCGCCAGTGCAGGTGCCGTTTTCCCCGCAGCTAGAAGCCAGTGTGGTGGACGTCGGGATGTACTCCTGCTGATACTACTTGCTCACACCTCACGTAAGATTCCGGTTGAAAACGGCTCTCATTCATTTTACTGACCAATGTTGGATTATTAAATTCAAAGGAACTGATACAAAGTGACTGTTTATTGGACACATCTATTATACGGGTTCTACCAGCAGCTACACTTGATCTATTTTTTTGACTTTGTAAATTAAGTCATTTAGCTATAGAGCTAGTTTTTACACCTCTGTGCACAGAATATGCTTAAGTCCACCTCCTTTTATTGGAAAGTATATATACTTGTCATCTTAGATGTTTAAACTACCAAGACCGGTCTTGTTTTATGATTTGTGATTATTCATATATTATTAAATATTTTTAATTCAATAGGAGTCTGTTATTTTTGTCAGCCATATCATACAAATTTATAATATAGCACAAAAGTTTCTAACAATTGGAGTTTTGTGGTTAATTGCACTTGGGTAGCCCAGTGCAATTTGATTGACCTGCTAACCCCAGGTCATTAACTTTTTGCAGCTGATTGTTATTATATCCAAGGGTTTTTTATAGCATTTGATATTAGCGCCCGATAAAGGTTTTTTTTTTTTTTATTTAATTTGAATGCACTACATTATATCTTTTGTCCAATCTAGCGGTTTGACATTTTTTCCCCAGATATTAGCAGATCTGTTCCAATCAATTTGCTCCTCAAGTCCAGAAACATACCAAAAAAAACCCCAGATACTGTAGTTCAGATAAATTGGCTAAATTAAACAGATTTCTGAATGACACATTTCTGTTTTTTTTTTCCAGTGTTTGGAGCAAATGGTCAATTGTCATTTGCTGCCACATTTTACCAGATTTTTGTTTCACCTAGAAAAGATTGGACAGATAATCTAAGTGTGTATCCATCTTAAGAGGTGTGAGCGTCATAACTATAATGACTTGTGTGTAACTATACAGCAGCTCCGTACCTTGTGACTTGAAGAAACACCAGTTAACACCTGGAATGCTGGAGTCAAAGCAACAATTTCTCTCCTTACATTCTGCCGCACTTATTGTGGGGTAGCCGCAATCCCTTCTGTTGTATGGTTCTACGTTGCAGTGTCTGTCAATAGCTGTTGATGCAATAAAGAAACATCTAGAAGTTACGGCAGCTTAATGTATCTTTTTTAAAGGGGCAATTTTGCTAGATCACAGGGCAATTTAGCTCCTTTGGTCAACTGATCATTTGGGTTCAGCTGTGTTAAAATAACAAAGTATAATTTTTTAGGAACAGTTAGTCAAACTTTGAATAGCTGATAACAAGAAATTTCCACTTAAACAATGGCATTTTCTAATGTGCTGTCTGGCCATGGCTAATAAGGGATACATAAGATAATCTTTCAGAGTTACTGTATGGGGATAAATTATGTATGTGCACCATCAAATCTGTAATAAATAGCATTACATGCTCCCACTCTACCACTGCACTCTATACTCTACCTATGCTATTGGGGTAAAAACACACTTTAACCCCAGGAACACTTGAATTAAAGCAGCAGCCTCTGGAATAGCATTAGTTAGCACTTATCCCGGGATAACCACAATCTTTACGGTCTTTGATGTCCACCCTGCATTGCTGTTTATCTGGATGGAGCAGAGCACACATCAAGACATAGGAAATATTAAAATGCATGAAAAGAAAGTTGGGAGCTCTACAGCAAGTACTGTAACCCTCGACAGTAAGAAATACATAACTGGCAACATTGCAAACATGTCCCAGATACATAGAAAATTCTGTTACCCGAGATTGCCCTCTGGAATTTACCATCAGTTGGCAACTATGCATGAGTGGGCGGTGCTTGCTCTCTATATGCCCGCCCATTTGTGTGACATCATAAAAGAAAGCATTAATGACAATAAAGCTGGGTATACACTATACAATTACCTGGTAGACCATCTGTTCAATATGTCTGGTTGGAATGAAAATCTGGTCATGTATCAACTATTTTTCCTATACACTACAATATGGAGAAAAATTGCTAGACAAGTTGGTTAAACCAAATATTTAACCAATTTGTTTGAACAACTATTTTTGTCCATTTTCCAGTGTTTGGGAGTAAATGGTTGAATGCGATTTGCTCTCAGATTACCAGATATTCTTTCCAACCAGCTAGATTGGACAGATGGTCTGCAAGATAATTGTATAGTACAGTTGTTCTCAAACTGTCCTCAGAACCCCACATTTTCCAGATCACCCAGCACAGGTATATTCATTACTCACTGACCTATTTTATAAGATCCATAGATGGAGCTAATTATTTCACTAGCAATTCTGTGAGGAGATCTGGAAAACATGTAATGTGTGGGATCCTGAGGACGGAGTGAGAACCTGTGGAATAGTTTATATCTAGTTTTATGATGGTTCCATGTACCTGGAAGTCTATTACTAGTGCACCTCATGTCTGAAGGCTCCCATCACTTATTTATTGTATGTTACTACTTAGAGGTGAGCGTCATGTAGTATGAGACAACAATGTGCATCACATACTGTAGTAACGTCTCCAGTACCCAGTGAATAGATCCGAAGAATTCTCAAAAAGTTAGAGATGTGCGCGTTCAAATTTACTCGTTTATTAATGCCAAAATGAATGCAAGATCAGATTTATCCTGATTTGTCTTATTTGGCTATCCTAAACACGCGACATCTGAGAGCCAATGAGACGCCATTTCTAGAGCCAAGTAAATTCAGGTAAATCCAAACCCGCACATCTCTACTAAAATTAGTGATGAAAGTCTGCTCCAAATCTGATTTTACCACGATCATAGCCAGCCCTAGCTATAGGCAAGCTGGGCAATTGCCTAGGGCAGTGATGGCTAACTGACACTAGCTGTTGAACTACATATCCCAGCATGCCCTGCATCAGTTTTAGCATGGCCAAATAACAAAACTGTAGCAGGGCATGCTGGGATGTGTAGTTCAATAGCTGGAGTGTCAAGGTTAGCCATCACTGGCCTAGGGCAATTGTAATGCCAATGAGCATTCACATCTGCCTAGAGCCAGTAGACAGTGCAGAGCCCACAGCCAGTGATGTTAGCGATTGCTGTGGGGCTGTAAGCAGGGAGAGAGCAGTGTGGTCAGGGCGAGGATAGAACGGGTCCCCTCCTCTTAGGCAACAGCTGCTGCAGGACAGAACCACCCCCTTCTTCCTCTCTGCCAATGCTATCTCCTGTCCACAGGACTAGGCCAGCCCCCTTTAGCCTGCCCTCTTCTCCTCTATCTTGCTCTCTTGTTATTACTAGGCCAGCAACCCTTCAGCCCTATGCGGGTCTGCGCTCTCACGTCAAAGGACCAAGCTCTGCATTCTTCTACCAGTCCTTAATTCCCCTCTTCCCTGTTCTGTCCTGGCCAGAGGACCAGGACCCCTTCTTTCCCTCAGCAAGCCCATTCCCCAATTCTTCACTACCCTTCTCTGGTTTGAATAGAGTATCAGGCCCCACCCCTTTTCCCACCTCAGCAAGTCCACACTTTCCTTCTCCCTGATCTGATCCAGCTGGAGGACCAAGCCTGACCCCTTTATTCCCTACAGCCAGCCCTGCCCCACTTCCCTTCTAAACTGCTCTGACCCAGCCAGAAGATCAGGCCACGCCCCATTCTTCCCCTCAGTCAGTTCCCTATTTCCTCTACCAAGTGCTTTACCAGACTGAGGACAAAGCCCCTCCCCCTTCTTTCCAACATTCAGCCCTGCCACCACTTTCCCTCTACCTTGCTCTGTCCCAGCCAAAGAGGCTCAGGCTCCACCCTCTACTTCCCTCAGCCAGACCCCACTTGCCCTCCACCTACGCTGTCCCAGCCATAGGACCAAGCCTTTTTCCACTTCTCGTTTGCTCTACCCAGCTCTCTCCCAGGTCCCTGCCTCCTACCACTCTACAATGTTGCAGTGTCGCCCTTGAAGCTCCAGTGTACAGAGAGGACTTCATTATGGTAAGTTCATGTTGGGGGTGGCACAAGGATGTGATAAATGTTATTGTTGGGAATATAGTGCAGTCATGTAGTGCGGCATATGGGGTTATTTAGTGTAGTGATATAGTGCTTAGTATAAGGGGTATTTAGTGTAGTGATTTGGTTTGGCATGTAGGGGGAAGGACGTTCTGTAGTGTTTTAGGGGTCTATTTACTAAGCCTTGATCTGAGATAAATTGGATGGAGATAAAGTCCCAGCCAATCTGGTTCTAACTACCATGTTACAGTCAGTGTTTAAAAAATGGCAGTTAGAAGCCGATTGGCTGGTACTTCATCTCCAGCCAAGGCTTAGTAAATAGACCCCTTAGTGCAGCATAGACGGGGGATGTAGTGTAAAGATGTACAGCAACATATAGGGGCATGTATTGTAGTGATTTAGAGCCTCATACTAGTGTACTGATTGCAGTGTAAAGTGGGTATGTAGTGTAGGGATTTAATGCAGTGTGAAGGGTTAGTGAGGTAGTGCAGCATATAGTGGAGATGTAGTGCAGTTATGTGATGTGTAGAGGGGATGTGGGGAACATGTTGCTGTTGAGAGGGGATATCAGGGAGACACTGGAGGCATTTGGGACACACAAGGGAGGAAGCATTTGGAGAAAGCTCTGCTGTGGATTGGGCACGTGCACCGATATCAACCTGTTAAGTGACTTGTATTTCTCTAGCGCAGGCATTCCCAACCGCAGTCCTCAAGGCGCACCAACAGTGCAGGTTTTAGTGATATCCAGGCTTCAGCACAGATGGTTAAATCAAAATAACTCAGCTACTAATTAAGTCACCTGTGTTCAAGCCTGGATATCACTAAAACCAGAACTGTTAGTGTGCCTTGAGGCCTGCGGTTGGGAAACACTGCTCTAGCGGGTAGGTGGAGAATATATTTTTGCACCTGGGTCCATCAGGTTCTACTTTGGGCTAGCTATCACAATCAGAGCTCAGCTGGGAGCCGGTAGCAGCGGGACCTTACAAGCCAGTACTCCTAGAGCAGTTAAGTGAGGGTAGTGAGGAGCATTAAAAAAGGCCACGGGGGGAGGGCTGCTGCGCATGACCAACAGCAGCTCCTCCTCCCATGAGCCATTGTCACTTTCTCTGCCAAGTCTCCCTGCAGCCATGGCGCTATCCAGCCTCACACCCCCAACCTGCAATGTGCACTAGCATTACTAATGTGGGGCATGTGTGAGGGGCATTACTGAGTGGTATTATGTGCATAATGGCATTACTAATGTGGGGCATGTGTGCAAGGGGCATTAATGTGGAATTATGTGTATAATGGGCACTACTGTGTGGTGTAATGAGAATAAGGAGCAATATGGTATAGTGTAATGTCAAGAAGCATTATGGTGGGTACTACCGTGAGGCGTTATGTGAATAAGGGACACTATAGTGTGATATGTGAAAAACATTTGTGTATGCTTATTCCTAACAAGAACACTAGTTTTTGGCCTGTGTACCTTCAGCGTGCACGGACCCAATTTCTATATGGGATAACCAATGCTCTTGCTGGCATAGTACACCAAAATGAGGATAGCTATGGGTGATGTATGTTGCTGGCTGCTGCTGTGATCTGTGCTACTGGTGCTTTGCTGGGAGAAGGGTGCTGGGTCAGAGGTGGAACTAGCGGCAGTGCTAGGGAGCACCAGCCAAAATCTTGCCTAGGGCATCAAATTGGTTAGGGCCGGCAATGACCCAGATGCATAGTTTGGATATGTAAAAGTATGTGTGATTTCATTACTTGCATGTAATTAGAATTGCAGGTGTTGATGTTGTTCGGTGATGTATAGTTCATAGCGAATACATTACATGGCCTAGTGCTTACTTAGAACAGGGCAATTTAGCTCCTTTGGTCAACTGATCATTTGGGTTCATCAGTGTTAAAAATCAGAGTATAATTTTTTAGGAACAGTTAAACAAACTTTGAACTTACAGGAAATTTCCACTTAAACAATGGCATTTTCCCATACTGTCTGGCCATGGCTAAGAATAAAGTATACACAAGCAAAGCTCTTAGAGCTATGGTCCTTATTCATGTTTTTGCGCAATCAAACAGATAATCCATAGCATTACATGCTCCCCCTCTACCACTGCACTCTATACTCTACCTGTGCTTTTGGGGTAAAAACACCATTTAACCCCGGGAACACTTGAATTGAAGCAGCAGCCTCTAGAATAGCATTCCTTATCACTTATCCCAGGAAAACCACAATCTTCACGCTCTTTGATGTCCACACTACATTGCGGTTTATCTTGATGGAGCAGAGCACACATCAAGACATAGGATGTATTACAATGCATGAAGAGAAAGTTGGGAGCTCTACTGCAAGTACTGTAACTCTTGACAATCAGAAATTTATAATTGGCAACATAGCCAACATGTACCAGATACATAGAACACACTGTTACCTGAGATTGCCCTCTGAAAATTACCATCAGTTGGCAACTGTGCATGAGTGGGCGGTGCTTGCTCTCTATATGCCCACCCATTTGTGTGACAAAAAAAAAAGTAGAACTGACAGTTATACGCTATACAATTATCTGGCAGGTCATCCGTCTGGTTGGAATTAAAATCGGTTAATGTATCAACTATTTTACATAAACACTGGAAAAGAGAAAAATTGTCAGACAAGTTGGTTAAAACAAATATTCAAGCCATTTTTTTTTAAACAACTATTTTTGTCCATTTTCCAGTGTTTGGGCGGAAATGGTTGATTGTGATTTGTTCTTCTACATTACCAGATATTCATTCCAACCAGTTTGGACAGATTGTCCTCCAGATAATTGTATAATGCAGTGGTTCTCAAACCATCCTCAGGACCCAACATAGTTCACATTTTCCAGATCACCTAGCAGGTGCACAGGTGTATTCATTACTCACTGACACAGTTTAACAGATCCACCAATAAAGCTAATTATTTCACTAGTGATTATGTGGGGAGATCTGGAAAACATGTAATGTGTGGGGTCCTGAGGAAAGTTTGAGAACCTGTGGAAGAGTGTATATCTAGTTTACCGATAGATCAATGTACCTGTAAGGCTTTGTTACTAGTGCACCTCATGACTGAAGGCTCCCATCACTTGTTTATTGTATATTACTACTTAGAGGTGTGAGTGTCATGTAGTATTGTGAGACACAATGAGCATCACATACTGTATTAATGTCTCTAGTTCTCAGTGAATAGATATGAAGTATTCTCAAAAAGTTAGAAATGTGCGGGTTCAAATTTACTCAGTTCTTAAAGCCTAAATTAACGAGAGTTCAGATCTATTCAGATTTTTCTTATTTACTATCCTAAACATGTGACATCTGGGGGCCAATAAGAAGCCATTTTTTGAGCCAGGTAAGTTTAGGTAAACCCAAAAACACACATCTCTACTAAAAATAGGGATCAAAATCTGCTCCCAATCAGTGTTTATCCTGATGCATAATCATCTGGGTATGTAGAAGTGTGTGATCTCATTACTTGCATGTGATTAGAATTGCCTGTGTTGAAGATGTTGTTCAGTGAAGTATAGTTCATGGAGCGTACGTGGCCTCTGAGGTGTAGCGTGGAGACATGACACCCGGGAGCAGGGTCATGTCACAGCACCCCCACCCACCACATACATATATAGATTCACACACATTTAGGCACAGAATCACATACACAGATATACATTTATACACAAACACACAGACACTCACAATAATACACATTAATTCTCACCAAAAGGGCAGCAGCAGAGCATCTCCACATTCTAGCCTGATGGGCAGAGCTTCTGTGCAATTGACCTCCGTGGGTAGAAGGAAAGGACTGAGGAAAGGGGAAGGGGTGGCTACCATACTGCCTGTATGTTTCATATTACCAAATGCAGATACCCGACAGCCAGGAAGGTTCTTTTAACATGGGACATGGAACATGCAGGCAGTGTGGTAGCAACCCTTCCCCCTCTTCCAGTCATCTCCTACCCCGACATCCTGGCTCTCAGCTCTGTTACATAGACAGCGCCTTCTGTCCCCAGCGGCACCTGGAGATCCAGCTCCACTCGTTCCCCCCTCGCTACACCCCTGCATGGCCTAGTGCTTACTTGTCACAGGGCAATTTAGTTCCTTTGGTCAACTGATCATTTGGGTTCAGCTGTGTTAAAATCAAAGTAATTTTTTAGGAGCAGGAAAACATTTGAATAGCTGATAACAGGAAATATCCACTTACACAACATCATGTTCTTATATACTGTGACCATGGCTAAGAATAAGGGATACACAAGCAAATCTTAGCACTATGGGCCTAATTCATGTTTGTGCCCCATCAAATCTGTAATCAATAGCACTACATGCTCCCACTCTACCACTGCACTCTATACTCTACCTGTGTCTTTGGGGTAAAAACACCATTTATCCCCGGGAACACTTGAATTAAAGCAGCAGCCTCTGGAATAGCATTCCTTAGCACTTATCCCGGGATAACCGCAATCTTCACGCTCTGTGATGTCCACACTACATTGCTGTTTATCTGGAGGGAGCAGAGCACACATCAGGACAATAGGAAATATTACAATGCATGACAAGAAAGTTGGGAGCTCTACTGCAAGGACTCTAACCCGTGACAGTCAGAAATACGGTCTACTGCATTTTGCCAGTGCTTGGGATCCCTGCACCAGGATCCTGAACGCCGGCAGGCAGCAGGGCGAGTGCAAAAGAGCTCCTTGCGGGATTCACTGCATTGGCCACTATGCGGGCACAGTGGCATGCCACGCTATTTATGCTCCCTCCAGTGGTTTCCTGGACACCCCAAGAGGGAGAATAGTTGTCAGTATGCCGGCTGTCAGGATCCCGGTGCTGGTATGATGAGCGCAAGGATCCTGACAGCCGGCGTATCAAATGCCTTCCACCAAATACATAGGGCCTAATTCAGATCTGATTGCAGCAAAACCATGTGCAGTGCAGATGGGGCAGATGTTACATGTGCAGAGAGATAGATTTGGGTGGGGTGTGTTCAAATTGAAATCTAAATTGTAGTGTAAAAATAAAGCATCCAGTATTTACCCTGCACAGAAACACTAACCCCCCAAATCTAACTCTGCACATGTTACATCAAGTGTGGTATGCTAGATAGACTAGACTTAGGTCGTCAGTAAATAGGTCAACATGGTTTCTAGGTCGACAGGGACTATAGGTCAGCATGTACTAAGTCGACATAACAAAAGGTTGACCTGAATTTAATAGTTTCTGGCGTCGTTTTCTTCATAGTGACCAGGAACCCTAATTAGTGCATTGTGTCCCCTCGCATTGCTCGCTTCCATCGCCATGCTTCGGGCAAGGTGCCTCGCTCCACTACCGCTACGCTCGGCACAGGTTACCGTTCCCAATTGTAGTCCACGTGCATCACAAAGTATGAAAAAGTTCAAAAATGATAAAAAATTAAATAAAAAAAAAGTGAAAAACTCATGTCAACCTTTTGTCATGTTGATCTAGTACATGTCGACCTAGTGTCCCTGTCGACCTAGAAACCATGTTGACCTACTTACCATCGACCAATAGTGGTCATCTTAGACCGTGTCGACCTAAACACCGGATCCAGTTATATCTGCCCCCCTGCACTGCACATGGTTTTGCCCATTAGATAACAAATTTGCTGCTGCGATCAGATGTGAATTACTCCCATTACTGGCAACATTGCAAACGTGTCCCAGATACATAGAAAACACTAATGCTTGATGAATCTGACAAATGATATATTCTCACATGTAAATACTTTTCCATATCTCTCACCACAGAGAATAAGAAGAACACTGTAGATGGCCCCATACACTACAACCATTTTGCATGATTTCATACTATTTCGGGCCGATATATATTATAAAAAGTGTCAGATCATATATGTTTCACGTCCAATCCGATGCGTGGTCCCATGAGCATCGGATCGGAGCCACTAGGTGGTTGGTGCTGCACCAATGATGCCAGAATTGGGTGGAAAGTGTGTTTTTTGTGCATGTGATATATCGCATGCGATGCATCACAGAGAAGTGTGACTGGCATTCTCAGGACACTCCCAGCCCCCCTAGCCCTCTAATTCAGCCTATCATATACATCTTATGGTACAATTGTATGCCATACGATATATATCACATGCGTTATATAGCGGCTTCATCAGTCGCATGCGATACATCTTATACAAAATAGCACAAAAGCACCAAATCATATGGAATCACTCCTGGGAAGGTCCCGGGGGGAGTTCAAGGTAAATCGCATCCGATTTCAGCCTCAGACATATCGTTAGTATATGGGGCCCTTAAGAATTGCACTCAATATTCAGAAAGAGGGGCATTGTTGTGGAGTTGGGATGTTTTCCAGTGTTTGGGAGCAAATGGTCAAATTTCGTTTACTCCTGTATACAGTATTACCAGATTTTTGTTTCACCTAGAAAAGATTGGACAGATAATCTGTAAGTGTGTAGGGCACTTGTGTGTATCCAGCTTAAGAGGCGCGAGCGTCATAACTATAATGACTTGTGAGTAACTATACAGCAGCTCCATACCTTGTGACTTGGAGAAGAAACACCAGTTAACCCAAGGAATGCTGGAGTCAAAGTAACAATTCCTCCTCTTACATTCCGCAGCACTTATTGTGGGGTAGCCGCAATCCCTTCTGCTGTACGGTTCCACGTTACATTGTTTGTCACTTGCCGTTGATGCAATAAGGAAACATCCAGAAGTTACAGCAGCTTAAGGTTTCTTTTTAATAAGATGGGGCAATTTAGCTAGATTACAGGGCAATTTAGCTCCTTTAGTCAACGGATCATTTGGGTTCAGCGGTGTTAAAATCAAAGTATAATTATTTAAGGAACAGTTCAAACAGTTGAACAGCTGAAAACTGGGAATTTCCACTTAAACAATGGCATCTTTTTGAATATTCTGTCTGACCATGGCTAAGAATAAAGGATACCTCATTGTGAGGGGATCCGGTCTGAAGATAGACACGGTCTTGGTCGACATGGATGGAAGGTAGACAGGGTTTTTAGGTCGACATGTGCTAGGTCGACAGATCAAAAGGTCGACATGAGTTTCACATTTTTCTTTTTTTGAATTTTTTCATACTTAACGATCCACGTGGACTACGATTGGAACGGTAATCTGTGCCGAGTGAAGCGGTAGCGGAGTGAAGGCACCATGCCCGAAGCATGGCGAGCGAAGCGAGCCATGCGAGGTGACGCGGTGCACTAATTGGGGATCCCGGTCACTTTACGAAGAAAACGACAAAAAAAAAAAAAATCCTCATGTCGACCTTCCATCCATGTTGACCTAGTGACTGTCGACCTATAGTGGTCGACCTAAACATTGTCGACCTAGATAATGTCTATTGATGAACTACACCCATTGTGATGGCTTGCATTGTAAAGTGAAGCTTGGCTTTATAAGTGAATTGTGAGTTGGAATCAGCAGCAGGTGAGTTAGAATACAGAAAAAGGTGAGTTTTGTAATACGCAACCAGGAACACAAATTTTTGCAATACCATTAAGTCTCTGGTGAGGCTGCAAGGGGCTGGCCTTGCGAGTGATTGAGAGGGTCTCTAACTTGGAGTAACAGAGGGGCTGAGATTTCATTTGTGAGGGGCAGATATTTTGAGGTTATAGAGCTGCCTTTGTTTCTGTCTTTGTTTTATTTTGTGTGTGAGCATGCTAGGTACTGCCCAGGGACGCTGCCGGTGGGGAAAGAGCCTACTGCTGCCAGCAGGTACTACCAGGGACCCACAATCGGCCTGTATCCACTGCTGAGCTGCACAAGGAAGACTGCTGCTGCAGACGTCAGAGGAGAGGACGGAAAGGGACTGAGACTGCTGAATACAAGCAAAGGAATCGGTGACTGCTGCTGCATAAAAGTGAAGGATTAGGGGACACAAAGGATAGATAAGTATAAGCCCTACTTCATTATTGTATAGTGAGTGTTTTGCCTAGATTGTTACCCAAGAAGAAATAGAGAAGCAAAACAAAGTTAGACCTTACAAAAATATGGGTGGGGCTGGGATTGAGGATTTCACTCAGTGCATGTCGTGCAAGATGTACGTGCACCTGGAGCAACCGTCCCAATGTGAGTACATCTGCACGAGGCGTGTGCGAATGGTTGCCCTGGAAGCCTAGGTAACTGATCTAGAGCAAACCGTTACGCGACTGAGGGACATTCACAATCTCCAGCGAAGTTTAGATATAACAGTGGAGGAGTTGAGGTAGGGGTCACTGGTAGATGAGGATGATCAGGTAGCTAGCTGGGTCAGTGTTACAAGGAAGAAAAAGAGGGGGGAGGCTCGACATCTCTGAACTATCAAACCTGAATAAATTTGCATGACTGGACGAGGAATCGGAGGATGATAGTGAGGAAATGACGGTGCTGGAGGAGACTGTTCAATCTAGCAACCAGAGGAGCGGTCCTTCTGGTGCAGTTGGGATAAAAGTTAGTAAGGTACCTAGTCAGATTGTGGTGGTAGGGGATTCCATTATTAGGAACACAGATAGGGCAATCTGCTACTGGGACCGTGATCGCCGTATGGTCTGTTGTCTCGCGAGTGCGGCACATCGCGGACCGGGTAGATAGATTGTTGGGAGATGCTGGGAAGAAACCAGCCGTCTTGGTGCATGTTGGCACCAATGACAAAGTTAGTGGAAGGTGGGATGTCCTTAAATACTATAGGGAATTAGGCAAAAAACTTAAGGCAAGGACATCTAAGGTAATATTCTAATTATTACCCATGCCACGTGCTAGCCCAGGGAGAGACAGGGAAATTAGGGAGGTAAATGTGTGGCTTAGGGATTGGTGCAGGAAAGGAGGGTTTGTTTTCCTAGAACACTGGGCGGACTTCTCAGTCAGGCGCCATCTTTTTTGTGGTGATGGATTGCACCTGAATGAGGGGGCAGTGGTGCTGGAGGAAGGGGGGGGGGGGGGGGGAGGGTGGTTAAATGGTTGGAGGAGATTTTAAACTAGGTGCCAGGGGGAGGGTTTAGCAAGAAATTGCGGGTCATTCAGTAAGAATAGCAGGGGTGGCGTTAGTGAACAAAATGGTGGAGGAGTAACGGGGAGGAATAGAGCAGACGGCAAGGGTAGTAACATGGGAACTAAAAAGGGTTTTAGAATAACAGTAACCAATGACGATTACGGGTCATCTTTGCTGCATAAGAATTATGATGTCCCTACCATAAGGGGAATACATCTCAATTGTATGTATGTAAATGCTAGAAGCCTTATAGGAAATAAGGGGAACTAGAAATCCTCGCAGCAAGCAAGGAATATGATATTATATGCATTACTGAAATGTGGTGGGATGAATCTCATGATTGGACAGTCAATCAAGATGGTTACACGCTGTACAGGAGTGACAGACTAAATAAACGGGGTGGAGGGGTATGTCTTTACGTAAAGCCATTTCTAAAACCTAACAAGCAATTATAAAATACAAGTCTGAGGGGGATGCAGAGTCATTTCATCACTATAAGGACTAACAAAATATGCAAAAAAGGAATAAGAGCAGCTAAAGTAGAAACTGAAACAGCAAGAGAGACTAAAGGAGAGTATAGGCTATTAAAAAGGACAAGAGGGGAGTCTTAATCAAAAGTGATAATGACATAGCAAACAAGCTAAACAAGTTTTTTTCAACGGTATTTACGAGAGGACCAAATGCTTATTTACATGAGGAGGTAGTCTGTGACCGATTAAAAAAGTTAAAGATTAATAAGTCACCTGGTCCCGATAGAATTCACCCGAGGGTTCTTATGGAGCTGTACGCTGAACTAGCAAGACCTCTATTTTTGATCTTCATGGATTCGGTTAAATCTGGTATGGTTCCCAAAGACTGGCGTATAGCAGAGTTAGTACAGATATTCAAATAGGGGAGCAAAGCTGAACCAGGTAATTTTAGACCAGTTAGTCTTACATCTATAGTGGGGAAAGTATTGGAAGGTATTCTAAGGAACAGTATTCAAAAGTTCCTTGAAGCAAATAAGGTCATTAAAAGGAACCAACATGGATTTGTGAAGGACAGATCATGTCAGACCAACTTACTTGGCTTTTATAAAACAGTAAGTGCGAACCTTGATCAGGGTAAGGAGGTGGATGTAATCTTTTCAGACTTTGCCAAACTTTTGACACTGTACCACACATGCATCTTATCTATAAGCTACAAGAAATAGGGCTAGGGAGCACAATGTGCACTTTGGTTAGATAATAGGGAGCAGCGCGTTGTGGTCAATGGACTTTTTTTTTTAAATTGGACTAAAGTACTAAGTGGTGTGCCACAAGGGTCTGTACTCGGACCACTTTTGTGCAACATTTTCATCAACCACCTAACAGTAAGTCTAGAGAGCATGGTGTTAATTTTCGCACACGATACCAAATTGTGTAAGGTTATAAATACGGAGGGGGATGCTGAGTCTCTTCAGAATGAAGAAGCATGGGCAGCAAAAACGAGAATGAGGTTCAACACAGACAAGTGTAAGGTAATGCACTGTGGGGGCAAGACCAATAACACCTACATATTAAATGGGGTAATATTAGGGGATTCTGTACCGGAAAAAGACCTAGGGGTGCACATAGATAAACTAAGCAGCAGTACCCAAAGTAGGAGTGCAGCAAAGAAGGATAATAAGATTAGCATGCATAAAATGGGGAATTGATGCAAGGGTCGAGAGTATTATACTCATTATATAAATCACTAGTGAGGCCACATCTTGAATACTGTGTGCAATTTTGGGCACCATATTACAAAAAAAGATATCCTGGAGCTAGAAAAGGTTCACAGGCGGGCGACCAAACTAATCAAGGGCATGGAGACGCTGGAATACGAGGAAAGGCTTGCAAGGCTAGGCATGTTTACATTGGAAAAGAGGAGACATGATCAACATCTGCAAATATATAAGGGGTCAATACACAGTTTGGCAGGGGCCGGTTTTCTATAAGATCAGCACAGAGGACACGTGGTCACTCGCTTAGGTTAGAGGAGAGGAGTTTCCGCACATTGAGAAAAGGTTTTCACAGAAAGGACAATAAGTGTTTGGAATTCCCTGCCTGAGAGTAGTAATGGTGGACTCCGGCAACACCTTTAAGAATGGGTTGGATAAATTCCTATTGGATAAAAATATTCAGGGTTATGGTGCGTAGGCACGCATTATAGCTAATATAACTATTCCTAACATAAAAATAACTAGTCCTATAATAAGACTGCATAGGGGACCACAAATAGGTTGAACTCAATAGACAATTGTCTTTTTTCAACCTTCGTTACTATGTTACAAACTCTTATGGGCCCTACACACTGGCAGATTTCACCAAACAATATGAATGTTCTTGTTCATTAATGCATGAAAACTCATTCATATCATTCAGTGTGGAGGCAGCAATGATGAATGAGGCAGAGCCCTGCGCTCGTTCATCTTTGGTGCACCGTTTCTTATGCATGCGAGCCAATACGGACAATCTCGTCCATATTAGCATGCACTGCTATGGAGCCAGGCTACAGGAAGGGGGGGGGGGGGGTGAAGTATCTTAAATCCCCCCCCCCAGCCGTATCGGCCGTCAGGCATCTCGGCAGCACACCACCATATGTGTAGGGCCCTTTAGAGCTATGGGTCCAATTCATGTATGTGCACCATCAAATCTGTAATCAATAGCACTACATGCTCCCACTCTACCACTGCACTCTATTCTCTACCTGTGATATTGGGGTAAAAACACCATTTAACCCCGGGAACACTTGAATTAAAGCAGCAGCCTCTGGAATAGCATTCCTCATCACTTATCCCAGGAAATCCACAATCTTCACGCTCTGTGATGTCCACACTACATTGCTGTTTATCTGGATGGAGCAGAGCACACATCAGGACAATAGGAAATATTACAATGCATGACAAGAAAGTTGGGAGCTCTATTGCAAGTACTCTAATAGGCCCTACACACTGGCCGATTTTTAAAAAGATGTGAACGATCTCGTTCATAAATGAACGAGAACTCGTTCATATCTTTCAGTGTGGAGACTCCTGCGATGAACGATGCGCGTCCCCATGCTCGTTCATCGCTGGTCTCCCGTCGGCTGTGCATGCAGGCCAATATGGACGATCTCGTCCATATTTGCCTGCACTTCAATGCAGCCGCGTGACGGGGGGAGTGAAGAAACTTCACTCCCCCCTTCACTGCCCCCCCGCCGCCGGGTCGCTCGTCGGCCGTATCCGCCGTCGGGCAGCTCGGCCAGTGAGTAGGGCCCCTAACCCTTTACAGTGCCAAATACAACTGCCAACATTGCTAACATGTACAAGATACATAGAAAACACTTACCTGAGATTGTCCTCTGGAAATTATCAGCTGGCAACTATGCTTGAGTGGGCGGTGCTTGCTTTCTGACAGTTAAGCTTGGCATACACTATACAATTATCTGGCAGATCATCCATCCAATCTGTCTGGTTGGAATGAAAATCTGTTAATGTATCAACTATTTTACATAAACACTGGAAAATGAAGAAAAATGGTCAGACAAGTTGTTTAAAACAAATATTCAACCAATTTCTTTAAACAACTATTTTTGTGCATTTTCCAGTGTTTGGGTGGAAATGGTTGATTGTGATTTGTTCTCATACATTACCAGATATTCATTCCAACCAGTTTGGACAGATTGTCCTCAAGATAATTGTATAGTGCAGTGGTTCTCAAACCATCCTCAGGACCCAACAAAGTTCACATTTTCCAGATCACCTGGTATGTGCACAGGTGTATTCATTACTCACTGACCCAGTTTAAAAGATCCACCAATGGCATTAATTATTTCACTAGTGATTATATGGGGAGATCTGGAAAACATGTAATGTGTGGGGTCCTGAGGACAGAGCTTGAGAACCTGTGGAATAGTGTATATCTAGTTTACCGATGGATCCATGTACTTGGGAGGCTTTATTACTAGTGTACCTCATGACTGAAGGCTCCCATCACTTATTTATTGTATATTACTACTTAGAGGTGTGAGCATCATGTTGTATTGAGAGACACAGTGTATCACATACTGTATTAATGTCTCTAGTTCCCAGTGAATAGATATGAAGAATTCTCAAAAAGTTAGAAATGTGCGGGTTCGAATTTACTCTGTTCTTAAAGCCTAAATTAACGAGAGTTCAGATCTATTCAGATTTTTCTTATTTGCTATCCTAAACATGTGACATCTGGGGGCCAATAAATCTGCTCCCAATCCGTGTTTATCCAGATACACTTCTACATACACTTCTGCATAATCATCTGGGTATGTGTGATCTCATTACTTGCATGTGATTAGAATTGCCTGTGTTGAAGATGTTGTTCAGTGAAGTATAGTTCATGGAGCGTACATGGCCTCTGAGGTGTAGCGTGGAGACATGACACCCGGGAGCAGGGTCATGTCACAGCACCCCCACCCACTATATCTTCACACACATTTAGGCACAGACATATATACACACATACATTTATACACAAACTATTATAAACAAAATACACATTAATTCTCACCAAAGGGCAGCAGCAGCGCATCTCCACATTCTAGCCTGAGGGGCGGAGCTTCTATGCGATTGACTTCCATGTGTAGAAGGAAAGGACTGAGGAAAGGGAAGGGGTGGCTACCATACTGCCTGTATGTTTCATATTACCAAATGCAGATATCCGACAGCCAGGAAGGTTCTTTTAACATGGAACATGCAGGCAGTGTGGTAGCCACCCATTCCCCCTCTTCCAGTCATCTCCTACCCAGAGATCCCGGCTCTCAGCTCTGTTACAGAGACAGCGCCTTCTGTCCCTAGCGGCACCTGGAGATCAAGCTCCACTCGTTCCACCCTCGCTACACCCTGCATGGCCTAGTGCTTACTTATCACAGGGAAATTTAGTTCCTTTGGTCAACTGATCATTTGGGTTCAGCCGTGTTATAATCAAAGTAATTTTTTTAGGAGCAGGAAAACATTTGAACAACAGCTGATAACAGGAAATATCCACTAACACAACATCATGTTCTTATATACTGTGACCATGGCTAAGAATAAGGGATACACAAGATAAACTCTTAGAGCTACTGTATGGGCATAATTCATGTTTGTGCTCCATCAAATCTGTAATCAATAGCACTACATGCTCCCACTCTACCACTGCACTCTATACTCTACCTGTACTTTTGGGGTAAAAACACCATTTAACCCCGGGAACACTTGAATTAAAGCAGCAGCCTCTGGAATAGCATTCCTTATCACTTATCCCAGGAAATCCACAATCTTCACGCTCTGTGATGTCCACACTACATTGCTGTTTATCTGGATGGAGCAGAGCACACATCAGGACAATAGGAAATATTACAATGCATGACAAGTTGGGAGCTCTACTGCAAGGACTCTAACCCTTGGCAGTGCCAGATACGGTCAACTGCATTTTGCCAGTGCTTGGGATCTCAGCGCCAGGATCCTGAACGCCGGCAGGCAGCAGGGTGAGTGCAAAAGAGCCCCTTGCGGGCTCACTGCATTGGCCATGATGCGGGCACCGTGGCATGCCACGCTATTTATGCTCCCTCCAGTGGTGTTGTGGACACCCCAAGAGGGAGAACAGTTGTCAGTATGCCGGCTGTCGGGATCCCGGTGCTGGTATGATGAGCGCTGGGATCCTGACAGCCGGCGTATCAAATGCCTCCCACCAAATACATAGGGCCTAATTCAGATCTGATTGCAGCAAAACCATGTGTACTGCAGGGGAGGCAGATGTAACATGTGCAGAGAGTTAGATTTGGGTGGGGTGTGTTCAAACTGAAATCTAAATTGCAGTGTAAAAATAAAGCAGCCAGTATTTACCCTGCACAGAAACACTATAACCCCCCAAATCTAACTCTCTGCACATGTTACATCGGGTGTGGTATGATAGATAGGCTAGACTTAGGTCGACAGTAAGTAGGTCAACATGGTTTCTAGGTCGACATAAGTTTAATTGTTTGAGTCGTTTTCTTTGTAGAGTGACCAGGAACCCTAATTAGTGCACCGTGTCCCCTCGCATTGCTCGCTTCCATCGCCATGCTTCGGGCAAGGTGCCTCGCTCCACTACCGCTGCGCTCTGCATTGTTTACCGTTCCCAATTGTAGTCCACGAGGATCACAAAGTATGAAAAAAAAAAAAAAAAAAAAAAAAAAAAAAAAAAGAGTGAAAAACTCATGTCTGCCTTTTGTCATGTTGATCTAGTACATGTCGATCTAGTGTCCCTGTTGACCTAGAAACCATGTGACCTACTTACTGCCGACCAATAGTGGTCATCCTAGACAGTGTCGACCTAAACACCAGATCCAGTTATATCTGCCCCCCCTGCACTGCACATGGTTTTGCCCATTAGATAACAAATTTGCTGCTGCGATCAGATGTGAATTACTCCCATTACTGGCAACATTGCAAACGTGTCCCAGATACATAGAAAACACTAATGCTTGATGAATCTGACATAAATGATATATTCTCACATGTAAATACTTTTCCATATCTCTCACCACAGAGAAGAAGAAGAACACTGTAGATGGCCCCATACACTACAACCATTTTGCATGATTTCATACTATTTCGGGCTGATATATATTATGAAAAGTGTCAGATCATGTGTGTTTCACGTCCAATACGATGCGTGGTCCCATGAGCATCGGATCAGAACCCCTAGGTCGTTGGTGCTGCACTAATGATACCAGAATTGGATGGAAAGTGTTTGTGCATGTGACATATCGCATGTGATGCATCACAGAGAAGTGTGACTGGCATTCTCAGGACACTCCCAGCCCCCCTAGCCCTCTAATTCAACTCATATCTTATGGTACAAATGTATGCCATACGATATATATCACATGCGTTATATAGCAGCTTCATCAGTCGCATGTGATACAACTTATACAAAAATAGCACAAAACCACCAAATCATATGGAATCACTCCTGGGAAGGTCCCGGGGGGAGTTCAAGGTAAATCGCATCTGATTTCAGCCTCAGACATATCGTTAGTGTATGAGGCCCTTAAGAATTGTACTCAATATTCAGAAAGAGGGGCATTGTTGTGGAGTTGGGATGTCTACCAGTGTTTGGGAGCAAATGGTCAAATGTCGTTTACTCCTGTATACAGTATTACCAGATTTTTGCTTCACCTAGAAAAGATTGGACAGATAATCTGTACGTGTGTACAGCACTTGTGTGTATCCAGTTTAAGAGGTGTGAGCGTCATAACTATAATGACTTGTGAGTAACTATACAGCAGCTCCATACCTTGTGACTTGGAGTAGAAACACCAGTTAACCCCAGGAATGCTGGAGTCAAAGCAACAATTCCTCTTCTTACATTCTGCGGCACTTATTGTGGGGTAGCCGCAATCCCTTCTGCTGTACGGTTCCACGTTACATTGTTTGTCACTTGCTGTTGCAGGAAGGAAACATCCAGAAGTTACAGCAGCTTAAGGTTTCTTTTTAATAAAATGGGGCAATTTAGCTAAATCACAGGGCAATATAGCTCCTTTGGGTCAACTGATCATTTGGGTTCAGCGGTGTTAAAATCAAAGTATAATTATTTTAGGAACAGTTCACCAAACAGTTGAACAGCTGATAACTGGGAATTTCCACTTAAACAATGGCATCTTTTTGAATATTCTGTCTGACCATGGATAAGAATAAGGGATACCTCATTGTGAGGGCTTGCATTGTAAAGTGAAGCTTGGCTTTTTAAGTGAATTGTGAGTTGGAAACAGCAGCAGGTGAGTTAGAATACAGAAGGTGAGTTTTGTAATACGCAATCAGGAACACAAATTTTTGCAATACCATTAAGTCTCTGGTGAGGCTGCAAGGGGCTGGCCTTGTGAGTGACGGAGAGGGTCTCTAACTTGGAGTAACAGAGGGGCTGAGATTTCATTTGTGAGGGGCAGATATTTTGAGGGTATAGAGCTGCCTTTGTTTCTGTCTTTGTTTTATTTTGTGTGTGAGCATGCTAGGTACTGCCCAGGGACGCTGCCGGTGGGGAAAGAGCCTACTGCTCCTGCCAGCAGGTACTACCAGGGACCCACAATCGGCCTGTATCCACTGCTGAGCTGCACAAGGAAGGCTGCTGCTGCAGACGTCAGAGGAGAGGACGGAAGGGGACTGAGACTGCTGAATACAAGCAAAGGAATAGGTGACTACTGCTGCATAAAAGCGAAGGATTAGGGGACACAAAGGATAGATAAGTATAACCCAACTTCAATATTGTGTAGTGAGTGTTTTGCCTAGATTGTTACCCAAGAAGAAATAGAGAAGCAAAACAAAAGTTAGACCTTACAAAAATATGGGTGGGGCTGGGATTGAGGATTTCACTCAGTGCATGTCGTGCAAGATGTACGTGCACCTGGAGCAACCGTCCCAAAGTGAGTACATCTGCACGAGGCGTGTGCGAACGGTTGCCCTGGAAGCCTAGGTAACTGATCTAGAGCAAACCGTTACGCGACTGAGGGACATTCACAATCTCGAGCGAAGTTTAGATATAACAGTGGAGGAGTTGAGGTAGGGGTCACTGGTAGATGAGGATGATCAGGTAGCTAGCTGGGTCACAGTTAGAAGGAAGAAAAAGAGGGGGGAGGCTCGACATCTCTGAACTATCAAACCTGAATAAATTTGCATGACTGGACGAGGAATAGGAAGATGATAGTGAGGAAATGACGGTGCTGGAGGAGACTGTTCCATCTAGCAACCAGAGGTGTGGTCCTTCTGGTGCAGTTGGGATAAAAGTTAGTAAGGTACCTAGTCAGATTGTGGTGGTAGGGGATTCCATTATTAGGAACACAGATAGGGCAATCTGCTACCGGGACCGTGATCGCCATATGGTCTGTTGTCTCCCGAGTGCGGCACATCGCGGACCGGGTAGATAGATTGTTGGGAGGGGCTGGGAAGAATCCAGCCGTCTTGGTGCATGTTGGCACCAATGACAAAGTTAGTGGAAGGTGGGATGTCCTTAAAAACTATAGGGAATTAGGCAAAAAACTTAAGGCAAGGACATCTAAGGTAATTTTCTAATTATTACCCATGCCATGTGCTATCCCAGGGAGACAGAGGGAGATTAGGGAGGTAAATGTGTGGCTTAGGGATTGGTGCAGGAAAGGAGGGTTTGATTTCCTAGAACACTGGGCGGATTTCTCAGTCAGGCGCCATCTTTTTTATCATGATGGATTGCACCTGAATGAGGGGGCAGTGGTGCTTGAGGAAGGGGGGAGGGGGAGGGGGAAGGGGAAGGATGGTTAAATGGTTGGAGGAGATTTTAAACTAGGTGCCAGGGGGAGGGTTTAGCAAGAAATTACAGGTCATTCAGTAAGAATAGCAGGGGTGGCGATAGTGAACAAAATGGGGGAGGAGTAAGGGAGAGGAATAGAGCAGACGGCAAGGGTAGTAACATGGGAACTAAAAAGGGTTTTAGAATAACAGTAACCAATGATGATTACGGGTCATCTTTGCTGCATAAGAATTATGATGTCCCTACCATAAGGGGAATACATGTATGTAAATGCTAGAAGCCTTACAGGTAATAAGGGGAACTAGAAATCCTTGCAGCAAGCAAGGAATATGATATTATAGGCATTACTGAAATGTGGTGGGACAAATCTCATGATTTGACAGTCAATCTAGAGGGTTACACGCTGTACAGGAGAGAGACTAAATAAACGGGGTGGAGGGGTACGTCTTTACGTAAAGCCATTTCTAAAACCGGTTATATGGGATGATATTTAAGAAGGGACTGTAAATACTATTGAGACGTTATGAATAGAAATTGCATGCGGGGGTAAAGGAATAAAGAAGTTATTATTGGGATTATGCTACAGGCCGTCTGGTATTAATGTGTCTGATGAGAAATTGTTACTGAATCAAATTGAAAGCAGCAGGAGTAGGAGACCGTAGTGATGGGAGACTAACTATCCCGAGATAAACTGGAAAATCAATTCATGTGATACCGCTATGGGCAATATGTTTTAAACATGCTAAATGGAATAAAAATCCCAAACCAATGTGGTTTAACAAAAATATAAAGGAATTAATGGACAAAAAAACAAAACAAAAAAAAACAAGCCATTATAAAATACAAGTCTGAGGGGGATGCAGAGTCATTTTCAGCACTAAGGACTAACAAAATATGCAAAAAAGGAATAAGAGCGGCTAAAGTAGAAACTGAATTTTTTTTTTTTTTTTTTTTTAAGTACATCAACAGCAAGAGACTAAAGGAGGAGAGTATAGGCCCTTTAAAAAGGACAAGAGGGGAGTCTTAATCAAAAGTGATAATGACATAGTAAACAAGCTAAACAAGTTTATTTCAACGGTATTTACCAGAGAGGACCAAATGCTTATTTACATGAGGAGGTAGTCTGTGACCGATTAAAAAAGTTAAAGATTAATAAGTCACCTGGTCCCAATAGAATTCACCCGAGGGTTCTTATGGAGCTGTACGCTGAACTAGCAAGACCTCTATTTTTGATCTTCATGAATTCAGTTAAATCTGGTATGATTCCCAAAGACTGGCGTATAGCAGAGGTAGTGCAGATATTCAAATAGGGGAGCAAAGCTGAACCAGGTAATTCTAGACCAGTTAGTCTTACATCTATAGTGGGGAAAGTATTGGAAGGTATTCTAAGGAACAGTATTCAAAAGTTCCTTGAAGCAAGTAAAGGTCATTAAAAGGAACCAACATGGATTTGTGAAGGACAGATCATGTCAGACCAACTTACTTGGCTTTTATGAAACAGTAAGTGCGAACCTTGATCAGGGTAAGGAGGTGGATGTAATCTTTTTAGACTTTGCCAAACTTTCGACACTGTACCACACATGCGTCTTATCTATAAGCTACAAGAAATAGGGCTAGGAAGCACAATATGCACTTGGGTCAGTAATTGGTTAGATAATAGGGAGCAGCGCGTTGTGGTCAATGGATCATTTTAAAATTGGACTAAAGTACTAAGTGGTGTGCCACAAGGGTCTGTACTCGGACCACTTTTGTGCAACATTTTCATCAACGACCTAACCGTAAGTCTAGAGAGCATGGTGTTAATTTTCGCACACGATACCAAATTGTGTAAGGTTATAAATACGGAGGGGGATGCAGAGTCTCTTCAGAATGACAACTAAACTGGAAGCATGGGCAGCAAAAACGAGAATGAGGTTCAACACAGACAAGTGTAAGGTAATTCACTGTGGGGGCAAGACCAAAAACACCTACATATTAAATGGGGTAATATTAGGGGTTTCTGTACCAGAAAAAGACCTAGGGGTGCACATAGATAACAAATTAAGCAGCAGTACCCAAAGTAGGAGTGCAGCAAAGAAGGCTAATAAGATATTAGCATGCATAAAACGGGGAATTGATGCAAGGGTCGAGAGTATTATACTCCCATTATATAAATCACTAGTGAGGCCACATCTTGAAAACTGTGTGCAATTTTGGGCACCATATTACAAAAAGGATATCCTGGAGCTAGAAAAGATTCAGAGGCGGGCGACCAAACTAATCAAGGGCATGGAGACGCTGGAATACGAGGAAAGGCTTACAAGGCTAGGCATGTTTACATTGGAAAAGAGGAGACTAAGAGGGGACATGATCAACATCTGCAAATATATAAGGGGTCAATACACAGCTTGGGAGGGACCGGTTTTCTATAAGATCAGCACAGAGGACACGTGGTCACTCGCATAGGTTAGAGTAGAGGAGTTTCCGCACATTGAGAAAAGTTTTTCACAGTAAGGACAATACGTGTTTGGAATTCCCTGCCCGAGAGAGTAGTAACGGCGGACTCAGTCAACACCTTTAAGAATGGGTTAGATAAATTCCTATTGGATAAAAAATAAGATTTTACTTACCGATAAATCTATTTCTCATAGTCCGTAGTGGATGCTGGGGACTCCGTCAGGACCATGGGGAATAGCGGCTCCGCAGGAGACAGGGCACAAAAGCAAGCTTTTAGGATCACATGGTGTGTACTGGCTCCTCCCCCTATGACCCTCCTCCAAGCCTCAGTTAGGTACTGTGCCCGGACGAGCGTACACAATAAGGAAGGATCTTGAATCCCGGGTAAGACTCATACCAGCCACACCAATCACACCGTACAACTTGTGATTTGAACCCAGTTAACAGTATGATAACAATGAAGTAGCCTCTAAAAAAGATGGCTCACAACAATAATAACCCGATTTTTTTGTAACAATAACTATGTACAAGTAATGCAGACAATCCGCACTTGGGATGGGCGCCCAGCATCCACTACGGACTATGAGAAATAGATTTATCGGTAAGTAAAATCTTATTTTCTCCAACGTCCTAGTGGATGCTGGGGACTCCGTCAGGACCATGGGGATTATACCAAAGCTCCCAAACGGGCGGGAGAGTGCGGATGACTCTGCAGCACCGAATGAGAGAACTCCAGGTCCTCCTCAGCCAGGGTATCAAATTTGTAGAATTTAGCAAACGTGTTTGCCCCTGACCAAGTAGCTGCTCGGCAAAGTTGTAAAGCCGAGACCCCTCGGGCAGCCGCCCAAGAAGAGCCCACCTTCCTTGTGGAATGGGCATTTACAGATTTTGGCTGTGGCAGGCCTGCCACAGAATGTGCAAGCTGAATTGTACTACAAATCCAACGAGCAATAGTCTGCTTAAAAGCAGGAGCACCCAGCTTTTTGGGTGCCTACAATATAAACAGCAAGTCAGACTTTCTGACTCCAGCCGTCCCGGAATATTATTTATTTATATATTATATATATATATATATATATATATTTTCAGGGCCCTGACAACGTCTAGCAACTTGGAGTCCTCGAAGTCCCTAGTAGCCGCAGGCACCACAATAGATTGTTTCAGGTGAAACGCTGACACCACCTTAGGAAGAAACTGGGGACGAGTCCGCAGTTCTGCCCTGTCCGAATGGAAAATCAAATATGGGCTTTTGTAAGACAAAGCCGCCAATTTTGACAATCGCCTGGCCGAGGCCAGGGCCAACAGCATGGTCACTTTCCATGTGAGATATTTCAAATCCACAGATTTGAGTGGTTCAAACCAATATGATTTGAGGAATCCCAACACTACGTTGAGATCCCACGGTGCCACTGGAGGCACACAAGGGCTGTATATGCAATACTCCCTTGACAAACGTCTGGACTTCAGGAACTGAAGCCAATTCTTTCTGGAAGAAAATCTATAGGGCCGAAACTTGAACCTTAATGGACACCAATTTTAGGCTCATAGACACTCCTGTTTGCAGGAAGTGCAGAAAACGACCTAGTTGAAATTTTTTCGTGGGGCCTTCCTGGCCTCACCCACGCAACATATTTTTACCACATGTGGTGATAACGTTGTGCGGTCACCTCCTTCCTGGCTTTGACCAGGGTAGGTATGACCTCTTCCGGAATGCCTTTTCCCTTAGGATCCGGCGTTCAAACCGCCATGCCGTCAAACGCAGTCGCGGTAAGTCTTGGAACAGACAAGGTCCCTGCTGGAGCAGGTCCTTTCTTAAAGGCCGATGCCACGGTTCCTCTTAGAACAGACATGGTACTTGCTGAAAGCAAATCCCTTCTTAGCTCCCGAGGCCATTAGTCCTCTGTGAGCATCTCTTGAAGTTCCGGTTACCAAGTCCCTCTTGGCCAATCCGGAGCCACGAGTATAGTTCTTACTCCTCTATGTCTTATAATTCTCAATACCTTGGTTATGAGAAGCAGAGAAGGGAACACATACACCGACTGTTACACCCACGGTGTTACCAGGACGTCCACAGCTATCGCCTGAAGGTCTCGTGACCTGGCGCAATACCTGTCCCATTTTTTGTTCGGGCAGGACGCCATCATGTCCACCTTTGGTCTTTCCCAACGGTTCACAATCATGCGGAAAACTTCCCGATGAAGTTCCCACTCTCCCGGGTGGAGGTCGTGCCTGCTGAGGAAGTCTGCTTCCCAGTCGTCCACTCCCGGAATGAACACTGCTGACAGTGCTATCACATGATTTTCCGCCTAGCGAAAAATCCTTGCAGTTTTGTCACTGCCCTCCTGCTTCTTGTGCCGCCCTTTCTGTTTACGTGGGCGACTGCCGTGATGTTATCCCACTGGATCAATACCGGCTGACCTTGAAGCAGAGGTCTTGCTAAGCTTAGAGCATTATAAATTTGCTCTTAGCTCCAGTATATTTATGTGGAGAGAATTCTCCAGACTTGATCACACTCCTTGTGTGACTGCTCCCCAGCCTCTCAGGCTGGCCTCCGTGGTCACGAGCATCCAATCCTGAATGCCGAATCTGCGGCCCTCTAGAAGATGAGCACTCTGTAATCACCACAGGAGAGACACCCTTGTCCTTGGATATAGGGTTATCCGCTGATGCATCTGAAGATGCGATCCGGACCATTTGTCCAGCAGATCCCACTGAAGAGTTCTTGCGTGAAATCTGCCGAATGGAAGCGCTTCGTAATAAGCCACCATTTTTACCAGGACTCTTGTGCAATGATGCACTGACACTTTTCCTGGTTTTAGGAGGATCCCGATTAGCTCGGATAACTCCCTGGCTTTCTCCTCTGGGAGAAACACCTTTTCCTGGACTGTGTCCAGAATCATCCCTAGGACCAGCAGACGTGTCGTCGGAACAACTGCGGTTTTGGAATATTTAGAATCCACCCGTGCTGTCGTAGAACTACTTGAGATAGTGCTACTCCGACCTCCAACTGTTCTCTGGACCTTGTTCTTATCAGGAGGTCGTCCATTTTCTTTGAAGACGAATCCTCCTTTCGGTCATTACCTTGGTAAGGACCCGGGGTGCCTTGGACAATCCAACGGCATCGTCTTGAAACTGATAGTGACAGTTCTGTACCACGAACCTGAGGTACCCTTGGTGAGAAAAGGCAAATTTTGGGACATGGAGGTAAGCATCCCTGATGTCCCGGGACACCATATAGTCCCCTTGTTCTTTGCTATCACTGCTCTGAGTGACTCCATCTGGATTTGAACCCTTGTAAGTGTTCAAATTTTTCAGATTTAGAATAGGTCTCACCTAGCCTTCAGTACCACCATATAGTGTGGAGTAATACCCCTTTCCTTGTTGTCGGAGGGGTAAATTTATCATCACCTGCTGGGAATACAGCTTGTGAATTGTTTTCAATACTGCCTCCCTGTCGGAGGGAGACATTGGTACAGCAGACTACAGGAACCTGCGAGGGGGGAAACCTCTCGACATTCCAATCTGTACCCCTTGGATACTACTTGTAGGATCCAGGGGTCCTGTACGGTCCCAGCGTCATGCTGAGAACTTGGTAGAAGCGGTGGAGGGCTTCTGTTCCTGGGAATGGGCTGCCTGCTGCAGTCTTCTTCCCTTTCCTCTATCCCTGGGCAGATATGACTCTTATAGGGATGAAAGGACTGAGGCTGAAAAGACGGTGTCTTTTTCTGCAGAGATGTGACTTAGGGTAAAAAACAGTGGATTTTCCAGCAGTTGCCCTGGCCACTAGGTCCCATGGACCGACCCCAAATAACTCCTCCCCTTTATACGGCAATACATCTTTGTGCCGTTTGGAATCTGCATCACCTGACCACTGTCGTGTCCATAAACATCTTCTTGCAGATATGGACATCGCATTTACTCTTGATGCCAGAGTGCAAATATCCCTCTGCGCATCTCGCATATATAGAAATGCATCCTTTAAATGCTCTATAGTCAATAAAATACTGTCCCTGTCAAAGGTATCAATATTTTTAGTCAGGGAATCCGACCAAGCCACCTCAGCTCTGCACATCCAGGCTGAGGCGATCGCTGGTCGCAGTATAACACCAGCATATGTGTGTATACTTTTTAGGATATTTTTCAGCCTTCTATCAGCTGGCTCCTTAAGTACGGCCCTATCCGTAGATGGTACCGCTACTTGTTCTGATAAGCGTGTGAGCGCCTTATCCACCCTGAGGGGTGTTTCCCACCGCGCCTTAACTTCTGGCGGGAAAGGGTATACCGCCAATAATTTTCTATCAGGGGAAACCCACGCATCATCACACACTTCATTTAATTTATCTGATTCAGGAAAAACTACAGGTAGTTTTTTCACCTCACACATAATACCCTTTTTTGTGGTACTTGGAGTATCAGAAATATGTAACACCTCCTTCATTGCCCTTAACGTGTGGCCCTAAAAGAAAATACGTTTGTTTCTTCACCGTCGACACTGAAATCAGTGTCCGTGTCTGGGTCTGTGTCGACCGACTGAGGTAAATGGGCATTTTACAGCCCCTGACGGTGTTTGAGACGCCTGGACAGATACTAATTTGTTCGCCGGCCCTCTCATGTCGTCAACCGGCTTGCAGCGTGTTGACATTGTCACGTAATTTCCATAAATAAGCCATCCATTCCGGTGTCGACTCCCTAGAGAGTGACCTCACCATACAGGCAATTTGCTCCGCCTCCTCACCAATATTTTCCTCATACATGTCGACACACACGTACCGACATACAGCACACACATAGGGAATGCTCTGATAGAGGACAGGACCCACTAGCCCTTTGGGGAGACAGAGGGAGAGTTTGCCAGCACACACCAAAACGCTATAATTATCCAGGGACAACCTTTATATAAGTGTTCCTCCCTTATAGCATTTTAATATATATACATATCGCCAAATCAGTGCCCCCCCTCTGTTTTAACCCTGTTTCTGTAGTGCAGTGCAGGGGAGAGCATGGGAGCCTTCCCACCAGCCTGTGAGGGAAAATGGCGCTGTGTGCTGAGGAGAATAGGCCCCGCCCCCTTTTCGGCGGGCTTCTTCTCCGGAGTTTTAGATATCTGGCAGGGGTTAAATACATCCATATAGCCTCAAGGGCTATATGTGATGTATTTTTCGCCATACAGGTATTATACATTGCTGCCCAGGGCGCCCCCCTCCAGCGCCCTGCACCCTCCGTGACCGCTGTGTGAAGTGTGCTGACAACAATGGCGCACAGCTGCAGTGCTGTGCGCTACCTGATGAAGACTGAGTCTTCTGCCGCCTGGTTCCGGACCTCTTCATCTTCAGCGTCTGCAAGGGGGGTCGGCGGCGCGGCTCCGGGACGAACCCCAGGGCGAGCCCTGTGTTCCGACTCCCTCTGGAGCTATGTCCAGTAGCCTAAGAATCCAATCCATCCTGCACGCAGGCGAGTTGAAAATCTCTCCCCTAAGTCCCTCGATGCAGTGAGCCTGTTGCCAGCAGGACTCACTGAAAATAAAGAACCTAAAAACTTTTTCTAAGTAACTCTTTAAGAGAGCCACCTAGATTGCACCCTTCTCGGCCGGGCACAAAAACCTAACTGAGGCTTAGAGGAGGGTCATAGGGGGAGGAGCCAGTACACACCATGTGATCCTAAAAGCTTGCTTTTGTGCCCTGTCTCCTGCGGAGCTGCTATTCCCCATGGTCCTGACGGAGTCCCCAGCATCCACTAGGACGTTAGAGAAATATTCAGGGTTATGGTGCGTAGGCACGCATTATAGCTAATATAACTATTCCTAACATAAAAATAACTAGTCCTATAATAAGACTGCATAGGTGACCACAAATAGGTTGAACTCAATGGACAATTGTCTTTTTTCAACCTTCGTTACTATGTTACAAACTCTTATGGGCCCTACACACTGGCAGATTTCACTAAACAATATGAATGTTCTTGTTCATTAATGCATGAAAACTCATTCATATCATTCAGTGTGGAGGCAGCAATGATGAATGAGGTAGAGCCCTGCGCTCGTTCATCTTTGGTGCAACGTTGCTTATGCATGCGAGCCAATACGGACAATCTCGTCCATATTAGCACGCACTGCTATGGAGCCAGGCTACAGGAAGGGGGGGGGGTGAAGTATCTTAAATCCCCCCCCCCACCCAGCCGTATCGGCAGTCAGGCATCTCGGCAGCACACCACCATATGTGTAGGGCCCTTTAGAGCTATGGGTCCAATTCATGTATGTGCACCATCAAATCTGTAATCAATAGCATAACATGCTCCCACTCTACCACTGCACTCTATACTCTACCTGTGATATTGGGGTAAAAACACCATTTAACCCCGGGAACACTTGAATTAAAGCAGCAGCCTCTGGAATAGCATTCCTTAGCACTTATCCCAGGAAATCCGCAATCTTCACGCTCTGTGATGTCCACACTACATTGCTGTTCATCTGGATGGAGCAGAGCACACATCAGGACAATAGGAAATATTACAACGCATGACAAGAAAGTTGGGAGCTCTATTGCAAGTACTCTAACCCTTTACAGTGCCAAACACAACTGCCAACATTGCAAACATGTACAAGATTCATAGAAAACACTTACCTGAGATTGTCCTCTGGAAATTATCAGCTACAACTATGCATGAGTGGGCGGAGCTTGCTTTCTGTATGCCCACCCATTTTTGTGACAAAAAATAAATAAAAAAATAAAACAACTGACAGTTAAGCTTGGCATACACTAGAATTATCTGGCAGATCATCCATCCAATCTGTCTGGTTGGAATGAAAATATGTTAATGTATCAACTATTTTACATAAACCCTGGAAAATGGAGAAAAATGGTCAGACAAGTTGTTTAAAACAAATATTCAACCAATTTCTTTAAACAACTATTCTTCTCCATTTTCCTGTGTTTGGGCGGAAATGGTTGATTGTGATTTGTTCTTATACATTACCAGATATTCATTCCAACCAGTTTGGACAGATTGTCCTCCAGATAATTGTATAGTGCAGTGGTTCTCAAACCATCCTCAGGACCCAACATAGTTCACATTTTCCAGATCACCTGGTATGTGCACATGTGTATTCATTACTCACTGACTCAGTTTAAAAGATCCACCAATAAAGCTAATTATGTCACTAGTGATTATGTGGGGAGATCTGGAAAACATGTTGTGTGTGGGGTCCTGAGGACAGAGCTTAAGAACCTGTGGAAGAGTGTATATCTAGTTTACTGGTGGATCTATGTACCTGGGAGGCTTTATTACTAGTGTACCTCATGACTGAAGGCTCCCATCACTTATTTATTGTATATTACTACTTAGAGGTGTGAGCGTCATGTAGTATTGAGAGACAACAATGCATCACATACTGTATTAATGTCTCTAGTTCTCAGTGAATAGATATGAAGCATTCTCAAAAAGTTAGAAATGTGCGGGTTCGAATTTACTCTGTTCTTAAAGCCTAAATTAACGAGAGTTCAGATCTATTCAGATTTTTCTTATTTGCTACCCTAAACATGTGACACCTGGGGACCAATAAATCTGCTCCCAATCCGTGTTTATCCTGCTGCATAATCATCTGGGTATGTAGAAGTGTGTGATCTCATTACTTGCATGTGATTAGAATTGCCTGTGTTGAAGATGTTGTTCAGTGAAGTATAGTTCATGGAGCGTACATGGCCTCTGAGGTGTAGCGTGGAGACATGACACCCGGGAGCAGGGTCATCTCTCTCCCCCTCTCTCCATTTAGGCATAGATATACATAAACGCAGACATACTGTATACAAAAGACACATACACAGACATATATACACACAGACACTTATACACACACAATTACAAACAAAATACACATTAATTCTCACCAAAAGGGCAGCAGCAGAGCATCTCCACATTCTAGCCTGAGGGGCGGAGCTTCTATGCGATTGACCTCCATGGGTAGAAGGAAAGGACTGAGGAAAGGGAAGGGGTGGCTACCATACTGCCTGTATGTTTCATATTACTGAATGCAGACACCGGACAGCCAGGAAGGTTCTTTTAACAAGTCTACAAACCTCCCCTCTTCCCTTACAATACACCACACTGCTCTGGACTCTCTGCACTGCAATCAGTGACATGGAACATGCAGGCAGTGTGGTAGCCACCCATTTCCCCTCTTCCAGTCATCTCCTACCCCGACATCCTGGCTCTCAGCTCTGTTACAGAGACAGCGCCTTCTGTCCCCAGCGGTACCTGGAGATCAAGCTCCACTCGTTCCACCCTCGCTACACCCCTGCATGGCCTAGTGCTTACTTATCACAGGGAAATTTAGTTCCTTTGGTCAACTGATCATCTGGGTTCAGCCGTGTTATAATCAAAGTAATTTTTTTAGGAGCAGAAAAACATTTGAACAACAGCTGATAACAGGAAATATCCACTTACACAACATCATGTTCTTATATACTGTGACCATGGCTAAGAATAAGGGATACACAAGATAAACTCTTAGAGCTACTGTATGGGCCTAACTCATGTTTGTGCTCCATCAAATCTGTAACCAATAGCACTACATGCTCCCACTCTACCACTGCACTCTATACTCTACTGTACCTGTGGTTTTGGGGTAAAAGCACCATTTAACCCCGGGAACACTTGAATTAAAGCAGCAGCCTCTGGAATAGCATTCCTTAGCGCTTATCCCGGGATAACCGCAATCTTCACGCTCTGTGATGTCCACACTACATTGCTGTTTATCTGGATGGAGCAGAGCACACAACGTCAGGATAATAGGAAATATTACAATGCATGACAAGAAAGTTGGGAACTCTACTGCAAGGACTCTAACCCTTGGCAGTGCCAGATACGGTCTATTGCATTTTGCCAGAGCTTGGGATCCCTGCACCAGGATCCTGAACGCCGGCAGGCAGCGGGTTGAGTGCAAAAGAGCCCCTTGCAGGCTCACTGCATTGGCCACGATGCAGGCACAGTGGCATGCCACGCTATTTATTATCCCTCCAGTGGTGCAGTGGACACCCCAAGAGGGAGAATAGTTGTCGGTATGCTGGCTGTCAGGATCCTGGTGCTGGTATGATGAGCGCTGGGATCCTGACAGCCGGCGTATCAAATGCCTCCCACCAAATACATAGGGCCTAATTCAGATCTGATTGCAGCAAAACCATGTGCAGTGCAGGTGGGGCAGATGTAACATGTGCAGAGAGAGATTTGGGTGGGGTGTGTTCAAACTGAAATCTAAATTGCAGTGTAAAAGTAAAGCAGCCAGTATTTACCCTGCACAGAAACAATATAACCCCCCAAATCTAACTCTGCACATGTTACATCGGGTGTGGTATGATAGATAGGCTAGACTTAGGTCGTCAGTAAGTAGGTCAACATGGTTTCTAGGTCGACATGTACTAAGTCGACATAACAGAAGGTTGACATGAGTTTAATTGTTTGAGTCGTTTTCTTTGTAGAGTGACCAGGATCCCTAATTAGTGCACCGTGTCCCCTCGCATTGCTCGCTTCCATCACCATGCTTCCGGCAAGGTGCCTCGCTCCACTACCGCTGCGCTCGGCACAGGTTACCGTTCCCATTGTAGTCCACGAGGATCGCAAAGTATAAAAAAAAAAAAAGTGAAAACTCATGTCAACCTTTTGTCATGTTGATCTAGTACATGTCGACCTAGTGTCCCTGTCAACCTAGAAACCATGTTGACCTACTTACTGCCGACCTATAGTGGTCATCCTAGACAGTATTGAACTAAACACCGGATCCAGTTATATCTGCCCCCCCTGCACATGGTTTTCCCATTAGATAACAAATTTGCTGCTGCGATCAGATGTGAATTACACCCATTACTGGCAACATTGCAAACGTGTCCCAGATACATAGAAAACACTAATGCTTGATGAATCTGACAAATGATATATTCTCACATGTAAATACTTTTCCATATCTCTCACCACAGAGAATAAGAAGAACACTGTAGATGGCCCCACACACTACAATCATTTTGCATGATTTCATACTATTTCGGGCCGATATATATTATGAAGTGTCGGATCATATATGTTCACGTCCAGTCCGATGCGTGGTCCCGGGAGCATCGGATCGGAGCCACTAGGTGGTTGGTGCTGCACTAATGATGCCAGAATTGGATGGAAAGTGTGTTTTTTGTGCATGTGATATATCGCATGCGATGCATCACAGGGAAGTGTGACTGGTATTCTCAGGACACTCCCAGCCCCCCTAGCCCTCTAATGCAGCCCATCATATACATCTTATGGTACAATTGTATGCCATACGATATATATCACATGCGTTATATAGCGGCTTCATCAATCGCATGCGATACATCTTATAGAATATAGCACCAAATCATATGGAATCACTCCTGGGAAGGTCCCGGGGGGAGTTCAAGGGAAATCGCATCCAATTTCAGCCTCAGACATATCGTTAGTGTATGAGGCCCTTAAGAATTGCACTCAATATTCAGAAAGAGGGGCATTGTTGTGGAGTTGGGATGTTTTCCAGTGTTTGGGAGCAAATGGTCAAATGTCATTTACTCCCACATATTACCAGATTTTTGTTTCACCTAGAAAAGATTGGACAGATAATCTTTAAGTGTGTAGGGTACTTCTGTGTGTATCCAGCTTAAGAGGTGTGATCATCATATAACTATAATGACTTGTGTGTAACTATACAGCAGCTCTGTACCTTGTGACTTGGAGAAGAAACACCAGTTAACCCCGGGAATGCTGGAGTCAAAGCAACAATTCCTCTCCTCACATTCTGCAGCACTTATTGTGGGGTAGCCGCAATCCCTTCTGCTGTACGGTTCCACGTTACATTGTTTGTCACTTGCTGTTGATGCAATAAGGAAACATCCAGAAGTTACAGAAGCTTATGGTTATTTTTTTATAAAATGGGGCAATTTAGCTCCTTTGGTCAACTGATCATTTGGGTTCAGCAGTGTTAAAATCAAAGTAAATTTTTTTTAGGGACAATTCACCAAACAGTTGAACAACAGCTGATAACAGGAAGTTTCCACTTAAACAATGGCATTTTTTTAATATACTGTCTGACTATAGCCAAGAATAAGGGATACACAAACTCTTATGGGCCCTACACAGTGGCAGATTTCACCAAATGATATGAATGTTCTTGTTCATTAATGACATGAATGTTCTTGTTCATTAATGACGGAGAACTCAGTCATATCATTCAGTGTGGAGGAAGCAACGATGAATGATGCACAGCCCCACGCTCATTCATCGTTGGTGCCCCGTTGCTTATGCATGCGAGCCAATATGTACAATCTCATCCATATTAGCATGCACAGCTATGGAGCCAGGTGAGAGGGGGAAGTTAAGAATGTTCACTCTCCCCAGCTGCCAGGTCACCCGCCAGCTATATCAGCCAACGGGCATCTCAGCAGCACACCACCATATGTGTAGGGCCCTTTAGAGCTATGGGCCCAATTCATGTTTGTGCACCATCAAATCTGTAATCAGTAGCATTACATGCGCCCACTCTTCCACTGCACTCTATACTCTACCTGTGCTTTTGGGGTAAAAACACCATTTAACCCCGGGAACACTTGAATTAAAGCAGCATCCTCTGGAATAACATTCCGTAGAGCTTATCCCAGGACAACCACAATCTTCACGCTCTGTGATGTCCACACTGCATTGCGGTGTACCTGGATGGAACAGAGCACACAACAGCAGGACATAGAAAATATTACAATGCATGATAAGAAAGCTAGGCGCGCCACTGCAAGGCCTCTAACTCTCAACAGTGCCAAATACACAGAGCCTAACTCACAGCTGATCACAGCAGCAAATTTATTAGCTAATGGGCAAAACCATGTGCACTGCGGGGGGGGGGGGCAGATATAACATGTGAAGAGAGAGTTAGATTTGGGCGGGATTTTCAAACTGAAATCTAAGATGTAGTATAAATATAAAGCAGCCAGTATTTATCCTGCGCAGAAACAATATAACCCACCCAAATCTAACTCTCAGCAAATGTTATATCTGCCCCCTCCCCTGCAGTGCACATGGTTTTTCCCCATTAGCTAACAAGTTTGCTGCACCCAGAAGTTACAGCAGCTTAATGTTTCTTTTTACAGAAGGTTCTGCAACTCAAATTACTTTAGTGAAATACTGTAATAATAACAGTTACAGGGATAAGTCCACATATTGTAGGTAGATTTATTGTTAGTGGTTAAATGCCCAAATTAAACCCTAAGGCATAGTTCCCAAATGCTGTCATTGCAGTTCAGGTTTTAGGGATATCCATGTTTGATCACAGGTGACTTAATTAGTACTTCAGTCAATGTGAATTAACTATCTGGACTCAAGCATGGTTATCCATGAAACCTGGTATATTTACTAAAGTTCAATTTTGGATGAACAATCTTAATCGATGTTAGGCTTCCAGGTTGAAAAAAAACACACATTTACTAATATTTAAAAACTAGGTGCTTCATCGCGCCCTACGGGCGCTCTTCACACCGTCGCAAGGGGCTACGCCCCCTTAACCCTTGCATGCCTTTCTGGGGTTCAATATTTGTATTATATGGAGTATTACCTGCATTCCTTTGTTAGTGGTTAAATATTGCACAATGAAAGTGCGTGCGATGGTGAAGGAGGCGCAGCCCCTTGCGACGGCGTGAACAGCACCTGCAGTGCATGATGTACTGAATGACTGCGGATGGGGGAGGGTGTCTGTAGATGCTGCGGGTGGAGGGGGGGGGGGGCGGAAGCGGGGGGGGAACCCGGATGGGGAAGGGTCGGGAGGTGCTGCGGATGGGGGAGGGGCAGAGGAGTGGGGGCTGCAGATGGGGGAGGGGTCCGGAGGCACTGCAGGTGTGGGAGGGACAGGTGCGGGGATGTTGCGGATGGGTGAAGGGTTCCGGAGGTGCTGTGGGATGGGAAGGGGCGGGGGTGCTGGGGGTGGGGTAGGGGGTCTGGAGGCACCATGGCTGGGGGAGGAGCAGGTACAGGTGGTGCGGCGGATGGGGAAGGGGGTCTTGAGGTGCTGCAGGTGGTGGAGGGGCAGGTGTGGGGATGCCGTGGGTGGGGGAGGGGTGGGTGAGGGGGGGACCATGGATTGAGGAGGGTGTCTGCAGATGCTGCGGGTGGAGGGGGGGCAGGTGTGGGGGAGACATATATGGGGGGTGGATGGTGGAGAGGGCCTGGAGGTGCTGTGGGTGGTGGAGGGGTGGGGGAGTGGGAGCCGCGGGTGGTGTAGTGGGTCTGGAGGCACAGCGTGTGGGCGCGGGAAAGTTACGGAGGTGTGGTGCATTGGGGAGGGGTCTGGAGGCGCTGTGGGTACTGTACCTGCCAAAAAGGTAGTTGGAGGGTATGCAGTAACAGGGCCAGGACAGGGGTGACAGGGTCAGAACAGGGGTAACAGAGTCAGGACAGGGGTGACAGGGTCAGAGCAGGGGTGATGGGGCCAGGACAGGGGTGACGGGGCCAGGACAGAAATTATAGGGACAGGATAGGGGTGACATGGCCAGGGTAGGGGCGGCATGACCAGGACAGGGGTGACAGGGTCAGAACAGGGGTGACAGGGCCAGGACAGGGGTGACAGGGCCAGAGTAGGGGCAACAGGACCAGGACAGGGGTGACAGGGACAGGATAGGGGTGACATGGCCAGGGTAGGGGCGGCAGGACCAGGACAGGGGTGACAGGGCCAGCATAAGGGTGAAAGGGCCAGGATACGGGTGACAGGGCAAGGCCAGGGGTGACAGGGACATGACAGAACACAGGGCACGGGAGAGATTGGTATTAGGGACAGAACAGTGGTGACAGACAGATGTGTATTACCAGAGTCACTGCTGCTGGCTGCTGCTGTTCCACTCCAACCTGTTGGGATCTGCTGCTGGTGGAGACTTGGCATGGCTGACTCTCTCAGGCTGGAGTCCTGCTTCCTCTGCCCGTCCGCATCCCTCCCCCCCTCCTCAGTCACACACCGCGGACCTCGCGCGGCTGCCGGGCCCTGTCGTTAGGGGAGACTGGGAGTGACTGTTTAGCCCCCAGGAAACGCTGCAGCTGGAGGGAGGAGAAGGTCATAGCATGCACGCGGCGTGGACCTCGCGGCTGCCGGGCACTGTGGTAAGGGGAGACTGGGAGTGACTGGTTAGCTCCCAGGAGATGCTGCGGCTGGAGGGAGGAGGGGGTCGGAGCATGCACGCTGCGCGGACCTCGCGGCTGCCGGGCACTGTAGAAAGGGGATACTGGGAGTGACTAGTTAGCTCCCAGGAGACGCTGCGGCTGGAGGGAGGAAGGGGTCGGAGCCTGCAAACAGCACAGACTGCTGCAGCGCTATCCGCCGGCTAAAGTGTGAGAAGGAGCTGGGCGCAACTCACTGTGGGCGGCAGAGCTGCAGCTAGCGGTGGGGTTGCCGGGACTGGAGATAACAGAGGCAGTACGGAACCTGCACAGCGGCAGGTGCCCCACAAAACTGCAGCTAAGAAGTGTGGAGTGTGCCGGAAAGTGCCGCTCCTCCGCGCCAGAGAGCCCCTGCTGAGTTTGCTGATGTGGGGGGTCAAGCACACCCCCCCATACCTCCCCACTGTCCCAATTTTCGCGGGACAGTCCCATTTTTTTGAGACTGTCCCGCTGTCCCACCCGTGGGCCGCAGTGTCCCCCGATGGGGGGGGGGGGGGGCAATTGGGAAGCTCCTGAACTCGCTGTTCTGCTTAGCAGAGCAGCGGTGAATAGATGCGCACAGCATCTATTTAGTGGAGACAGAAGGAGAGGGGGCATCAGGGGGTACGGATTAAGGGGGGGTTCCGGCAGCAGAGCTGGATTAAGGGGGGGGGGCAGGGGGTACGTACCGTGGGCCCCACAGTTTTAGGGGCCTCCCCGGCTGGAGAAGCTCTGTCCCAGCTCTGAAGCTCCCCGTCCTGCCAGCAGCAGCATTGTGCTACAGTCAGCGCACGTGTTGGCAGGTCTGTGGTATTGCAGGGAGGCAGCAGCCTCCCTGCTTTCTTTTGCCTGTGCGGGTGTGTAGGGGGGAGCGACCACCCCCTCTGGATTTACCCCTAGCTAAGAGGCCAAAATCCCATAAAAAAATTGCGTCCCGCGATTAGGCCACGCCCCCAAACCCACAGCAGGCACAGCAATGAGATAGGGCCCCCCTGTTTCAAGTGCCCTGGGCCCCCTGGACTCATAATCCGCCCATGGGGGCATGCCAGCAGCTCACAGAGCGCTGGGCATGACCCCTCACTGACGAAAATGGGGACCCTCCCGTGAAGCCACGCCCCTTTTCGTTGGGCACGCCGCCTTTTCGCCGCCTGTGTGTCCCTCCTTCTGCCTGAAGAAAGCTGGGAGGTATGCACCCCTGTCTGTGCCATGCCAATACCATCTGCTACTGCTCCTAGTCTCCTATAGATTTGCCCAGATCTGTGACTCATTTGACTAACTCCACCCAGTGTTGAGACTCCGCCCAGCGTTAGCAAATGAGTCACAAAGTCACAGATCTGGGCTATTATATAGGAGATTTATATAAAAGATCATATATACGTAAATGTTTGTTTTAACCTTGGAATCCCAACATCGATTAAGATCTTGATCTGAAATTGACCAATGTCGACCAAAATCAACTTTTAGTAAATATTCCCCCGTGGACTGTAATGAAACTCTGATCTAAGAGGCTGATTCTGAGTTTGGAGCAAAGCAAAAAAGCTACTAACTTTGTTTGCACTGCATGGGGGTGCACCATCCCGTCTCTATGCACCGATACCTTCTGCAGTCATCCGACGCACCTGCGCATTGCGGTGCATACGCATGCTCATTTCAGACCTGATCGCAGGCTGTGAGAAGATGCAGCCTAGCAACCAGGTCTGAATTACCCCCTATATGACCCATGCAAAAGGATGCCCATGGCAATCGCATCTTTGCTTACAGGCCCGGATGATTGTAGAAGCATCAGTAACATTGTCACACATCGGGTCACAATGCAGAGCATGAGTACCTCTGAGACACACAGGCTGAGCTGCCCTTCCGGGAATCATAGTCCTCTCCAGTAACAAGTGTTGTAGCAGCTGCCAATACTGTATGTGCACAACCAGAAAACGCCATCTGAACGGCCATGACACGTCTGCAGTCACATGACCACTCCCCATTACCATCCCCAAACACTGACTTCCTGTCACTCACTTTGCCACTGAAATCTTGCCGTTAATGCAACTCGCTAATCACTCGCTGCGCATACGCATTATGGACCTGATTCAGTCCCACAATGCTCCGTCTTGGAAATGCAGCATTGCCACCCACTGCCCTGCGAATGCCTCTGCCTGATTGACTGGCAGAGGTGTTTGCATTTTCTGCAGGGTGCCTGCAGAAAATGCAAGTGCATGCACAGAATGGGCCCTGCACATGCGCAAATCAGTTTGTGCAGCTTGGCAGCACATGCGATCGCACACTTGCACAGTTAAAATCTATTCCCGCAGCAGGCGGCAACTATCTGAAGAAAAAACTGAGGCCCTTTGGGTGACCATAGAAACAGGGGAAAAGTTGATTATTCGTATTGGCGTGATATACAGGCCACCAGGTCAGGAAGAGGAACTTGACAAGAACCTATTGCAGGACATAACTAAAATGGCATTAAAAGGAGAGGTAATAATCATGGGAGACTTTAATCTTCCTGATGTAAACTGGAAGGTGTCTGTTGCTAGTTCCACTAGAAGTAGGAACATTTTAAATTCCCTTCAGGGAGCATCCCTCCACCAATTGGTGAGGGAGCCCACTCGGAAAGACGCAATATTAGACTTAATACTTACAAATGGAGACAGATTATCGGACGTAAAAGTGGGTGAAAACCTGGGATCCAGTGATCATCAAGCAGTATGGTTCAGCATTAAGACAGAGACTGACTTGTCCCATACAAAAACAAAGGTGTTGGATTTTAGGAAGGCTGATTTTGTAGGGATGGGAAAATGTGTAAGTGATTCTTTGGCAGAGTGGAGGAACTTGGAAACAGTGCAGGAGAGGTGGGAAACATTCAAATGTGCAATATTGAAGGCAACAGACCTTTGTATCAAAACTGTTAGGAAAAACACAAGGAAAAGGAAGCCAGTGTGGTTTGCAAAAGAAGTAGCAAATATTGTGAGAGCAAAAAAGATGGCTTTTAGGAAATATAAGCAGACACAAAATAATGAAGACAAAAAGATATATCTTGTTAGACAGAAGGAGACAAAGAAGGTAATCAGATGTGCAAAGGCACAAGCTGAGGAGAAAATGGCCCAGTCAGTGGGTAAAGGAGGCAAAACTTTTTTTTAGGTATATAAGCGAAAAGAGAAAAACAAAAGGCGGAATTATAAAACTAAAGACGGACACTGGGAGTCTTGTTGAAGGAGACAATTTAATAGCAGATCATCTTAATGATTATTTTTGCTCAGTATTTACTACTGAAAGAGAGGGGAAGGGGCCACAGTTAAGTTGCAGGGATATTCAGGAAAATGAAACAAGTACATTTACAGAGGAGAAGGTCCTAACAGAACTCTCAAAGCTGAAAGTGGACAAATCTATGGGGCCAGATGGGATACATCCAAGGATACTAAAAGAACTTAAAGAGGTGCTGGTAGCACCATTGACAGAATTATTCAACCAGTCATTAGCTACAGGAGAAATTCCAGGGGACTGGAAAAGAGCAAACGTAGTCCCACTGCACAAAAGTGGAAGCAAGGAAGAGGCAAACAACTACAGACCAGTGAGTCTTACATCAGTAGTAGGGAAATTGATGGAAACACTCTTAAAAGAAAGAGTTGTAGATTATCTCAAATCCGGCAATTTACTGGATCCCAAACAGCATGGATTCACTGGGGGGAGATCATGTCAAACAAATCTTATTGACTTTTTTGATTGTGTGACTAAAGTGATGGATAAAGGTGGAGCCATGGATATAGCTTATCTAGACTTTAGTAAGGCTTTTGACACAGTTCCACATCGCAGACTGCTAAATAAACTTGAAAGTTTGGGATTGGATATTAGGATTATTGAATGGATAAGATCTTGGTTGAAGGATAGAAAACAGAGAGTTGTGGTAAATGGAGTGCATTCACAGGAGGGAAATGTTACCAGTGGAGTACCCCAGGGATCTGTACTTGGACCAGTGCTTTTTAATATCTTTATTGGTGACATTGCAAATGGCATTAAAGGGAAAGTATGCCTTTTTGCAGATGACACAAAGGTATGCAACAGGGTAGACACACCAGGTGGGGTAAAACAAATGATTGAGGATCTAGGTAGACTAGAGGAATGGTCAAGAGTCTGGCAATTACAGTTTAATGCCAAAAAATGCAAAATCATGCACTTGGGTCTCAAAAATCCTAAGGCTAAATACAGTATTAATGGCACTATACTGGAAACTACTGAGGAGGAAAGGGATCTAGGAGTCACTATTTCAGATGACTTAAAAGCAGGTAAGCAATGTAACAAGGCAATGAGGAAGGCTAGTCAGATGCTTGGCTGCATTGGGAGAGGAATCAGCAGCAGAAAGAAAGAAGTAATAATGCCACTGTAAAGGTCATTGGTACGGCCTCATCTAGAATACTGTATTCAGTTCTGGAGGCCATATCTTCAAAAGGATATTAATACATTAGAAACTGTACAAAGGAGGGCAACTAAAATGGTGCATGGCCTACATCACAAAACATACCCAGAAAGACTAAGAAATCTCAATATGTATAGTTTGGAGCAGAGAAGGGAAAGGGGGGACATGATAGAAACTTTCAAATATATGAAGGGTTTTAACAAAGTCCAGGAGGGAAACATTCTCCAAATGAAGAGAAGCAATAGGACACGAGGACATGCACTGAGACTGGAGGGGGGGAGGTTCAGGGGAAATTTGCGGAAAAATTATTTCACAGAAAGGGTAGAGGACAAGTGGAATAGCCTCCCATCAGAGGTGGTAGAGGCTAAGACAGTAGAGCAATTTAAACATGCATAGGATAGACATAAGGATATCCTTACAAAGAAATAAGGATCAAATAAGGTTAGTGATAAAAAATAATATAAAAAAAAAAGGGGCAGACTAGATGGGCCAAGTGGTTCTTATCTGCCGACAAATTCTATGTTTATGTTTCTATGTTTCTATCTGATCGCAGCAGTGCAAAATTCACTGCCTAGCTATCAGGTCTGAATTAGCCCCATAATTGGAACTGCATATGGCAAATCATTGCAACAGGAGTATAAAGAACAACCCACACCTGAATGACCCCCGGGGTGCAAATCATACCTTCCAACATTATGCCTGGGCAAGTCAGGAATCCTGCGCATGTCTGTGTCCTCAGCAGTAGGGGGCGTAGTTTTGCAGGCATGCCATAATCATGAGCCATGTCTCCCATTTTCTCATTATAGGTGCTCTGTGAGCTGCTGGCCATGCCCCAGCCCCTGTGTCTCCCGTGACTAGACAATGTGCACATGAGAAGAGCAACAAGCGACAGGGAGCCTCCCAACCCCCCGCCCCCCCCCCCCTACACTTACCGTGGGACGCTGCCCTGAAAAAATTGGGAGAGTTGGGAGGTATGTGCAAATACATTTATTGTTATGCATGCAGGATAAATACTGGCAGCTTTTGCATTTAGCCACAAATGCTGCACAGCTGAGTTATTACACTGTAATTTAGAGTTATGCTAGGACACTCCACCTCCCAAATCTAAGGGTGTGTACACACGGTGAGATTCGGATTTATCCGATTCTCACTGTGCGACGGGGGGCCGGGTCGGCACTTAGCCAGTATCGCAAGCACATAATGAGTGTGCTTGCGATCCTGGTTATGTGCGATTTTGGCTAAGTGTCAATCCTGACTATCTCTTCTATAGAGATAGTCAGGATTGACTTGCCTGCACAGCCTATTTTTTCGGCCGATGCCGGCCGCGCGGGGCTGCGCATCGGATCGGGATCGCAAGGTGACAGTCACCTATATAGTCAGAATCTGAAGAAAAGAACTTACCGTGTGTACACGCCTTAACTCTCTCTGCATGTTACGTCTGTCCCACCTGCAGTGCAGCATGGTTTTGCCAAGATGCAAAATTACGTGCTGTTTTTTTTCTTTTCTCTCCACCCAGAATAATTGCCTGAGGCTGGGTACACACTGTCTGATGTCTGGCAGATGTGACATCACAAATGATATATCGTCCGTGCATACACACTGTACGATGTATCGTCTGTGACCGCATCCACCCACATCCCAAAGCATGCAGGCATGTCCGCTATCTTCTGCTCTCAAGTGCTGAACAAAAGATATCTGACGTTGTATACAACCCGTGGGAGCATGCACCATATACAATATCTCCCGCACACATTGTCCGGTGTGACCGATATATCGTACGAGTCGTTGTACATATGTAGCCAATATTCTACATACTGTTTACTGGATACACTTTCTAATACAGTGTATCTAACATCTTTACTGCAGCATCTCTATCATTGAGGAGTGAGCTGCTTCAGGGCCTGATTCTAAGTTGCACATAATGTGAACACATTTCTGGATGGCTGCAGCAAAGTAAATGATAATATAACTACATTCCTGTAATCTGATGCAGGTGTACATTGTATGCAATCACAGCACCCCCAGTTGTCCATCTGTGAGAGCAGCTTTCATCAATATCATCAGTAATTACACCTACCCAATGCTAAGTGCAGCAGATGTGACTGAATTCGGTGTGCACTGTGTATACTCACAGCACAGAATAGACAGTAACTCTGACTACATGGTTATGCCCCACCTGTGGTACGTTTCTTACATATGGAGATTCACCATTGCCACTCAGTGACACTTTAGTGCTTGTAGTTGTGTCTGCAGCCCAGTGACACCTGTGCAGCTTTCTAATGATTGCTAGATGCAGCTGCATGTGAGCTTGTGCGTGTTTCCATAATCAGGCCCTCAGTCTTTTGTCTGTAGCCGGTTCCAACTGGTAGATCACAAATCCAATGCACAGCAAATAACATTGGGGTTCATTCCGAGTTGATCGCTCGCTAGCAGTTTTTAGCAGTCGTGCAAACACTAAGCCACAGCCCTCTGGGAGTGTATTTTAGCTTAGCAGAAGTGCGAACGAAAGGCTACAAAAAAATTGTGTTTTTTCAGAGTAGCTCCAGACCTACTCCTAGCTTGCGATCACTTCAGACTGTTCAGTTCCGGATTTGACATCACAAACACGCCCTGCATTCTCCCAACCACGCCTGTGTTTTTCCTGGCACGCCTGCGTTTTTTTGAACACTCCCTGAAAACGGTCAGTTGACACCCAGAAATGCCCACTTCATATCAATCACTCTGCAGCGAGCAGTGCGACTGAAAGCTTCGCTAGAACTTGTGTAAAACTGCATTGGCCGTTTGTGAAAGTACGTTGCGCGTGCGCATTGTGCCACATACGCATGCGCTGAAGGTGCCTTTTTTTGCATCATCGCTGTGCAGCAAACGTTTTCACCTAGCGATCAGCTCGGAATGACCCCCATTGTTGTCATGCCTAATAAAACTGCTATTGACAGCTACATGAAATAGAGGTGAGTTTGGCCAGATAGAAAACTCAACGTGCTTGTCCTCCTGAAGATGGAGGTGATATCGTCAAGTAAGTAGTAGACATAGCCAGAATAAGGTGGGGAGGGATGCAGGGCAAACTGTACCCTGGATCCCTATCTGTCAGGGCCCCCTGGATGGAGCACAATGACATCACTAGCTCTCCCTCTTGTGCAGCAGCAGAACCAAGAAGCCAGAACACAAGGACAGTATGCAGTGCAGAGACACAAGAGTATCAGGTTTTATGAGCTACCGTTGTAGCTTTACAACCAGAGGAGAGATGGGAGGGGGAGGAGCTGTAAGTGACCCAGGATCCCAACTTCTTCTCCTCCCACCTGGGTGTCTAGGTCCTGTGTAACCTGTTATTTAATGAGAGCATTTGGATCTAGAGAAAGATGCAAACAGAAAGTTCTCCTTGGTCCTGTCCTAGTGTGTAAGTAGTATCGATGCTGCTGCTATTCTTACTTGTGACAAGATAAATTATATATTTTATATCACTATGTATTTTAAGGTTGTTTAAGCTTATAAAATAGTTGTCTCTCAATTAGGTGGAGCTATAAACAGTACACAGGCATTATTAAGCTATTAGTTTAAATCTAATATACAGCATTAGTTTACATTTAAAATACCCAATCCCTACCTCCAAACATGACCCATTCCAGGAGGGACAAAATGCCCTTTACCTGGACTTTCATCTTCATTTATGATTGCAATCACCTTGATGAAACACCTTTCTTTTTTTTGGGCAAATAGTTTTTATTAGGCATTTAATAGGTATACATCAAATAAAAAAGAAACATATAATAAAAACTCTTGATCTCATAAAAAAAATTCCAATATTTTAGGCCAAGGACTCCCAACCCCCACCCCACATTTCCAACAAGTGTTCGGTACACCAGGATACATTTTAGCCAGAAAACTAGGGCAGCAGTACCATCAAGTAAGCACCTTATAATAGTGTATTTACATTACCAACATATTTGAAGAGGAAAATGTATTATTAAATATCTCGGCCAAGCCATCCTCCCCCACCATGCCCACAAAATCTGCCTCCCAGTCACCCATAAATTGTGGTCTAGAGGGGAAAGCCTTATCAATTATCAATTTGTGTATGCAGAAAGAGAATGACGAGGGAAATAATGGGAGAGGCATAAGTTCTCAAAACGGGTAGGCCTTCTTAAGCAAGTTCCAGGTGGGCGTAGGCCCAGAGCCAGAATGAGGCTTGGAGCATCAAGGAGATGGAGACGTAAAATGATCACGTAAGTGCGGCAATTAACCGTGAGGTTTAAATAGAAACAAATGGAGACAATACGATACTTCTGATGAAGCTGCTGAATCTGGAAGGAGGTGAGGAAACGCGTTAACAGTGTATTAATTGCATCTTGAAATACTCACACCGGTGATATCCACTTAGCATCTGCACACTGGAACTTTTCCACAGACAGTCCCCCAGAGATGACTGCATATTAATGGATACAAGCACCAGCAGCCGGGGAGCACAGTCTGAAGCAGGCTATTGTGGGGAGTGGAGAGAACACCTAACTTAATTGTCTGGCCAGACTAAACAGGCATATGTGTGCTTCATACACAGTGGATTCTACTTATCTAGAGGATTTGTGAAACTTAATCCAATGTTTTGCACCAGCATATAGTAACAGCAGAATACTAATCTGTTATGAAACTGACACACTGTTGGTATATTACTCTGTGGAGTTGAGGGAACTAATTAGAAATTGTTTCCAAGCTAAGAGAGTCACTGCCAGAAGGACATTTTAATACATTGTATGTTTCCAGAAGGAAATTTTATTATATTGTTTGTTTTATGTCTTTGAAAACAAGCCAGTATTTGAGATTTATTGATTCATTTGTGTTTTAATAAATTACTTGTATCCAATTTCTGTGTGCTGTAATACCAGTTTTTTGTTTTATCTTTGCTGACAGTTCTAGGGAGAGTAGCCCTATTTTACTAGCTGCACAGAAATTGATGTGATAAAGTGCTTGGCATCCCCCCTTTTTTTCCTTCAAGAACTGCTTGATCTGTAGGTACCTCCAAATCTCTTTATTAGGTAAATTCTAATTGACTTGGACTGTTGGGAAACCCAAAAGGCCAGAAGAATCTATAAGTTGATTTATCCTATGTATACCCCTTAGGCGCCACCAACCAAATGATGAATCATGGAGTCCCGGTGGGAATACCGGATTTCCGAATAATGGCATGAGCAGGGAAGGAGAGGATGAGAGAAGGGGCTGGGTGCAAAGACAATGCCAGCATGCCAACATAGGGCCTGCGAGAGTGTGAGAGACCTGAGGGAGCATCGAGAGCCAGGGTAGGCTAGAGTGCAGGGAAGGAAGAGAGTCTAATTCAAGATCCACCCATTGTTTCCAATCCGCCACCCTCCTCCATTCCAGTATCCTAGTGAGGAGCACCGCATGGTGATAGGAGAGAAAGTGAGGAATCTGGAGAACACCTTGATGTTTCCTTCTATACAATATTTCATGTTTAAATCTGGGTTTGCGACCAGCCCAAATGTAATCTCTGATTGTCCTGAGGTAAACCATGCACGAGGGATTGCAATAGGCAGAGTCTGGAGGAGGTAGAGAACTCTCAGTAAAACATTCATTTTAATGACTACACTACGTCCCACCCAAGAATTTCTCTTGGCTCCCCAAGCAGAAAGGTCTGAGTAAAGTTAGGACAACAATGGTGGTAAATTGGAGGAAAAAGTTTGTGAAATGTCCCTAACCAAGGTAACCCCCTGATATTTGAGCTGTGAGGGATGCCAAGAGAAAGGAGATGTAGACTGGAGAACACCTAAGCTTTTCTGATCTAATGTGAGGTTCAGAACTACAGATTTTTCTAAGTTAATTTTGAAGTTGGATAGCATTCCAAATCGCTTAAACTCTGAGAGGAAGTTAGGGATTGATCCAGTTTCAATGGGTTTTAACAGCACTGGTGACATTGGCATGGGACTCCGGAGGGGTGAGTATTAAAAAAATGGGTGCAGTGTGGGCCCCCTCTGGACTCAGGGACCCATGTCCACCCCACACACTGCACCCATTATAGAAACACCAGTGTGCAGGGGCACTGTCCTCCTGTATGCTCGAAAATATATGGGGTGCTGCTGGCCCTGTATGTTGTAAAAAATCAGGGGTGCAGTTGTTAAAAATTAAAAGCACACTACTCCTGTATGATTTAAAATATAAGGGTGCTGCTGGCCCTGTATGTTGTAAAAATTCAAAGGTGCAATTGTTAAAAATGAAAAGCACACTACTCCTGTATGCTGTAAAATATTGGGGTGCTGCTGGCCCTGTATGTTGTAAAATTTTATGGGAGCAGTTAAAAATTAAAAGCACACTACTGTTTGCTGTAAAATATAGGGGTGTATTTCTATTTAAATAACATTATAGTGGCCCTTTATGCTATAAAAATTCAGGGGTGCAGTTGTTAAAATTTAAAAGCACACTGCTCCTGTATGCTTTAAAATATAGGGGTGCTGCTGGCCCTGTATGTTGTAAAACTTCAGAGGCACAGTTGTTAAAATGTAAAAGCACATTGCTCCTGTATGCTTTAAAATATAGGGGTGCTGCTGGCCCTGCATGTTGTAAAAATTCAGAGGTGCAGTTGTTAAAAATTAAAAGCACAATGCTCTTGTATGCTGTAAAATATAGGGGTGTTGCTGTTCAAATAACATTACACTGGCCCTGTATGTCATAAAAATTCAGGGGTACAGTGAAAATCAATGTACACTGGCCCTGTCTTGTATGCTCTAATTATTTTAGGGTGCAGTGAAAATCAATGTACACTGGCCCTGTCTTATATGCTGTAATTATTCTAGGGTGAAGTGAAAATCAATGTACACTGGCACTATCTTGTATGCTGCAATTATTCTAGGGTGCTGTGAAAATCAATGTACACTGGCCCTGTCTTGTATGCTGTAATTATTCTAGAGTGGAGTGAAAATCAATGTACACTGGCCCTGTCTTGTATGTTGTAAAATTAAAGGGGTATTGTGAAAATACAAAAGTGCTGGCACTGTCTGTGGTTGCAATGTCTAGGCCTGACCTTCACAACACTGTATGGGAAGATGAGGCTCCTACCACCATTTGCATGCCCCCTGCAAGTGCTGGTAGGAGCACTGCCAGTCCAGTTGCTGATTTTGAGATAGGGGATGTCACTGTAGAAGTACACCAGGATGAGGAGGATATGGGTGTAGCTGGTGCTGTGAAGGAACTTAATGATGAGGATACTGATGGTGAAGTGGTTTGTTTGAATAAGGCACCAGTGAAGACAATTGTTGGCCATGGGATGAAAATGTCCATTGTCATGCTTGGGCAAAATACCAAAAAAGCCACCTCTTCAGTATGGAATTATTTCTCCACAAATACGGACAACAGGTGTGAAGCCATCTGTTGCCTTTGTCAATCCATAATAAGTAGGGGTAAGGATGTTAACCACCTAGGAACATCCTCCCTTATACGTCACCTGCAGCGCATTCATCATAAGTCATTGTCAAGTTCATAAACATTGGGTACTTGCGTAAGCAGTCCACCGACACCTAAATTATGTGGTTTTTTGTTTGAATATTATTTCTCTGTGAGGATGAGGATGACATATTGCCACTGTAGAGCCAGTTTGTGCAAGGAGAGATTAATTGCTTCTTTTTTGGTGGGGGGCCAAACAAAGCAATCATTTCAGCCACAGTCATGTAGAAGACCCTGTCACTGAAATGATTGGTTTGTTAAAGTGTGCATGTCCTGTTTATACAACATAAGGGTGGGTGGGAGTGCCCAAGGACAATTCCATCTTGCGCCTCTTTTTTTTACTTTGCATTATGGGGCCAATTCAGTAAGGATAGCAAATTCTGCTAATCACCAGAATTTGCTAACTTTTAGCACGCATGCTGGGGGCTGCCTAGCTCTGGGCAAGGCCGCCCAGCATGCTGACCGGTGCCTCCCCCCTTCAACAAGCAGAAATTGCTAACAGCACGCAATTTCTGCTTGTTAGCAGAAATTAAGGATGACTACTGCCAGCGCAGCTTAGCTGCGGCCGCAGGAATCCCGGCGCCATTTTTCCTGTCACAGTAGCTGCATGTGACATCACGCAGTCAAAGCGATTACGCCCCCGTTCGCGCGTACCAGACCATTTCGGCTGGCACACCCCGCAACACTCATTTTCCTCCCAGAAAATGGAGCGTTGCCACCCCCCTCCCGCCCAGCGACCGCCACTGCCTGATTGACAGGCAGAGGTATTCGCATTTTCTGCAGCCCCCTGCAGAAAATGAGGGCGCATGCGCAGTAGGGCCTGCTGCGCATGTGCCCACACCACCTCAGCAAAAATTCTGTACGAATCGCTACTTGTGATTCTTACTGAATTTGCCAATATGTGTTCTTTGGAGCCTAGTTTTAAAAACTGCCATCTTGTCTGCCACTGCAGTACCACTCCTAGATGGGTCTGACATTGCAGTGCCACTCCTAGGTGGGCCAGGTGTTTGTGCTTCCAACTTGTGTTGCTTAGCTTAGTCATCCAGTTACCTCATTGCACCTCTTTTTCTTTTTTGCATTATGTGCTCTTTGGGGCCTAGTTTTTAAAACTGCCATCCTGTCTGTCAATGCAGTGCCACTCCTAGGTGGGCCAGGTGTTTGTGCCGCACACTTGTGTCACTTAGCTTAGTCATCCAGCTACCTCATTGCACCTCTTTTTCTTTTTTGCATTATGTGCTCTTTGGGGCCTAGTTTTTAAAACTGCCATCCTGTCTGTCAATGCAGTGCCACTCCTAGGTGGGCCAGGTGTTTGTGCCGCCCACTTGTGTCGCTTAGATTAGTCATCCAGCTACCTCGGTGCAACCTTTTGGCCTAAAACCAATATTATGAGGTGTGAGGTGTTCAGAATAGACTGGAAATGAGTGGAAATGAATGTTACTGAGGTTAATAATACCGTAGGATCAAATTTACCCCTAAATTCTGCGATTTTAGCTGTTTTTGTGATTTTTTTTAAAAAAATCATCCAGATCCAATACCAAAACCATAATCCGAAAGGGTGGTTTTTGCAAAACCAATCCAGATCCAAAACACGAGCGTGGATCTAGATCCAAAACCAAAACGCAAAACATGAAACATGCCCACCATACACCTCTACTTACTAAGCTACAGTACATACTGTATATCCCATTGGCTCACATCAGCTGCATATACTGAAACCATCTCCGTAACTAGAGGTTGAACAAGGCACAGCAGCACCTGCAAGAGGAGCCAATGGGACAAGCAAGGGGTTCTGCTAGAAAGTTGGGAGGAGGGACAAAGAATTTGTTTTAGCCTGTGAGGTCTGGGCTAAAAACAAGTCTCTCAAGGACTCTCCTTTCAGTCAACTGTTGCCTCTGTCCATTCCTAGAAGACCTTGGACCCATATATCTATGGATTTTATTGTTGACCTACCGGTGGCTGCAGGTTATAAATACCATTTGGATCATGGTTGACCATTTCAGTAAGTTAGCCCCTTTGATTCCACTCACAAAGCTACCCAGTGTCAGGTTATTAGCTTCTCAGTTCATTCAACACATTTTAAGACTACATGTCCTGCCTCTGGATATAGGGCCTAATTCAGACCTGATTGTAGATGTGATAAATTTAGCACATCTATGATCAGTTTCACAGACATGCGGGGGAACGCCCAGCATAGGACTAGTCCGCCCCGCATGTCTGGCTCTGCTCCCCCCACACAGGTACAATAGCATTGCATGGCGGCGATGCTTTTGTGCCTGAGGAGTAGCTCCCTACCAGCGCAGCTCCTGCACACTGGAAGGAAGCTACTCGTCACTTCCTAGGTCACAGCAGCTGCGTGTGATGTCACACAGCTGCCACGGCCCGCCCCCGCACAGTCCAGGCACTACTGCATTGTCCGGACCGAGCCCCCAAAACATCGTCCAAATGCCTCCGGCCCACCCCCTCCCGCCCAGCAAATGGCTCTTCCTGTCTATTTGCCTGCGCCGATGATATTCCGAGAGAAATTGACCCATGCTAGAGTAACGGAGAGGCCCTAATCTCAAACAAATGTTAATGAGACCTACACTCTACCCTGATGCACAGGTATCAACTGCACAACTTTTCCATCAAAGGCCTGGGAGTTTTTCATGTGGTAATTGCACGGCATGTAGACCGATGATGGTGGGACCCACTTTTACTTATCCTCATACTGGATTTAATATTAAGATCAAGTATCATCTACATTGTATATTGGATTATGTCATTTACATCCTGAAATGTCCTTGTGGATTATATTATGTCGGTTTAATCACAGGAAATTTTAGAGATCGTATGGTGAACCATCGGTCATCTATACATGCAGCTTTGAATAACGGTGTGTCTGATAAGCCAGTAGCTCGTCACTTATTAGAAGCTAAGCACCAGGTAGCGAGTTTAAAATGCAAACTCATTGACTGTGTCCCCCCCCTTGTTACTGGAGGTGATCGCTTGTTAAAGCTTAAACAGCATGAATGTTTCTGGATCAATGAACTTGATACAGTGTCCCCAAGGGGTCTGAACGAGTTTAACCCCTATGGTGTATTTTTATAGCTACCGGAGTGGAGTTTTGAGTTTTTGTCTTTTGTCATTTATATATTATTGTATTATATTTTTGTGTATGACACAATAAGTGTGTGTATTTTTCTAATATTTATGTGTGTGTATAGTTGTGCTGTCTGGTCCTCCTGGGTTCCAGATGGTAATAATAACAATAATCCTAGGATTATTTATTCATATATGGGATATACTTGTATTTATTCATATTTATTTATATTGTGAGATGAGTACTTTGGGTATATACACACCTTCCCCTGTGGATTGTCAGTTTTGAAGGCATACCTTAATATGTATTTTCCCTAGTGGTGTTATGTATTTGAGTAAGGGAAGATGTATACATGCCCCTTTGTAGATAGGTGGAACGCATGGAGTTCCTGGTTCCGGTGAATGTGGGCAGGTGGAACGCATAGAGTCCCTAGTTCTGGTTAATGGAACGTTCAGTGGCCTGGATATGGTGGCCTTGCTCTGCCGCGTGGGCTGTGTTTGGGCCCGGCAGCATTTACTGAGTTTAATGTCGGTATGTACTTGACTAATTGTGACTGGTGTGTCAGCGTCAGAAGTGGTGTGCGTACACTACTGTTGCGCAGGGGAACGCAAACCACTTCTGGGTTCCGGTACGTGGAACGCACGGTGTCCCGGGTATGATGGTGCGCTACTAGTGTGTATAACTGCGCAGGCGGTGTGAACACCCGGCGCCCCCTGCTGAGTCTTTTGAGCTGATTTATATGGCTGGTAATTGCTCTTGTTTACAGATATATTTCCATTTGGGCTGTGATTTGTAGCTTGGTCCGTGGTACTTCCGGGTCAGGTGGTATATATACTTCCGGTCGCAGGCTGTGCTCCTTGTGCAGTCCTGGTGAACATGGCGACTTGTGTGACTATGTAAGTTACTGCTTCATATATGTTCTAACCTGTGACGCATTGGGAATGGTGAGGTTTTATTATCCTCTGTTTACAGTGTGTTCATTACCCTGCGGACGCCTTCGCCGTGACCTGCCAGGTGTTGTACCAGTGTACACCTTGCTGGATGTTTAGGTATTTATTATGCTTTTCCTGATCTGTTGCATTTATGTGTTTTTTAGTAAGCATTTTTTATATTGAGTATTATATTCTGTTTAGTGCCGTGTGTCTTTCTGAGTGGAGATGGCATTAGTTTTACACCACTGCTGTTTGTGACCATGATATGTAAATTGGATATTCCAGGTAAACTAGTGTTTTGTTGTTTTTGCATGCTCTGGTGGAATAATATCAGCACCTTGAGACTGTTTGCACTGCCTACATTCGGCACCTATGGATGTTTTAATATTATACTATTTGCACATAAGGATAAATAAGATTGGCCACCTTTGGATAGTGGGCTCTTGAACTGGCTTGCCTTGGGTATAAGGGTGTATAGACACAGGGCCGGTTCCAGCGCTTTTTGTGCCCCGGGCGGGAAATAGGGGGCGTGGCTTCATGCAGGGGGCATGGTCAGTTACGCCCCCTGTTCAGAGTAGCGCCGCTGAAACGCTGTGCGGTGCACGATGACATCATCGCGCACCGCACAGCAAAGGTCCTCTCCACAAAGGGAAACTAGATGTGTAGCGTCTAGTTCCCTTCGTGGAGAGGACCTTTGCTGTGCGGTGCGCGATGACATCATTGCGCACCGCACAGTAAAGGTCCTCTCCATGAAGGGAAACTAGACGCTACGCCTCTAGTTCCCTTCGCAGCGGGCAGCGGGACACAGCAGGCATCTGGGGGCAGTAGCGGAGGGCAGCTGGGGCAGTAGCGGATCTTGCCATGGTGCGGCGCCCTCCGGAAGGCGGCGCCGCGGGCAAAAGTCCTGCTTGCCCGTGGCAAGATCCGCTACTGTATAGACACATATATATCCATATATAGATTGCACTTATTTGCAGTAATAGTTGGTATCTTGAAGATATACGTGTGTGTGTGTGTAATATTACCATCATTTGGGGCCTGGGAGGCTGAGTCTTTTTCCATGTTTTGTTTCCCTTAGATATTACATACACGTGGTAATGTTGAAACCTGTGAATACTGTACAGCCTTTCTTGAGAAAGATCCCTAATTGGGATCGAAACGTCAAGATGCATTTGAGGCTACAATAAAATCTGATAAGAAGACAGAGGACTTTCTGTTTCCTACGTGAGCGTGCACCCTCCACTTTCTGGAAATCTTTTTTTATATATATATATATATATATATATATATAAATCCAAAGGGGAGCAATGAAAGGCACTCGAGAGGACAAAATACTCAGACAGATAAATGGTCCTATATATATATATATATATATATATATATATATTTATATATGCACTGCTCAAAAAAATAAAGAGAACACTTAAACATCACAATGTAACTCCAAGTCAATCACACTTCTGTGAAATCAAACTGTCCACTTAGGAAGCAACACTGATTGACAATCAATTTCACATGCTGTTGTGCAAATGGAATAGACAACAGGTGGAAATTATAGGCAATTAGCAAGACACCCCCAATAAAGGAGTTGTTCTGCAGGTGGTGACCACAGACCACTTCTCAGCTCCTATGCTTTCTGGCTGATGTTTTGGTCACTTTTGAAAGCCCCCAGACGTCATAGAAAGCCAAGAATTTGTGGCAAATGGTAAGCACTGATCCAGATCTGAAATGTTTCCACAAAACCAGGTTGATGCCTAGCTACTCGCAGGGGAGAAATCTAAAAGACCTGTTAGTCAAAACTGACGTGACAGGTTTTCTGATACCCCCACACCCCAGAATTTTCTAAGCCGCAAGAACGGGTGTTACAAGTGCCTGGGATGCATGACCTGTTCATACGATTCAGCATCAAATGGCCGCTTACATGTACCAGCCGTTATGTGATCTATGTCATAGTATGTCCATGCGGATTATACTATGTAGGCAAAACTGAGTGCCAACTCAAGAATAGGCTCACTCAGCATAGATCAGCTATACGGAATGCACCGACATCAGGCGCAAGTGAGCAACCGGTGGCACGACATTTCTTACAATCTAGACATAGTTTATCCAGCTTAAAATACAAGGCAATTGATCATGTGCCAACCTCACGCCGGGGAGGCGATCGGGGTAAGAAGCTTTTACAGCTTGAATCCAGGTGGATTTTTAGGTTGGATTGCTTATCAGAGGTTCCCAAACTGTGTGCCGTGTCTCGCTGGGGTGCCTCAGGACACTTGTAGGGGTGCCCTGGGTTGGTGGTCCAGGACCAATTCAAATTATTCATGGTCAATATAATAGGCAAAACCAGTGCTGGTGGCTGCCAGTCATAAAATATGTGGCCAAACAGAAGCAAATATTGTCCCTCACTACACAACTGACCCTAAGGATGACATATAAACGCGATCTACTTAATGTAATATTTCTTTCTAAATTTCTCAATAAGAAATTTTTGGCCTAGGGGTGCCGTGAAAAAAATTCTGATATTCTAGGGCGCCGTGATTCAAAAAAGTTTGGAAACCATTGGCTTAGCTCCTAAAGGTCTTAATGAAACCTTAGGTTTATCCCATTTTTTTATAAACCGAGTATAGTTATATTAAGCATTAACAAGGATGACATTCTGTCATTTCTAGCCCGAGAAGTGTGGGTTGATATGAACTCCAGCCTCCAGATGGCAGTAGATCCATGTAGAATGTTAGCTTATAATATATGGATGTTAAAAGAAATGTTGCTATTATTCTTAGGACACATTATGAGAATTACGTTTTTTACAGGTCACTGATTAACCTCTTAAAATATTTTCACAGGAGTATTGTCATTTTATAGCACGAAATATATATGCACTTTATCAAAGTTTTTTTTAATGCTTTTTTAACGTTTTCTATATGAATTGTATTTTGCACATTGAATTAGTCCATAGAATGGTTAACTGAAGGGGCACTGTGGTATCCCTGTTTCACTTCACAGAGCTGTCATTTATTCCGTTTGTTCACTGTTTTCTATTACAGTGTGTACCCATGGCAACCGGAGCCGAGCGGGTGATGTCACTTCCGGCGCGACGGGAGACCCGCGACTGGAAGTGCCACTACGGGACGGCGGCAGGGAGCGTGGGGCACACACTGGAGCTGCACAGGAGGGTAAGGGTTTTCTATGTATAAATATCACTGTTATTGCTTTATTTGATTGTCTGAGGAAGGGGAATTATACCCCGAAACGTCACCATTAAATTGGCCCGGTGGGGCTTTTTTCACATACACTGCTGGTTAAAGTCTCTGAGTGCCGCCCTTATAAAGGATACTGTACACAGATGCAAGTCTGCTGGGAGGGCACCGGAGCCAGGTATGCGTAAGACCGGACTGCCAGGGATCTTTTTGTGCATAACACTATATATATATATATATATATATATATATATATATATATATACACACACACACACACACATATACATACTAATATATATATTTACATACATATATATTTTACACATACATATATTTTTCATATATATATATATATATATATATATATTTATTTATTTGTATGTCGAGGGTGCTTGGGGGAGGGGGCCCTACAGATACCATTGTACCAGACCCCAAGATTGCTGTTGCTTGCCCTGACTGTGTGTGGTGTATAGGTGTCTTTTCTTAGTGTGTTTGTTATTAAGGTTTTTATTTTGTTTGTGTTTACTTCTCAAGGGTGCTTGTTATTTCTTTTGTTGATTTTGCTGGAGTAGGTTATTTATTTTTGTAAGCCTTTTGCCGTTTGCTAAATTAGTTGTCTTCCGCTGGTATGTGCATGTTTTTTTGTGTTGGTTTGCTGTGTGTGTTGTATATGTGTCTTTTCTTAGTGTGTTTGGTTATTAAGGGTATTTTTATTTGTGTTTATTTCTCAAGGGTGTGTGTTTTTGTTTTGCATTTGGTGTCCGGATTTGCCATTTTGTTTTACTTTTTGCTGTATTCTACATTTTTGTTCTTCTACTAAGTTTATAAAGGTTTTTTTTAATAAAAATTTAATTTAATGTAAAATTTTACATATTAATTATTTAATGTTCCTCCCCTCTGGTTGTGGAATATTTAGTGATTGAAAACAGCACACGTGTAAGTTGATTGTAGTGATTCAATTAGCTTGTCAACATTTTTCGAACTTTAAATGGTATAAAATTAACACTCTGAAAAATTATATTTGTAGTTGGCTATGGCAGCATATCTCTGTTTTATATGGCCAACCCCAACATGCACATGGTCCTTGAAGGCAAAGGTAGCGTGCAAGGCCTAGGATCTTTCAAACCCGTGTCACCATTTTTGGAATGCCAGATGATGAGGTGGTGCAGCGCTATAGGCTGCCCCCTTATGTTATCCTAGAAACTCTCTCAATAATAGAGAGTGAGCTAGAGAGTAATAATCACTGACACAATTCATTGCTGCATTACACTTTTGCACCTCAGGGTACTTCCAGCATATTGTTGGAGTCCTGGGGAGCGTCTCCCAGGGCTCATTCTCAAGGATCCTGAGGCGCGTAATTGATGCATTCCTTAAAAGAACTAAGCAGTTCATATTAATGCAATTGGACGAGGAGTCCCTAGCTGTGGTGAAGCAGTAATTCTGTGCAATTGCTGGCTTCCCACATGTTATTGGGGTAGTGGATAGGACAGACATTCCACTTGTGGCTCCATCTCATAATGAAATTATCTTTGGGAATAGAAAAATGTTCCATTCTGTGAATGTGCTGGTGGTTTGTGGTTCATCCCTCCAGATCCTTTCCCTGAATGCCCAGTACCCAGGAAGTGCCCATGAATCGGCAAACAGGGATATGGCACAAATTATCCATGTTGGAAGCCCAAGACACATAGCTCTTGGGTGAGTTTGTGGGCCTTCTTGTGTTAAAGGCAAAGTGCTTTGGATATCAAAAAATATTTTTATCTTTTAGGACACAGTGGATATCCTTGCACCCCCTGGCTCATGACTCCTTATAGCACACCAACACCAGTACCACAATCTGCATTTAACTCCACACTTACAGCCACCAGCCAGGTGGTAGAGCGCATGATCGGCCTTTTGAAAGGCCAATTTAGGGTGCTCCACCGCACTGGTAGTGACCTCATGTATTCACTGGAAATGGTTAGTAAGATAGTGGTCATGTGTGCAATACTGCTATAAGGACTCATGTGGCATTGGCCCAAAAAGAAATAATGGCCCCAGAGGATGAGGAGCCAGGGGTTGGCTATTTCTGGGGCTGCAGATGAGAGTCAGAATGTGGACATGCAAATGTGCAACAGATTAGTTGCCCAATATATCAGGTATGTTTGAGTTATGATCACATCAGAATTCTGTGACAATTAGCACATAATATAAATAAAAGTGTTATGCTTTAAAAAATAAAAACTAGAAATAAACCTTTTTGTTAATACTAATTTTAAAAAAAGCCTGACACCCTAAAATTATGAACACTGGGGGTCATTCCGAGTTGATCATAGCTGTGCTAAATGTAGCACAGCTACGATCATGTTCCTAGACATGTGGGGGGATGCCCAGCACAGGGCTAGCACGCCCTGCATGTCTGTCTGCCCCCCGCACAAGTACAAAAGCATCGAACAGCGGTGATGCTTTGTACTTGTTGAGTAACTGCCAGCGCAGCTCTTGCGGCTGACCGGGAGTTACTCGTCACTGCCCCTTATCGCAGCGGCTGTGTGTGACGTCACGCAGCCGCTGCGGGCCGCCCCCCGCACGGTCCGGCCACGCCTGCGCTGGCTGGACCACCCCCAAAATGGCGGACAAATGCCGCCGTGCCACCCCCTCCCGCTCAGCGACCACCTCTGACTGTCAATAAGGCAGAGGCGATCGCTAGGGAATGACGGCGCACTGCGGCGCATGTGCAGTTCCGACCCGATCACTGTGCTGTGATAAAGTGCAGCGAGCGATCGGGTCGGAATGACCCCCAATGTCAACAACGATTGTCTTTGTACCAACAAACTAAAAAAAGCATTGAAAATTGTAAATGTAGCATGACATGTATATTCACACAACATCATTACTGTTGAAATAGTGAATTGTAGTCACCATAGATGTATTTGCATAGGTCATAGTTGTAATGTGATTTTGATACATTTTCCTTCACTATTTCTTTATTATGATGCTGCATATGTGTAGTTTGTTAGCCATGATTCTGTGTCCTAAAGAAAATAAAAAAGTCCTCGACTATTTCTTTTTTCATATAATAAATCCACAATTTTCACTTGCAATGTTCAGTTAATACAGAAGTTCCAAGAACAATAGTAAGTAAATTGCAATGTTAATGTCCATTAAAAGCAATAAAGCTTATTTGTATTTATGTGCATCACAGCTGTCGACCAATCAACAGCAGGCAGACTGTATAAATATTAGCAAATATGATTAATATACCATTGGCATCATGCGAGCTGCCGCTCCTTACTGCTGTAATGGACTGTCACATAGGCCCTTATATATCCACGTGGAGGTTGCACACAGACTGTGTGAGTGTCCATACCATTTGGACCATCGTGCAATTAGAGAGATGGTGGTTGGACCAGCACCGCCAGCCACGTTTGTTGGAGCTACTACGCCAGCAAATACAGCAACGTAAGTAATGCATACTGTAGCATTACCATGGATCTGTGTGCACATGAGTGTTTGTTGTTTGCATCCATAAGTGTGTGTATGTTGTTTAGCCTGTAGACAGTGTTAATGTATGTAGGTATGCATCAATGTTTGTATGCATGTATACAGTATGTGTGTGGGTTGTCTGTTTATTCATTTACAAACAGTGGATACTGTATGACTTACGTACATGTCATTTCTCTGGCAGGGTCCACAGGTTATCCACAGGATAACATTGGGATATGATTAAGCAACAGCAGACTTGCACCAAATGGTCAAAGCTTTTCGGCCTCCCAGCATGCAAAAGATCCTTTAATATTTCCCCGCCTTCTGGCTCAGGCAAAACAGTTTTTTTGTTTAGTGCGGCAGGAGCTGGGCCGTGGTCAAGAGGGCTGCTGTTTTTAGCAGCCCTAAGCTTTCCTATTTTATTTTTATAGTCTTACTATTTGTTTCTTGAGTGATCTTTCTGAAAACTGTCTTATACGTACCTTAGAAAGAGTCACTCCAACAACTCCCCATCGGGTCGCGACAATGTTTACCCACGAGTACAGTGCTGTTTCGGCAGGCATCTGTGTCGGATATACTAGCAGTCTAGTAGATGGTTCCTGGCTGCGGCCTGAGCATGGGGAGACAGTAAGGCATCGTTTCCACTTAGAGGGGGGAATGCAGACATAGCCGCACTGTTTTGGGAAGAGACTACCAAACATTTGCTGACGTGGCTACCACCTAGGTTGCACCAGCGCTAGGCCTTACAGATCATAGTCTCCAGGGGTAGTATGAGGCCGTGAAGTCTAGGCTTGATGTCAGCAGTGGGGTGTCAGGTGATCCCCTGGTCACCCCTCCCCCCCAGTTCATGACCAGTTACCATCCGAGTCTCCCATCATGACCTTTTTTTCCCGCTTCCGTCTGAGACGCTGTGTATCTAAGGGACCCAGTTGCAGCATAGGTGGCTGTGTGGCTGGTGCATCAGTGTTCACTGAAGGTTCACAGAGCAGTGGTGTACACTATTAGCATCTGGATCCACTCAGTGTTCACAAATATATTGATCAGTCCTGGAAGCAGGGTGAGTCTCCCTGTATCCCACTCTACTGAGCCAGGCAATACAGCACTAAGTCTGTATATTCCTCTTGAGTACGAATAGTTGGATAAGTGCCTAATGCATACAAGTCTGATAAATATTTCTGTTGTTTTATTTTGCTATGCATCTGAATACGGTTAAATACTTGAAATGTATCTGTAGTTGATAATGTGCTCATATTGCTTATTATACTAATTTATAACCTGTGACTGATTGCTAGTGTGATTTTTGATTTTACTATAATTCTGTCTATACCTGATCCTCAATGCTGGTGAAAAGTAGGGTAGGGTCGGATTGAATGTATCTTTAACAAACTTAAAGTGATTACAGTCACAAAATTGTGTAGTACACTGTGCAAGTGTTTGATTATTTATCATGTCTAAGAGTGGCAAAGGTGAGGAAAATACACTCATAGCAGCACCAACACTCATATCATGTTTGTCCTGCAAGGCTGGGTTAACCTCTTAGGATCTGGTTCAGGATGGTTTGTGTGCAAATTGTTTTAACTTCACCAAGGTCTCTTGAAAACTACAAGGCAAACACTGGTGCAATTTGATCCTCCATGGGCTATGTTTGCACAGACATTATCCAGTACAGCTGAGCAGATAATTCCAGCTTATGTACCAGGGATAGGTTACACTATTAACTTATACATATAGCATTCCACCTGCAATTTATCACTTCCAGCAGGGGAAGCAGCAGCCTCTCAACAGAAACAGACAGAAAAGTCAGCGGTAAGTAAATCACAGACATGAAACAACATCTTCACAGTCTACACATGTTTCAGATGAGGATTGGTTAGAGGATGAAGACTCATTACGCTCTGGTTCTGCATATGGTCTCAGCTCAGTGGACATATCTAAGTTAACTAATGCAATGAAAACCATTCTATACTTAGAAGAATCAGCAGAGCACATATTAAAATCCAAGGCACCTGTGTTTAAACATCCCAAAACAGTAAGACGGAGTTTCCTGGGTCAGAGCAGCTGCCGGAAATGAAGGAAGAGGCTTGGACTACACTCATTCAAAATTTTGAATTCCTAGGAAATGGAATGCCAATTATCCTCTTCTGGCTGGGATCTGTTTAAAGAGGGAGGTGGCCCCCAAAGTAGATATGCATGTAATTTGATTAGTGCAAAAATCTACATTACCTCTGCCTACATCATCATTAAATGATGTCATGGATAGCAGAGTGGATGGTTTTCGAAAAACCATTTTTTCCCTGTCTAGGGCAATCATTCGACCAGCCATGGTTTCAGCCTGGATGACAAAAGCAGTGGCTGCCTGGGTTGATGCAGTGGAGGAGATCTTTCAATGGCATCTAGAAAGCAAGAATCCCATGTTGAACATATCAAACAGGCAGCAATGTTCTTGGAAGAAGCCGCTTTGGATATAGGTACAATTGCTTCTCAGGCATCAGGTTCAGTAGTAGCCACTTGCAGAGCAGTTCGGTTATGTACATGGAAAGCCGATTCAGAATCCTGAAAGGTTTTGGAGTCTTTACCCTTTATTGGAGATATTCTTTTTGGTAAAGAATTAAACAGTATTTTGAAGTCAGAAGCAGGACTGCAAGAAAGTAAATGAAGTTTCCTCCCACATACAAATTCAAGCCTAAAATTCCAGCTTTTCAGCTCTTTTGGTCTCAAGGGAAAGCAAAAGGAAAAAGTTATGGCAAGCAGTGCCAATACAAGAAGTCTGGTAAGAGTAAAGTATTGGGCTACCAGAGGACCGGCTTCTAAAACTTAAGATAAGCCATCAGCCTAATGGTCCGAGCCTCCACCTGGGGGTTCCCAGGGTGGGAGGCCGACTTTTTCAATTTTCACAGATCTGGCAGCAGTCTACCATAGATGCCTGGGTGCAAGAAGTGGTATGTCACTGTTATGCATTTGCTTTCAAGAAAAACCCTTCTCAAAGGTTTTTTTGTACCAGCCCATCTTTGGCAGTTCGGAAATTGCTTTAATCATTCCAGTTCCTCCTGAACAACAAGGACAGGGTTTCTACTCAAACCTGTTTCCAGTCCAGTAGCCAAATGGGTCCTTCCGGTCCATACTCAATCTAAAAATGCTGAACAAGTACATATGGGTGCCTCAGTTTCATATGGAGACTTTCTATCATTTTGGTCATGGAGCCAGGGGATTTTATGGTGTTCCTGGATATCCAGGATGCTTACCTACATGTTCCTATCGCCCTGTCCCATTAGCATTATTTCAGGTTCACTATCCTTCAACAGCATTTTCAGTTCCAGGCTCTGCCATTCGATTGGCCACAGCCCCCAGCGTTTTTTCCAAAGTTACGGTGGTAATGGTAGATTATCTCCGCCAGCATGGGATAAGAATTTTTCCACACCCGGATGATCTTTTAATCCTGGAACAGTCTCACGAGTTGTATCTTTATCATCTGCAACAGAGTGTCTGCAGAAGCACGGTTGGCTCATAAATTGACTGAAATCATCTCTGGTTCCGTCACAAAAGATGACTCACTTGGGGGCTGTATTGGTTTTGCGTCTTCAGGAGAGTAATTTTACCTCTGAACAAAATATACAAAGTTCAGTCAAGGATTCAGGAGCTGCTACACAGTCGGAAGGTTTCCATTCAAGCAGCAATGCGTGTTATGGAATTGATGCTGTCAACATTCGACACGGTACAGTATGCTCAGTTCCATTCGAGACCTCTGTAACATCTGATCCTTACCAAATGGAATGGGTTTCATCAGACATTAAAAACACAGACTATGGTCCTTACTCTGAAAGTAAGGAGGTCATTTGCCTGGTGGCTAGAAACATCCCGTCTGGACAAAGAGAAACCCTTTTGGATATCAGATTGTAAAATTCTGACAACAGATGCCAGTCTTCAGGGCTGGGGAGCGGTGTCAGGATGTAGTTTTTTCCAGGGACAGTGGACCAAGGAAGAAAGTTGCCTGCCAATAAATATATTGGAACTCCGGGCCATATAGATATAGATATATAGTGCTGATGCAGGCAAAGGACATCCTGCCAGATAAACCAGTTCAGATCCGCTCGGACAATGCAATAGCATACCTCAACCATCAGGGAGGGACGCACAGCCAGAAAGCAATGAAGGAGGCAAGTCACATGTTTCAGTGAGCAGAACTTCATCTTCCAGACTTGGCCGCAGTGTTTGTTCTGGGAGTCCTAAACTGGGAAGCAGATTTTCTCAGTCGACACACCATTCATGCAAATGAATGGCTCTACACCCAGAGGTCTTTCTGACCCTGGTCGACAGGTGGGGTTTGCCAGAGATAGATCTCATGGCATCAGAGCCGGATTAAGACCATGAGGGGCCCGGGGTACTTTAGACAGTGGGGCCCCTATTGAAGAGAGGGGTGGGGGGCACACCTATTAACGGGGCCTAATGCCCACCATGCGCCCTTGGGCCCGACTATAAATGGCCACGGGCCGAGAGGGCCAGACTACATACCCACAGGCCGGGAGGGCCTGACTGTACCTACGGGCCTAGTGCCCGATCCCTAAAGGTCTAGGGAGGAAAGGAAGGGGGGGGGGGGGGGTGAGATCAGCCTCACCTGGTCCGGGTCATCTTCTATCAGGAGCACGGCGTCTTCCGGCCTATTCAGCGGCCACCGGAGTTCTTCTCCCTCCGTCCGGCTCTTCACTGCTCTTCAGCGCGGCCTCCCTCTTCGGCTCCCGCCCCGTGTCTTCTGCGCTCTTCCGCACGGTCGTCTTCTTCGGCTCCCGCCCGGCGTCTGCCTTCAGATGCCGGGGGCGGGGCCTATGACGGCCGGCGCCCCGCGAGCCGTGACTGGCTCGCAGACGGCTGCGGATTTGAACTCCCGCTGCCAGCGCTTCAGATTGGCTGCCAAAACGGCGCCAAGTTTGAAGCGCCGCTGCCCGTCGCCACTTCCAGTCTGGTGCAGGGAAACACCTGGTCCCTGCACCGGACACCCGCCGTTTACTGACAGGCGCTGGGGACAGACACACTGCCCCAGCGCCGGCCACCGCTGTACTCTGCAGGGGACGCAGATCCCCTGCACCCTGCTGCTCTGATGTGCCCTGGAACACAGGGCACATCTCTACAGCAGTGGCAAATGCAGGATTTCCATGGGGGGGTTTCCGTACATGTATGTATGTATGTATGTACGGGCCCCGAAACGTTGATATGCTGTGACTTTGCATCATTACAATTTTTTGACAAATCTCTGAGTGCTCCTGCCTTTTTTACTGGTATTACAATTAATTATAGAGGGCACCTCAGTATCATTTTGTGTCAGGAGTGCCAGACCGCCATACATACACGTACTGTAGCATACTTACAAAATCAGCATACACACACTATACATGCACACAGCATAGATGCATACACAGTCTACAGCACACATACATACACAGTATACATGCACACAGCATACATAAACACAGTGTACAGTATACATGCACACAGCATACATACATATATACATACAGCCACACACACAGTATACATGCACACAGCATATATACATACATCCACAGTATAAATGCATACATACATAATATACATGCAAAAAGCATACATACACAAACAAACAGTATACACACACCATTAAAATGAAGCACAGCCATCCACATATCACTCACACTGCTGCAGTAATAGGAACAGTATTTCACTTACCCAGCCAGCATATTTTATTACAGACCACTGGCTCACCCCCGAGATATGTGACAAGCACCTTGAGTCAGGGAAAGCATTATACACAGCTACTGCCTGTCCTGCCCAGTGCCCTCACCAGGCTCTGTCTCTCTCAATAACCCACATCCTGCCTGGGAGGAGCTGCGCGCTGTCACTGCGGCTCCCCCTACAGGAACCCAGCAGCCAACTTCATTCACTGGTAGTGTGTGCAGCTGTGTGTGCAGCATGCCTGAGCTCCTCCTTACTGTGTACACACACACACGAAAAAAATCGGTAGGCAGCGCCGATGGATCGGCGTCCAGGGGGGGGGTTCTAGGTACTCAGAAACCCCCCCCCCCCCCCCCCCCCCTGCGTGCGTACAGCACCACAAATTGGATCGGAAGAGAGATCCAATCTGTGGTGTGGCAGGGGGCCCTTTTGGAAAGGGGGGCCCGGGGGTACGTGTCCCCGGGACCCCCCACCCCCCCTTAATCCGGCTCTGCATGGCATACCATCAGAACAACAAAGTTCCTGCATACAGGTCAAGAACAAACAAGCAATCTTTGTGGAACTACATGGATCGTACCAGTGCTATCAGACAGACATTCTCTTTGTTCTCTATGGGTTTCACAAGAGAGAATGGCCTACTGAAAACCAGACACTGGCGGGGTGGCTTCGAATGATGATTTCAGAAGCATAGTCTCAAGCCGATCTCCCTGTTCTGGATAATGTATCTGCTCACTCTACTCGTAAGGTAGGTCCATCATGGGCAGCACAACATGATGCTTCAGCAGAACAAATATGCAAGGCAGGCACATGGTCTTCAATTAACACATTCATTACACATTGTCATGGATACCTTTGCTTCTCAAGACGCTGAATTCGGGAAAAGGATTCTCCTGTCAGGAGCGTCCCCACCACTAAATTGCTTTGGTACATCCCAATGTTATCCTGTGGATAACCTGTGTACCCTGCCATAGAACTATAGATTGTTGTAAGTTTCCATTGATAATGCCATTTCTCAGAACCCACTGGGATCACACCCTGACGCACCGGATTTGAGGATCCTTTTCCACACTAACCTCTTCCTTCTTGTACGGAAGGGTGTGCATGTGTTTTCTTCTCACCTGATTAAGACTCTCTATGACGCTACTACCTTGAGCTTTGGGAAGGGTAATTTGCCTGAGGCAGGGATATATGCAGTGGCGTAACTACTGCCCCCGCAGTCCTCGCGGTGGCTTGGGGGCGAGGGGCTGCGGGGGCGCCACTGACTTTGCACAGATTGACATGCGGACGAGCGTCCGCATGTCAATCTGCGGTCTCCCTCCCTGCTGTAAGGACTTGGAGGGACACGGAGCGCATAGCGCGTGTCTCCTGTGTCCCTCCTGGCTCTACCCCGGCCGGTCTAAGTGCCGTTCGTGAGCTCTGATTGGCTCACGAACCGGCACTTCCTTTATTAGACTTGCCGGGGGAGAGCCAGGAGGGACACAGGAGAGACGCGCTATGCGCTCATTGTCCCTCCAACACAAAGTTGCGGGGGGGAGAGGAGAGCAGGCACTGGGCGCATATACCTGGCACTGGGGGCATATACCTGGCACTGTGGGGGAAGATCTGGCACTGGGGGCATATACCTGGCACTGTGGGGGTAGATCTGGCACTGGGGGCATATACCTGGCACTGTGGGGGTAGATCTGGCACTGGGGGCATATACCTGGCACTGTGGGGGAAGATCTGGCACTGGGGGCATATACCTGGCACTGGGGGCATATACCTGGCACTGTGGGGGTAGATCTGGCACTGGGGGCATATACCTGGCACTGGGGGCATATACCTGGCACTGTGGGGGAAGATCTGGCACTGTGGGGGAAGATCTGGCACTGGGGGCATATACCTGGCACTGGGGGCATATACCTGGCACTGTGGGGGTAGATCTGGCACTGGGGGCATATACCTGGCACTGGGGGCATATACCTGGCACTGTGGGGGAAGATCTGGCACTGGGGGCATATACCTGGCACTGGGGGCATATACCTGGCACTGTGGGGGAAGATCTGGCACTGGGGGCATATACCTGGCACTGTGGGGGAATATCTGGCACTGGGGGCATATACTTGGCACTGTGGGGGAATATCTGGCACAGGGGGCATATACCTGGCACTGTGGGGGAATATTTGGCACTGGGGGTAGCAGGCACTGAGGGGGCATATGTGGCACTGTGGGGGAAGATCTGGCACTGGGGGCATATACCTGGCACTGGGGGCATATACCTGGCACTGTGGGGGAAGATCTGGCACTGGGGGCATATACCTGGCACTGGGGGCATATACCTGGCACTGTGGGGGAAGATCTGGCACTGGGGGCATATACCTGACACTGTGGGGGAAGATCTGGCACTGGGGGCATATACCTGGCACTGTGGGGGAGCAGGCACTGAGGGGGCATATGTGGCACTGTGGAGGAATATTTGGCACTGGGGGTAGCAGGCACTGAGGGGGTATATGTGGCACTGGGGGAGGGGTATATTTGGCACTGGGTGCATGTACCTGGCACTGGGGGCATATACCTGGCACTGGGGGCATATACCTGGCACTGGGGGCATATGTGGCACTGGGAGCACGGCACTAGCAACAAGCACTACCCCCTAGCAATGAGCATGACACCCAGTGCATGAAACCCCTGGCAACGAGCATGACACCCTGAGCATGAAAACCCCTGGCACCATGCATGGAACCAAGAGCATGAAATCCCTGGCAACGAGCAGGTAATTTAAAAGTAATTAGAAGCCTTACTGTAGAACTTAATGTGTAATGGGCATTACGGTGTGTGGCATAATGTATCACGGACATTGCGGTATGTGTCATAATGTGTCGGGCATTACGGTGTGTTGTATACTATATCACGGGCATTGTGGTATGTGGTATAATGTCTCAGGATCATTGTGGTGTGTGTCATACTGTGTCACAGACATTGTATGTGCTATAATGTATCAGGGGCATTGCAGTGTGTAGCATAATGTATAACGGGCATTGCGATTCCTGTCATAATGTGTCACAGGCATTACGGTGTGTGGCATAATGTGTCGGGGGCATTACAGTGTGTGCATATTGTGTCATGTGCATTGTTGTGTGTGGCATAATGTCTAAGGGCCATTGCAGTATGTGGAATAATGTATACTGGGCATTACTATAAGGAGGAAAAATGACAAATAATGTAAGGGGCATGAATCAGGATTATTTTTCTTTCCTGTGGTGGCTAACGTCAGGGCGTGCAGGTTGCAAAACTGGGGTATAAGGTAGTCTTTTCCTGCAATACCACGCCCCTTTACGCGAAGCCACGCCCATTTTAACGAAGCCACACACCCTTTTTGACGGCGCGCACATATTTGTCCCTCTGCTAATGCCAATTATGGGGGGTATGGGGGGGGGGCGCCGAAGGATTTTTTGGCTTGGGGGAGGAAAATTTCTAGTTACGTCACTGGATATATGGCTGAGGCCATTGCATGCTGGAAGGCCAAAAAGCTTTGAGCATTTGGGATATGATCAAGCGACAGCAGATTTGCACCAGTCTGTTCCTGTGGACTTAAGAACTTACCGTTTATATCGGTAGTTCTCCTAACATAATGTACATATTTTTATTTTATAAAAGTGTTTCTTTTATCCATAAAGAAAAGGTTAATAATGTGTATTAAATGGTAAAACAAAACAAAAAGGGATATTTTGTGCATTATAGCAAAAAAAACAAAAAAAAAAAACAAGCTTCTTAATGCTATTTTAAAACAGTTTCTTTTTAGAGAGAGCATAAAGGAGGAGTGGGAGGTCACAACCATCACATCTGTCTAAACCCGCCCCCATCAAACTCCATCCTACCTCAAGCTCCCTACCTCCATCCCCCCTCAATCTTTAACCCACTCTCAGCCTCCCTCTCCCATCCCCCACTCAAGCTCCATCCACTCATGACTTGCCATACCCCTCTCAAACTGATCCTCCTTCCCCCATCCAACCTCCCACCCCCTTTCAAGCCACAGAAGGAATGCAGCCAGCACCAGAAGAGGATGAGTGGGTGGCTATGGCCAAAAGGAAACATAAAATTAGAATTGAATGTAGCTTTATTATTTTATTTTTAATATACTACAACACACGTCTTCAACCTGTGTCCCTCAGCGGCTGAGGAACTGCACATCCCAGCATTCCCTGCCACAGTTGTGCTATTAACGGATGCTATCACTGAGGCAGGGCATGCTGGGATGTGTAGTTCCACAGCAGCTGGAGGTATACCGGTTGAATACACATGTACTGCAACAGATAACATTAAAACATTCATTTGTTAGAAAACTAGGTCATACCAGACAGAGGTAGGACACTGGAAAATGGTGAAAAATGGTCAGACAAATTTGTTTGAACAACTATTTTTGTCCATTTTCCTGGGTTTGGGATTAAACAGTTGATTGTGATTTGCCCTCATACATTACTAGATAAGGGGAGATATGTTTATTTATGAAATATGTATGCTAACAATTGTTTGTAGATATGAGTAAAGGTGCATACACACGGAGAGATTTTGACTATGAGAGATTTTGACTAACTTTTCCCTTGAACTGGCAGTAGGAGATTTTGACTAACTTTACCAGAGATTTTGTCTAACTATGCAAGAGATTTTGGCTATGGGAGATTTTGGCTATGGGAGATTTTGACTATCTCATTTAAATAAGGGGATGAGTGTCATATATAGGACGATTTTACAGGGTGGCTGGTATTTAAATAGCTAAAAGTTAAAAAAATAATTTGCGTGGGGTCCCCCCTCCTATGTAAAACCAGCCTCGGGCTCTTTGAGCCAGTCCTGGTTGTTAAAATACAGAGGAAAAAATGAGTAGGGTTCCCCCATATTTAGACAACCAGCACCGGGCTCTGCGTCCGGTCCTGGTTTAAAAAATACGGGGGACAAAAGACATAGGGGTCCCCCGTATTTTTCAAACCAGCACCGGGCTCCACTAGCCAGGGAGATAATGCCACAGCCGGGGGACACTTTTATATTGGTCCCTGCGGCCGTGCCATTACCCCCCCAACTAGTCACCCCTGGCCGGGGTACACTGGAGGAGTGAGGACCCCTTAAATCAAGGGGTCCCCCCCTCCAGCCACCCAAGGGCCAGGGGTGAAGCCCGAGGCTGTCCCCCCCATCCGTGGGCGGTGGATGGGAGGCGGATAGCCTTTCAATAGTAATATTGTTCTTTACAGGTGGCCTACAGGTCCCAGCAAGCCTGCCCCAGCATGCTGGCACTTGGAGAACCACAAGTGCCAGCATGCCCGGACATAAAGGGCCCGCTGGCACCTGTAGTCCACCTGTAAAGAAAATATTGGAAAAAAAAACACGACACATTCTTTAAAAAATCCTTTATTAAACTGGGTCTTCACCTGGGAGGCGGCGGCCTTTAAGCTCTTTTGCATGGCCGCCGCCTTCCCAGGACTTCCAGCATCTTCACCTGGTGGGCGGCAGCTGCTAAGCTCTTTTGCATAGCCGCCGCCCATCCAGGACTTCCACGGCGTCTTCAGTCTTCAGGAGCTCGTCTCCGCTCCTCCTCCGCCGTCGGACTGAAAGCCGCTGCCTCGCGCTGACTTATATAAGTCAGCGGGAGGGGGCGGGGCGATGACGCGACGAGCCGTGATTGGCTCGCGGTGGCCATCTTGAATTTCAAAAATGACGCTGAGGCGCCATTTTTGAAACTGGTACCGCTCCGCTGCCAAACTCTGCAAGATAAAGGTAAATTTCCCCCGCCCGCACCGCCGCCGCCCGCACCGCAACCCGCCGTCGCCCATACCGCCACCGCAACCCGCCGCCGCCCGCACCACCGCCGCCTGCAACATCGCTATCGCTGGGAAAAATCGCTGGCCTCTTAAAGTATTAGCGATTTTGACTAACTTTTGCAGCGACATAGCCAAAATTGACTTGCCTGCACTGACTATTTTTCCCAGCGATAGCGACCTAGCGGGGACGTGCATCGCTATCGCTGCCTGTATACACACTGAGCGATCTGCACTAACTTTCTGAGCGATTTTGATTATATAGTCAAAATCGCTCAGTTATATCGCTCCGTGTGTATGCACCTTAAATTTTTATTGGTAAAAAAAAAAGTGTAGCATATGTGAAGACCAACATGTGAAGTTGATACGCACACAATGACGTTGTGTGTTTGAAATCTGCTTTGCAGAGGCATTCGTAATAGGTTCTAGTGATGAGGTTTTTCTGAATACTGTATGTTGTTATTATGTTTGTAATTTATTTTTCACATTCTTCCCCACTTACTACAGACCCTGAAGTTGGAAATCTAAACCAGATGCTATATAGATACTAGTCACACAGGTTAATTCATATCAAATGGATGTACCCCCATATATTGTTATCATGACGTATTGGTAATATACAGAAATGTGTTTGGAGGGTGCTACCACAGGCAAAATAGATCAACAAGAGAAAAAGAGAGAGAGGTTCAGATTGCCCTATAGTGGTGCACACAATTATGTATTAAAATATAACTTTTATTATAATGTACTAAAACCAGCAAATTTTAATAAAGAATAGTGTACATAAGAAAGAAATGGTGTTTAAAATAAGAAGCTGTGCACTAGATGTCACTGGATTGCCTTGTATAATGTTATTTATATGTAGTCAAGAGTGTACTAGAAGTGTGTGACTCATATAAACACATCCAATATTTGTGACTCATTCACACTTTCATTTTCTTCTAGCCTTAGTGGAATTCCTAAATTCTTATTTTTAATCCCTCCCAGGATTAAAATATAACACCATTAGAAGAAGCAGGATTCCAGATGTCGTTCTGAACAGTATTGTAACCCCAATTAATATCACTTGCTGTGTGCAGTATTTATAATAAATGGATCAAACAAATGTGTATGTTGTTGTTCTATTCCACTAGGGCTCACAATAAGTGTCCAGATTATGTTATAAGCTCTTATCACAAATGTGTACTCCTGAGCTTCATGAGTGGTGTTGTAACCAGGGCTGTTTCTAGCCAATTTGGCTCCCAGTGCGAGATTTAAAAATGCGCCCCCCCATGACATAAAAAAATGTCCCACCCCACACCTAGATAAAAAATAAACTTGCGCGCGCACCCGACAAGGGGACGTGGCCTCATCTAAATGGGTGTGGCCTCATCTAAATGGCCATGGCTTGTCTGAAAAGACTACCTCACAATCCAGTTTTTGACCCTGCTCCAACAGATCACGACCACCACAGGAAAAAAAAATTCTACCATATTAAGCCCCACACAGTAATGCCCCCTGCACCATATTATACCAAACACCGCAATGCCCTTGATACATTAAATCCCCACACTACGGCAGGCAAGATTCCCTATTTCACACATTACGGCAGGTGACCCCATTTTACACATTGAGAGAGAGAGAGAACTTACAGAGGCAATTACCGCTCTTCGGCCCGCCTCACCAGTCGCTCCTCGCGCCGGCCTTTCCCTCTTCCTAACTTGGATCCCCTTCTGTACTCCGCTCGGGGGGGGGGGGGGGGGGGGGGGAGTTTCGCGGAGTGACGGGGTTGCGTCGTGACGTAATGGCGCAACCGCATCATTCCGTGAAACTCCGCCCCCGAGCGAGTTACTCGGGGAGAAATAGGAAGGGGAAGCAGGGAGCCACAGTTAGTGCCGCGGCGGGCGCCCAGTGCGGTTGCACTGCTCGCCTGCCCCAAGAAACGGCCCTGGTTGTAACCATTGAGAGAGAAACATTTAAACACTCGGATACAACTGTATCTTCTGCAAGAGAAACGGCACCTGTCAGTTCAAGGATTGAATTCCTAACAGTATCAATTCTTTCAAATGTAGCAAGGGATAGATACAATTACCCCCAGTCTCACTGCTACATTACATAGGCTCTTCCAGAGCTGCAATAATTGCTGACTGTGAATAATCTCTTATCAAAGTGCTGTTTAGTGTCACATTCTTTCCCTCAGAATTATTATATGCCCATAAGTATTTGTGATCCATATGAAATCATTTCTATTTGTCTTTATTTCTCTGTGTTGTACCTGAAAATAATAAAGGCTCACCCCGATCTTATCTATATATAAGCTTATTTATGGATCACACACTATTCCTATCTGCCTTCTGACATGACCCAGGAGTGTGTATACAGCAAAAATAAAGCTTTCCACCATTATACAGTAATCCTGATTCCCTAGTATGTTCGGCACCTTATGATTTTTTTTATTCAGCAAATTTCACAATCTCTGTGATCATATATCATATGCTGTAAATACAGTAGGTCCGTGATAACTATGAAATCATTATATTGGTCAATCATATCCTTAATGACCTGACACGTATTTAATTCTATGATCAGTAATATCTGATATATACACGTGTATACATTTAATGACTGAGGTTTGTGATAATACTTGTAGGGCTTTCTCAATAAAGTATTTTTTCAGGTACACAGGATGGATCAAGCATGATGTAATTCCATCAGAATAGACCATCACATTCCCTTTATTTGGGTTCCATAAGCATGAGCACACAGATGTTGGTGTGAGTATAGTTACACCCTAGTACATAGCCTTATGGACAATAGCTTAAATCAGTTCACAGCACACCGTGTGTTTTTGCACAGTGAGCATTAGGGTATATCATAAATTTAAGATTCAGCTGCTTCCTACAATTCGTCTGTAATCCCTGCAGCATGCAGGGGATTATTATTATCCTTTATTTATATGGCGCCACAAGGGTTCCACAGCGCCCAATTACAGAGTACATAAACAAATAATCAGACAGGAAAACAGCAACTTACAGTTGACGACAATATAGGACAAGTACAGGGTAAATAAACATAGCTACATCAGCAGATGACACTGGAATAAGTATCAGGTGGCAGAAGACTGCTGGATTTGGTGCAGCTGAAGATTATTAAAGTAAGAAAGGATAAGCACATGAGGGAAGAGGGCCCTGCTCGTGAGAGCTTACATTCTAAAGGGGAGGGGTAGACAGACAGGTGTGAGACAGATGGGGTACATAGAGAGCGTGGAACAGAGGTTTAGGATGAGATTTGGCTGGGTTTAGTGAAGAAGTGGGTCTTGAGAGCCCGTTTGAAGTTTTGTGGAGAGTCTGAGGGGGAGAGGTAGGGAATTCCAGAGAAGTGGTGCAGCACATGAAAAATCTTGGAGGTGGGAGGAAGTAATCCATAGGCAGGAGAGTCAGCGAGCATTAGCAGAGCGAAGAGGACGTGTGGGAGTGTAAAGGGAGATAAGGTCAGAGATGTAGATGGGAGAGGAGTGGGTGAGGGCTTTGTAAGCGAGTGTGAGAAGCTTGAAATGGATTCTGAAAGGGAAGGGGAGCCAGTGAAGGTCTAGTAAGAGAGGAGAGGTGGACGTAGTGCGTTTGGTGTGAAAAATGAGCCAGGCAGCAGCATTGAGGATAGATTGGAGTGGAGAGAGGTATTTGTCAGGAATGCCAGTCAGGAGGAGATTACAGTAGTCCAGTCTGGAGATGACCAGTGAGTGGATAAGAGTCTTAGTAGCATCCTGGGTCAGAAAGGGTCTGATCCTGGAAATATATTTTAGATGAAAACGGCAGGTTTGTGAGAGGTGCTGAATGTGTGGTTTGAGGGAGAAGTCAAGGATTACTCCAAGACAGTGCACTTGGGGGGGTAGGAGATAGTAGTGCCATCAATAGATAATGAGATTGTAGGAGGTGAGGTTATGCGGGAGGGAGGGAAGATGATCAGCTCGGTCTTAGACATGTTAAGTTTAAGGGTGTGTACACACGGTGAGATTCGGACTTATCCGATTCTCACTGTGCGATGGGGGGCCGGGTCGGCACTTAGCCAGTATCGCAAGCACATAATGAGTGCTTGCGATCCTGGTTCTGTGCGATTTTGGCTAAGTGTCAATCCTGACTATCTCTTCTATAGAGATAGTCAGGATTGACTTGCCTGCACAGCCTATTTTTTCGGCCGGGGCCACGCATCGGATCGGGATCACAAGGTGACTGTCACCTTGTGATCTGCACTATCTTTTCTTCCGATTCTGACTATATAGTCAGAATCAGAAGAAAAGATCTTACCATGTGTACACACCTTAAGAAAGCACTGGGACATCCAGGAAGAGATAGCAGAGAGACAGTTGGAGATACGAGTGAGGAGAGCAGGGAAGAGGTCTGGAGAGGAAAGATAAATTTGAGTGTCATCAGCATAGAGATGATATTGGAAACCAAAAGAACTAATGATCTTACCTAGTGAGGACTCAGAGAGAGAAGAGGACCAAGGACAGAACCTTGGGGTACCCCTACAGTTAGTGGAAGTGAGGGGGAGGTGGAGTCAGGAGAGGAGACAGAGAATGAACGGTCAGAAAGGTAGGACGACAACCAAGAGAGGGCAGTGTCACGCAGACCAATGGAGTGAAGGATTTGCAGTAGGAGAGGATGGTCCACAGTGTCAAAAGCAGCAGAGAGATCAAGTAGAATAAGCAGAGAGTAGTGTCCCTTAGATTTAGCAGCATGGAGGTCATTGCATACTTTTGTAAGGGCAGTTTCAGTGGAGTGGAGAGGACGGAAGCCAGACTGGAATGGGTCAAGCAGTGAGTGTGAGGAAAGGAAGTAAGGTGGTTGTAGACAATACGCTCAAAGAGTTTGGAGGCAAAAGGGAGGAGAGAGATGGGTCGGTAGTTGGAGAGAGTGTTTGGATCAAGGGTAGGTTTTTTAAGAATAGGAGAGATGAGTGCGTGCTTGAAGGCAGAGGGGACAGTGCCTGATATGAGAGAGAGAGAGATTGAGAAGGTGGGAAAGATGGGAACAAGCAGAAGAAGAGAGGTAGCAGAGGAGGCGGGAGGGAATAGAGTCAAGTGGGGAGGTGGTGAGGGGACAGGAACGAATGAGGGCCATGACTTCCTCTCCAGATGCATGGGAGAAAGATAACAGAGTTGGTGCGAGGGATGGGGAGGGTTGGTAAGGGATGGGAGAAAGCTGGTTACCGATTGTCTGGTGTGATGTCCTGACGTATGGAGTTAATTTTGGATGTGAAGTAAGTGGCAAAGTCAAGAGCAGAGTGAGGAAGGGAGACGAGGTGGAGGTGGGCAGAGGAGTGAGTTGAGAGTGGCAAAGAGGTGCCGGGGGTTGGAAGACTGGGAGGAGATGAGGTTCTTGAAGTATGACTGTTTAGAAAGAGAAAGGGCAGCACTGAAGGATGAGAGCATAAGTTTGAAATGGAGGAAGTCTGCCTTAGAGCGGGATGAGACACACTTGACTTATATATGTATACACAATCCTCCCTAATCTATCTTCATAACTGCATAATCCAGTGACTATCTAAAGTGCGCAGCTAGCCAGATGCACGCTTCGCTGTTTGCTTCATCATGCTTGATCCATCCTGTGTACCTGAAAAAATACTTGTAGGGCTTTCTCAAAGTATTATCACAAACATCATCAGTCATTAAATGTATACACGTGTATATATCAGATATTACTGATCATAGAATTAAATGTGTCAGGTCATTAAGGATATGATTGACCAATATAATGATTTCATAGTTATCACGGACCTATTTACAGCATATGATATATGATCACATAGATTGTGAAATTTGCGGAATAGAAAATCATAAGGTGCCGAACATACTAGGGAATCAGGATTATAATGGTGGAAAGCTTTATTTTTGCTGTATACACACTACTGGGTCATGTCAGAAGAAAGATAGGAATAGTGCGTGATCCATAAATAAGCTTATATATAGATAAGAACGGGGTGAGCCTTTATTATTTTCAGGTACAACACAGAGAAATAAAGACAAATAGAAATGATTTCATATGGATCACAAATACTTATGGGCATATAATAATTCTGAGGGAAAGAATGTGACACTAAACAGCACTTTGATAAGAGATTATTCACCGTCAGCAATTATTGCAGCTCTGGAAGAGCCTATGTAATGTAGCAGTGAGACTGGGGGTAATTGTATCTATCACTTGCTACATTTGAAAGAATTGATACTGTTAGGAATTCAATCCTTGAACTGACAGGTGCTGTTTCTCTTGCAGAAGATACAGTTGTATCCGATAGAGATGAGCGCCTGAAATTTTTCGGGTTTTGGGTTCGGTTCCGCGGCCGTGTTTTGGGTTCGAACGCGTTTTGGCAAAACCTCACCGAATTATTTTTGTCGGATTCGGGTGTGTTTTGGATTCGGGTGTTTTTTTCCAAAAACACTAAAAAACAGCTTAAATCATAGAATTTGGGGGTCATTTTGATCCCAAAGTATTATTAACCTCAAAAACCATAATTTACACTCATTTTCAGTCTATTCTGAATACCTCACACCTCACAATATTATTTTTAGTCCTAAAATTTGCACCGAGGTCGCTGTGTGAGTAAGATAAGCGACCCTAGTGGCCGACACAAACACCGGGCCCATCTAGGAGTGGCACTGCAGTGTCACGCAGGATGTCCCTTCCAAAAAACCCTCCCCAAACAGCACATGACGCAAAGAAAAAAAGAGGCGCAATGAGGTAGCTGTGTGAGTAAGATTAGCGACCCTAGTGGCCGACACAAACACCGGGCCCATCTAGGAGTGGCACTGCAGTGTCACGCAGGATGGCCCTTCCAAAAAACCCTCCCCAAACAGCACATGACGCAAAGAAAAAAAGAGGCGCAATGAGGTAGCTGACTGTGTGAGTAAGATTAGCGACCCTAGTGGCCGACACAAACACCGGGCCCATCTAGGAGTGGCACTGCAGTGTCACGCAGGATGTCCCTTCCAAAAAACCCTCCCCAATCAGCACATGATGCAAAGAAAAAGAAAAGAAAAAAGGAGGTGCAAGATGGAATTATCCTTGGGCCCTCCCACCCACCCTTATGTTGTATAAACAAAACAGGACATGCACACTTTAACCAACCCATCATTTCAGTGACAGGGTCTGCCACACGACTGTGACTGATATGACGGGTTGGTTTGGACCCCCCCAAAAAAGAAGCAATTAATCTCTCCTTGCACAAACTGGCTCTACAGAGGCAAGATGTCCACCTCATCTTCACCCTCCGATATATCACCGTGTACATCCCCCTCCTCACAGATTATCAATTCGTCCCCACTGGAATCCACCATCTCAGCTCCCTGTGTACTTTGTGGAGGCAATTGCTGCTGGTCAATGTCTCCGCGGAGGAATTGATTATAATTCATTTTAATGAACATCATCTTCTCCACATTTTCTGGATGTAACCTCGTACGCCGATTGCTGACAAGGTGAGCGGCGGCACTAAACACTCTTTCGGAGTACACACTTGTGGGAGGGCAACTTAGGTAGAATAAAGCCAGTTTGTGCAAGGGCCTCCAAATTGCCTCTTTTTCCTGCCAGTATAAGTACGGACTGTGTGACGTGCCTACTTGGATGCGGTCACTCATATAATCCTCCACCATTCTATCAATGTTGAGAGAATCATATGCAGTGACAGTAGACGACATGTCCGTAATCGTTGTCAGGTCCTTCAGTCCGGACCAGATGTCAGCATCAGCAGTCGCTCCAGACTGCCCTGCATCACCGCCAGCGGGTGGGCTCGGAATTCTGAGCCTTTTCCTCGCACCCCCAGTTGCGGGAGAATGTGAAGGAGGAGATGTTGACAGGTCGCGTTCCGCTTGACTTGACAATTTTGTCACCAGCAGGTCTTTCAACCCCAGCAGACCTGTGTCTGCCGGAAAGAGAGATCCAAGGTAGGCTTTAAATCTAGGATCGAGCACGGTGGCCAAAATGTAGTGCTCTGATTTCAACAGATTGACCACCCGTGAATCCTTGTTAAGCGAATTAAGGGCTGCATCCACAAGTCCCACATGCCTAGCGGAATCGCTCCGTGTTAGCTCCTTCTTCAATGCCTCCAGCTTCTTCTGCAAAAGCCTGATGAGGGGAATGACCTGACTCAGGCTGGCAGTGTCTGAACTGACTTCACGTGTGGCAAGTTCAAAGGGCATCAGAACCTTGCACAACGTTGAAATCATTCTCCACTGCACTTGAGACAGGTGCATTCCATCTCCTATATCGTGCTCAATTGTATAGGCTTGAATGGCCTTTTGCTGCTCCTCCAACCTCTGAAGCATATAGAGGGTTGAATTCCACCTCGTTACCACTTCTTGCTTCAGATGATGGCAGGGCAGGTTCAGTAGTTTTTGGTGGTGCTCCAGTCTTCTGTACGTGGTGCCTGTACGCCGAAAGTGTCCCGCAATTCTTCTGGCCACCGACAGCATCTCTTGCACACCCCTGTCGTTTTTTAAAAAATTCTGCACCACCAAATTCAAGGTATGTGCAAAACATGGGACGTGCTGGAATTTGCCCATATTTAATGCACACACAATATTGCTGGCGTTGTCCGATGCCACAAATCCACAGGAGAGTCCAATTGGGGTAAGCCATTCCGCGATGATCTTCCTCAGTTGCCGTAAGAGGTTTTCAGCTGTGTGCGTATTCTGGAAAGCGGTGATACAAAGCGTAGCCTGCCTAGGAAAGAGTTGGCGTTTGCGAGATGCTGCTACTGGTGCCGCCGCTGCTGTTCTTGCGGCGGGAGTCCATACATCTACCCAGTGGGCTGTCACAGTCATATAGTCCTGACCCTGCCCTGCTCCACATGTCCGTGGTTAAGTGGACATTGGGTACAACTGCATTTTTTAGGACACTGGTGAGTCTTTTTCTGACGTCCGTGTACATTCTCGGTATCGCCTGCCTAGAGAAGTGGAACCTAGATGGTATTTGGTAACGGGGGCACACTGCCTCAATAAATTGTCTAGTTCCCTGTGAACTAACGGCGGATACCGGACGCACGTCTAACACCAACATAGTTGTCAAGGACTCAGTTATCCGCTTTGCAGTAGGATGACTGCTGTGATATTTCATCTTCCTCGCAAAGGACTGTTGAACAGTCAATTGCTTACTGGAAGTAGTACAAGTGGGCTTACGACTTCCCCTCTGGGATGACCATCGACTCCCAGCGGCAACAACAGCAGCGCCAGCAGCAGTAGGCGTTACACGCAAGGATGCATCGGAGGAATCCCAGGCAGGAGAGGACTCGTCAGACTTGCCAGTGACATGGCCTGCAGGACTATTGGCATTCCTGGGGAAGGAGGAAATTGACACTGAGGGAGTTGGTGGGGTGGTTTGCGTGAGCTTGGTTACAAGAGGAAGGGATTTACTGGTCAGTGGACTGCTTCCGCTGTCACCCAAAGTTTTTGAACTTGTCACTGACTTATTATGAATGCGCTGCAGGTGACGTATAAGGGAGGATGTTCCGAGGTGGTTAACGTCCTTACCCCTACTTATTACAGCTTGACAAAGGGAACACACGGCTTGACACCTGTTGTCCGCATTTCTGGTGAAATACCTCCACACCGAAGAGCTGATTTTTTTGGTATTTTCACCTGGCATGTCAACGGCCATATTCCTCCCACGGACAACAGGTGTCTCCCCGGGTGCCTGACTTAAACAAACCACCTCACCATCAGAATCCTTCTGGTCAATTTCCTCCCCAGCGCCAGCAACACCCATATCCTCCTCATCCTGGTGTACTTCAACACTGACATCTTCAATCTGACTATCAGGAACTGGACTGCGGGTGCTCCTTCCAGCACTTGCAGGGGGCATGCAAATAGTGGAAGGCGCATGCTCTTCACGTCCAGTGTTGGGAAGGTCAGGCATCGCAAACGACACAATTGGACTCTCCTTGTGGATTTGGGATTTCAAAGAACGCACAGTTCTTTGCGGTGCTTTTGCCAGCTTGAGTCTTTTCAGTTTTCTAGCGAGAGGCTGAGTGCTTTCATCCTCATGTGAAGCTGAACCACTAGCCATGAACATAGGCCAGGGCCTCAGCCGTTCCTTGCCACTCCGTGTGGTAAATGGCATATTGGCAAGTTTACGCTTCTCCTCCGACAATTTTATTTTAGGTTTTGGAGTCCTTTTTTTTCTGATATTTGGTGTTTTGGATTTGACATGCTCTGTACTATGACATTGGGCATCGGCCTTGGCAGACGACGTTGCTGGCATTTCATCGTCTCGGCCATGACTAGTGGCAGCAGCTTCAGCACGAGGTGGAAGTGGATCTTGATCTTTCCCTAATTTTGGAACCTCAACTTTTTTGTTCTCCATATTTTATAGGCAGAACTAAAAGGCACCTCAGGTAAACAATGGAGATGGATGGATTGGATACTAGTATACAATTATGGACGGACTGCCACGGTTAGGTGGTATAAAAAACCACGGTTAGGTGGTATATATTGTAATACAATTATGGATGGACGGACTGCCTGCCGAGTGCCGACACAGAGGTAGCCACAGCCGTGAACTACCGCACTGTACACTGGTTGATAAAGAGATAGTAGTATACTCGTAACAACTAGTATGACACTATGACGGTATAAAGAATGAAAAAAAAACCACGGTTAGGTGGTATATATTATAATACAATTATGGATGGACGGACTGCCTGCCGACTGCCGACACAGAGGTAGCCACAGCCGTGAACTACCGCACTGTACACTGGTTGATAAAGAGATAGTAGTATACTCGTAACAACTAGTATGACTGACTATGACGGTATAAAGAATGAAAAAAAAACCACGGTTAGGTGGTATATATTATAATACAATTATGGATGGACGGACTGCCTGCCGACTGCCGACACAGAGGTAGCCACAGCCGTGAACTACCGCACTGTACACTGGTTGATAAAGAGATAGTAGTATACTCGTAACAACTAGTATGACACTATGACGGTATAAAGAATGAAAAAAAAACCACGGTTAGGTGGTATATATTATAATACAATTATGGATGGACGGACTGCCTGCCGACTGCCGACACAGAGGTAGCCACAGCCGTGAACTACCGCACTGTACACTGGTTGATAAAGAGATAGTAGTATACTCGTAACAACTAGTATGACTATGACGACGGTATAAAGAAAGAAAAAAAAATACCACGGTTAGGTGGTATATAATTATACAATTATGGATGGACGGACTGCCTGCCGAGTGCCGACTGCCGACACAGAGGTAGCCACAGCCGTGAACTACCGCACTGTACTGTGTCTGCTGCTAATATAGACTGGTTGATAAAGAGATAGTATACAACAATATACTACTATACTGGTGGTCAGGCACTGGTCACCACTAGTCACACTGGCAGTGGCACTCCTGCAGCAAAAGTGTGCACTGTTTAATTTTAAATTAATATAATATTATGTACTCCTGGCTCCTGCTATAACAACCTGCAGTGCTCCCCAGTCTCCCCCACAATTATTATAAGCTTTTATACATTGATGTGCAGCACACTGGGCTGAGCTGAGTGCACACAGACCGAGTCACACTGTGTGACTGCTGTGTATCGTTTTTTTCAGGCAGAGAACGGATATAGCAGAGAACGGATATATTAAATAAAAGTTAACTTAACAACAACTGCACTGGTCACTGTGGTAAACTCTGTCTGCACAATCTCTCTCTCTCTCTCTTCTAATCTATTCTAATGGAGAGGACGCCAGCCACGTCCTCTCCCTATCAATCTCAATGCACGTGTGAAAATGGCGGCGACGCGCGGCTCCTTATATAGAATCCGAGTCTCGCGAGAATCCGACAGCGTCATGACGACGTTCGGGCGCGCTCGGGTTAACCGAGCAAGGCGGGAAGATCCGAGTCGCTCGGACCCGTGAAAAAAAAAGTGAAGTTCGTGCGGGTTCGGATTCAAAGAAACCGAACCCGCTCATCACTAGTATCCGAGTGTTTAAAGGTTTCTCTCTCAGTGGTTACACCACCACTCATGAAGCTCAGGAGTACACATTTGTGATCAGAGCTTATAACATAACCTGGACACTAATTGTGAGCCCTAGTGGAATAGAACAACAACATACACATTATTTGTTTGATCCATTTATTATTATAAATACTGCACACAGCAAGTGATATTAATTGGGGTAACAATACTGTTCAGAACGACATCTTGAATCCTGCTTCTTCTAATGGTGTTATATTTTAATCCTGGGAGGGATTAAAAATAAGAATTTAGGAATTCCACTAAGGGTAGAAGATAATGAAAGTGTGAATGAGAGTCACAAATATTGGATGTGTTTATATGAGTCACACACTTCTAGTACACTCTTGACTACATATAAACAACATTATACAAGGCAATCCAGTGACATCTTGTGCGCAGCTTCTTATTTTAAACACCATTTCTTTCTTATGTACACTATTCTATATTAAAATTCGCTGGTTTTAGTACATTATAATAAAAGTTATATTTTAATACATAATTGTGTGCACCACTATAGGGCAATCTGAACCTCTCTTTCTTTTGTAGATCTAAACCAGACCATCCATATGTAGCTACTGGCCATGCAGGCACACATTCTGGCCCCGCTGGACAATGTCTAGAATTTATTAGTCATTTTGATAAATTTCATTATGAATTTGTTTTTTGTTGTTTCAAAAAGTAAACTTTCAAAATGTAGCTACAGTATTGTGTGGTGTTTAAAAATAAACTTAAGTGTCTTTTCTATGTCATCTAGTCTCTGTTTTGACTATGTGTCTATTTATATTTTTACTACATTTCATGTGTGTCTTTCCTTATTTATTTTTGGGGGTTAACATCACCATTTTTAAATACTAAATATTTTTGAGATCGTATTTTAACAAATAGTATTGTGTATTGCGCAAATAGGACACCAAACATTGAGGAGATAGTTGTTGCCTTAATTGCCAAATGATATTGAACAATTCAGTTGTCAAACTCTTCAATTTGCAGTGTTTGATCACTTAATTGTTCAACATTTTGAATCCTTAGGGTGAATGGTTAAATAAAAAATACAGACAAATGAAAAAAAAAAATAACTAACATTATGCAATTGTTGCAAACTTGTAAATGCAGTGCACATGTACGACAAGATCCGTGATGCATGTGGATCAATTCTCAACTATGCAAATGCATTGCTCCTGTACAATGTTAAATATTAAGCACCTCTTTTGTGCACTGCTGCACATTTGTACGTAATAGGAGTGTTTTTCCTTTGTTCACACACCTGCATACACTGCATGCGAATGCCTAGAACAGTGATCAGGAGTGAATTAGGCCCTTTGTTTCCTATTCATTTGACTGTTATAGGATCACACGTGCTCAATGTAGTGATTACAACTAAAATGTCTTGTGGCACCTGAGTCACTATACCAGCAATTCTTTAATTGTGCCTATACAATGCTTTGTGTCATTTGTCAGTTGTTTGCTTAAGCTTTATTAAAATAAATATTAAGGTCAGAGGGAGAGGGTGTCCAGGAGGTTAATTAGTAAGCAGTAAGTTAGAGTCTTGCAGAAGTCAGATGTGTTTATGGTATGGAATAAATCACACAGAGCCAGAAGAGTGCATTAAGGACTTGTTTATATATTTGATTATACAAATGTGATGTGGGGTGAAGTATGTTGGGAATCGATGTATTGAAAGAAAATCCACATATACAGTACGACTACAAAACATGGATATTACCTATAATGCTGTAACACTTACAGAAATGATCACAATTTTTATGCTAAACCTAAATCACATTTACAGATCAGAAAAAAAGCACACAGAACCAGGATGCTGTCTGTACGGAGACTCCGGTGATTGTTACGAGCCGGTTATACTGCGCATCTGTAAGAAAAACACATTATCGCAACCTAGAGACAGGCTTTACCCTCAGAAATTACACTGTCTAAGATGTGTAGAACTACAGAGCTACAGTGAACTCGCACTGGGCCGAGTACAGGAGGGAGGGGGGCGTAGACAAATCTGTGAAGTATGACTTTGCTATATTGTAAATATACAATAGGAAACATGTCTGTGTAATGTTATACATACAGTAGTCAGGTAAATGCAGCCCCCTTTTCCAAGGCTTTATCTAAACTGTATGTAGCACTGCATGAAAAATTTAGCACAAAGTTTGGCTGCGCACACCACAGTATTTTCTAGCAGACCATCATTGCTAGTTTCCTAACGCACCTCTATGGGGTATAAGGGATAGTGAATGATGTTACAGCCATGTAGTGCCTTCACATTAATGTTGCACTTCGCATTGTTGATTGACTCCACCAGTACGCCCAATCATATGAATTATATAAGATGATATACAATTCTATTTTTAATACAACTCTATTATAATACACAAGAACTCAAACTATTAGTTTAAACAGATTGTGACTGTCTAATGGGTGACACATTATGTGCATTACCGTTAGTATTTTATTTATATCCATAGAAGCACCAGATGGTCTCAGGAATACTGGAGTCAAAACAGCAGCCTCTAGACAGACAGTCCTTGGAGCTGATGTTGGGATATCCGCAGTCTTTCCTCAGCTTGGGGCTCACAGAGCATCCTGCACACAATAGGAAACATAGCAATGTCATCAGAGGGTACAGCACTACACACAGATGGTCGGAACCCTCCCTACCCAATAACACTGCCCCCCCGTGCTGAACCACTTCTAGCCAAAGGACAGACAGTGACAATTTGCTACCTTGCGTCTCAGACACCGATGTTCCGCTGAGCAGAGCAAAAGAATTCTATAAAAGTTCAGGGTAGAGGTATATGTGTTACTGTGAGCATGAGTGGAGGTGCGTATGAGTGTGATGTGTGTTCTTTCCTGTGCACATAAATGTATTAAAAACTGTGATAAATGTTCACATTCCCCCATGAACAATTACAAGAACAGCTTTATGAAATATCTGCAATGTTTTTTCAACTTTATTGGCAGCAAGTCAGTTTGAACAAAACTTATCTACACACTTATTGGCAGATTCTGAGTCAAACAATTCAGGCTGCATTGAGTCTTTGGACTACAGATGGAGATCTGCATATACTGTATTTTCAGAGTCACCCTCATCTATGTGACCGCACCGGCCTCTATACATCCACGTGTGACAGTAGGGCCAGCAGTATTACCAGCCCTATTCTTGGTGCAAGTAACCAGTGTGAAGTCACCAGGATCTCAGTATACGCTTAGCCCTGGAAATATGACAACCCCATCTCCCCAACCATAGCGCACTTATCCCCATGTGTGAGGGCCCCTGTACCCGACCAGAGTCACTCATTTAGTCGATGCTGCTCAGTCATGTATGACTGGGAAGCAGAGGTGCATTTGCTCAGACAAATGTATGCAGTACAAAATATTGCAGATGTGGCCACTTGTACTATATACTGGGAGTTTTGGGGGTAAAAACCATTTATCAGGAACACTTGAATTAAAGCAGCAGCCTCTGGAATAGCATTCCTTGGTGCTTATCCTGGGAAATCCACAATATTCACGCTCTTTGCTTCAACCAGATAAAAAAAAAAAAAGCAGTGTAGTGTGGATATCAAAGCACACAACACCAGGACAATAGGAAATATCACAATGCATGACAAGAAAGTTGGGAGCTCTACTGCAAGTACTCTAACCCTTGACAGTGCCAAATACATCATTGAAATCATGTCCCAGATTTATAGAAATCATTGTGTTTCCAGAGATTTCCCCCTGGAAAGTAACATCAGCTGGTTACTATGCATGAGTGGGCGGTGCTTGCTCTCTGTATGCCCGCCAATGTGTGACACCATAAAAATCTGGTCATGTATCCACTATGTTTCCTAAACACTGGAAAATGGTGAAAAATTGTCAGACAAGTTGGTTAAACCAAATATTTAACTTTAGTGCCTTCCTGACGCTGCCGGGTTCTAAGAACCACCACAACCAGTTCTAAGAAATGAAGCCTGTCACGCTGAATGAAAACAAGGATCCAACAGCATAAAACTAATCCACACAGGAAAAGACTCACTTAAGAAAAACACCGACCCCTAACGGTGACCGGTGAACAGTCATTCCTGAAATAATGAAGACTAACACTAACAGATGCCTAACTGCACCACCACCTATTGACCAAACAAATTTCAACACAGCAACATTTTTCTTCCTGGCCTTGTCTATGGCACTAAAATCACATGAACCCCTCCAGACAAACCTAGGTATAATGTCTGACCACACCAGATGAATCAGATGAGGAACTAACCGAAGATGCATCAGAAATTTCATGCTCACCAGATCCTGAAGGGCCGGCAGTTCCAGATGCGTCGGGCAACTGTGCAGTTGCCAGAATGGAATCCACCCCTTCCACCGGAACGGTCTCCATGTCTTCTTGTCTTGAACCTTCGCTTGTTGTAGGAGGAGGCACTGGAGATGAGTCACTGGCGCTAGCTTCAGAAACAGGTATTACATTACTGACCACTCCAGCATGCCCACCTAGAGGAAATGGGAGTAGGCCACAGAGTTGCTTCAACTGAAACCACCCCAGGTGAATTTGGAACCTGTATTTAAAGGTGTTTGGGGAAACCACTAGTGGGTTTACAGCTAGAGAAGGCTTACACATTTTATCTTATTGGTTGGTAAATATTGAGAGATTCATCTCATTATCGCTAGAGACCTGTCCATAGTTTTCCAGACTGGAAGTTGGAACCAGACCAGGTGATGCTAAATGACCACACACCACACTGACTAGAGGGGGGTAAGTGGTCATAGGCCCACCCTTACTGAAGTTCAGAAACCACGGCCCAAGTGGCCCATATCTGTGCTGCCAAGGGTACCCATAGGGCCCTGTCTGTTGTGCTGGGGAATTAAACTGCTGCCAATATGGCATCTGTCCAAAACTACATGCTTGCAAAGTATTAGGTGGGAGTGAGCCCACCATCCCCAAGATACAAGGAGTGGCAAAAATTCTGAGCGATCCAAGAGAACTATACAGATTGCACTACTTGCGGGGTGGAAACTATGGAAGGCAACCCCTGGGTGACAACTGGAGGCAACAGCATCTGTAAATATTTATGGCCTGTGCTGCTCGCTGTTGCAAAAGCCTGCAAGCCTAGCAACTTCGGTGCAAAACTCCAACTAGACATGGCCCTAAAAGCAAAGGCAGCAGACTGCTCTGGCAGAGAAACATTAGCTAACATGGCATCCAGAGCAGGAATTGGCTGCAATGTATTGATATGTCCAGCAGGTGGCGGGATAATCACATCTAACACAGAAACAGCAGCTTGCTGTGCACTATTTGCAGGCAAGACAGCAGGTCTGGAGCATGGAGGGAGGGTGAAAATGCGGTGAGAGAAAGAATGGGAAAAGCAGTATGAAAAATAAAAAAGGAAAAAGGAATAAATGGAAGGTGATTAAAAAAAAATAGAATGAATGAGGTATAGAGCAGAAAAGAGGACAGCTAGAAGAAAGTATGTGAGCAAGAGCTATGCAAGGTAAATAAGGAGAGATACTGGCAAGGTAAATCAGGAGAGATACTGTAGTACTCAGCCTTCCAAAACGAAGGAGAGGAATATTAATATTCAAATTCCATGTATATAACCTAACAAAACCGCCCCTAAACTCCCTGAAAGGCTAAACCTAGCTTACCACAAAAACAAACAAAACTTGATATTCCTAGCAAGCAACTAACCTAAACTTAACCCATCACAAAAATATAAAACTTAGTTTTGTGCCTATGCAGCCCTCCCATAATCTACTTGTATGTAATTAGAATTGTCTGTTCTGAAGATGTTCAGTGAAGTATAGTTCATGGAGCGTACATGGCCTAGTGCTTACTTATCACAGGGCAATTTAGCTCCTTTGGTCAACTGAACATTTGGGTTCATCTATGTTAAAATCAAAGTATAATTTATTTCTTTTTTTAGGAACAGTTAAAAACAGGAAATATCCAATTAAACAATGGAATATTCTTATGTACTGCCTGGCCATGGCTAAGAATAAGGAATACACAAGCAAAACTCTTACAGCTACTGTATGGGCCTAATTCATGTATGTGCACCTTCAAATCTGTAATCCATCGCACTACATGCTCCCACTCTACCACTGCACTCTATACTCTACCTGTGCTTTTGGGGTAAAAACACCATTCAACCCCGGGAACACTTGAATTAAAGCAGCAGCCTCTGGAATAGCATTCCTTATCACTTATCCCAGGATAACCGCAATCTTCACGCTCTGTGATGTCCACACTGCATTGCTGTTTATCTGGATGGAGCAGAGCACACAACATCAGGACAAAAATAAATATTACAATGCATGACAAAGTTAGGACTCTACAAGTACTCCAAGCCTTGACAGTGCCAAATACATAATTGCCAACATGTCCCAGATACACATATCATTGTTACCCGAGATTGCCCCCTGGAAATTCACAGCAGTTGGCAACTATGTATGAGTAGGCGGTGCTTGCTCTCTATACGCCCGCCCTTTGGTTTGACCTCATTAGAGAGCCTTACAGTTAAACTGGGCATACACTATACAATTATCTGGCAGACCATTTGTCCAATTTGTCTGGTTGGAATGAAAATCTGGTCATGTATCAATTATTTTTCCTAAACACTGGAAAATGGTGAAAAATTGTCAGACGAGTTGGTTAAAACAAATATTCAACCAAATTTGTTTGAAAAACTATTTGTCCATTTTCTGGTGTTTGGGATTAAATGGTTGCTTGTGATTTGCTCTCATACATTACCAGATTACCATTCCAACCAGCCAGATTGGACAGATGGTTTGCCAGATAATTTAATAGTGTATACCTAGCTTTACTGATTGATCTATGTACCTGGAAGGCTTTATTACTAGTGCTCCTCATGACTGAAGGCTATCACTTATTTATTGTATACTGCTACTTAGAGGTGTGAGTGTCATGTAGTATTATGAGACAATAATGTATATCACATACTGTACTGTGTAATGCTAGTCATTCCCTTTAAACAGATCTAAACATTCTTAAAAAATTAGAGATGTGAGGGTTCAAATTTACTTGGTTCTTAATGGGAGTTCAGATTTCCTGATTTTTCTTATTGACCATCCTAAACACATGACATCTGAGAGCCAATAAGATGCCATTTTTAGAGCCAGGCAAATTCAGGTAAATCCAAACACGCACATCTCTACTAAAAATAGTGCTCAAATCTGCTCCCAAATTTGTATTAACCTGATGCATAATCATCTATATGTAAAAGTATGTGATTTTATTAACAAGTCTATTTATTGTGATTGTACCTTAACACTTTAAGATAGTTTATCAACTAATGACGACACAGACACAACTGCATTGGATTTAAAAGGTCATTAATATTATTTGGAAGGACCCTATTCATAAAGCGATGGCAAGGAAGGGGCTACCTTAATCAGCTCCAGTCAATTGGATCTTCTAAAAGGGCAGCGACTTAAACACTCCATCTATAAATAAGCATAACCTGTGTCAAGAGGGTCTCACCACCATTTACTATGGCACAGTGCGAACACCCGCTGTGAATGCCCATAGTCCCACGGCAAGAACAGGACACCTGCCATCCCTCAAAAGGGTAAGTGCCCCACCATGACCACTTATACCACACCTAACCGCTGGCCAGTAGCGCCTTCCTGCCACCACCAGGTTCTAAGAACCGCCACATCTGGTTCTAAGAAACGCAGCCTGCCACCTGAATGAAAAGGATCCAATCGCATAAAACTAATTCTAACAGGAAAAGACTCCCTTAAGAAAAACACCGACCCCTAAACAGTCATTCCTGAAATAATGAGGACTGTAGCACCAACGGATGCCTAACCACTACACCAACTATGGACAATACAAATTTCAACACCGCAAAATATCTTCTTCCTGGTCTTTTCTATGGAAGCAAAACCACATGAACCACTCCAGACAAACCTACGTATAATGTCTGACAACACCAGATGAACCCCTGGCCAATGAAGATGAACTCTTCCCAATTCTGCCTTGACCTTCAGTATAAGATCAATGTCCTTTACTTTGCCAACATTACCACCAAGGTGTATGATCAACACATCAGGACGCCCCCAATGCTGCTCTCGCTGAAAAAGTAAATCTAATAAGTGGTCAGGCTTCAAGACCTCAAACCCCTAACCATCTAACTCCCCAACCACCAAACTCAGACGCTCTTCTAGCAAGGGAATGACATTCATCCTAAAACACATAAGAATTGCCCACCACCCAAATCTGTTCAGGAGAATCGGTTGGTGCTGTAAAAGAAAGCATAACCTAGCTGTCAGACACCCCACCCACAATTTTGTGAACCAAAGTTAAAAGAAAATAGAACTGTTAGAAACAACCCAAGTGAAGGAGAAAATATAAACAACCTCCCGTGTACCTTAAGGTTCAGCCAATTGTAATTAGGCCCCCTCAGAGGAAAAATTAAAAATCCCTTCATACCAATTCTGGAATGCAATTCTGGTGAGTAAACAACATTTTTGGGTTGGTGCAAAATTAAACTTTATCTAACCTGATAAATGACCTACAAGCCACAGCCTTCCATCAACCTATTTTTTGGATGACTGAAGTTGGAAGACCACTAGCCGCTGCACAAGTAGCCGCCCCAATGTGGAAAGAGTGTCCCGTACTTCTCCACCTGGAGCCCTAATTTACGTAAACAAATTGAAAACACTGCAGGAAAATGAAACCTAGTAAGAGGCAAGGAATACCTGTGTAGCAGGAATTGGGCACCATCTGAAGGCCTTAAGGGCAAATTGATGCTTGCCAGCCTAACCGGACACAACTCGGCCGCTGCCTGAGCTGTTGAGACCCAACGTCTGGCCAAACTAATCGGTCTTGGACCAGGGTATCTTGTTTTTAAACAGGAGCTAATAATGTGCAAGGTCTTTGAACAGAAGAACTCTATCCTCCAACTGTTTATTGACCGCCACTAATTCACTAACTCTAAACCAAACCAAAAAAATACAAAAGAAAAAGCTGATCAGAACAGGGACGCCTTAAATTTAGTATCAGTTACTGCAGTGAGAATGGCTAACAAATTGCACAACTGCATGTCAATGGGCCTATGCGAATCAGCTGGCACGGGCTTTTCCTTAGCCCAGCACCTAAGGGCTTTGGACAAAATAAACGACTTGGTGGGGTCAGTCTCACTCAGCAACCTTGTGTGGAATCAAATATCCAAAGCCACACTCATTGCTGCCTTGTATCTACCCTTCTTGTAATTGTCCCAAATGAATGCTATCAAACTATTCTCCTTCCATTTACCTCCAAACCTAGCTTAAAACGCTTCCCATGTCTGCCATGCTGCTGAATATGTCCAAAGGGTTGCAGGTGCCATAGATTCCCATGCCAAGTCTGCTATGCCTGATTGATAATCTGCCAGACTTAATGCGGACAAGTCAATCCCAGGGTCTCTGCCTCTAGAGCCAACTCGTGACAACTGTGAAAGTTGAAATGTGACACTGCATCAGCAATGCCATTGTCATCCCCGGGCACATGCCTAGCAGTGAATATTAAAGCGCAGGCATTTTGTAAACCAGGAACCTCAGCAGCCACCAAGCCTGTGGGGAAGAAGAGGAGCATTGGTGGTTAACCTCTTGACCTACTCCAAATTTGTCGCACCAGAAAATGATCGAGAGGTGAACAATTTAGCAGCCCACAACTCCATTGCTATAATTATTGGAAACAACTCCAACAAAAGGAGAAGACATGCTGCTAAAGGAGAGGAAGAGACACTGCTGCTGATGCGGATGAACTGGAAGTGACAGGTGCATGTACACACGGAGGGTGCCGGGAGCCTGCTGCAGGGGCACATCTGCTTGGAGGAAGGACCAAGAAGGTATTGCAGGATACAGGGGCTGTACAAAGTTTCTGGGTACATGTGCAGGACAGAAGGACAGGAGTTGGGCGTATGTGCTGGATGAAGGCAGCAGTGACCAGTGAGCGAATGCTGTGGTAGGAGGTCCAGATACTCATGGGACTCCAGCAGGCAGTCCAGACAGATCCAGACTCCACCTGGACACGCGAGTATCATTACTGTGTTGACCGTTTAGGATTGATATATTACACATTGCATTACTAATTACTGAACTGTTGGTTTCTCTTCACTGCTAGGTTCTTAATTATGCTAAAGGATAACTACCTGTCACAAATAGTCAAGGAACCAACCAGATTAGGGACTATACTAGACATGGTACTAACAATGGAGATAATAGCGACCACCACATTAGGCGAGGCCTTGGGTAATAGTGATCATATGATCACATTCTACATTAGCATTCACAAGCAGCACTCTAAGGGTACAACCAAGACTCAACTTTAAAAATATTTTTTATTTTAAATGTGCTTAAACACGCAATAAAGAATAGATTGGGGAACTTTGTTATATGGAAAAAACATGGCTGAAATGTGGGATGTTTTTAAAAATGATGCTTGTCAAATACACCCATAAGTTCATCCCCTTGGGCAGTAAAAATAACAGTACTAAAGCCAAACCAATGTGGTTAAACAAAAAGTTAAGGAAGAAATGAATAAAAATGCAAGCATTCAAAGCTTTCAAATCAGATGAGAAGGCAGAGTCATTCCAGTACTACAAGGAATGTAACAAATTACAAAAAGGAAATCAGAGCAGCTAAAATAGAAAATGAAAAGGAAAATTGCTAATGAGCAACTAATCCTAAAAAGTTCTATAAGTACATAAACAGTAAGAGGCTAAAGAGAATATAGGGCCATTAAAAAGCGAACTGGGATTCCTGAGAAATGACAAAGAAAAAGCTGAAATATTGAACACATTGTTCTTGTCAGAGAGGACCAGATTTTAGGATTAGTGAGTAACAATAGTATTGATGAAGGCCCAATACCTATCTGAGGAAGTAGTCTGAAAGACAAAAATAAAAGACTAATAAATCCCTTGGTCCAGATGGCCTACATCCTAGGCTTCTGACGGAGCTAAATGCTGAAATAGCAAGGCCTCTGTATCGGATTTTCACCAAGTCACTTAGATCAGGCATGGTACCAAAAGACTGGCATATAGCGGATGTAGTCCCAATATTTAAAAAGGGTATTAAACTTCATCCTGGTAACTATAGACTGGTTAGTCTGACATCAATAGTGGGGAAACTATTGGAGAGTATACTAAGGAACAGCATACAGGACTACTTGGAGAACACCCATGCTATTAATAAGAACCAGCTTGGTTTTGTGAGAAATAGGTCATGCCAAACTAATTTGATTAGCTTCTATGAGATAGTAAGCAACAATCTCAACCAGGGTAAAGCAGTTGTGGTTTATCTAGATTTTGCAACAGCTTTTGACAATACCTCACAAGAGGCAGATTTTAAATTAAGGGAGCTCTGTATAGGAGACACTATTTGTACATGGATGAATAATTGGCTTGATAACATGGAACAGAGTGGTGATTAATGGGTGTTTTTCACCTGGGCTAAAGTAATTAGTGGAATACTGCAGGGTTCTGTGCGTGGGCCACTATTGTTTAATATATTTATTAATGATTAGTAGGACTAGAAAGCACAATGTAAATTTTTGCAGATAATTAAATATGTAGGGAAATAAAGTCAGATGTGGATGAGGAGTATTTTCAGTGCAATTTATTTAAACTGGAAGTTTGGGCAATATAATAGAGTATGAGGTTTAATGTGGAAAAATGTAAAGTTATGCACTTTGGGAATAAGAATAAACATGTAACCTACCAATTAAATTGGAAAATGGGGGGATACTACATTAGGAAAGGATTTGGGGGTGCTCATTTATAATAGATGTAGCAGCAACACACAATGTCAAAGTACAGCAACAAAGGCAAATAAGGTGTTAGCATGCATTAAAAGGAATGGAGACCAGGGATGAATATAATCCTGCCACTGTACAAATCATTGTTACAGCCGCATCTTGAGCACTGTGTTCAGGTCATCCTTAATCTCCCATAACAGGAGACTGGTGTGATGCGGCCTGGCCACTCCCACCGTGGCCCTCTCCAGTTTGCGGCAAAAACCCCTCCCCATCGGGATGACCCGACATGCAAAGTTCAAGGAGCCCAAGAAGGATTGGCCCTAAATCAGCCTGACTCGACTTTACTCAAACATTAATCCATTTGACCTAAAAGCTTCTGAACATAGTCTGTGGGAATGTGGCAGCAACCCGCTGCTGTATCCAGCTTAAGCCCTAGATAAGAAAGGAAATACGTAGGGCCCTCCATCTTATCTTGATTAACCAGAACACCTAAAACCTGAAACAGTGCACCCACTGAGGACAGTAAATCCTGGCAAATGTTACCATCTCTTGGATCTATAAAAAAGAAAAAAAATTGTCCAAATACTGGGCGATGCCTGCATGTCCGGTGCCAGCATGGATACACCAATGTAAGAAAGTGCTGAACTTCTCATAATAGGCACAAGAGAGAGAACAGCCCATGGGCGAACATTTGTCAATGTAGAAACCCCCATCTAACTGAAAACCCATGATCTTAAAAAGAATCAGGGTGAAGAGGGAGGAGGCGAAAGCTGACTCAACATCCAACTTTACCAAAAGAGCCCCCAAACCAAAACCCCATATCAACTCCAGGGGCTTGTCAAACTGGTAACAGACCCTACAAAATTCAATCAGGATTTTTTTAACGGAGCCCCTGTGTGGGTAAGACAGAAGCTGGAGTAAATGGAATTTGCCTGGGACTTTTAGGCACCACCCCCAAAGGAGATATGGACAAGCCAGGCAACAGTTTACATGTAAAAGGGCCACTCATGCAACCCAATTTTACTCCTTTCATACCACATGGGGTAATTCCCTTGCCGACCTTAAATTCCAGCATGAAACAACTTGAATTGTGTCAAGAAAGGGCAAATGGAAGCCAAAACTACTTACATTTGGCATCCACCTGATTTGGATAACAGTGCAACCATTTAGCCAGTTCTGACAACTATGGTGGAAGGCAGTTTACTTAGCGCCTCCGCTATGCTCTCCCTACTGTCCCCCAGTTGCAGATTTGCAGTCCTTGGCTGGGTGACCACCGCCGCAGATTCTACAGGAGTGTCGAAAACGACAGTTCACACCCCTGATGCATTTAGAATCCTTAAAAAGCTAAACACTTCCCTTTTGCTGTGGACCCAGTATTTCTTTTCACACCTGGAAAATTCTTGCCATGACCCTTAGGTGGATCTTTCCCCTGGTTGGTCACTTCCAGCCAAACCTATACATCCATCCTTCACATATCCATCCCATCCTACATCCATTTCACAACAATCTTAAGCTCGTCTGGGCTGGTCTCCAAATAGCAAGCAGCAAAAACCAAGAAACCTCTTAACCAATGGTGAAAACTCTGAAAGGCATTTTTACCTACCTCCCCTGCCTTCACCAACATCTTTCTCATTTCATCCATAATGGCACACATCCAATTTTCCTTACCTAATTTTTTCCTTCATCCTCTTCCTTAAACCCCTGGTTACCACAGTGTTAACGCAATTAAACATCCCAGGAAACAATGGCTGCTTCGTGGGAACTGACGCCTTTTTCATCTATTTGACCCAGACAACCTTCTTCGTAACCTCACGCGCACCTAACTTTGCTAACTTTCGCAGGCGCTTGAGGGAATCTGACCCATCGCTGCTAGCAGAAGAATCAGATGAGGAACTAACAAGATGCAGCAGAAACTTCAGGCTCACCAGATCCTGAAGGGCTCGCAGTTACGGATGTATAGGTCAACTGTGCAGTTGCTGGAACCGATTTCACCCCTTCCATCGGAACAGTCTCCATGTCTTGTCTCGAACCTTCGCTTGCAGCAGGAGGCGGCACCAAAGATGAATCACTGGCGCTAGCTTCAGAAACAACAAGTATTAAATGACCAGCCACTCCACCAAGCCCCCTAGAGGAAACAGGAGTAGGCCGCAGAGACTTCCCAGGTGAAGTTGGAACCGGGCCAGGTGATGTTAAATGACCGCATGCCACGCAGACTAAAGGGGGGTGAGAGGTCGTAGGCCCACCCTGACTAAAGTTACGAAACCATAGCCCCAGTGGCCCATACCCACCCTGCAAGGGTACCCATAGGGCCCCGTCTGCTGTGCTGGGGGAAAAAAAACTGCTGCCAATATGGCATCTGGCCAAAATTAGACATTTGCAGAATATTTGGCAGGAATGAGCCCACCATCCCCGAGACCCTAGGGTTGTGGCAAAAATTGAGCAATCACCAAGGACTAGACAAACTGCACTACTTTTAGAGTGGAAACTATGGAAAGCAACCCCTGGGTGACAACTGGAGCCAACAGCATCTGTACATATTGATGGCCTGTGCTGCTCACTGTTGTGAAAGCCTACAATCCTAGCAACCCTGGTGCAAAACTCCCACTCAACATGGCCCTAAAAGATGCAAAGGCTGCTGGCTGCTCTGATAGAGAAACATTAGCAAACATGGCATCCTGAGCAGGAATTGGCAGCAATGTATTGGTATTTTCCAGCAGGTGGCACCATAATCATATCCAACATAGAACTAGCAGCCTGCTGTGCACCATGTACAGCCATGCTGTCCCCTAACATGGCGGGTGCAGGGTAACCAGAAGTGAATCCTCTTATGGGGCCTGATATCATCTTACTGCCGCCCTGGGTGCACTCTGGCCACAGGAGTCCTGCCTGGCTGCTCTGTGGCCTGGAATGCACCCTCTTGTCTGTATGCCCCAGTCGTGGGTCCTGTGATCTCAGCACAGAGGCCTGGGAGCTCAGCGCCTGCACCCCCCACACTACCAGTGCTAAATACGGCCTGGGATGCCTTGTCCCTGGCATGCATGTAACTGACCCCCAGTGCTCGAGGCCTCCGTGGTGCTCCCGCTGACTGCAAGACACACGGAGCCACACGGCAAGCTTAATTCAGCCAGAGCAGGAGGCACTGAGGGAGCAAGCTGGTCCACCTCACCTCATGCATGCTCATTGGCTACAGTGAGTGCTGGGGAATCCCTGAAGTGGCAGCAAACCGCTAAGGTCAGCGGGCGAGCTGCCTCAGCAAGACGCCATGGGGCTGGAGCTAGTCTGCGGGGACAAGACATGATTGAGAGAGGGTGACAATGCGGTAAGTGAAAGAATGGGAAAAAGGGAAAATTAAAAAAAAAAAAAGGGTGGGGGGAGGAAAAGGAATAAATGGAAGGTGATGAAAAAAAGAATAGATGTAATAATGAATGAGGTATAGAGCAGAAAAAAAAGAGGGCAGCTAGTAGTATATGTGAGCAAGAGCTGTGCAAGGTAAAATCAGGACAGGTACAGATACTGTAGTACTCAGCCTTACAAAATGAACAAGAGGAATATTAAATATTCAAATTCCCTATATAAACCCTAGCAAACAAAACCGCCGCTATAATCCCCGATGAGCTAAACCTAGCTCACCATAAAAATAAATATAACTTCATATTCCTAGCAACCAACGGACCTAAGCTTAACCCATCACAAAGATATAGCTCTTAAATAGTTTTGTGCATATGCAGCCCTCCCCTATTCTACTTGCATGTAATTAGAATTGCCGGTGTTGAAGATGTTGTTCAGTGATGTATAGTTCATGGAGCGTACATGGCCTAGTGCTTACTTATCACAGAGCAATTGAGCTCCTTTTTAGATCATTTGGGTTCAGCTGAGTTAAAATAACAGGTGGTCTTCAGTTTGCCTGCTGTCGGGATCCCGGCGCACAGTATACTGGCGCTGGAATCGCGACAGCCTGCATACCAACACTTTCTCTCCCTCTTAGGGGTCCACGACCCTCCTGGAGGGAGAATAGATAGTATGGTGTGCGTAGCGCGCCATCGTGCCCGCAGCGTGTCGAGCACAGCAAGCCCGCAAGGGGCTCATTTGCACTTGACCTACTGTCTGTATGCCGGCAGTTGGGATTCCGGCGCCGGTATGCTGGTCGCCGGCCTCCGGCATACCCTACTACACCCAAAATAAGTAATTTTTTAGAAGTTAAACAGTTTAACAAACTTTGAACAGCTGATAACAGGAAATTTCCACTTACACAATGGCATTTTCTTATGTACTGTCTGACCATGACTAAGAATAAGCGATACACAAGAAACTCTTATAGGCCCTACACACTGGGCGATATCACTGAGATATGAACGATCTCGTTCATTAATGAACGAGATACTGTTCATAACTGAGTGTGGAGGCACCAGCGATGAACGATGCGCAGCCCGGCGATCGTTCGTCGCTGGAGCCCCGTCGGCTGTGCATGGAGGCCAATATGGATGATCTCATCCATATTTGCCTGCACTTCTATGGAGCCGTGTGACGGGGGGAGTGAAGAAGCTTCACTCCCCCCCTGCCGCCAGGTCGGCCGTATCCATGTGTAGGGCCCTTTAGAGCTATGGGCCTAATTCATGTTTGTGAACCATCAAATCTGTAATCCATAGCACTACATGCTCCCACTCTACCACTGCACTCTATACTCTACCTGTGCTTCTGGGGTAAAAACACCATTTCACCCCGGGAACGCTTGAATTAAAGCAGCAGCCTCTGGAATAGCATTCCTTATCGCTTATCCCGGGAAATCCACAATCTTCACGCTCTGTAATGTCCACACTACATTGCTGTTTATCTGGATAGAGCAGAGCACACAACAGCAGGATATAGGAATTATTACAATGCATGACAATAAAGTTGGGAGCTCTACTGCAAGTACTCTAACCCTTGACCGTGCCAAACACGTAATTGTCCCAGATACATAGAAAACACTGTTACCCGAGATTGCACTCTGGAAATTGAAATTAACATCAGTTGGCAACAATGCATGAGTGGGCGGAGCTTGTTCTCTATATGTCCGCCCATTTGTTTGACCTCATAAAACATACATAACTGAAAGTTAAATTGGGCATACACAATACAATTATCTGGCAGACCATCTGTCTGTCTAATCTGGCTGGTAGGAATGAAAATCTGGTCATCAACTATTTTTCCTAAACACTGAAGAAAAAAAAAAAAAAAAAAAAAAAGGGTCAGACAGGATGGTTAGAACAAATATTTAACCCATTTGTTTGAACAACTATTTTTGTACATTTCCCTGTGTTTGGGAGTACAGTAAATGGTTGATTGTGATTTGCTCTCATACATTACCAGATTTTCATTCCGACCAGCTAGATTGGACAGATGGTCTGCCAGATAATTGTATAGCGAGTGTATAACTAGCTTTACTGATGGATCTACGTACCTGGATGGCTTCATTACTAGTGCACCTCATGAATGAAGGCTCCCATCACTTATTTATTGTATGTTACTACTTAGAGGTGTGACCGTCATGTAGTATTATGAGACACAATGTGAATCACATACTGTATTAATGTCTCTGGTTAGTTAATAGATACAAAGCATTCTCAAAAAACAAAAAAGCTGTGCAGGTTTGAATTTACTCGATTCTTAACGCCAAAATTAACATAAATTCAGATTTATCCCAATTTTTTATTGGCAATCCTAAACACATGACATCTGAGAGCCAGTTAAAATTCAGGTAAATCCAAACCCGCACATCTACTAAAAATAGTAATCAAAATCTGCTCCCAATCTGTATTTACCCCAATATATAATCTGGGTATGTAAAAGTATGTGATTTTATTGCTTGCATGCAAATAGAATTGCCTGTGTTGAATATGTTGTTCAGTAACGTATAGTTCATGCAGCGTACATGGCCTAGTGCTTACTTATCACAGGGAAATTATGCTCCTTTTAGATCGTTTGGGTCCAACTGTGTTAAAGTCAAAGTAAATATTTTAGAAGCAGTTAAACTTTGAACAAAAGCAGATGACAGAAAATTCCCACTTAATGACATTTTTATATACTGTCTGGCCATGGCTACAAATGCAAAACTCTGAGCTATGGGCCTTATCTAGGTTTGTGCTCCATCAAACCCCATAATCATTAGCACTACATGCTCCCACTCTACCACTGCACTCTATACTCTACCTGTGCTTTTGGGGTAAAAACACCATTTAACCTCAGGAACACTTGAATTAAAGCAGCAGCCTCTGGAATAGCATTCCTTAGCACTTATCCCGGGAAATCCACAATCTTCACGCTCTGTGATGTCCACACTACATTGCGGTTTATCTGGATGGAGCAGAGAACAGATCAGGACAACTGGAAATATTACAATGCATGACAAGAAAGTCAGGAGCTCTATTGCAAGTACTCTAACCCTTGACATTGCCAAATACATAGTTTGCAATGTTGCCAATATGTTCCAGATACATAGGAAATGCTGTTATTCCAAGGTTGCCCCCTGGACATTAACATCAGATGGCAACTATGCATCAGTGGTTGGTGCTTGCTCTATATGCCCACCCATTTGGGTGACATCACAAAAGAGCATAGGCTTGGCATACACTACAATTATCTGGCAGACCATCTGTCCAATCTGTCTGGTTGGAATGAAAATCTGGTAATGTATCAACTATTTTACGTAAACACTGGAAAATGGAATAAAATTATCAGACAAGTTGGTTAAAACAAATATTCAGCCAATTTGTTTAAACAACTATTTGTCCATTTCCCTGTGTTTGGGAGGAAATTGTTGAATTTGATTTGCTCTCGTACATTACCAAATATTCATTCCAACCAGTTTGGACAAGATTGTCTGCCAGATAATTGTATAGTACGGTCGTTCACAAACGCTATCCTCAGGACCCAACATAGTTCACATACCAGGTGTTCTGGAAAATGTGCACAGGTGTATTCATTACTCACTGACCCAGTTAAAAAGATCCACCAATGGCATCAATTATTTCACTAGTGATTATGTGGGGAGATCTGGAGCACATGTAATGTGTGGGGTCCTGAGGACAGAGTTCGTTATTCAACCATTTTGGTCCATTTTCCAGTGTTCGGGAGAAAATGGCTGATTGTGATTTGCTCTTATACATTACCAGATATTAATTCCGACCAGCCAAATTGGACAGATGGTCTGCCTGATAATTGTATAGTGCAGTGGTTCTCAAACGGTCCTCAGGACCCCACACAGTTCATGTTTTCCAGGTCACCTAGCAGGTGCAGAGGTGTATTCATTACTCACTGGCCCATTTTAAAAGATCTACAGATGGAGCTAATTAATTCACTAGTGTTGTGGGTCTCCAGACAGGGCCACATGTAGTGTGTGGAGGACTGAGTTTCAGAACCTGTGGTATAGTATATATCTAGTTTAGTGATGGATCTATGTATCTGTATTGCTAGTGCATCTCATGACTGAAGGCGCCCAAACTTATTGGTGACTAACATCCTTTTGACCCTACTAAACCAGCATCTACTAATCTTCTTGCCCTCTCTTCCTCCTTTGGCCTCTCTCAATAGACCTCTACCCCCACTCACCATCTTGGCCACTCCCTTGACCTTGTATTTACCTACTGGTGTGATCCTCCTGACTTCTCCAGCTCTCCTTTCCCCCTCTGACCACCACCTACTGTTTTTGACTCATCTCCACACTTCCTGACCCACCTTCACCGGACAGTTTCATCTCTTGACACCACTGTCACCCCTCAATATTCTCTCTATCCACAATGGCTGGCCCCAACCAGGTGGCCACCTATTATAACTCCGCCCTCATGTCTGCACTTGATTCTGTTGCTCCCATCTCCTCTGTTCCCCTCAGTCATCCTAAACCCCAACCCTGGCACTCCAAACTGACCAGATTACCCCAAAAAAGCTCTTGCACTGCTGAGAACCTATTCAAGGTTCTCTTTTCCTATAGCTCTGCACCCTACCTTGCCAAGCAATCTTTTTTACAATCAGTCATATCTTCAGTCCTCAAATCCCTTCCAACTCTAATCCTTTCAACACTCATCCGTGCCCGCCTCTTCTCCCACTGTCCCTCACTGCACAGACTTTGCCTCCGTTTTTGAGAAGGAAGCAATCTAATGCAAAATCTCCCCTAGTATCCCCTTGGAAACCCCCCTCCCCACCATTCTGTCATCCTATCCTCTACCCCCTCCCATCTCCTCTGCCTGCTCACTTCTTCAACCTATCACTCCACTGGTATCTTTCCCACACTATTCAAACACGCTGTTGTCTCACCTATTCTCAAAAAACAACAACCTTAAACTTCCTCACCTGCCAGTTACCCCCATCTCTTCTCCCATATGCCTCCTAACTACTTGAGCTGCTGGTACTCTGTCTTACCAGCTACCTCTGACCACTCCATACTTTACCCTCTTCAATCTGGCTTTCACCAACTCCGCTGAAACTGCCCTGGTCAAAGTCACCAATGACCTGTTTTTGGCCAAAATCAGGGGTCACTTCCCCCTGCTCATCCTCCTGGATCTTAGTTTCCTTGAACACTGTGGATCATCCTCTCCTCCTCCACACCCTCCAATTAATTTGCCTCTCTAGCACTGTCCCTTGCCTGGTTCACCACTTACCTTGCTAACCACTCATTCTCTGCGTCTTACTCTACCTCACCCCCTTCCACCCTCCCCGTTGGTGTCCCCCAGGGTTCTGTCCTTGGCCCCTTCTCTTCACTATGTACACCTCTTCCCTGGGTGTGCTCTTAAGCTCTTTTGGCCTCCAATACCATCTCTATGCAGATGATATGCAACTATACCTCTCCTGACGTCTCTCCCTTGGTGCTCTTGGGTATCCAGCTGCCTCTCTGCCATCTCCTCCTGGATGTCTGAGTGCTCCCTGAAGCTTAACTTGGACAAAACTGAACACATCTTTCCTCCACCCAGGGTCTTCATCCCCCCTAATATTTCTATCACTGTTGACATCATCATCTTCCCCATCTAACTCCACTGCCTGTGCATCTCTTGACTCCTCTCTCTCCCCATCACCCCCCACATCTAATCTTTGGCTCCATCCTGTTTATTCCAGCTACGCAACATCACTTGCATCAGGCCATTCCTCTCCCAGAGTGCGACTAAACATTTTCCCCTCACTTGTCCTCTCACAGCTTGACTACTACAACTTTCTCCTCACTGGCCTCCTACTCTCCCATCTTTAATGAACAGGTAAGTTTTCAGTGCCTGTTTGAAGCTTTACAAGGTCAGAGAGAGTCTAAGAGAGCAAGGGTGCTTGTTCCAATGTAGAGGGGCAGCACGGGGAAATCTTGTATTCACTCATGGGATGTAGTGACCAAGGCACTGTAGGTGAGAGGCGATGGTCATTGGCTGACCAGAGTGGGTATGTGGGAGTATGTAGGGAGAGGAAGTTGGAGATGTATGGTGCAGTGGAATTAGAGGGCCTTGTATATCAGGGTGAGGTGTTTGAAGAGTACCCATCTGCATAACCCAGTCTTAGGGTGTGTACACACGGTGAGATATTTTCTTTCGATTTTGACTATATAATCAAAATCGCAAGAAAAGTTAGTGTAGATCGCAAGGTGAAAGTCACCTTGCGATCCCGATGCGCGGTCCCACCAGGCCGGCATCTCAAGAAAAGATAGACCGTGCAGGCAAGTCAATCCTTGCTAGATCGGTGTACTATCTAGTTCATCTCACATGTCAATGACATCTCACATAAGCCAAAATCTCACATAAGCCAAAATCGTAAGCACACATAGTCCATATCTCAAGAAAAGTTAGTCAAAATCTGTACTATCTGGGCTCCGGGGAGTTCAAGGGAAATCGCAAGTAAAAATCGGCCATAGCAAGGATCTCACCGTGTGTACACACCCTTAAGACCACTCATCCACATGCCTTGGCCATCTCTGCCTCGCTTACTGCCTGACACCAGGCCACCTTCTGCTTGCTTGTACTTCATATCACCTGTCTCCCTCTTTCCCTAGATTGTAAGCTCCTTGGAGCAGGGCCTCTCCCCTCCTGTTCTAACAGCCCTCTTCTCCTGCACTTCAATTATAGCCCTTTCCTACTCCGTGACTGTCTATACAGCATTTCTTCCTGCTCACGAGTGTTCATCTCTTCCAATGACTGCCCTCCCCCAGTAGTAGGCTGATCTCTGCTTCCTGACATCTCAGCTGTATTATGGCCCTCATTCCGAGTTGATCGGTCGCAATGCGAATGTAGCAGAGTTACACATGCTAAGCCGCTGCCTACTGGGAGTGTATCTTAGCTTCTTAAAAGTGCGACCGAAGTAATCGCAATATTGCGATCACAAACCTCGTAGCAGTTTTGGAGTAGCTTCAGACTTACTCTGCCTGTGCGATCAGTTCAGTGCTTGTCGTTCCTGGTTGACGTCACAAACACACCCAGCGTTCGCCCAGGCACTCCCACCGTTTCTCCGGCCACTCCTGCGTTTTTTCCGGAAACGGTAGCGTTTTCAGCCACACGCCCCTGAAACGCCGTGTTTCCGCCCAGTAACACCCATTTCCTGTCCATCACATTACGATCGCCGGAGCGATGAAAAAGCCGTGAGTAAAATTACTTTCTACATAGCAAAGTTACTTGGCGCAGTCGCAGTGCGAACATTGCGCATGCGTACTAAGCGGATTTTCATTGCGATGCGATGAAAAATACCGAGCGAACAACTCGGAATGAGGGCCTATGTACCAAGAACTGTGGTGCCAATTGTTACCTGTACTGTTTTTAGTTTTCTGTGATGGTAATTTCTATTTACCCCGTATTATTCTAATATAATTTCATGTATTGCACTGTGAAACAATTACTACTTAGAGGTGTGAGCGTCATGTAGTATTATGAGACAACAATGTTTATCACATACTGTATTGTGTCTAGTTCCCAATTAATAGATACAAAGCATTCTCAAAAACAAAAAAATGAGACGTGGGTTCAAATTTACTCTGTTCTTAATGCCAAAATTAATGAGTTCAAATTTAATCTGATTTCTTATTGGCTATTCTAACACGCGACACCCGAAAGCCAATAAAATGCAATTTTTAGAGCCATTTAAATTTGGGTAAATCCAAACCCGCACATCTCTACTAAAAGTACTGATCAAAATCTGCTCCCAATCTGTATTTACCCTGATGCATAATCATCTGGGTATGTGGAAATATGTGCGATTTTATTGCTTGCGTGTAATTGGTATTGCCTTGTTGTTCCGTGAAGTATAGTTAATGCAGAGTACATGGCCTAGTGCTCACTTATCACAGGGCAATTTAGCTCCTTTTTAGATCATTTGGGTTCAGCTGTGTTAAAATGACAAAGTATAATTTTTTAGAAGCAGATAAAACAAATGAACAGACTTTGAACAGCTGATGACAGGAAGTTTTCACATACACAATGACATTCTTATATACGGTCTGGTCAAGACCAAGAATAAGGGTTACCCAGAGCCGGCCCTAACCAATATGATGCCCTAGGCAAGATTTTGGCTGGTGCCCCCTAGCACCACCGCTGGTCCTGCCTCTGACCTTGCACCTCTTTCCCAGCACCATTACCACTCACCCATAGCAGTCCTTGTACCCCCTATATTTTAAATAGGAACAGTTCACACATTTGACGCACAGCCCAAAAAGGGGCATCTTCTTGCTGGGAAGGGGCATGGCCACACAATAGTAACCCCAGTTCCAATTATGCCACACAGTACTGCAACTTCATTCACATTTTATCTTGTGATAGTGTCCATAATTCATATTACATACCACAGTAGTATCACTTTACCTTATAAACGTTACTCCTCACAGTAGAGCCCCTTATTCACATTACATCACACTGAATTGCTCCTTATTCACATTACACCATACCTTATTGCTCTTTATTCACATTAGACGACACAGTAGTGCCCTTTCTATATGCAACGCCACATAGTAGAGCACCTTATACACAATGCCACACATTAGTAATGCATTTATACACAATTCCACACAGTAATGCCCCTTACACATGACACATTAATGTCCTTATAAACATAATGCGCCTTACACATTATGAAAACCTTTATTAATGCCCTTTTACACATAATATCCCTTACACATATGGTGCACATTATTAATGCCCTTATACACATAATGACATAGTGCCCCCTACACATTTGCTGCACATTAGTGCCCCTATACACATAATGACACACATAGTACTGTTACACATATGCCGCACATTATTAATGCTCTTATACACATAATGACACAGTGGCCCTTTACACATATATTGCACATTAATGCATTTTTACATGACACATAATGCTCCTTACACATATTCCAAACACTACTGCACAACCAACCCACTCACATGCACACATCACTCACACTGCCACTAACACTGTGACCTCTGCCTCTGCTTGGATACAGATGTGTCCTCACAAATCTTGCATCAATGCTAATGCCGGGCACCTTTTGTTTTTGAAAATGAATCTAATTTGCATTGCTATGTGGCTAGGATGCACAAGCAGCTTCTGCTGATTAAACCAATATGCAACATGCCTATATACTGTGTGAGACTGTGGCTGTATCTGCATATGAAATGCTACATACAGAATATAGGCATGCCGCATATCATTTTAATCAGCAGAAGCTGCTGATGCCCCTAGGCATATCAAATGCCCTAGGCAATTGCCTAGTTTGCCTATGCCTATGCCTGGCTCTGGGGATACACAAGCAAAACTTATTACTCTTATAACTCTATACTCTACCTGTGCTTTTGGGGTAAAAACACCATTTAACCCCTGCAACACTTGAATTAAAGCAGCAGCCTCTGGAATAGCATTCTGTAGAGCTTATCCCAGGAAATCCGCAATCTTCACGCTCTGTGATGTCCACACTACATTGCTGTTTATCTGGATGGAGCAGAGCACACATCAGGACAATAGGAAATATTACAATGCTTGACAAGAAAGTTGGGAACTCTATTGCAAGTACTCTAACCCTTGTCAGTGCCAAATACATAATTGCCAACATTGCAAACATGTCCCAGATACATAGTACACTCTATAATGTTTGATGAATGTGACCTAAACGATGTATTGTCACATGTAAATACTTTCCCAAATATCTTACCACAGAAGAAAAGCCATTAAGAATTGCACTCAATATTCAGAAAAAGGAATTGTTGTGGAGTTGGGATGCAGTGAAGATTCCAGCTGTTGGGATTTTTGCAGTCGGATTGCCAACAGCTGGTAATCCATTTGTAGGTATAGCAGATCTGTAAGGTTCAGGACTGGGGTGGGGGGGATTAGGCATCACCCGTGGGGTTAGGCTGTGGGTAGGTGGGGATTGGGTTAGGCACCGCTGTGGGAGGTTAGGTTTTAAGCACTATGGGGGGATGGTTAGAATTAGGCTGCGCAGAAGGTGACATTAGGTTTATGCACCATCCATGGGAATTTAGTATCAGGCACCAAGATGGAAGAAAAAGGTTAGGCTGCAGAAAGGGATGGTTAGTATTAGGGTGTAGGGGAGAGGGGAACACTCCGGATTTACACTATCAGGATACAGTCAATGGTATTCTGACTGCTAGTTTCCCATCACCTGGGATATCATATTGAATACATGGAGTTTGTCCCTAGTTTAAAATAAATTGACCAAGGAAGGAAAAACAATTTCCAGATACTTTCCTTTATAACAGAGATTACCTCCTGGAACTTCACATCAGTTGGCAACAATGCATGAGTGGGCGGTGCTTACTCTCTATCTGCCCGCCCATTTGTGTGACATACAAGAGAGCATAACGGACAGTTTTCCTGGGTATACACTGTACAATTATCTGGCAGGCTATCTATCCAATCTGGATCGTTTGAATGAAAGTCTGGTCATGTACAACAGCAAGTGTCAATTAATCATCTGTTCCCAAACACTGGAACATGGACAAAGTATTAAACAAATTTTTTAAACCCAAAATGTAACCAATTTGTTTAAAATTACCATTTTTGTACATTTCAGTGTTTGAGAGCAAATGGCAATCAACCATTTACTCCCAGATTACCATTTCAAACCAGCCAGCGTTGGACAGATGGTCTGCCAGATAATTACATAGTGCATACTAGAGCTGTAACTATACTTTTTGGTGCTCTGTGGCAGAGAGAAATGGCAGCCCCTCCATTTTTCAAATAGGGACATAAGGCACATGCCTCGTGGGAAAGGGGAAAGGAAAAAGAAGAATCATTTATACACACTTCTTTTCTGTGCTAATAGAACTCCGAGTACTAGGGTAGGGATCTGTCAATCATTTGAACCAGCTGCCTTATTCCACTAGCTCCTCTGTTAGGAGGGACCAAAACAATAACTAAACATCAATAGTGAAATTGGCACCTTGGGGCTGTTATAACACTTGGCTATGAGATCATATTGGGGGGATTCCTTTTTAACCGATTTAAGTGTCCCAGAGCAATCGTATCTACTGATTTTTGATGTTAACTACTCAAATGAGGTATGTGTCTGTATAACACTGTGCAAATTGTGTCGTCATTTCTATGTTTTTTTATTTTATTTTTTGTTCCAGTGGCCTGTATATAGCAGTTGTGTTCCAATTATTTCTATTGTAATTTGTGGTTAATGTCAACTTGTGAGCATATGTTCTTAAAGTTATGTTATAATGTTGTAGATATACCCCTGATGAAGTCTGTGAGAGACGAAATGCGTTGGGTTATCAGTCTTGTTGTGATGTGACCACAATTCTACAATCTTAGGAGGAGGAGTACATGAAAGAAGAAATCTCTGTACACCTGCTCTTATGTGGACCACCACTGGATGCTAGAGGTGGATGAAATTTGTTTTATGAACATTTATACCATTACAGTATCAGATTTTTTTTTAAATAAAATTTTAATTAAATTTGAATATTGGAACCCACTAATTGCTTTTTTAAATAAGATTATATTTGGTCATTGTGTCACTATTGTATAATTAGGGGTGTTCTAACAACCATAAGACACACACAACTTATTTAATAACACATTTCAATAAACTGCCATACTCATGATTCAAACCTATAACCTGTTGAATTTTAATCAGTCACCCTACTCATTGAGATATTTGATTCTGCATAAAATATATGAACACTATGAAGCTACTCGTACTTTGTAAACAAATAAACAGCATTGTAATTGAGAAGATCTATGTAGTAAGCAGCCACGCACTACATAAATCTGCTCAGCCACAATGATGATCATTTTGTTCACAAAGTACATGGTAAGCTTCAAATAGTAAGAATTCTCTAGTTTACAATTATCTACTTTCTATGCAAGGGCAAATAGCTCAATGAATAGATTATCTGACTGCTATGCCACAGGCAACAGGTTTGAATCCAGGACAGTGTGACTGAATAACAAAATTCTTAACAGACAGAAGAGGTCAGAGTAAGAGAGACAGGGGTGGTCAGGGGATGCTGGATTTCAAAAAAATGGGGGAAGCTGCATGTGAAAGTAATCGCCGATAATTGTCAAGTGCCGTCAACAGCACCCCCTACCCTGCAGTGCTATGTGCTGTGCCCCCACACTGCACACACCTAGTTATGGCCCTGGTGCACACTCCGCTTTACTGATTGATCTATGTACCTTGAAGGCTTGGTCACCCATCCACATCATGACTGAATATGACAAAATTATTATGTTACTATTTAAGTTGGATGCACTACATTATATCTTTTGCCCAATCTAGCGGTTTGACATTTTTTCCCCAGATATTAGCAGATCTGTTCCAATCAATTATTTGCTCCTAAAGTCCAGAAAACATACAAAAAAAAAAATAAAGATACTGTAGTTCAGATAAATTGGCTAAATTAAACAGATTTCTGAATGACACATTTCTGTTTTTTTTCTAGTGTTTGGAGCAAATGGTCAATTGTCATTTGCTGCCACATATTACCAGATTTTGTTTCACCTAGAAAAGATTAGACAGATAATCTAAGTGTGTATCCAGTTTAAGAGGTGTGAGCGTCATATAACTATAATGACTTGTGTGTAACTATACAGCAGCTCTGTACCTTGTGACTTGAAGAAACACCAGTTAACACCTGGAATGCTGGAGTCAAAGCAACAATTCCTCTCCTTACATTCTGCCGCACTTATTGTGGGGTAGCCACAATCCCTTCTGTTGTATGGTTCTACGTTGCAGTGTCTGTCAAAAGCTGTTGATGCAATAAAGAAACATCTAGAAGTTACGGCAGCTTAATGTGTCTTTTTTAAAGGGGCAATTTTGCTAGATCACAGGCAATTTAGCTCCTTTGGTCAACTGATCATTTGGGTTCAGCTGTGTTAAAATAACAAAGTATATTTTTTTAGGAACAGTTAGTCAAACTTTAAATAGCTGATAACAAGAAATTTCCACTTAAACAATGGCATTTTCTAATGTGCTGTCTGGCCATGGCTAATAAGGGATACATAAGATAATCTTTCAGAGTTACTGTATGGGTATAATTCATGTATGTGCACCATCAAATCTGTAATAAATAGCATTACATGCTCCCACTCTACCACTGCACTCTATACTCTACCTATGCTATTGGGGTAAAAACACCATTTAACCCCAGGAACACTTGAATTAAAGCAGCAGCCTCTGGAATAGCATTCGTTAACGCTTATCCCGGGATAACCACAATCTTCACGGTCTTTGATGTCCACACTGCATTGCCGTTTATCTGGATGGAGCAGAGCACACAGCATCAAGACATAGGAAATATTAAAATGCATGAAAAGAAAGTTGGGAGCTCTACAGCATGTACTGTAACCCTCGACAGTAAGAAATACATAACTGGCAACATTGCAAACATGTCCCAGATACATAGAAAATTCTGTTACCCGAGATTGCCCTCTGGAATTTACCATCAGTTGGCAACTATGCATGAGTGGGCGGTGCTTGCTCTCTATATGCCTGTCCATTTGTGTAACATCATAAAAGCAGAGGCAGAACTCTGGGAGGCAACGGAGTCATCTGCCGCCGGGCTCCTGCTCTCAGGGGGGCACCTCTCCTCCCATTCTGGGACACCAGTGAATTAAGTTAATTGATAGCTGCCGCTATCTTTTCAGTGGCCGACTTCCTCACTGGTCCCTGCACCTTACAAATCACACCCTCTTTATTATACACATTTTACAAGTGTCAACCCCGGTATTAGAAACCACAACCTATTACACTGGAAGCAGACACCTTACTGATAGAGCTATTTGCTCCTGTATAGGAAATATTAGAATTTTAACTATATGAAGATACTTCTCTGACAATTACACGTAACTTCATATAGTTAGCATTCTCATGCTTCCTCTACAGGAGCAAATAGCTCCATCAGTAAAGTGTCTGCTGTTACACACACACACTTTTCTTGCTATAGGAAATAAGGGGGCACCAATATTTATCTTGCCTCCGGGCAACTGGGACGAACTTACGCCACTGCATGAAATAAAGCATTAATGACAATAAAGCTGGGGATACACTATACAATTACCTGGTAGACCACCTGTTCAATATGTCTGGTTGGAATGAAAATCTGGTCATGTATCAACTATTTTTCCTCTACACTACAATATGGAGAAAAATTGCTAGACAAGTTGGTTAAACCAAATATTTAACCAATTTGTTTGAACAACTATTTTTGTCCATTATCCAGTGTTTTGGAGTAAATGGTTGAATGTGATTTGCTCTCAGATTACCAGATATTCTTTCCAACCAGCCAGATTGGACAGATGGTCTGCCAGATAATTGTATAGTGCAGTGGTTCTCCAACTGTCCTCAGAACCCCACACAGTTCACATTTTCCAGATCACCTAGCAGGTGCACAGGTATATTCATTACTCTGACCTATTTTATAAGATCCATAGATGGAGCTAATTATTTCACTAGCAATTCTGTGAGGAGATCTGGAAAACATGTAATGTGTGGGATCCTGAGGACAGAGTTTGAGAACCTGTGGAATAGTTTATATCTAGTTTTATGATGGTTCTGTGTACCTGGAAGTCTATTACTAGTGCACCTCATGTCTGAAGGCTCCCATCACTTATTTATTGTATGTTACTACTTAGAGGTGAGCGTCATGTAGTATGAGACAACAATGTGCATCACATACTGTAGTAACATCTCTAGTTCCCAGTGAATAGATCCGAAGAATTCTCAAAAAGTTAGAGATTTGCGCGTTCAAATTTACATGTTTATGAATGCCAAAATGAACACAAGATCAGATTTATCCTGATTTGTCTTATTTGGTTATCCTAAACACGCGACATCTGAGAGCCAATGAGACGCCATTTCTAGAGCCAAGTAAATTCAGGTAAATCCAAACCTGCACATCTCTACTAAAAATAGTGATGAAAGTCTGCTCCCAATCTGATTTTACCACGATCATAGCCAGCCCTAGCTATAGGCAAGCTAGGCAATTGCCTAGGGCAGTGATGGCTAACTGACACTCTAGCTGTTGAACTACATATCCCAGCATGCCCTGCATCAGTTTTAGCATGGCCAAATAACAAAACTGTAGCAGGGCATGCTGGGATGTGTAGTTCAACAGCTGGAGTGTCAATGTTAGCCATCACTGGCCTAGGGCAATTGGAATGCCAATGAGCATTCACACCTGCCTAGAGCCAGTGGACAGTGTAGAGCCCACAGCCAGTGATGTTAGCAATTGCTGTGGGGCTGTAAACAGGGAGAGAGCAGTGTGGTCAGGGCAAGGAGAGAATGGGTCCCCTCCTCTTAGGCAACACCTGCTGCAGGACAGAACCACCCCCTACTTCCTCTTTGCCAATGCTATCTCCTGTCCACAGGACTAGGCCAGCCCCCTTTAGCCTGCCCTCTTCTCCTCTATCTTGCTCTCTTGTTACTAGGCCAGCACCCCTTCAGCCCTATGCGGGTCTGCGCTCTCACGTCAAAGGACCAAGCTCTGCATTCTTCTTCCAGTCCTTAATTCCCCTCTACCCTGTTCTGTCCTGGCCAGAGGACCAGGACCCCTTCTTTCCCTCAGCAAGCCCATTCCCCAATTCTTCACTACCCTTCTCAGGTTTGAATAGAATATCAGACCCCACCCCTTTTCCCACCTCAGCAAGTCCACACTTTACTTCTCCCTGATCTGATCCAGCTGGAGGACCAAGCCCCATCCCCTTATTCCCTACAGCCAGCCCTGCCTCACTTACCTTCTAAACTGCTCTGACCCAGCCAGAAGATCAGGCCACGCCCCATTCTTCCCCTCAGTCAGTTCCCTATTTCCTCTACCAAGTGCTTTACCAGACTGAGGACAAAGCCCCTCCCCCTTCTTTCCAACATTCAGCCCTGCCACCACTTTCCCTCTACCTTGCTCTGTCCCAGCCAAAGAGGCTCAGGCCCCACCCTCTACTTCCCTCAGCCAGCCCCACTTGCCCAGCCATAGGACCAAGCCTTTTTCCACTTCTCGTTTGCTCTACCAAGCTCTCTCCCAGGTCCCTGCCTCCTACCACTCTACAATGTTGCAGTGTCGCCCTTGAAGCTCCAGTGTACAGAGAGGACTTCATTATGGTAAGTTCATGTTGGGGGTGGCACAAGGATGTGATAAATGTTATTGTTGGGAATATAGTGCAGTCATGTAGTGCGGCATATGGGGGCATTTAGTGTAGTGATATGGTGCTTAGTATAAGGGGTATTTAGTGTAGTGATTTGGTTTGGCATGTAGGGGGAAGGACGTTCTGTAGTGTTTTAGGGGTCTATTTACTAAGCCTTGATCTGAGATAAATTGGATGGAGATAAAGTCCCAGCCAATCCGGTTCTAACTATCATGTTACAGTCAGTGTTTAAAAAAATAAGATTTTACTTACCGATAAATCTATTTCTCGGAGTCCGTAGTGGATGCTGGGGTTCCTGAAAGGACCATGGGGAATAGCGGCTCCGCAGGAGACAGGGCACAAAAAGTAAAGCTTTTTCAGATCAGGTGGTGTGCACTGGCTCCTCCCCCTATGACCCTCCTCCAGACTCCAGTTAGGTACTGTGCCCGGACGAGCGTACACAATAAGGGAGGATTTTGAATCCCGGGTAAGACTCATACCAGCCACACCAATCACACCGTACAACCTGTGATCTAAACCCAGTTAACAGTATGATAACAGCGGAGCCTCTGAAAGATGGCTTCCTTCAACAATAACCCGAATTAGTTAACAATAACTATGTACAATTTATGCAGATAATCCGCACTTGGGATGGGCGCCCAGCATCCACTACGGACTCCGAGAAATAGATTTATCGGTAAGTAAAATCTTATTTTCTCTATCGTCCTAGTGGATGCTGGGGTTCCTGAAAGGACCATGGGGATTATACCAAAGCTCCCAAACGGGCGGGAGAGTGCGGATGACTCTGCAGCACCGAATGAGAGAACTCCAGGTCCTCCTTAGCCAGAGTATCAAATTTGTAAAATTTTACAAACGTGTTCTCCCCTGACCACGTAGCTGCTCGGCAAAGTTGTAATGCCGAGACCCCTCGGGCAGCCGCCCAAGATGAGCCCACCTTCCTTGTGGAGTGGGCCTTTACAGATTTAGGCTGTGGCAGGCCTGCCACAGAATGTGCAAGTTGGATTGTGCTACAGATCCAACGAGCAATCGTCTGCTTAGACGCAGGAGCACCCATCTTGTTGGGTGCATACAATATAAACAACGAGTCAGATTTTCTGACTCCAGCTGTCCTTGCAATATATATTTTTAATGCTCTGACAACGTCCAGTAACTTGGAGTCCTCCAAGTCACTTGTAGCCGCAGGCACTACAATAGGCTGGTTCAGATGAAATGCTGACACCACCTTAGGGAGAAAATGCGGACGAGTCCGCAGTTCTGCCCTGTCCGAATGGAAAATCAGATATGGGCTTTTGTAAGATAAAGCTGCCAATTCTGATACTCTCCTGGCAGAAGCCAGGGCTAGAAGCATGGTCACTTTCCAAGTGAGATATTTCAAATCCACCTTATTTAGTGGTTCAAACCAATGAGATTTTAGAAAGTCCAAAACCACATTGAGATCCCACGGTGCCACTGGAGGCACCACAGGAGGCTGTATATGCAGCACTCCCTTAACAAAGGTCTGGACTTCAGGGACTGAAGCCAATTCTTTTTGAAAGAAAATCGACAGGGCCGAAATTTGAACCTTAATAGATCCCAATTTGAGACCCATAGACAATCCTGATTGCAGGAAATGTAGGAATCGACCCAGTTGAAATTCCTCCGTCGGAGCACTCCGATCTTCGCACCACGCAACATATTTTCGCCAAATTCGGTGATAATGTTGCACGGTTACTTCCTTCCTTGCTTTAATCAAAGTAGGAATGACTTCTTCCGGCATGCCTTTTTCCTTTAGGATCCGGCGTTCAACCGCCATGCCGTCAAACGCAGCCGCGGTAAGTCTTGAAACAGACAGGGACCCTGCTGAAGCAAGTCCCTCCTTAGAGGTAGAGGCCACGGATCTTCCGTGATCATCTCTTGAAGTTCCGGGTACCAAGTCCTTCTTGGCCAATCCGGAACCACTAGTATCGTTCTTACGCCTCTTTGCCGTATAATTCTCAATACTTTTGGTATGAGAGGCAGAGGAGGAAACACATACACCGACTGGTACACCCAAGGCGTTACCAGCGCGTCCACAGCTATTGCCTGCGGATCTCTTGACCTGGCGCAATACCTGTCCAGTTTTTTTTGTTGAGGCGAGACGCCATCATGTCCACCATTGGTCTTTCCCAACGGGTTACCAGCATGTGGAAGACTTCTGGATGAAGTCCCCACTCTCCCGGGTGAAGATCGTGTCTGCTGAGGAAGTCTGCTTCCCAGTTGTCCACTCCCGGGATGAACACTGCTGACAGTGCTATCACATGATTCTCTGCCCAGCGAAGAATCCTTGCAGCTTCTGCCATTGCACTCCTGCTTCTTGTGCCGCCCTGTCTGTTCACATGGGCGACTGCCGTGATGTTGTCCGACTGGAGCAACACCGGTTTTCCCTGAAGCAGAGGTTCTGCCTGGCTTAGAGCATTGTATATTGCTCTTAGTTCCAGAATGTTTATGTGAAGAGACGTTTCCAGGCTCGTCCATACTCCCTGGAAGTTTCTTCCTTGTGTGACTGCTCCCCAGCCTCTCAGGCTGGCGTCCGTGGTCACCAGGATCCAATCCTGTATGCCGAATCTGCGGCCCTCCAATAGATGAGGACTCTGCAACCACCACAGAAGAGACACCCTTGTCCTTGGAGACAGGGTTATCCGTAGGTGCATCTGAAGATGCGACCCTGACCATTTGTCCAACAGATCCCTTTGGAAAATTCTTGCGTGGAATCTGCCGAATGGAATTGCTTCGTAAGAAGCCACCATTTTTCCCAGGACTCTTGTGCATTGATGTACAGACACCTTTCCTGGTTTTAGGAGGTTCCCGACAAGGTCGGATAACTCCTTGGCTTTTTCCTCCGGGAGAAAAACCTTTTTCTGAACCGTGTCCAGAATCATCCCTAGGAACAGCAGACGAGTTGTCGGCATTAACTGGGATTTTGGAATATTCAGAATCCACCCGTGCTGTTTTAGCACTTCTTGAGACAGTGCTAATCCCATCTCTAGCTGTTCTCTGGACCTCGCCCTTATTAGGAGATCGTCCAAGTATGGGATAATTAATATGCCTTTTCTTCGAAGAAGAATCATCATCTCGGCCATTACCTTTGTAAAGATCCGAGGTGCCGTGGACAATCCGAACGGCAGCGTCTGAAACTGATAGTGACAGTTTTGTACAACGAACCTGAGGTACCCCTGGTGTGAGGGGTAAATTGGAACGTGGAGATACGCATCCTTGATGTCCAAGGATACCATAAAGTCCCCCTCTTCCAGGTTCGCTATCACTGCTCTGAGTGACTCCATCTTGAACTTGAACTTCTTTATGTACAGGTTCAAGGACTTCAGATTTAGAATAGGCCTTACCGAGCCATCCGGCTTCGGTACCACAAAAAGAGTGGAATAATACCCCTTCCCTTGTTGTAGAAGAGGTACCTTGACTATCACCTGCTGAGAGTACAGCTTGTGAATGGCTTCCAAAACCGTCTCCCTTTCGGAGGGGGACGTTGGTAAAGCAGACTTCAGGAAACGGCGAGGTGGATCTGTCTCTAATTCCAACCTGTACCCTTGAGATATTATCTGCAGGATCCAGGGATCTACCTGCGAGTGAGCCCACTGCGCGCTGTAATTTTTGAGACGACCGCCCACCGTCCCCGAGTCCGCTTGAGAAGCCCCAGCGTCATGCTGAGGCTTTTGTAGAAGCCGGGGAGGGCTTCTGTTCCTGGGAAGGAGCTGCGTGTTGCTGTCTCTTCCCTCGACCTCTGCCTCGTGGCAGATATGAATAGCCCTTTGCTCTCTTATTTTTAAAGGAACGAAAGGGCTGCGGTTGAAAAGTCGGTGCCTTTTTCTGTTGGGGAGTGACTTGAGGTAGAAAGGTGGATTTCCCGGCTGTAGCCGTGGCCACCAAATCTGATAGACCGACTCCAAATAACTCCTCCCCTTTATACGGCAAAACTTCCATATGCCGTTTTGAATCCGCATCGCCTGTCCACTGTCGCGTCCATAAAGCTCTTCTGGCCGAAATGGACATAGCACTTACCCGTGATGCCAGTGTGCAGATATCCCTCTGTGCATCACGCATATAAAGAAATGCATCCTTTATTTGTTCTAACGACAGTAAAATATTGTCCCTGTCCAGGGTATCAATATTTTCAATCAGGGACTCTGACCAAACTACCCCAGCGCTGCCCATCCAGGCAGTCGCTACAGCTGGTCGTAGTATAACACCTGCATGTGTGTATATACTTTTTTGGATATTTTCCATCCGCCTATCTGATGGATCTTTAAGTGCGGCCGTCTCAGGAGAGGGTAACGCCACTTGTTTAGATAAGCGTGTTAGCGCCTTGTCCACCCTAGGAGGTGTTTCCCAGCGCTCCCTAACCTCTGGCGGGAAAGGGTATAATGCCAATAATTTCTTTGAAATTATCAGCTTTTTATCAGGGGCAACCCACGCTTCATTACACACGTCATTTAATTCTTCTGATTCAGGAAAAACTATAGGTAGTTTTTTCATACCCCACATAATACCCTGTTTAGTGGTACCTGTAGTATCAGCTAAATGTAACGCCTCCTTCATTGCCAAAATCATATAACGTGTGGCCCTACTGGAAAATACGGTTGAATCGTCACCGTCACCACTGGAGTCAGTGCCTGCGTCTGGGTCTGTGTCGACCGACTGAGGCAAAGGGCGTTTCACAGCCCCTGACGGTGTTTGAGTCGCCTGGACAGGCACTAATTGATTGTCCGGCCGCCTCATGTCGTCAAACGACTGCTTTAGCGTGTTGACACTATCCCGTAGTTCCATAAATAAAGGCATCCATTCTGGTGTCGACTCCCTAGGGGGTGACATCCTCATATTTGGCAATTGCTCCGCCTCCACACCAATATCGTCCTCATACATGTCGACACACACGTACCGACACACAGCAGACACACAGGGAATGCTCCTAACGAAGACAGGACCCACTAGCCCTTTGGGGAGACAGAGGGAGAGTTTGCCAGCACACACCAAAAGCGCTATATATATATCAGGGATAGCCTTATAATAAGTGCTCCCTTATAGCTGCTTTGTTATATCAAAATATCGCCATAAATTTGCCCCCCCCTCTCTGTTTTACCCTGTTTCTGTAGTGCAGTGCAGGGGAGAGACTTGGGAGCCGTCCTGACCAGCGGAGCTGTGAGAGGAAATGGCGCCGTGTGCTGAGGAGATAGGCCCCGCCCCTTTTCTGGCGGGCTCGTCTCCCGCTATTTAGAAAAATCAGGCAGGGGTTAAATATCTCCATATAGCCTCTAGGGGCTATATGTGAGGTATTTTTAGCCTTTATAGGTATTCATTTGCCTCCCAGGGCGCCCCCCTCCCAGCGCCCTGCACCCTCAGTGACTGCCGTGTGAAGTGTGCTGAGAGGAAAATGGCGCACAGCTGCAGTGCTGTGCGCTACCTTTAGAAGACTGCAGGAGTCTTCAGCCGCCGATTCTGGACCTCTTCTGACTTCAGCATCTGCAAGGGGGCCGGCGGCGCGGCTCCGGTGACCATCCAGGCTGTACCTGTGATCGTCCCTCTGGAGCTTGATGTCCAGTAGCCAAGAAGCCAATCCATCCTGCACGCAGGTGAGTTGACTCCTTCTCCCCTCAGTCCCTCGCTGCAGTGATCCTGTTGCCAGCAGGAATCACTGTAAAATAAAAAACCTAGCTAAACTTTGTCTAAGCAGCTCTTTAGGAGAGCCACCTAGATTGCACCCTTCTCGGCCGGGCACAAAAATCTAACTGGAGTCTGGAGGAGGGTCATAGGGGGAGGAGCCAGTGCACACCACCTGATCTGAAAAAGCTTTACTTTTTGTGCCCTGTCTCCTGCGGAGCCGCTATTCCCCATGGTCCTTTCAGGAACCCCAGCATCCACTAGGACGATAGAGAAATGGCAGTTAAGAGCCGATTGCCTGGTACTTTATCTCCACCCAAGGATTAGTAAATAGATACCTTAGTGCAGCATAGACGGGGGATGTAGTGTAAAGATGTACAGCAACATATAGGGGCATGTATTGTAGTGATTTAGAGCCTCATACTAGTGTACTGATTGCAGTGTAAAGTGGGTATGTAGTGTAGGGATTTAATGCAGTGTGAAGGGTTAGTGAGGTAGTGCAGCATATAGGGGAGATGTAGTGCAGTTATGTGATGTGTAGAGGGGATGTGGGGAACATGTTGCTGTTGAGAGGGGATATCAGGGAGACACTGGAGGCATTTGGGACACACAAGGGAGGAAGCATTTGAGGAAAGCTCTGCTGTGGATTGGGCACGTGCACAGATATCAACCTGTTAAGCGACTTGTATTTCTCTAGCGCAGGCATTCCCAACCGTGGTCCTCAAGGCACACCAACAGTGCAGGTTTTAGTGATATCCAGGCTTTAGCACAGATGGTTAAATAAAAATAACTGAGCTACTAATTAAGTCACCTGTGTTCAAGCCTGGATATCACTAAAACCAGAACTGTTAGTGTGCCTTGAGGACCGCGGTTGGGAAACACTGCTCTAGCGGGTAGGTGGAGAATATATTTTTGCACCTGGGTCCATCAGGTTCTACTTTGGGCTAGCTATCACAATCAGAGCTCAGCTGGGAGCCGGTAGCAGCGGGACCTTACAAGCCAGTACTCCTAGAGCAGTTAAGTGAGTGCAGTGAGGAGCATTAAAAAATGCCACGGGGGGAGGGCTGTTGCACATGACCAACAGTAGCTCCTCCTCCCATGAGCCATTGTCACTTTCTCTGCCAAGTCTCCCTGCAGCCATGGCGCCATCCAGCCTCTCACCCCCAACCTGCAATGTGCACTAGCATTACTAATGTGGGGCATGTGTGAGGGGCATTACTGAGTGGTGGTATGTGCATAATGGCATTACTAATGTGGGGCATATGTGCAAGGGGCATTAATGTGGCATTATGTGTATAATGGGCACTACTGTGTGGTGTAATGAGAATAAGGAGCAATATGGTATAGTGTAATGTCAAGAAGCATTATGGTGGGTACTACCGTGAGGTGTTATGTGAATAAGGGACACTATAGTGTGATATGAGAAAAACATTCGTGTATGCCTATTCCAAACAAGAACACTAGTTTTTGGCTTGTGTACTTGTAGCGTGCACGGACCCAATTTCTATATGGGATAACCAATGCTCTTGCTGGCATAGTACACTAAAATGAGGATAGCTATGGGTGATGGATGTTGCTGGCTGCTGCTGTGATCTGTGCTACTGGTGCTTTGCTGGGAGAAGGGTGCTGGGTCAGAGGTGGAACTAGCGGCAGTGCTAGGGAGCACCAGCCAAAATCTTGCCTAGGGCATCAAATTGGTTAGGGCCGGCAATGACCCAGATGCATAGTTTGGATATGTAAAAGTATGTGTGATTTCATTACTTGCATGTAATTAGAATTGCAGGTGTTGAAGATGTTCGGTGATGTATAGTTCATAGCGAATACAATACATGGCCTAGTGCTAACTTATCACAGGGCAATTTAGCTCCTTTGGTCAACTGATCATTTGGGTTCATCCGTGTTAAAAATCAGAGTATAATTTTTTTGGAACAGCTAAACAAACTTTGAACTTACAGGAAATTTCCACTTAAACAATGGCATTTTCCCATACTGTCTGGCCACGGCTAAGAATAATGTATACACAAGCAATGCTCTTAGAGCTATGGTGCTTATTCAGGTTTGTGCGCAATCAAACAGATAATCCATAGTACTACATGCTCCCACTGCACTCTATACTCTACCTGTACTTTTGGGGTAAAAACACCATTTAACTCCTGGAACACTTGAATTAAAGCAGCAGCCTCTAGAATAGCATTCCTTAGCGCTTATCCCGGGAAATCCACAATCTTCACGCTCTGTGATGTCCACACTACATTGCTGTTTATCTGGATGGAGCAGAGCACACATCAGGACATAGGATGTATTACAATGCATGAAAAGAAAGTTGGGAGCTCTACTGCAAGTACTGTAACTCTTGACAATTAGAAATATATAATTGGCAACATTGCCAACATGTCCCAGATACATAGAAAACACTTACCTGAGATTGCCCTCTGAAAATTACCATCAGTTGGCAACTATGCATGAGTGGGTGGTGCTTGCTCTCTATATGTCCGCCCATTTGTGTGACAAAAAAAAAAAAAGCAGAACTGACAGTTATACGCTATACAATTACCTGGCAGGTCATCCGTCTGATTGGAATGAAAATCTGTTAATATATCAACTATTTCACATAAACACTGGAAAATAAAGAAAAATGGTCAGACAAGTTGGTTAAAACAAATATTCAACCAATTTTTTTTAAACAACTGTTTTTGTCCATTTTCCAGTGTTTGAGCAGAAATGGTTGATTGTGATTTGTTCTTATACATTACCAAATATTCATTCCAACCAGTTTGGACAGATTGTCCTCCAGATAATTGTATAATGCAATGGTTCTCAAACTATCCTCAGGACCCAACATAGTTCTTATTTTCCAGATCACCTAGCAGGTGCACAGGTGTATTCATTACTCACTGACACAGTTTAACAGATCCACCAATAAAGCTAATTATTTCACTAGTGATTATGTGGGGAGATCTGGAAAACATGTAATGTGTGGGGTCCTGAGGACAGTTTGAGAACCTGTGGAAGAGTGTATATCTAGTTTACCGATAGATCAATGTACCTGTAAGGCTTTGTTACTAGTGCACCTCATGACTGAAGGCTTCCATCACTTATTTATTGTATATTACAGGTTGAGTATCCCTTATCCAAAATGCTTGGGACCAGAGGTATTTTGGATATGGGATTTTTCCGTATTTTGGAATAATTGCATACCATAATGAGATATCAAGGAGATGGGACCTAAGTCTAAGCACAGAATGCATCTATGTTTCATATACACCTTATACACAGCCTGAAGGTCATTTTAGCCAATATTTTTTATAACTTTGTGCATTAAACAAAGTGTGTCTACATTCACACAATTCATTTATGTTTCATATACACCTTATACACACAGCCTGAAGGTCATTTAATACAATATTTTGAATAACTTTGTGTATTAAACAAACTTTGTGTACATTGAGCCATCAGAAAACAAAGGTTTCACTATCTCACTCTCACTCAAAAAAGTCCGTATTTCGGAATATTTGGATATGGGATACTCAACCTGTACTACTTAGAGGTGTGAGCACCATGTAGTATTGTGAGACACAATGTGCATCACATACTGTATTAATATCTCTTGTTCCCAGTGAATAGATATGAAGAATTCTCAAAAAGTTAGAAATGTGCGGGTTCGAATTTACTCGGTTCTTAAAGCCTAAATTTCAGAGAGTTCAGATCTATTCAGATTTTTCTTATTTGATATCCTAAACATGTGACATCTGGGGCCCAATAAGAAGCCATTTTTAGAGTCAGGTAAGTTTAGGTAAACCCAAAAACACACATCTCTACTAAAAATAGGGATCAAAATCTGCTCCCAATCCGTGTTTATGCTGATGCATAATCATCTGGGTATGTAGAAGTATGTGTGATCTCATTACTTGCATGTGATTAGAATTGCCTGTGTTGAAGATGTTGTTCAGTGAAGTATAGTTCATGGAGGGTACATGGCTTCTGAGGTGTAGCGTGGAGACATGACACCCGGGAGTAGGGTCATGTCACCAGGGCTGTTTCTAACCAATTTGGCTCCCAGTGCGAGATTTAAAAATGCGCCCCCCATTACATTAAAAAAAAATGTGCCCCACACACACACACCTAGATTAAAAAAAAAAAAAAAAACTTGCGCGCGCACCCGGGAAGGGGGCACAGACTCCTCTAAATGGGTGTGGCCTCATTTAAATGGGTATGGCCTCGTCTGAAAAGACTACCTCACAATCCAGTTTTTGACCCTGCTCCAACAGATCACGACAGGAGAAAAAATTACCATATTAAACCCCACACAGTAATGCCCCCTGCACCATATTATGCCACACACCGCAATGCCCTTGATACATTAAATCCCCACACTACGGCAGGCAAGAGTCCCCATTTCACACATTACGGCAGGTGTCCCCATTTTACACATTGAGAGAGAGAGAATACTTAGAGGTGATTACCGGTCTTCAGCCCGCCTCACCAGTCGCTCCTTGCGCCGGCCTTTCCCTTTTCCCAACTTGGATCCCCCTCTATACTCCGCTCGGGGGGGGGGGGGGGGGGGGGGGGGTTCGCGGAGTGATGGGGTTGCGTCATGACATCACTCCGTGAAACTCCGCCCCCCGAGCGGGTTACTCGGGGAGAAATAGGAGGGGGAAGCAGGGAGCCACAGTTAGTGCCGCGGCGGGCGCCCAGTGCGGTTGCACTGCTCGCCTGCCCCAAGAAACGGCCCTGCATGTCACAGCACCCCCACCCACCACATACATATATAGATTCACACACATGTAGGCACAGATAAACACATACACAGGCATACATTTATACACAAACTCACAATAATACACATTAATTCTCACCAAAAGGGCAGCAGCAGAGCATCTCCACATTCTAGCCTGAGGGGCGGAGCTTCTGTGCGATTGACCTCCGTGGGTAGAAAGAAAGGACTGAGGAAAGGGAAGGGGTGGCTACCATACTGCCTGTATGTTTCATATTACCAAATGCAGATACCCAACAGCCAGGAAGGTTCTTTTAACATGGGACATGGAACATGCAGGCAGTGTGGTAGCCACCCATTCCCCCTCTTCCAGTCATCTCCTACCCCGACATCCTGCCTCTCAGCTCTGTTACATAGACAGCGCCTTCTGTCCCCAGCGGCACCAGGAGATCAAGCTCCACTCATTCCACCCTCGCTACACCCCTGCATGGCCTAGTACTTACTTATCACAGGGAAATTTAGTTCCTTTGGTCAACTGATCATCTGGGTTCAGCTGTGTTAAAATCAAAGTAATTTTTTAAGGAGCAGAAAAACATTTGAACAGCTGATAACAGGAAATATCCACTTACACAACATCATGTTCTTATATACTGTGACCATGGCTAAGAATAAGGGATACACAAGCAAATCTTAGCACTATGGGCCTAATTCATGTTTGTGCTCCATCAAATCTGTAACCAATATCACTACATGCTCCCATTCTACCACTGCACTCTATACTCTACCTGTGTCTTTGGGGTAAAAACACCATTTAACCCCGGGAACACTTGAATTAAAGCAGCAGCCTCTGGAATAGCATTCCTTAGCGCTTATCCCGGGATAACCGCAATCTTCACGCTCTGTGATGTCCACACTACATTGCTGTTTATCTGGATGGAGCAGAGCACACATCAGGACAATAGGAAATATTACAATGCATGACAAGAAAGTCTGGAGCTCTACTGCAAGGACTCTAACCCGTGACAGTTAGAAATACGGTCTACTGCATTTTGCCAGAGCTTGGGATCCCTGCACCAGGATCCTGAACGCCGGCAGGCAGCAGGGTGAGAGCAAAAGAGCTCCTTGCGGGATCACTGCATTGGCCACGATGCGGGCACAGTGGCATGCCACGCTATTTATTCTCCCTCCAGTGGTGTCATGGACACCCCAAGAGGGAGAATAGTTGTCAGTATGCCGGCTGTCGGGATCCCGGTGCTGGTATGATGAGCGCTGGGATCCTGACAGCCGGCGTATCAAATGCCTCCCGCCAAATACATAGGGCCTAATTCAGATCTGATTGCAGCAAAACCATGTGCAGTGCAGGTGGGGCAAATGTAACATGTGCAGAGGTAGATTTGGGTGGGGTGTGTTCAAATTGAAATCTAAATTGTAGTGTAAAAATAAAGCATCCAGTATTTACCCTGCACAGAAACACTATAACCCCCCAAATCTAACTCTCTGCACATGTTACATCGGGTGTGGTATGATAGATAGGCTAGACTTAGGTCAACAGTATATAGGTCAACATTGTTTCTAGGTCGACAGGGACTATAGGTCAGCATGTACTAAGTCGACATAACAAAAGGTTGACCTGAATTGAATAGTTTCTGGCGTCGTTTTCTTCATAGTGACCAGGAACCCTAATTAGTGCATTGTGTCCCCTCGCATTGCTCGCTTCCATCGCCATGCTTCGGGCAAGGTGTCTCGCTCCACTACCGCTGCGCTCGGCACTGGTTACCATTCCCAATTGTAGTCCACGTGGATCGCAAAGTATGAAAAAGTTCAAAAATGATAAAAAATTAAATAAATTTAAAAAAAAAGTGAAAAACTCATGTTAACCTTTTGTCATGTTGATCTAGTACATGTCGACCTAGTGTCCCTGTCGACCTAGAAACCATGTTGACCTACTTACCGTCGACCAATAGTGGTAATCCTAGACAGTGTCGACCTAAACACCGGATCCAGTTATATCTGCCCCCCCTGCACTGCACATGGTTTTGCCCATTAGATAACAAATTTGCTGCTGTGATCAGATGTGAATTACTCCCATTACTGGCAACATTGCAAACGTGTCCCAGATACATAGAAAACACAAATGCTTGATGAATCTGACATAAATGATATATTCTCACATGTAAATACTTTTCCATATCTCTCACCATAGAGAATAAGAATAACACTGTAGATGGCCCCACACACTACAACCATTTTGCATGATTTCATACTATTTCGGGACGATATATATTATAAAAAGTGTCAGATCATATATGTTTCACGTCCAATCCGATGCGTGGTCCCATGAGCATCGGATCGGAGCCACTAGGTGGTTGGTGCTGCACTAATGATGCCAGAATTGGGTGGAAAGTGTTTGTGCATGTGATATATCGCATGCGATGCATCACAGAGAAGTGTGACTGGCATTCTCAGGACACTCCCAGCCCCCCTAGCCCTCTAATTCAGCCCATCATAAACATCTTATGGTACAATTGTATGCTATACGATATATATCACATGCATTATATAGCGGCTTCATCAGTTGCATGCGATACATCTTATACAAAATAGCACAAAAGCACCAAATCATATGGAATCACTCCTGGGAAGGTCCCGGGGGGAGTTCAAGGTAAATCGCATCCGATTTCAGCCTCAGACATATCGTTAGTATATGGGTCCCTTAAGAATTGCACTCAATATTCAGAAAGAGGGGCATTGTTGTGGAGTTGGGATGTCTACCAGTGTTTGGGAGCAAATGGTCAAATGTCATTTACTCCTGTATACAGTATTACCAGATTTTTGTTTCACCTAGAAAAGATTGGACAGATAATCTGTAAGTGTGTAGGACACTTGTGTGTATCCAGCTTAAGAGGTGTGAGCGTCATAACTATAATGACTTGTGTGTAACTATACAGCAGCTCCATACCTTGTGACTTGGAGAAGAAACACCAGTTAACCCCAGGAATGCTGGAGTCAAAGCAACAATTCCTCTCCTTACATTCTGCAGCACTTATTGTGGGGTAGCCGCAATCCCTTCTGCTGTACGGTTCCACGTTACATTGTTTGTCACTTGCTGTTGATGCAATAAGGAAACATCGAGAAGTTACAGCAGCTTAAGGTTTCTTTTTAATAAAATGGGGCAATTTAGCTAGATCACAGGGCAATTTAGCTTCTTTAGTCAACGGATCATTTGGGTTCAGCAGTGTTAAAATCAAAGTATAATTATTTAAGGAACAGTTCACCAAACAGTTGAACAGCTGAAAACTGGGAATTTCCACTTAAACAATGGCATCTTTTTGAATATTCTGTCTGACCATGGCTAAGAATAAAGGATACCTCATTGTGAGGGGATCCGGTCTGAAGATAGACACTGTCTAGGTCGACAATGTTTAGGTCGACCACTATAGGTCGACAGTCACTAGGTCGACATGGATGGAAGGTAGACAGGGTTTTTAGGTCGACATGTGCTAGGTCGACAGGTCTAAAGGTCGACATGAGTTTCACATTTTTTCTTTTTTTGAATTTTTTCATACTTAACGATCCACGTGGACTACGATTGGAACGGTAATCTGTGCCGAGTGAAGCGGTAGCGGAGTGAAGGCACCATGCCCGAAGCATGGCGAGCGAAGCGGTGCACTAATTGGGGATCCCGGTCACTCTACGAAGAAAACGAAAAAAAAAAAAAAAATTCCTCATGTCGACCTTCCATCCATGTCGACCTAGTGACTGTCGACCTATAGTGGTTGACCTAAACATTGTCGACCCAGATAATGTCGATTTGATGAACTACACCCATTGTGATGGCTTGCATTGTAAAGTGAAGCTTGGCTTTATAAGTGAATTGTGAGTTGGAATCAGCAGCAGGAGAGTTAGAATACAGATAAAGGTGAGTTTTGTAATACGCAACCAGGAACACAAATTTTTGCAATACCATTAAGTCTCTGGTGAGGCTGCAAGGGGCTGACCTTGTGAGTGATTGAGAGGGTCTCTAACTTGGAGTAACAGAGGGGCTGAGATTTCATTTGTGAGGGGCAGATATTTTGAGGGTATAGAGCTGCCTTTGTTTCTGTCTTTGTTTTATTTTGTGTGTGAGCATGCTAGGTACTGCCCATGGACGCTGCCGGTGGGGAAAGAGCCTACTGCTGCTGCCAGCAGGTACTACCAGGGACCCACAATCGGCCTGTATCCACTGCTGAGCTGCACAAGGAAGACTGCTGCTGCAGACGTCAGAGGAGAGGACGGAAAGGGACTGAGACTGCTGAATACAAGCAAAGGAATCGGTGACTGCTGCTGCATAAAAGCGAAGGATTAGGGGACACAAAGGATAGATAAGTATAAGCCCAACTTCATTATTGTATAGTGAGTGTTTTGCCTAGATTGTTACCCAAGAAGAAATAGAGAAGCAAAACAAAGTTAGACCTTACAAAAATATGGGTGGGGCTGGGATTGAGGATTTCACTCAGTGCATGTCGTGCAAGATGTACGTGCACCTGGAGCAACCGTCCCAATGTGAGTACATCTGCACGAGGCGTGTGCTAACGGTTGCCCTGGAAGCCCAGGTAACTGATCTAGAGCAAACCGTTACGCGACTGAGGGACATTCACAATCTCGAGCGAAGTTTAGATATAACAGTGGAGGAGTTGAGGTAGGGGTCACTGGTAGATGAGGATGATCAGGTAGATAGCTGGGTCAGTGTTAGAAGGAAGAAAAAGAGGGGGGAGGCTCGACATCTCTGAACTATCAAACCTGAATAAATTTGCATGACTGGACGAGGAATCGGAGGATGATAGTGAGGAAATGACAGTGCTGGAGGAGACTGTTCAATCTAGCAACCAGAGGAGCGGTCCTTCTGGTGCAGTTGGGATAAAAGTTAGTAAGGTACCTAGTCAGATTGTGGTGGTAGGGGATTCCATTATTAGGAACACAGATAGGGCAATCTGCTACTGGGACCGTGATCGCCGTATGGTCTGTTGTCTCCCGAGTGCGGCACATCGTGGACCGGGTAGATAGATTGTTGGGAGATGCTGGGAAGAAACCAGCCGTCTTGGTGCATGTTGGCACCAATGACAAAGTTAGTGGAAGGTGGGATGTCCTTAAATACTATAGGGAATTAGGCAAAAAACTTAAGGCAAGGACATCTAAGGTAATATTCTAATTATTACCCATGCCACGTGCTAGCCCAGGGAGACACAGGGAGATTAGGGAGGTAAATGTGTGGCTTAGGGATTGGTGCAGGAAAGGAGGGTTTGTTTTCCTAGAACACTGGGCGGACTTCTCAGTCAGGCGCCATCTTTTTTGTTGTGATGGATTGCACCTGAATGAGGGGGCAGTGGTGCTGGAGGAAGGGGGGGGGGGGTGGAGGATGGTTAAATGGTTGGAGGAGATTTTAAACTAGGTGCCAGGGGGAGGGTTTAGCAAGAAATTACGGGTCATTCAGTAAGAATAGCAGGGGTGGCGTTAGTGAACAAAATGGGGGAGGAGTAAGGGGGAGGAATAGAGCAGACGGCAAGGGTAGTAACATGGGAACTAAAAAGGGTTTTAGAATAACAGTAACCAATGACTATTACGGGTCATCTTTGCTGCATAAGAATTATGATGTCCCTACCATAAGGGGAATACATCTCAATTGTATGTATGTAAATGCTAGAAGCCTTACAGGTAATAAGGGGAACTAGAAATCCTCGCAGCAAGCAAGGAATATGATATTATAGGCATTACTGAAATGTGGTGGGACGAATCTCATGATTGGACAGTCAATCTAGAGGGTTACACGCTGTACAGGAGAGACAGACTAAATAAACGGGGTGGAGGGGTATGTCTTTACGTAAAGCCATTTCTAAAACCTAACAAGCAATTATAAAATACAAGTCTGAGGGGGGTGCAGAGTCATTTCATCACTATAAGGACTGTAACAAAATATGCAAAAAAGGAATAAGAGCGGCTAAAGTAGAAACTGAAACAGCAAGAGAGACTAAAGGAGAGTATAGGCCCTTAAAAAGGACAAGAGGGGAGTCTTAATCAAAAGTGATAATGACATAGCAAACAAGCTAAACAAGTTTTTTTCAATGGTATTTACCAGAGAGGACCAAATGCTTATTTACATGAGGAGGTAGTCTGTGACCGATTAAAAAAGTTAAAGATTAATAAGTCACCTGGTCCCGATAGAATTCACCCGAGGGTTCTTATGGAGCTGTACGCTGAACTAGCAAGACCTCTATTTTTGATCTTCATGGATTCGGTTAAATCTGGTATGGTTCCCAAAGACTGGCGTATAGCAGAGTTAGTACAGATATTCAAATAGGGGAGCAAAGCTGAACCAGGTAATTCTAGACCAGTTAGTCTTACATCTATAGTGGGGAAAGTATTGGAAGGTATTCTAAGGAACAGTATTCAAAAGTTCCTTGAAGCAAATAAGGTCATTAAAAGGAACCAACATGGATTTGTGAAGGACAGATCATGTCAGACCAACTTACTTGGCTTTTATGAAACAGTAAGTGCGAACCTTGATCAGGGTAAGGAGGTGGATGTAATCTTTTCAGACTTTGCCAAACTTTTGACACTGTACCACACATGCATCTTATCTATAAGCTACAAGAAATAGGGCTAGGGAGCACAATGTGCACTTTGGTTAGATAATAGGGAGCAGCACGTTGTGGTCAATGGACTTTTTTTTAAATTGGACTAAAGTACTAAGTGGTGTGCCACAAGGGTCTGTACTCAGACCACTTTTGTGCAACATTTTCATCAACGACCTAACAGTAAGTCTAGAGAGCATGGTGTTAATTTTCGCACACGATACCAAATTGTGTAAGGTTATAAATACGGAGGGGGATGCTGAGTCTCTTCAGAATGAAGAAGCATGGGCAGCAAAAACGAGAATGAGGTTCAACACAGACAAGTGTAAGGTAATGCACTGTGGGGGCAAGACCAATAACACCTACATATTAAATGGGGTAATATTAGGGGATTCTGTACCGGAAAAAAACCTAGGGGTGCATAGATAAACTAAGCAGCAGTACCCAAAGTAGGAGTGCAGCAAAGAAGGATAATAAGATTAGCATGCATAAAATGGGGAATTGATGCAAGGGTCGAGAGTATTCTACTCATATAAATTACTAGTGAGGCCACATCTTGAATACCGTGTGCAATTTTGGGCACCATATTACAAAAAAGATATCCTGGAGTTAGAAAAGGTTCACAGGCGGGCGACCAAACTAATCAAGGGCATGGAGACGCTGGAATACGAGGAAAGGCTTGCAAGGCTAGGCATGTTTACATTGGAAAAGGAGACATGATCAACATCTGCAAATATATAAGGGGGTCAATACACAGCTTGGGATGGACTGGTTTTCTATAAGATCAGCACAGAGGACACGTGGTCACTCGCTTAGGTTAGAGGAGAGGAGTTTCTGCACATTGAGAAAAGGTTTTCACAGAAAGGACAATAAGTGTTTGGAATTCCCTGCCTGAGAGAGTAGTAATGGCGGACTCCGGCAACACCTTTAAGAATGGGTTAGATAAATTCCTATTGGATAAAAATATTCAGGGTTATGGTGCGTAGGCACGCATTATAGCTAATATAACTATTCCTAACATAAAAATAACTAGTCCTATAATAAGACTGCCTAGGGGACCACAAATAGGTTGAACTCAACGGACAATTGTCTTTTTTCAACCTTCGTTACTATGTTACAAACTCTTATGGGCCCTACACACTGGCAGATTTCACCAAACAATATGAATGTTCTTGTTCATTAATGAATGAAAACTCATTCATATCATTCAGTGTGGAGGCAGCAATGATGAATGAGGCAGAGCCCTGCGCTCGTTCATCTTTGGTGTCCCATTGCTTATGCATGCGAGCCAATACGGACAATCTCGTCCATATTAGCATGCACTGCTATGGAGCCAGGCTACAGGAAGGGGGGGGGGGGGGTGAAGTATCTTAAATAAACCCCCCCCCCCCCCCCCCCCCCCACCAGCCATATCGGCCGTCAGGCATCACAGCAGCACACCACAATATGTGTAGGGCCCTTTAGAGCTATGGGTCCAGTTCATGTATGTGCACCATCAAATCTGTAATCAATAGCACTACATGCTCCCACGCTACCGCTGCGCTCTATACTCTACCTGTGATATTGGGGTAAAAACACCATTTAACCCCGGGAACACTTGAATTAAAGCAGCAGCCTCTGGAATAGCATTCCTTAGCGCTTATCCCAGGAAATCCGCAATCTTCACGCTCTTTGATGTCCACACTACATTGCTGTTCATCTGTATGGAGCAGAGCACACATCAGAACAATAGGAAATATTACAATGTATGACAAGAAAGTTGGGAGCTCTACTGCAAGTACTCTAACCCTTGACAGTGCCAGATACGGTCTACTGCATTTTGCCAGTGCTTGGGATCTCGGCGCCAGGATCCTGAACGCCAGCAGGCAGCAGGGTGAGTGCAAAAGAGCTCCTTGCGGGATCACTGCATTGGCCACGATGCGGGCACAGTGGCATGCCACGCTATTTATTCTCCCTCCAGTGGTGCTGTGGACACCCCAAGAGGGAGAACAGTTGTCAGTATGCCGGCTGTCGCGATCCCGGTGCTGGTATGATGAGCGCAAGGATCCCGACAGCCGGCGTATCAAATGCCTCCCGCCAAATACATAGGGCCTAATTCAGATCTGATTGCAGCAAAACCATGTGCACTGCAGGGGAGGCAGATGTAACATGTGCAGAGAGGTAGATTTGGGTGGGGTGTGCTCAAACTGAAATCTAAATTGCAGTGTAAAAATAAAGCAGCCAGTATTTACCCTGCACAGAAACAAAATAACCCACCCAAATCTAACTCTCTCTGCACGTTACATCGGGTGTGGTATGATAGATAGGCTAGACTTAGGTCAACAGTAAGTAGGTCAACATGGTTTCTAGGTCGACATGTACTAAGTCGACATAACAAAAGGTCGACATGAGTTTAATTGTTTGAGTAGTTTTCTTTGTAGAGTGACCAGGATCCCTAATTAGTGCATTGTGTCCCCTCGCATTGCTGCGCTCGGCACTGGTTACCGTTCCCAATTGTAGTCCACGTGGATCACAAAGTATAAAAAAAAAAAAAAAAAAAAAAAGTGAAAAACTCATGTCTGCCTTTTGTCATGTTGATCTAGTACATGTCGATCTAGTGTCCCTGTCGACCTAGAAACCATGTTTACCTACTTACCGTCGACCAATAGTGGTAATCCTAGACCGTGTCGACCTAAACACCGGATCCAGTTATATCTGCCCCCCCTGCACTGCACATGGTTTTGCCCATTAGATAACAAATTTGCTGCTGCGATCAGATGTGAATTACTCCCATTACTGGCAACATTACAAACGTGTCCCAGATACATAGAAAACTCTAATGCTTGATGAATCTGACATAAATGATATATTCTCACATGTAAATACTTTTCCATAGCTCTCACCACAGAGAATAAGAAGAACACTGTAGATGGCCCCATACACTAAAACCATTTTGCATGATTTCATACTATTTCGGGCAGATATATATTATGAAAAGTGTCAGATCATGCGTGTTTACCGTCCAATACGATGCGTGGTCCCGGGAGCATCGGATCGGAGCCACTAGGTGGTCGGTGCTGCACTAATGATACCAGAATTGGGTGGAAAGTGTTTGTGCATGTGACATATCGCATGTGATGCATCACAGGGAAGTGTGACTGGCATTCTCAGGACACTCCCAGCCCCCCTAGCCCTCTAATTCAGCCCACATATATATCTTATGGTACAATTGTATGCCATATGATATATCACATGCGTTATATAGCGGCTTCATCAGTCGCATGTGATACAACTTACACAAAAATAGCACAAAAGCACCAAATCATATGGAATCACTCCTGGGAAGGTCCCAGGGGGAGTTCAAGGGAAATCGCATCAGATTTCAGCCTCAGACATATCGTTAGTGTATGATGCCCTTAAGAATTGCACTCAATATTCAGAAAGAGGGGCATTGTTGTGGAGTTGGGAGGTCTTCCAGTGTTTGGGAGCAAATGGTCAAATGACATTTACTCCCATATATAACCAGATTTTTGTTTCAACTAGAAAAGATTGGACAGATAATCTGTAAGTGTGTAGGCAGCTTAAGAGGTGTGAGCGTCATATAACTATAATGACTTGTGTGTAACTATACAGCAGCTCCATACCTTGTGACTTGGAGAAGAAACACCAGTTAACCCCTGGAATGCTGGAGTCAAAGCAACAATTCCTCTCCTTACATTCTGCAGTACTTATTGTGGGGTAGCCGCAATCCCTTCTGCTGTACGGTTCCACGTTACATTGTTTGTCACTTGCTGTTGATGCAGTAAGGAAACATCCAGAAGTTACAGCAGCTTATGGTTAATTTTTTATAAAATGGGGCAATTTAGCTCCTTTGGTCAACTGATCATTTGGGTTCAGCAGTGTTAAAATCAAAGTATAATTATTTTAGGGACAATTCACCAAACAGTTGAAACAACAGCTGATAACAGGAAGTTTCCACTTAAACAATGGCATTTTTTTAATATACTGTCTGACCATAGCTAAGAATAAGGGATACACAAACTCTTATGGGCCCTACACAGTGGCAGATTTCACCGAATGATACGAATGTTCTTGTTCATTAATGATGGAGAACTCGGTCATATCATTCAGTGTGGAGGAAGCAACGATGAATGATGCACAGCCCCACGCTCGATCATCGTTGGTGCCCCGTCGCTTATGCATGCGAGCCAATATGTACAAACTCATCCATATTAGCATGCACAGCTATAGAGCCGGGTGAGAGGGGAAGTTAAGAACGTTCACTCCCCGCAGCTGCCAGGTCACCCACCAGCTATATCAGCCATCTCGGCAGCACACCACCATATGTGTAGGGCCCTTTAGAGCTATGGGCCCAATTCATGTTTGTGCACCATCAAATCTGTAATCAGTAGCATTACATGGTCCCACTCTTCCACTGCACTCTTTACTCTACCTGTGCTTTTGGGGTAAAAACACCATTTAACCCCAGGAACACTTGAATTAAAGCAGCAGCCTCTGGAATAACATTCCGTAGAGCTTATCCCAGGACAACCACAATCTTCACGCTCTGTGATGTCCACACTGCATTGCTGTTTACCTGGATGGAACAGAGCACACAACAGCAGGACATAGAAAATATTACAATGCATGATAAGAAAGCTAGGCGCTCCACTGCAAGGCCTCTAACTCTCAACAGTGCCAAATACACAGGTCCTAACTCACAGCTGATCACAGCAGCAAATTTATTAGCTAATGGGCAAAACCATGTGCACTGCGGGGGGGGGGGGGGGGGGGGGGCAGATATAACATGTGAAGAGAGAGTTAGATTTGGGCGGGATTTTCAAACTGAAATCTAAGATGTAGTATAAATATAAAGCATCCAGTATTTATCCTGCACAGAAACAATATAATCCACCCAAATCTAACTCTCTGCAAATGTTATATCTGCCCCCTCCCCTGCAGTGCACATGGTTTTTCCCCATTAGCTAACAAGTTTGCTGCACCCAGAAGTTACAGCAGCTTAATGTTTCTTTTTACAGAAGGTTCTGCAACTCAAATTACTTTAGTGAAATACTGTAATAATAACAGTTACAGGGATAAGTCCACATATTGTAGGTAGATTTATTGTTAGTGGTTAAATGCCCAAATTAAACCCTAAGGCATAGTTCCCAAATGCTGTCATTGCAGTTCAGGTTTTAGGGATATCCATGTTTGATCACAGGTGACTTAATTAGTACTTCAGTCAATGTGAATTAACTATCTGGACTCAAGCATGGTTATCCATGAAACCTGGTATATTTACTAAAGTTCAATTTTGGATGAACAATCTTAATCGATGTTAGGCTTCCAGGTTGAAAAAAACCACACATTTACTAATATTTAAAAACTAGGTGCTTCATCGCGCCCTACGGGCGCTCTTCACACCGTCGCAAGGGGCTACGCCCCCTTAACCCTTGCATGCCTTTCTGGGGTTCAATATTTGTATTATATGGAGTATTACCTGCATTCCTTTGTTAGTGGTTAAATATTGCACAATGAAAGTGCGTGCGATGGTGAAGGAGGCGCAGCCCCTTGCGACGGCGTGAACAGCACCTGCAGTGCATGATGTACTGAATGACTGCGGATGGGGGAGGGTGTCTGTAGATGCTGCGGGTGGAGGGGGGGGCGGAAGCGGGGGGGGAACCCGGATGGGGAAGGGTCGGGAGGTGCTGCGGATGGGGGAGGGGCAGAGGAGTGGGGGCAGCAGATGGGGGAGGGGTCCGGAGGCACTGCAGGTGTGGGAGGGACAGGTGCGGGGATGTTGCGGATGGGTGAAGGGTTCCGGAGGTGCTGTGGGATGGGAAGGGGCGGGGGTGCCGGGGGTGGGGTAGGGGGTCTGGAGGCACCATGGCTGGGGGAGGAGCAGGTACAGGTGGTGCGGCGGATGGGGAAGGGGGTCTTGAGGTGCTGCAGGTGGTGGAGGGGCAGGTGTGGGGGTGCCGTGGGTGGGGGAGGGGTGGGTGAGGGGGGGACCATGGATTGAGGAGGGTGTCTGCAGATGCTGCGGGTGGAGGGGGGGCAGGTGTGGGGGAGACATATATGGGGGGTGGATGGTGGAGAGGGCCTGGAGGTGCTGTGGGTGGTGGAGGGGTGGGGGAGTGGGAGCCGCGGGTGGTGTAGTGGGTCTGGAGGCACAGCGTGTGGGCAGGGGAAAGTTACGGAGGTGTGGTGCATTGGGGAGGGGTCTGGAGGCGCTGTGGGTACTGTACCTGCCAAAAAGGTAGTTGGAGGGTATGCAGTAACAGGGCCAGGACAGGGGTGACAGGGTCAGAACAGGGGTAACAGAGTCAGGACTGGGGTGACAGGGTCAGAGCAGGGGTGATGGGGCCAGGACAGGGGTGACGGGGCCAGGATAGAAATTATAGGGACAGGATAGGGGTGACATGGCCAGGGTAGGGGCGGCATGACCAGGACAGGGGTGACAGGGTCAGAACAGGGGTGACAGGGCCAGGACAGGGGTGACAGGGCCAGAGTAGGGGCAACAGGACCAGGACAGGGGTGACAGGGACAGGATAGGGGTGACATGGCCAGGGTAGGGGCGGCAGGACCAGGACAGGGGTGACAGGGCCAGCATAAGGGTGAAAGGGCCAGGATACGGGTGACAGGGCAAGGCCAGGGGTGACAGGGACATGACAGAACACAGGGCACGGGAGAGATTGGTATTAGGGACAGAACAGTGGTGACAGACAGATGTGTATTACCAGAGTCACTGCTGCTGGCTGCTGCTGTTCAACTCCAACCTGTTGGGATCTGCTGCTGGTGGAGACTTGGCATGGCTGACTCTCTCAGGCTGGAGTCCTGCTTCCTCTGCCCGTCCGCATCCCTCCCCCCCTCCTCAGTCACACACCGCGGACCTCGCGCGGCTGCCGGGCACTGTCGTTAGGGGAGACTGGGAGTGACTGTTTAGCCCCCAGGAAACGCTGCAGCTGGAGGGAGGAGAAGGTCATAGCATGCACGCGGCGTGGACCTCGCGGCTGCCGGGCACTGTGGTAAGGGGAGACTGGGAGTGACTGGTTAGCTCCCAGGAGATGCTGCGGCTGGAGGGAGGAGGGGGTCGGAGCATGCACGCTGCGCGGACCTCGCGGCTGCCGGGCACTGTAGAAAGGGGATACTGGGAGTGACTGGTTAGCTCCCAGGAGACGCTGCGGCTGGAGGGAGGAAGGGGTCGGAGCCTGCAAACAGCACAGACTGCTGCAGCGCTATCCGCCGGCTAAAGTGTGAGAAGGAGCTGGGCGCAACTCACTGTGGGCGGCAGAGCTGCAGCTAGCGGTGGGGTTGCCGGGACTGGAGATAACAGAGGCAGTACGGAACCTGCACAGCGGCAGGTGCCCCACAAAACTGCAGCTAAGAAGTGTGGAGTGTGCCGGAAAGTGCCGCTCCTCCGCGCCAGAGAGCCCCTGCTGAGTTTGCTGATGTGGGGGGTCAAGCACACCCCCCCATACCTCCCCACTGTCCCAATTTTCGCGGGACAGTCCCATTTTTTTGAGACTGTCCCGCTGTCCCACCCGTGGGCCGCAGTGTCCCCCGATGGGGGGGGGGGGGGGGGGCAATTGGGAAGCTCCTGAACTCGCTGTTCTGCTTAGCAGAGCAGCGGTGAATAGATGCGCACAGCATCTATTTAGTGGAGACAGAAGGAGAGGGGGCATCAGGGGGTACGGATTAAGGGGGGGTTCCGGCAGCAGAGCTGGATTAAGGGGGGGGGGCAGGGGGTACGTACCGTGGGCCCCACAGTTTTAGGGGCCTCCCCGGCTGGAGTAGCTCTGTCCCAGCTCTGAAGCTCCCCGTCCTGCCAGCAGCAGCATTGTGCTACAGTCAGCGCACGTGTTGGCAGGTCTGTGGTATTGCAGGGAGGCAGCAGCCTCCCTGCTTTCTTTTGCCTGTGCGGGTGTGTAGGGGGGAGCGACCACCCCCTCTGGATTTACCCCTAGCTAAGAGGCCAAAATCCCATAAAAAAATTGCGTCCCGCGATTAGGCCACGCCCCCAAACCCACAGCAGGCACAGCAATGAGATAGGGCCCCCCTGTTTCAAGTGCCCTGGGCCCCCTGGACTCATAATCCGCCCATGGGGGCATGCCAGCAGCTCACAGAGCGCTGGGCATGACCCCTCACTGACGAAAATGGGGACCCTCCCGTGAAGCCACGCCCCTTTTCGTTGGGCACGCCGCCTTTTCGCCGCCTGTGTGTCCCTCCTTCTGCCTGAAGAAAGCTGGGAGGTATGCACCCCTGTCTGTGCCATGCCAATACCATCTGCTTCTGCTCCTAGTCTCCTATAGATTTGCCCAGATCTGTGACTCATTTGACTAACTCCACCCAGTGTTGAGACTCCGCCCAGCGTTAGCAAATGAGTCACAAAGTCACAGATCTGGGCTATTATATAGGAGATTTATATAAAAGATCATATATACGTAAATGTTTGTTTTAACCTTGGAATCCCAACATCGATTAAGATCTTGATCTGAAATTGACCAATGTCGACCAAAATCAACTTTTAGTAAATATTCCCCCGTGGACTGTAATGAAACTCTGATCTAAGAGGCTGATTCTGAGTTTGGAGCAAAGCAAAAAAGCTACTAACTTTGTTTGCACTGCATGGGGGTGCACCATCCCGTCTCTATGCACCGATACCTTCTGCAGTCATCCGACGCACCTGCGCATTGCGGTGCATACGCATGCTCATTTCAGACCTGATCGCAGGCTGTGAGAAGATGCAGCCTAGCAACCAGGTCTGAATTACCCCCTATATGACCCATGCAAAAGGATGCCCATGGCAATCGCATCTTTGCTTACAGGCCCGGATGATTGTAGAAGCATCAGTAACATTGTCACACATCGGGTCACAATGCAGAGCATGAGTACCTCTGAGACACACAGGCTGAGCTGCCCTTCCGGGAATCATAGTCCTCTCCAGTAACAAGTGTTGTAGCAGCTGCCAATACTGTATATGCACAACCAGAAAACGCCATCTGAATGGCCATGACACGTCTGCAGTCACATGACCACTCCCCATTACCATCCCCAAACACTGACTTCCTGTCACTCACTTTGCCACTGAAATCTTGCCGTTAATGCAACTCGCTAATCACTCGCTGCGCATACGCATTATGGACCTGATTCAGTCCCACAATGCTCCGTCTTGGAAATGCAGCATTGCCACCCACTGCCCTGCGAATGCCTCTGCCTGATTGACTGGCAGAGGTGTTTGCATTTTCTGCAGGGTGCCTGCAGAAAATGCAAGTGCATGCACAGAATGGGCCCTGCACATGCGCAAATCAGTTTGTGCAGCTTGGCAGCACATGCGATCGCACACTTGCACAGTTAAAATCTATTCCCGCAGCAGGCGGCAACTATCTGAAGAAAAAACTGAGGCCCTTTGGGTGACCATAGAAACAGGGGAAAAGTTGATTATTCGTATTGGCGTGATATACAGGCCACCAGGTCAGGAAGAGGAACTTGACAAGAACCTATTGCAGGACATAACTAAAATGGCATTAAAAGGAGAGGTAATAATCATGGGAGACTTTAATCTTCCTGATGTAAACTGGAAGGTGTCTGTTGCTAGTTCCACTAGAAGTAGGAACATTTTAAATTCCCTTCAGGGAGCATCCCTCCACCAATTGGTGAGGGAGCCCACTCGGAAAGACGCAATATTAGACTTAATACTTACAAATGGAGACAGATTATCGGACGTAAAAGTGGGTGAAAACCTGGGATCCAGTGATCATCAAGCAGTATGGTTCAGCATTAAGACAGAGACTGACTTGTCCCATACAAAAACAAAGGTGTTGGATTTTAGGAAGGCTGATTTTGTAGGGATGGGAAAATGTGTAAGTGATTCTTTGGCAGAGTGGAGGAACTTGGAAACAGTGCAGGAGAGGTGGGAAACATTCAAATGTGCAATATTGAAGGCAACAGACCTTTGTATCAAAACTGTTAGGAAAAACACAAGGAAAAGGAAGCCAGTGTGGTTTGCAAAAGAAGTAGCAAATATTGTGAGAGCAAAAAAGATGGCTTTTAGGAAATATAAGCAGACACAAAATAATGAAGACAAAAAGATATATCTTGTTAGACAGAAGGAGACAAAGAAGGTAATCAGATGTGCAAAGGCACAAGCTGAGGAGAAAATGGCCCAGTCAGTGGGTAAAGGAGGCAAAACTTTTTTTTAGGTATATAAGCGAAAAGAGAAAAACAAAAGGCGGAATTATAAAACTAAAGACGGACACTGGGAGTCTTGTTGAAGGAGACAATTTAATAGCAGATCATCTTAATGATTATTTTTGCTCAGTATTTACTACTGAAAGAGAGGGGAAGGGGCCACAGTTAAGTTGCAGGGATATTCAGGAAAATGAAACAAGTACATTTACAGAGGAGAAGGTCCTAACAGAACTCTCAAAGCTGAAAGTGGACAAATCTATGGGGCCAGATGGGATACATCCAAGGATACTAAAAGAACTTAAAGAGGTGCTGGTAGCACCATTGACAGAATTATTCAACCAGTCATTAGCTACAGGAGAAATTCCAGGGGACTGGAAAAGAGCAAACGTAGTCCCACTGCACAAAAGTGGAAGCAAGGAAGAGGCAAACAACTACAGACCAGTGAGTCTTACATCAGTAGTAGGGAAATTGATGGAAACACTCTTAAAAGAAAGAGTTGTAGATTATCTCAAATCCGGCAATTTACTGGATCCCAAACAGCATGGATTCACTGGGGGGAGATCATGTCAAACAAATCTTATTGACTTTTTTGATTGTGTGACTAAAGTGATGGATAAAGGTGGAGCCATGGATATAGCTTATCTAGACTTTAGTAAGGCTTTTGACACAGTTCCACATCGCAGACTGCTAAATAAACTTGAAAGTTTGGGATTGGATATTAGGATTATTGAATGGATAAGATCTTGGTTGAAGGATAAAAAACAGAGAGTTGTGGTAAATGGAGTGCATTCACAGGAGGGAAATGTTACCAGTGGAGTACCCCAGGGATCTGTACTTGGACCAGTGCTTTTTAATATCTTTATTGGTGACATTGCAAATGGCATTAAAGGGAAAGTATGCCTTTTTGCAGATGACACAAAGGTATGCAACAGGGTAGACACACCAGGTGGGGTAAAACAAATGATTGAGGATCTAGGTAGACTAGAGGAATGGTCAAGAGTCTGGCAATTACAGTTTAATGCCAAAAAATGCAAAATCATGCACTTGGGTCTCAAAAATCCTAAGGCTAAATACAGTATTAATGGCACTATACTGGAAACTACTGAGGAGGAAAGGGATCTAGGAGTCACTATTTCAGATGACTTAAAAGCAGGTAAGCAATGTAACAAGGCAATAAGGAAGGCTAGTCAGATGCTTGGCTGCATTGGGAGAGGAATCAGCAGCAGAAAGAAAGAAGTAATAATGCCACTGTAAAGGTCATTGGTACGGCCTCATCTAGAATACTGTATTCAGTTCTGGAGGCCATATCTTCAAAAGGATATTAATACATTAGAAACTGTACAAAGGAGGGCAACTAAAATGGTGCATGGCCTACATCACAAAACATACCCAGAAAGACTAAGAAATCTCAATATGTATAGTTTGGAGCAGAGAAGGGAAAGGGGGGACATGATAGAAACTTTCAAATATATGAAGGGTTTTAACAAAGTCCAGGAGGGAAACATTCTCCAAATGAAGAGAATCAATAGGACACGAGGACATGCACTGAGACTGGAGGGGGGGAGGTTCAGGGGAAATTTGCGGAAAAATTATTTCACAGAAACGGTAGTGGACAAGTGGAATAGCCTCCCATCAGAGGTGGTAGAGGCTAAGACAGTAGAGCAATTTAAACATGCATGGGATAGACATAAGGATATCCTTACAAAGAAATAAGGATCAAATAAGGTTAGTGATAAAAAATAATATAAAAAAAAAAGGGGCAGACTAGATGGGCCAAGTGGTTCTTATCTGCCGACAAATTCTATGTTTATGTTTCTATGTTTCTATCTGATCGCAGCAGTGCAAAATTCACTGCCTAGCTATCAGGTCTGAATTAGCCCCATAATTGGAACTGCATATGGCAAATCATTGCAACAGGAGTATAAAGAACAACCCACACCTGAATGACCCCCGGGGTGCAAATCATACCTTCCAACATTATGCCTGGGCAAGTCAGGAATCCTGCGCATGTCTGTGTCCTCAGCAGTAGGGGGCGTAGTTTTGCAGGCATGCCATAATCATGAGCCATGTCTCCCATTTTCTCATTATAGGTGCTCTGTGAGCTGCTGGCCATGCCCCAGCCCCTGTGTCTCCCGTGACTAGACAATGTGCACATGAGAAGAGCAACAAGCGACAGGGAGCCTCCCAACCCCCCCCCACCCCCCCCTACACTTACCGTGGGACGCTGCCCTGAAAAAATTGGGAGAGTTGGGAGGTATGTGCAAATACATTTATTGTTATGCATGCAGGATAAATACTGGCAGCTTTTGCATTTAGCCACAAATGCTGCACAGCTGAGTTATTACACTGTTTTTTAGAGTTATGCTAGGACACTCCACCTCCCAAATCTAAGGGTGTGTACACACGGTGAGATTCGGATTTATCCGATTCTCACTGTGCGACGGGGGGCCGGGTCGGCACTTAGCCAGTATCGCAAGCACATAATGAGTGTGCTTGCGATCCTGGTTATGTGCGATTTTGGCTAAGTGTCAATCCTGACTATCTCTTCTATAGAGATAGTCAGGATTGACTTGCCTGCACAGCCTATTTTTTCGGCCGATGCCGGCCGCGCGGGGCTGCGCATCGGATCGGGATCGCAAGGTGACAGTCACCTATATAGTCAGAATCTGAAGAAAAGAACTTACCGTGTGTACACGCCTTAACTCTCTCTGCATGTTACGTCTGTCCCACCTGCAGTGCAGCATGGTTTTGCCAAGATGCAAAATTACGTGCTGTTTTTTTTCATTTCTCTCCACCCAGAATAATTGCCTGAGGCTGGGTACACACTGTCTGATGTCTGGCAGATGTGACATCACAAATGATATATCGTCCGTGCATACACACTGTACGATGTATCGTCTGTGACCGCATCCACCCACATCCCAAAGCATGCAGGCATGTCCGCTATCTTCTGCTCTCAAGTGCTGAACAAAAGATATCTGACGTTGTATACAACCCGTGGGAGCATGCACCATATACAATATCTCCCGCACACATTGTCCGGTGTGACCGATATATCGTACGAGTCGTTGTACATATGTAGCCAATATTCTACATACTGTTTACTGGATACACTTTCTAATACAGTGTATCTAACATCTTTACTGCAGCATCTCTATCATTGAGGAGTGAGCTGCTTCAGGGCCTGATTCTAAGTTGCACATAATGTGAACACATTTCTGGATGGCTGCAGCAAAGTAAATGATAATATAACTACATTCCTGTAATCTGATGCAGGTGTACATTGTATGCAATCACAGCACCCCCAGTTGTCCATCTGTGAGAGCAGCTTTCATCAATATCATCAGTAATTACACCTACCCAATGCTAAGTGCAGCAGATGTGACTGAATTCGGTGTGCACTGTGTATACTCACAGCACAGAATAGACAGTAACTCTGACTACATGGTTATGCCCCACCTGTGGTACGTTTCTTACATATGGAGATTCACCATTGCCACTCAGTGACACTTTAGTGCTTGTAGTTGTGTCTGCAGCCCAGTGACACCTGTGCAGCTTTCTAATGATTGCTAGATGCAGCTGCATGTGAGCTTGTGCGTGTTTCCATAATCAGGCCCTCAGTCTTTTGTCTGTAGCCGGTTCCAACTGGTAGATCACAAATCCAATGCACAGCAAATAACATTGGGGTTCATTCCGAGTTGATCGCTCGCTAGCAGTTTTTAGCAGTCGAGCAAACACTAAGCCACAGCCCTCTGGGAGTGTATTTTAGTTTAGCAGAAGTGCGAACGAAAGGCTACAAAAAAATTGTGTTTTTTCAGAGTAGCTCCAGACCTACTCCTAGCTTGCGATCACTTCAGACTGTTCAGTTCCGGATTTGACATCACAAACACGCCCTGCATTCTCCCAACCACGCCTGTGTTTTTCCTGGCACGCCTGCGTTTTTTTGAACACTCCCTGAAAACGGTCAGTTGACACCCAGAAATGCCCACTTCATATCAATCACTCTGCAGCGAGCAGTGCGACTGAAAGCTTCGCTAGAACTTGTGTAAAACTGCATTGGCCGTTTGTGAAAGTACGTTGCGCGTGCGCATTGTGCCACATACGCATGCGCTGAAGGTGCCTTTTTTTGCATCATCGCTGTGCAGCAAACGTTTTCACCTAGCGATCAGCTCGGAATGACCCCCATTGTTGTCATGCCTAATAAAACTGCTATTGACAGCTACATGAAATAGAGGTGAGTTTGGCCAGATAGAAAACTCAACGTGCTTGTCCTCCTGAAGATGGAGGTGCTATAGTCAAGTAAGTAGTAGACATAGCCAGAATAAGGTGGGGAGGGATGCAGGGCAAACTGTACCCTGGATCCCTATCTGTCAGGGCCCCCTGGATGGAGCACAATGACATCACTAGCTCTCCCTCTTGTGCAGCAGCAGAACCAAGAAGCCAGAACACAAGGACAGTATGCAGTGCAGAGACACAAGAGTATCAGGTTTTATGAGCTACCGTTGTAGCTTTACAACCAGAGGAGAGATGGGAGGGGGAGGAGCTGTAAGTGACCCAGGATCCCAACTTCTTCTCCTCCCACCTGGGTGTCTAGGTCCTGTGTAACCTGTTATTTAATGAGAGCATTTGGATCTAGAGAAAGATGCAAACAGAAAGTTCTCCTTGGTCCTGTCCTAGTGTGTAAGTAGTATCGATGCTGCTGCTATTCTTACTTGTGACAAGATAAATTATATATTTTATATCACTATGTATTTTAAGGTTGTTTAAGCTTATAAAATAGTTGTCTCTCAATTAGGTGGAGCTATAAACAGTACACAGGCATTATTAAGCTATTAGTTTAAATCTAATATACAGCATTAGTTTACATTTAAAATACCCAATCCCTACCTCCAAACATGACCCATTCCAGGAGGGACAAAATGCCCTTTACCTGGACTTTCATCTTCATTTATGATTGCAATCACCTTGATGAAACACCTTTCTTTTTTTTGGGCAAATAGTTTTTATTAGGCATTTAATAGGTATACATCAAATAAAAAAGAAACATATAATAAAAACTCTTGATCTCATAAAAAAAATTCCAATATTTTAGGCCAAGGACTCCCAACCCCCACCCCACATTTCCAACAAGTGTTCGGTACACCAGGATACATTTTAGCCAGAAAACTAGGGCAGCAGTACCATCAAGTAAGCACCTTATAATAGTGTATTTACATTACCAACATATTTGAAGAGGAAAATGTATTATTAAATATCTCGGCCAAGCCATCCTCCCCCACCATGCCCACAAAATCTGCCTCCCAGTCACCCATAAATTGTGGTCTAGAGGGGAAAGCCTAATCAATTATCAATTTGTGTATGCAGAAAGAGAATGACGAGGGAAATAATGGGAGAGGCATAAGTTCTCAAAACGGGTAGGCCTTCTTAAGCAAGTTCCAGGTGGGCGTAGGCCCAGAGCCAGAATGAGGCTTGGAGCATCAAGGAGATGGAGACGTAAAATGATCACGTAAGTGCGGCAATTAACCGTGAGGTTTAAATAGAAACAAATGGAGACAATACGATACTTCTGATGAAGCTGCTGAATCTGGAAGGAGGTGAGGAAACGCGTTAACAGTGTATTAATTGCATCTTGAAATACTCACACCGGTGATATCCACTTAGCATCTGCACACTGGAACTTTTCCACAGACAGTCACCCAGAGATGACTGCATATTAATGGATACAAGCACCAGCAGCCGGGGAGCACAGTCTGAAGCAGGCTATTGTGGGGAGTGGAGAGAACACCTAACTTAATTGTCTGGCCAGACTAAACAGGCATATGTGTGCTTCATACACAGTGGATTCTACTTATCTAGAGGATTTGTGAAACTTAATCCAATGTTTTGCACCAGCATATAGTAACAGCAGAATACTAATCTGTTATGAAACTGACACACTGTTGGTATATTACTCTGTGGAGTTGAGGGAACTAATTAGAAATTGTTTCCAAGCTAAGAGAGTCACTGCCAGAAGGACATTTTAATACATTGTATGTTTCCAGAAGGAAATTTTATTATATTGTTTGTTTTATGTCTTTGAAAACAAGCCAGTATTTGAGATTTATTGATTCATTTGTGTTTTAATAAATTACTTGTATCCAATTTCTGTGTGCTGTAATACCAGTTTTTTGTTTTATCTTTGCTGACAGTTCTAGGGAGAGTAGCCCTATTTTACTAGCTGCACAGAAATTGATGTGATAAAGTGCTTGGCATCCCCCCTTTTTTTCCTTCAAGAACTGCTTGATCTGTAGGTACCTCCAAATCTCTTTATTAGGTAAATTCTAATTGACTTGGACTGTTGGGAAACCCAAAAGGCCAGAAGAATCTATAAGTTGATTTATCCTATGTATACCCCTTAGGCGCCACCAACCAAATGATGAATCATGGAGTCCCGGTGGGAATACCGGATTTCCGAATAATGGCATGAGCAGGGAAGGAGAGGATGAGAGAAGGGGCTGGGTGCAAAGACAATGCCAGCATGCCAACATAGGGCCTGCGAGAGTGTGAGAGACCTGAGGGAGCATCGAGAGCCAGGGTAGGCTAGAGTGCAGGGAAGGAAGAGAGTCTAATTCAAGATCCACCCATTGTTTCCAATCCGCCACCCTCCTCCATTCCAGTATCCTAGTGAGGAGCACCGCATGGTGATAGGAGAGAAAGTGAGGAATCTGGAGAACACCTTGATGTTTCCTTCTATACAATATTTCATGTTTAAATCTGGGTTTGCGACCAGCCCAAATGTAATCTCTGATTGTCCTGAGGTAAACCATGCACGAGGGATTGCAATAGGCAGAGTCTGGAGGAGGTAGAGAACTCTCAGTAAAACATTCATTTTAATGACTCCACTACGTCCCACCCAAGAATTTCTCTTGGCTCCCCAAGCAGAAAGGTCTGAGTAAAGTTAGGACAACAATGGTGGTAAATTGGAGGAAAAAGTTTGTGAAATGTCCCTAACCAAGGTAACCCCCTGATATTTGAGCTGTGAGGGATGCCAAGAGAAAGGAGATGTAGACTGGAGAACACCTAAGCTTTTCTGATCTAATGTGAGGTTCAGAACTACAGATTTTTCTAAGTTAATTTTGAAGTTGGATAGCATTCCAAATCGCTTAAACTCTGAGAGGAAGTTAGGGATTGATCCAGTTTCAATGGGTTTTAACAGCACTGGTGACATTGGCATGGGACTCCGGAGGGGTGAGTATTAAAAAAATGGGTGCAGTGTGGGCCCCCTCTGGACTCAGGGACCCATGTCCACCCCACACACTGCACCCATTATAGAAACACCAGTGTGCAGGGGCACTGTCCTCCTGTATGCTCGAAAATATATGGGGTGCTGCTGGCCCTGTATGTTGTAAAAAATCAGGGGTGCAGTTGTTAAAAATTAAAAGCACACTACTCCTGTATGATTTAAAATATAAGGGTGCTGCTGGCCCTGTATGTTGTAAAATTTCAAAGGTGCAATTGTTAAAAATGAAAAGCACACTACTCCTGTATGCTGTAAAATATTGGGGTGCTGCTGGCCCTGTATGTTGTAAAATTTTATGGGAGCAGTTAAAAATTAAAAGCACACTACTGTTTGCTGTAAAATATAGGGGTGTATTTCTATTTAAATAACATTATACTGGCCCTTTATGCTATAAAAATTCAGGGGTGCAGTTGTTAAAATTTAAAAGCACACTGCTCCTGTATGCTTTAAAATATAGGGGTGCTGCTGGCCCTGTATGTTGTAAAACTTCAGAGGCACAGTTGCTAAAATGTAAAAGCACATTGCTCCTGTATGCTTTAAAATATAGGGGTGCTGCTGGCCCTGCATGTTGTAAAAATTCAGAGGTGCAGTTGTTAAAAATAAAAAGCACAATGCTCTTGTATGCTGTAAAATATAGGGGTGTTGCTGTTCAAATAACATTACACTGGCCCTGTATGTCATAAACATTCAGGGGTACAGTGAAAATCAATGTACACTGGCCCTGTCTTGTATGCTCTAATTATTTTAGGGTGCAGTGAAAATCAATGTACACTGGCCCTGTCTTATATGCTGTAATTATTCTAGGGTGAAGTGAAAATCAATGTACACTGGCACTATCTTGTATGCTGCAATTATTCTAGGGTGCTGTGAAAATCAATGTACACTGGCCCTGTCTTGTATGCTGTAATTATTCTAGAGTGGAGTGAAAATCAATGTACACTGGCCCTGTCTTGTATGTTGTAAAATTAAAGGGGTATTGTGAAAATACAAAAGTGCTGGCACTGTCTGTGGTTGCGATGTCTAGGTCTGACCTTCACAACACTGTATGGGAAGAGGTGGCTCCTACCACCATTTGCATGCCCCCTGCAAGTGCTGGTAGGAGCACCGCCAGTCCAGTTGCTGATTTTGAGATAGGGGATGTCACTGTAGAAGTACACCAGGATGAGGAGGATATGGGTGTAGCTGGCGCTGTGAAGGAACTTAATGATGAGGATACTGATGGTGATGTGGTTTGTTTGAATAAGGCACCAGTGCAGACAATTGTTGGCCATGGGATGAAAATGTCCATTTTCATGCTTGGGAAAAATACCAAAAAAGCCACCTTCAGTATGGAATTATTTCTCCACAAATACGGACAACAGGTGTCAAGCCATCTGTTGCCTTTGTCAATCCATAATAAGTAGGGGTAAGGATGTTAACCACCTAGGAACATCCTCCCTTATACGTCACCTGCAGCGCATTCATCATAAGTCATTGTCAAGTTCATAAACATTGGGTACTTGCGTAAGCAGTCCACCGACACCTAAATTATGTGGTTTTTTGTTTGAATATTATTTCTCTGTGAGGATGAGGATGACATATTGCCACTGTAGAGCCAGTTTGTGCAAGGAAAGATTAATTGCTTCTTTTTTGGTGGGGGCCCCAACAAAGCAATCACTTCAGCCACAGTCATGTAGAAGACCCTGTCACTGAAATGATTGGTTTGTTAAAGTGTGCATGTCCTGTTTATACAACATAAGGGTGGGTGGGAGTGCCCAAGGACAATTCCATCTTGCACCTCTTTTTTTCTTTGCATTATGGGGCCAATTCAGTAAGGATAGCAAATTCTACTAATCAACAGAATTTGCTAACTTTTAGCATGCATGCTGGGGGCTGCCCAGCTCTGGGCAAGGCCGCCCAGCATGCTGACCGGCGCCTCCCCCCTTCAACAAGCAGAAATTGCTAACAGCACGCAATTTCTGCTTGTTAGCAGAAATTAAGGATGACTACTGCCAGCACAGCTTAGCTGCGGCCGCAGGAATCCCGGCGCCATTCTTCCTGTCACAGCAGCTGCATGTGACGTCACGCAGTCGCAGCGATTACGCCCCCGTTCGCGCGTACCAGACCATTCCGGTTGGCACGCCCCGCAACACTCCTTTTCCTCCCAGAAAATGGAGCGTTGCCACCCCCCTCCCGCCCCGCGACCGCCACTGCCTGATTGACAGGCAGAGGTATTCGCATTTTCTGCAGCCCCCTGCAGAAAATGAGGGCGCATGCGCAGTAGGGCCTGCTGCGCATGTGCCCACACCACCTCAGCAAAAATTCTGTATGAATCGCTACTTGTGATTCTTACTGAATTTGCCAATATGTGTTCTTTGGAGCCTAGTTTTTAAAACTGCCATCCTGTCTGCCACTGCAGTACCACTCCTAGATGGGCCAGGTGTTTGTGCCGCACACTTGTGTCACTTAGCTTAGTCATCCAGCTACCTTGTTGCACCTTTTTTTTCCCTTTGCATTATGTGTTTTTTGGGGACTAGTTGTTAAAACTGCCATCCTGTCTGACATTGCAGTGCCACTCCTAGATGGGCCAGGTGTTTGTGCTACCAACTTGTGTTGCTTAGCTTAGTCATCCAGCTACCTTGTTGCACCGCTTTTCTTTTTTGCATTATGTGCTCTTTGGGGCCTAGTTTTTAAAACTGCCATCCTGTCTGCCACTGCAGTACCACTCCTAGATGGGCCAGGTGTTTGTGTCGGCCACTTGTGTCACTTAGCTTAGTCATCCAGCTACCTTGTTGCACCTTTTTTTTCTCTTTGCATTATGTGTTTTTTGGGGACTAGTTGTTAAAACTGCCATCCTGTCTGACATTGCAGTGCCACTCCTAGGTGGGCCAGGTGTTTTTGCTTCCAACTTGTGTTGCTTAGCTTAGTCATCCAGTTACCTCATTGCGCCTCTTTTTCTTTTTTGCATTATGTGCTCTTTGGGGCCTAGTTTTTAAAACTGCCATCCTGTCTGTCAATGCAGTGCCACTCCTAGATGGGCCAGGTGTTTGTGCCGCCCACTTGTGTCGCTTAGATTAGTCATCCAGCTACCTCGGTGCAACCTTTTGGCCTAAAACCAATATTATGAGGTGTGAGGTGTTCAGAATAGACTGGAAATGAGTGGAAATTAATGTTACTGAGGTTAATAATACCGTAGGATCAAAATTACCCCTAAATTCTACGATTTTAGCTGTTTTTGTGATTTTTTTTAAAAAAATCATCCAGATCCAAAACCAAAACCATAATCCGAAAGGGTGGTTTTTGCAAAACCAATCCAGATCCAAAACACGAGCGTGGATCCAGATCCAAAACCAAAACATGAAACATGCCCACCATACACCTCTACTTACTAAGCTACAGTACATACTGTATATCCCATTGGCTCACATCAGCTGCATATACTGAAACCAGCTCCTTAACTAGAGGTTGAACAAGGCACAGCAGCACCTGCCAGAGGAGCCAATGGGACAAGCAAGGGGTTCTGCTAGAAAGTTGGGAGGAGGGACAAAGAATTTGTTTTAGCCTGTGAGGTCTGTGCTAAAAACAAGTCTCTCAAGGACTCTCCTTTCAGTCAACTGTTGCCTCTGTCCATTCCTAGAAGACCTTGGACCCATATATCTATGGATTTTATTGTTGACCTACCGGTGGCTGCAGGTTATAAATACCATTTGGATCATGGTTGACCATTTCAGTAAGTTAGCCCCTTTCATTCCACTCACAAAGCTACCCAGTGTCAGGTTATTAGCTTCTCAGTTCATTCAACACATTTTAAGACTACATGTCCTGCCTCTGGATATAGGGCCTAATTCAGACCTGATTGTAGATGTGATAAATTTAGCACATCTATGATCAGTTTCACAGACATGCGGGGGATCGCCCAGCATAGGACTAGTCCGCCCCGCATGTCTGGCTCTGCTCCCCCCACACAGGTACAATAGCATTGCATGGCGGCGATGCTTTTGTACCTGAGGAGTAGCTCCCTACCAGCGCACCTCCTGCACACTGGAAGGAAGCTACTCGTCACTTCCTAGGTCACAGCAGCTGCGTGTGATGTCACACAGCTGCCACGGCCCGCCCCCGCACAGTCCAGCCACAACTGCATTGTCCGGACCGAGCCCCCAAAACATTGTCCAAATGCCTCCGGCCCACCCCCTCCCGCCCAACAAATGGCTCTTCCTGTCTATTTGCCTGCGCCGATGATATTCCGAGAGAAATTGACCCATGCTAGAGTAACGGAGAGGCCCTAATCTCAAACAAATGTTAATGAGACCTACACTCTACCCTGATGCACAGGTATCAACTGCACAACTTTTCCAACAAAGGCCTGGGAGTTTTTCATGTGGTAATTGCACGGCATGTAGACCGATGATGGTGGGACCCATTTTTACTTATCCTTATACTGGATTTAATATTAAGATCAAGTATCATCTACATTGTAGATTGGATTATGTCATTTACATCCTGAAATGTCCTTGTGGATTATATTATGTCGGTTTAATCACAGGAAATTATAGAGATCGTATGGTGAACCATCGGTCATCTATACATGCAGCTTTGAATAACGGTGTGTCTGATAAGCCAGTAGCTCGTCACTTATTAGAAGCTAAGCACCAGGTAGCGAGTTTAAAATGCAAACTCATTGACTGTCCCCCCCCTTGTTACAGGAGGTGATCGCTTGTTAAAGCTTAAACAGCATGAATGTTTCTGGATCAATGAACTTGATACAGTGTCCCCAAGGGGTCTGAACGAGTTTAACCCCTATGGTGTATTTTTATAGCTACCGGAGGGGAGTTTTGAGTTTTTGTCTTTTGTCATTTATATATTATTGTATTATATTTTTGTGTATGACACAATAAGTGTGTATTTTTCTAATATTTATGTGTGTGTATAGTTGTGCTGTCCGATCCTCCTGGGTTCCAGATGGTAATAATAACAATAATCCTAGGATTATTTATTCATATATGGGATATACTTGTATTTATTCCTATTTATTTATATTGTGAGATGAGTACTTTGGGTATATACACACCTTCCCCTATGGAGTGTCAGTTTTGAAGGCATACCTTAATAATAAGATTTTACTTACCGATAAATCTATTTCTCATAGTCCGTAGTGGATGCTGGGGACTCCGTCAGGACCATGGGGAATAGCGGCTCCGCAGGAGACAGGGCACAAAAGCAAGCTTTTAGGATCACATGGTGTGTACTGGCTCCTCCCCCCATGACCCTCCTCCAAGCCTCAGTTAGGTACTGTGCCCGGACGAGCGTACACAATAAGGAAGGATCTTGAATCCCGGGTAAGACTCATACCAGCCACACCAATCACACCGTACAACTTGTGATTTGAACCCAGTTAACAGTATGATAACAATGAAGTAGCCTCTAAAAAAGATGGCTCACAACAATAATAACCCGATTTTTTTGTAACAATAACTATGTACAAGTAATGCAGACAATCCGCACTTGGGATGGGCGCCCAGCATCCACTACGGACTATGAGAAATAGATTTATCGGTAAGTAAAATCTTATTTTCTCTAACGTCCTAGTGGATGCTGGGGACTCCGTCAGGACCATGGGGATTATACCAAAGCTCCCAAACGGGCGGGAGAGTGCGGATGACTCTGCAGCACCGAATGAGAGAACGCCAGGTCCTCCTCAGCCAGGGTATCAAATTTGTAGAATTTAGCAAACGTGTTTGCCCCTGACCAAGTAGCTGCTCGGCAAAGTTGTAAAGCCGAGACCCCTCGGGCAGCCGCCCAAGATGAGCCCACCTTCCTTGTGGAATGGGCATTTACAGATTTTGGCTGTGGCAGGCCTGCCACAGAATGTGCAAGCTGAATTGTACTACAAATCCAACGAGCAATAGTCTGCTTAGAAGCAGGAGCACCCAGCTTTTTGGGTGCCTACAATATAAACAGCAAGTCAGACTTTCTGACTCCAGCCGTCCTGGAATTATATATATATATATATATATTTTCAGGGCCCTGACAACGTCTAGCAACTTGGAGTCCTCCAAGTCCCTAGTAGCCGCAGGCACCACAATAGGTTGTTTCAGGTGAAACGCTGACACCACCTTAGGAAGAAACTGGGGACGAGTCCGCAGTTCTGCCCTGTCCGAATGGAAAATCAAATATGGGCTTTTGTAAGACAAAGCCGCCAATTTTGACAATCGCCTGGCCGAGGCCAGGGCCAACAGCATGGTCACTTTCCATGTAAGATATTTCAAATCCACAGATTTGAGTGGTTCAAACCAATATGATTTGAGGAATCCCAACACTACGTTGAGATCCCACGGTGCCACTGGAGGCACACAAGGGCTGTATATGCAATACTCCCTTGACAAACGTCTGGACTTCAGGAACTGAAGCCAATTCTTTCTGGAAGAAAATCTATAGGGCCGAAACTTGAACCTTAATGGACCCCAATTTGAGGCTCATAGACACTCCTGTTTGCAGGAAGTGCAGAAATCGACCTAGTTGAAATTTTTTCGTGGGGCCCTCCTGGCCTCACCCACGCAACATATTTTTACCACATGTGGTGATAACGTTGTGCGGTCACCTCCTTCCTGGCTTTGACCAGGGTAGGTATGACCTCTTCCGGAATGCCTTTTCCCTTAGGATCCGGCGTTCAAACCGCCATGCCGTCAAACGCAGTCGCGGTAAGTCTTGGAACAGACAAGGTCCCTGCTGGAGCAGGTCCTTTCTTAAAGGCCGATGCCACGGTTCCTCTTGGAACAGACATGGTACTTGCTGAAAGCAAATCCCTTCTTAGCTCCCGAGGCCATTAGTCCTCTGTGAGCATCTCTTGAAGTTCCGGTTACCAAGTCCCTCTTGGCCAATCCGGAGCCACGAGTATAGTTCTTACTCCTCTATGTCTTATAATTCTCAATACCTTGGTTATGAGAAGCAGAGAAGGGAACACATACACCGACTGTTACACCCACGGTGTTACCAGGACGTCCACAGCTATCGCCTGAAGGTCTCGTGACCTGGCGCAATACCTGTCCCATTTTTTTGTTCGGGCGGGACGCCATCATGTCCACCTTTGGTCTTTCCCAACGGTTCACAATCATGCGGAAAACTTCCCGATGAAGTTCCCACTCTCCCGGGTGGAGGTCGTGCCTGCTGAGGAAGTCTGCTTCCCAGTCGTCCACTCCCGGAATGAACACTGCTGACAGTGCTATCACATGATTTTCCGCCTAGCGAAAAATCCTTGCAGTTTTGCCACTGCCCTCCTGCTTCTTGTGCCGCCCTTTCTGTTTACGTGGGCGACTGCCGTGATGTTATCCCACTGGATCAATACCGGCTGACCTTGAAGCAGAGGTCTTGCTAAGCTTAGAGCATTATAAATTTGCTCTTAGCTCCAGTATATTTATGTGGAGAGAATTCTCCAGACTTGATCACACTCCTTGTGTGACTGCTCCCCAGCCTCTCAGGCTGGCCTCCGTGGTCACGAGCATCCAATCCTGAATGCCGAATCTGCGGCCCTCTAGAAGATGAGCACTCTGTAATCACCACAGGAGAGACACCCTTATCCTTGGATATAGGGTTATCCGCTGATGCATCTGAAGATGCGATCCGGACCATTTGTCCAGCAGATCCCACTGAAGAGTTCTTGCGTGAAATCTGCCGAATGGAAGCGCTTCGTAATAAGCCACCATTTTTACCAGGACTCTTGTGCAATGATGCACTGACACTTTTCCTGGTTTTAGGAGGATCCCGATTAGCTCGGATAACTCCCTGGCTTTCTCCTCTGGGAGAAACACCTTTTCCTGGACTGTGTCCAGAATCATCCCTAGGACCAGCAGACGTGTCGTCGGAACAACTGCGGTTTTGGAATACTTAGAATCCACCCGTGCTGTCGTAGAACTACTTGAGATAGTGCTACTCCGACCTCCAACTGTTCTCTGGACCTTGTTCTTATCAGGAGGTCGTCCATTTTCTTTGAAGACGAATCCTCCTTTCGGTCATTACCTTGGTAAGGACCCGGGGTGCCTTGGACAATCCAACGGCATCGTCTTGAAACTGATAGTGACAGTTCTGTACCACGAACCTGAGGTACCCTTGGTGAGAAAAGGCAAATTTTGGGACATGGAGGTAAGCATCCCTGATGTCCCGGGACACCATATAGTCCCCTTGTTCTTTGCTATCACTGCTCTGAGTGACTCCATCTGGATTTGAACCCTTGTAAGTGTTCAAATTTTTCAGATTTAGAATAGGTCTCACCTAGCCTTCAGTACCACCATATAGTGTGGAGTAATACCCCTTTCCTTGTTGTCGGAGGGGTAAATTTATTATCACCTGCTGGGAATACAGCTTGTGAATTGTTTTCAATACTGCCTCCCTGTCGGAGGGAGACATTGGTACAGCAGACTACAGGAACCTGCGAGGGGGGAAACCTCTCGACATTCCAATCTGTACCCCTTGGATACTACTTGTAGGATCCAGGGGTCCTGTACGGTCCCAGCGTCATGCTGAGAACTTGGTAGAAGCGGTGGAGGGCTTCTGTTCCTGGGAATGGGCTGCCTGCTGCAGTCTTCTTCCCTTTCCTCTATCCCTGGGCAGATATGACTCTTATAGGGACGAAAGGACTGAGGCTGAAAAGACGGTGTCTTTTTCTGCAGAGATGTGACTTAGGGTAAAAAACGGTGGATTTTCCAGCAGTTGCCCTGGCCACCAGGTCCCATGGACCGACCCCAAATAACTCCTCCCCTTTATACGGCAATACATCTTTGTGCCGTTTGGAATCTGCATCACCTGACCACTGTCGTGTCCATAAACATCTTCTTGCAGATATGGACATCGCATTTACTCTTGATGCCAGAGTGCAAATATCCCTCTGCTCATCTCGCATATATAGAAATGCATCCTTTAAATGCTCTATAGTCAATAAAATACTGTCCCTGTCAAAGGTATCAATATTTTTAGTCAGGGAATCCGACCAAGCCACCTCAGCTCTGCACATCCAGGCTGAGGCGATCGCTGGTCGCAGTATAACACCAGCATGTGTGTGTATACTTTTTAGGATATTTTTCAGCCTCCTATCAGCTGGCTCCTTAAGTACGGCCCTATCCGTAGATGGTACCGCCACTTGTTCTGATAAGCGTGTGAGCGCCTTATCCACCCTGAGGGGTGTTTCCCACCGCGCCTTAACTTCTGGCGGGAAAGGGTATACCGCCAATAATTTTCTATCGGGGGAAACCCACGCATCATCACACACTTCATTTAATTTATCTGATTCAGGAAAAACTACAGGTAGTTTTTTCACCTCACACATAATACCCTTTTTTGTGGTACTTGGAGTATCAGAAATATGTAACACCTCTTTCATTGCCCTTAACGTGTGGCCCTAAAAGAAAATACGTTTGTTTCTTCACCGTCGACACTGAAATCAGTGTCCGTGTCTGGGTCTGTGTCGACCGACTGAGGTAAATGGGCATTTTACAGCCCCTGACGGTGTTTGAGACGCCTGGACAGATACTAATTTGTTCGCCGGCCCTCTCATGTCGTCAACCGGCTTGCAGCGTGTTGACATTGTCACGTAATTTCCATAAATAAGCCATCCATTCCGGTGTCGACTCCCTAGAGAGTGACATCACCATTACAGGCAATTTGCTCCGCCTCCTCACCAATATTTTCCTCATACATGTCGACACACACGTACCGACATACAGCACACACATAGGGAATGCTCTGATAGAGGACAGGACCCACTAGCCCTTTGGGGAGACAGAGGGAGAGTTTGCCAGCACACACCAAAACGCTATAATTATCCAGGGACAACCTTTATATAAGTGTTCCTCCCTTATAGCATTTTAATATATATACATATCGCCAAATCAGTGCCCCCCCTCTCTGTTTTAACCCTGTTTCTGTAGTGCAGTGCAGGGGAGAGCATGGGAGCCTTCCCACCAGCCTTTCTGTGAGGGAAAATGGCGCTGTGTGCTGAGGAGAATAGGCCCCGCCCCCTTTTCGGCGGGCTTCTTCTCCGGAGTTTTAGATATCTGGCAGGGGTTAAATACATCCATATAGCCTCAAGGGCTATATGTGATGTATTTTTCGCCATACAGGTATTATACATTGCTGCCCAGGGCGCCCCCCCCCAGCGCCCTGCACCCTCCGTGACCGCTGTGTGAAGTGTGCTGACAACAATGGCGCACAGCTGCAGTGCTGTGCGCTACCTGATGAAGACTGAGAGTCTTCTGCCGCCTGGTTCCGGACCTCTTCATCTTCAGCGTCTGCAAGGGGGGTCGGCGGCGCGGCTCCGGGACGAACCCCAGGGCGAGCCCTGTGTTCCGACTCCCTCTGGAGCTATGTCCAGTAGCCTAAGAATCCAATCCATCCTGCACGCAGGTGAGTTGAAAATCTCTCCCCTAAGTCCCTCGATGCAGTGAGCCTGTTGCCAGCAGGACTCACTGAAAATAAAGAACCTAAAAACTTTTTCTAAGTAACTCTTTAAGAGAGCCACCTAGATTGCACCCTTCTCGGCCGGGCACAAAAACCTAACTGAGGCTTGGAGGAGGGTCATGGGGGGAGGAGCCAGTACACACCATGTGATCCTAAAAGCTTGCTTTTGTGCCCTGTCTCCTGCGGAGCCGCTATTCCCCATGGTCCTGACGGAGTCCCCAGCATCCACTAGGACGTTGGAGAAATGTATTTTCCCTAGTGGTGTTATGTATTTGAGTAAGGGAAGATGTATACATGCCCCTTTGTAGATAGGTGGAACGCATGGAGTTCCTGGTTCCGGTGAATGTGGGCAGGTGGAACGCATAGAGTCCCTAGTTCTGGTTAATGGAATGCTCAGCGGCCTGGATATGGTGGCCTTGCTCTGCCGCGTGGGCTGTGTTCGGGCCCGGCAGCATTTACTGAGTTTAATGTTGGTATGTACTTGACTAATTGTGACTGGTGTGTCAGCGTCAGAAGTGGTGTGCGTACACTACTGTTGCGCAGGGGAACGCAAACCACTTCCGGGTTCCGGTACGTGGAACGCACGGCGTCCCGGGTATGATGGTGCGCTACTAGTGTGTATAACTGCGCAGGCGGTGTGAACACCCGGCGCCCTCTGCTGAGTCTTTTGAGCTGGTTCATATGGCTGGTAATTGTTCTTGTTTACATATATATTTCCATTTGGGCTGTTATTTGTAGCTTGGTCTGTGGTACTTCCGGGTCAGGTGGTATATATACTTCCGGTCGCAGGCTGTGCTCCTTGTGCAGCCCTGGTGAACATGGCGACTTGTGTGACTATGTAAGTTACTGCTTCATATATGTTCTAACCTGTGACGCATTGGGAATGGTGAGGTTTTATTATTCTCTGTTTACAGTGTGTTCATTACCCTGCGGCATACTTACCTACTCTCCTGCATCCAGCGGGAGGCTCCCGGATCACGGTACATTACCCCGCTGCCCCGGAAAGCTAATTTAAAACCCCGGATTCCCCTGCCCCGCCGCAATGGGGTCTCACCTTATTGCGCAGTGCACCGTAGCCTGGATCTTGGTTTAGTCTCTAGATGCAGTTACTGCCGCCGGCCACCAGGGTGAGAGCAAGTGACAGAGAGGTGTTTATTATAGAACTCCTGTAATGTGATCGTCACCCCCCTGCAGTGAGGAAAGCTATCACCGTCCCGTCATCCATATGTCCCTGATCTGTGGTGCTCCTCAGGGGCTGTGGCGGATGCTTTGAATTTGCATCAGGTAGAGCTGATTATTTTACTTATCAGCTATGTGTGTACTATGTCTGGCACTATGTGGATACGGGGGGGGGGGGGGGGGGGTAGGGGGTGCTGGTTTGTGCTGTGTGTGCTGGGAAACTGTGGGTTTGGGAGTGGGGGTTGGGGGTTATGCTGGGCACTTATGAGTATGAGGGAGTGTATGCTGGACACTGGGATATGGGGGCTGTAGATATTGTATGCGTGTGGGAGGTATGCTGGACACTGTGTGGGCATTGGGGGCGAATACTGGGCACTGTGGGTATGGGGTGATGCATGCTGGGCACTGTGTGGGTATGAGGGACACTGTGTGGGTATGGGGAATGCATGCTGGGCACTGTGTGGGTATGAGGGACACTGTGTGGGTATGGGGAATGCATGCTGGGCACTGTGGGTATGAGGGACACTGTGTGGGTATGGGGAATGCATGCTGGGCACTGTGTGGGTATGAGGGACACTGTGTGGGTATGGGGAATGCATGCTGGGCACTGTGTGGGTATGAGGGACACTGTGTGGGTATGGGGAATGCATGCTGGGCACTGTGTGGGTATGGGGAATGCATGCTGGGCACTGTGTGGGTATGAGGGACACTGTGTGGGTATGAGGGACACTGTGTGGGGAATGCATGCTAGGCACTGTGTGGGTATGAGGGACACTGTGTGGGTATGAGGGACACTGTGTGGGTATGGGGAATGCATGCTAGGCACTGTGTGGGTATGAGGGACACTGTGTGGGTATGGGGAATGCATGCTGGGCACTGTGTGGGTATGAGGGACACTGTGTGGGTATGGGGAATGCATGCTGGGCACTGTGTGGGTATGGGGAATGCATGCTGGGCACTGTGTGGGTATGAGGGACACTGTGGGTATGGGGAATGCATGCTGGGCACTGTGTGGGTATGGGGAATGCATGCTGGGCACTGTGTGGGTATGGGGAATGCATGCTGGGCACTGTGGGTATGAGGGACACTGCGTGGGTATGGGGAATGCATGCTGGGCACTGTGTGGGTATGAGGGAGGTATGGGGAATGCATGCTGGGCACTGTGTGGGTATGAGGGACACTGTGTGGGTATGGGGAATGCATGCTAGGCACTGTGTGGGTATGAGGGACACTGTGGGTATGGGGAATGCATGCTGGGCACTGTGTGGGTATGAGGGACACTGCGTGGGTATGGGGAATGCATGCTGGGCACTGTGGGTATGAGGGACACTGCGTGGGTATGGGGAATGCATGCTGGGCACTGTGTGGGTATGAGGGACACTGCGTGGGTATGGGGAATGCATGCTGGGCACTGTGTGGGTATGGGGAATGCATGCTGGGCACTGTGTGGGTATGAGGGACACTGTGTGGGTATGGGGAATGCATGCTGGGCACTGTGTGGGTATGAGGGACACTGTGTGGGTATGGGGAATGCATGCTGGGCACTGTATGGGTATGAGGGACACTGTGTGGGTATGGGGAATGCATGCTGGGCACTGTGTGGGTATGAGGGACACTGCGTGGGCATTGGGGGCGAATGCTGGGCACTGTGGGTATGGGGTGATGTATGTTGGGCACTGTGTCGGTATGGAGTGGTATATGATTGGGCACTGTGGTTTTGAGGGGTGCATGCTGGGCACTGTGTGGGTATGAGGGACACTGTGTGGGTATGGGGAATGCATGCTGGGCACTGTGTGGGTATGAGGGACACTGCGTGGGTATTGGGAATGCATGCTGGGCACTGTGGGTATGAGGGACACTGCGTGGGTATGGGGAATGCATGCTGGGCACTGTGTGGGTATGAGGGACACTGCGTGGGTATGGGGAATGCATGCTGGGCACTGTGGGTATGAGGGACACTGCGTGGGTATGGGGAATGCATGCTGGGCACTGTGTGGGTATGAGGGACACTGTGTGGGTATGGGGAATGCATGCTGGGCACTGTGTGGGTATGAGGGACACTGTGTGGGTATGGGGAATGCATGCTGGGCACTGTGTGGGTATGAGGGACACTGCGTGGGTATGGGGAATGCATGCTGGGCACTGTGGGTATGAGGGACACTGCGTGGGTATGGGGAATGCATGCTGGGCACTGTGTGGGTATGAGGGACACTGCGTGGGTATGGGGAATGCATGCTGGGCACTGTGTGGGTATGAGGGACACTGTGTGGGTATGGGGAATGCATGCTGGGCACTGTGTGGGTATGAGGGACACTGTGTGGGTATGGGGAATGCATGCTGGGCACTGTGGGTATGAGGGACACTGCGTGGGTATGGGGAATGCATGCTGGGCACTGTGGGTATGAGGGACACTGCGTGGGTATGGGGAATGCATGCTGGGCACTGTGTGGGTATGAGGGACACTGCGTGGGTATGGGGAATGCATGCTGGGCACTGTGTGGGTATGAGGGACACTGTGTGGGTATGGGGAATGCATGCTGGGCACTGTGTGGGTATGGGGAATGCATGCTGGGCACTGTGTGGGTATGAGGGACACTGTGTGGGTATGGGGAATGCATGCTGGGCACTGTGTGGGTATGAGGGACACTGCGTGGGTATGGGGAATGCATGCTGGGCACTGTGGGTATGAGGGACACTGCGTGGGTATGGGGAATGCATGCTGGGCACTGTGGGTATGAGGGACACTGCGTGGGTATGGGGAATGCATGCTGGGCACTGTGTGGGTATGAGGGAGGTATGGGGAATGCATGCTGGGCACTGTGTGGGTATGAGGGACACTGTGTGGGTATGGGGAATGCATGCTAGGCACTGTGTTTGTATGAGTTACACTGCGTGGGTATGGGGAATGCATGCTGGGCACTGTGGGTATGAGGGACACTGCGTGGGTATGGGGAATGCATGCTGGGCACTGTGTGGGTATGAGGGACACTGCGTTGGTATGGGGAATGCATGCTGGGCACTGTGTGGGTATGAGGGACACTGCGTGGGTATGGGGAATGCATGCTGGGCACTGTGTGGGTATGAGGGAGGTATGGGGAATGCATGCTGGGCACTGTGTGGGTATGAGGGACACTGTGTGGGTATGGGGAATGCATGCTGGGCACTGTGTGGGTATGAGTTACACTGCGTGGGTATGGGGAATGCATGCTGGGCACTGTGTGGGTATGAGGGACACTGCGTGGGTATGGGGAATGCATGCTGGGCACTGTGGGTATGAGGGACACTGCGTGGGTATGGGGAATGCATGCTGGGCACTGTGGGTATGAGGGACACTGCGTGGGTATGGGGAATGCATGCTGGGCACTGTGTGGGTATGAGGGACACTGTGTGGGTATGGGGAATGCATGCTGGGCACTGTGTGGGTATGAGGGACACTGTGTGGGTATGGGGAATGCATGCTGGGCACTGTGTGGGTATGAGGGACACTGTGTGGGTATGGGGAATGCATGCTGGGCACTGTGTGGGTATGAGGGACACTGCGTGGGTATGGGGAATGCATGCTGGGCACTGTGGGTATGAGGGACACTGCGTGGGTATGGGGAATGCATGCTGGGCACTGTGTGGGTATGAGGGACACTGCGTGGGTATGGGGAATGCATGCTGGGCACTGTGGGTATGAGGGACACTGCGTGGGTATGGGGAATGCATGCTGGGCACTGTGTGGGTATGAGGGACACTGCGTGGGTATGGGGAATGCATGCTGGGCACTGTGTGGGTATGAGGGACACTGTGTGGGTATGGGGAATGCATGCTGGGCACTGTGTGGGTATGAGGGACACTGTGTGGGTATGGGGAATGCATGCTGGGCACTGTGTGGGTATGAGGGACACTGCGTGGGTATGGGGAATGCATGCTGGGCACTGTGGGTATGAGGGACACTGCGTGGGTATGGGGAATGCATGCTGGGCACTGTGTGGGTATGAGGGACACTGTGTGGGTATGGGGAATGCATGCTGGGCACTGTGTGGGTATGGGGAATGCATGCTGGGCACTGTGTGGGTATGAGGGACACTGTGGGTATGGGGAATGCATGCTGGGCACTGTGTGGGTATGGGGAATGCATGCTGGGCACTGTGTGGGTATGGGGAATGCATGCTGGGCACTGTGGGTATGAGGGACACTGCGTGGGTATGGGGAATGCATGCTGGGCACTGTGTGGGTATGAGGGAGGTATGGGGAATGCATGCTGGGCACTGTGTGGGTATGAGGGACACTGTGTGGGTATGGGGAATGCATGCTAGGCACTGTGTGGGTATGAGGGACACTGTGTGGGTATGGGGAATGCATGCTGGGCACTGTGTGGGTATGAGGGACACTGCGTGGGTATGGGGAATGCATGCTGGGCACTGTGGGTATGAGGGACACTGCGTGGGTATGGGGAATGCATGCTGGGCACTGTGTGGGTATGAGGGACACTGCGTGGGTATGGGGAATGCATGCTGGGCACTGTGTGGGTATGGGGAATGCATGCTGGGCACTGTGTGGGTATGAGGGACACTGTGTGGGTATGGGGAATGCATGCTGGGCACTGTGTGGGTATGAGGGACACTGTGTGGGTATGGGGAATGCATGCTGGGCACTGTATGGGTATGAGGGACACTGTGTGGGTATGGGGAATGCATGCTGGGCACTGTGTGGGTATGAGGGACACTGCGTGGGCATTGGGGGCGAATGCTGGGCACTGTGGGTATGGGGTGATGTATGTTGGGCACTGTGTCGGTATGGAGTGGTATATGATTGGGCACTGTGGTTTTGAGGGGTGCATGCTGGGCACTGTGTGGGTATGAGGGACACTGTGTGGGTATGGGGAATGCATGCTGGGCACTGTGTGGGTATGAGGGACACTGCGTGGGTATTGGGAATGCATGCTGGGCACTGTGGGTATGAGGGACACTGCGTGGGTATGGGGAATGCATGCTGGGCACTGTGTGGGTATGAGGGACACTGCGTGGGTATGGGGAATGCATGCTGGGCACTGTGGGTATGAGGGACACTGCGTGGGTATGGGGAATGCATGCTGGGCACTGTGTGGGTATGAGGGACACTGTGTGGGTATGGGGAATGCATGCTGGGCACTGTGTGGGTATGAGGGACACTGTGTGGGTATGGGGAATGCATGCTGGGCACTGTGTGGGTATGAGGGACACTGCGTGGGTATGGGGAATGCATGCTGGGCACTGTGGGTATGAGGGACACTGCGTGGGTATGGGGAATGCATGCTGGGCACTGTGTGGGTATGAGGGACACTGCGTGGGTATGGGGAATGCATGCTGGGCACTGTGTGGGTATGAGGGACACTGTGTGGGTATGGGGAATGCATGCTGGGCACTGTGTGGGTATGAGGGACACTGTGTGGGTATGGGGAATGCATGCTGGGCACTGTGTGGGTATGAGGGACACTGTGTGGGTATGGGGAATGCATGCTGGGCACTGTGGGTATGAGGGACACTGCGTGGGTATGGGGAATGCATGCTGGGCACTGTGGGTATGAGGGACACTGTGTGGGTATGGGGAATGCATGCTGGGCACTGTGTGGGTATGAGGGACACTGTGTGGGTATGGGGAATGCATGCTGGGCACTGTGTGGGTATGAGGGACACTGCGTGGGTATGGGGAATGCATGCTGGGCACTGTGGGTATGAGGGACACTGCGTGGGTATGGGGAATGCATGCTGGGCACTGTGTGGGTATGAGGGACACTGCGTGGGTATGGGGAATGCATGCTGGGCACTGTGTGGGTATGAGGGACACTGTGTGGGTATGGGGAATGCATGCTGGGCACTGTGTGGGTATGGGGAATGCATGCTGGGCACTGTGTGGGTATGAGGGACACTGTGTGGGTATGGGGAATGCATGCTGGGCACTGTGTGGGTATGAGGGACACTGCGTGGGTATGGGGAATGCATGCTGGGCACTGTGGGTATGAGGGACACTGCGTGGGTATGGGGAATGCATGCTGGGCACTGTGGGTATGAGGGACACTGCGTGGGTATGGGGAATGCATGCTGGGCACTGTGTGGGTATGAGGGAGGTATGGGGAATGCATGCTGGGCACTGTGTGGGTATGAGGGACACTGTGTGGGTATGGGGAATGCATGCTAGGCACTGTGTTTGTATGAGTTACACTGCGTGGGTATGGGGAATGCATGCTGGGCACTGTGGGTATGAGGGACACTGCGTGGGTATGGGGAATGCATGCTGGGCACTGTGTGGGTATGAGGGACACTGCGTTCTTATGGGGAATGCATGCTGGGCACTGTGTGGGTATGAGGGACACTGCGTGGGTATGGGGAATGCATGCTGGGCACTGTGTGGGTATGAGGGAGGTATGGGGAATGCATGCTGGGCACTGTGTGGGTATGAGGGACACTGTGTGGGTATGGGGAATGCATGCTGGGCACTGTGTGGGTATGAGTTACACTGCGTGGGTATGGGGAATGCATGCTGGGCACTGTGGGTATGAGGGACACTGCGTGGGTATGGGGAATGCATGCTGGGCACTGTGTGGGTATGAGGGACACTGCGTGGGTATGGGGAATGCATGCTGGGCACTGTGTGGGTATGAGGGACACTGTGGGTATGGGGAATGCATGCTGGGCACTGTGTGGGTATGAGGGACACTGTGTGGGTATGGGGAATGCATGCTGGGCACTGTGTGGGTATGAGGGACACTGTGTGGGTATGGGGAATGCATGCTGGGCACTGTGTGGGTATGAGGGACACTGTGTGGGTATAGGGAATGCATGCTGGGCACTGTGTGGGTATGGGGAATGCATGCTGGGCACTGTGTGGGTATGAGGGACACTGTGGGTATGGGGAATGCATGCTGGGCACTGTGTGGGTATGAGGGACACTGTGTGGGTATGGGGAATGCATGCTGGGCACTGTGTGGGTATGAGGGACACTGTGTGGGTATGGGGAATGCATGCTGGGCACTGTGTGGGTATGAGGGACACTGCATGGGTATGGGGAATGCATGCTGGGCACTGTGGGTATGAGGGACACTGCGTGGGTATGGGGAATGCATGCTGGGCACTGTGTGGGTATGAGGGACACTGCGTGGGTATGGGGAATGCATGCTGGGCACTGTGGGTATGAGGGACACTGCGTGGGTATGGGGAATGCATGCTGGGCACTGTGTGGGTATGAGGGACACTGTGTGGGTATGGGGAATGCATGCTGGGCACTGTGTGGGTATGAGGGACACTGTGTGGGTATGGGGAATGCATGCTGGGCACTGTGTGGGTATGAGGGACACTGCGTGGGTATGGGGAATGCATGCTGGGCACTGTGTGGGTATGAGGGACACTGTGTGGGTATGGGGAATGCATGCTGGGCACTGTGTGGGTATGAGGGACACTGTGTGGGTATGGGGAATGCATGCTGGGCACTGTGTGGGTATGAGGGACACTGTGTGGGTATGGGGAATGCATGCTGGGCACTGTGGGTATGAGGGACACTGCGTGGGTATGGGGAATGCATGCTGGGCACTGTGTGGGTATGAGGGACACTGTGTGGGTATGGGGAATGCATGCTGGGCACTGTGTGGGTATGAGGGACACTGTGTGGGTATGGGGAATGCATGCTGGGCACTGTGTGGGTATGAGGGACACTGTGTGGGTATGGGGAATGCATGCTGGACACTGTGTGGGTATGGGGAATGCATGCTGGGCACTGTGTGGGTATGAGGGACACTGTGTGGGTATGGGGAATGCATGCTGGGCACTGTGTGGGTATGGGGAATGCATGCTGGGCACTGTGTGGGTATGAGGGACACTGTGGGTATGGGGAATGCATGCTGGGCACTGTGGGTATGAGGGACACTGCGTAGGTATGGGGAATGCATGCTAGGCACTGTGTGGGTATGAGGGAGGTATGGGGAATGCATGCTGGGCACTGTGTGGGTATGAGGGACACTGTGTGGGTATGGGGAATGCATGCTAGGCACTGTGTGGGTATGAGGGACACTGTGTGGGTATGGGGAATGCATGCTGGGCACTGTGTGGGTATGAGGGACACTGCGTGGGTATGGGGAATGCATGCTGGGCACTGTGGGTATGAGGGACACTGCGTGGGTATGGGGAATGCATGCTGGGCACTGTGTGGGTATGAGGGACACTGCGTGGGTATGGGGAATGCATGCTGGGCACTGTGGGTATGAGGGACACTGCGTGGGTATGGGGAATGCATGCTGGGTATGAGGGACACTGCGTGGGTATGGGGAATGCATGCTGGGCACTGTGTGGGTATGAGGGACACTGTGTGGGTATGGGGAATGCATGCTGGGCACTGTGTGGGTATGAGGGACACTGTGGGTATGGGGAATGCATGCTGGGCACTGTGTGGGTATGAGGGACACTGTGTGGGTATGGGGAATGCATGCTGGGCACTGTGTGGGTATGAGGGACACTGTGTGGGTATGGGGAATGCATGCTGGGCACTGTGTGGGTATGAGGGACACTGTGTGGGTATGGGGAATGCATGCTGGGCACTGTGTGGGTATGAGGGACACTGTGTCGGTATGGGGAATGCATGCTGGGCACTGTGTGGGTATGAGGGACACTGTGTGGGTATGGGGAATGCATGCTGGGCACTGTGTGGGTATGGGGAATGCATGCTGGGCACTGTGTGGGTATGAGGGACACTGTGTGGGTATGGGGAATGCATGCTGGGCACTGTGTGGGTATGAGGGACACTGTGTGGGTATGGGGAATGCATGCTGGGCACTGTGTGGGTATGAGGGACACTGCGTGGGTATGGGGAATGCATGCTGGGCACTGTGTGGGTATGAGGGACACTGCGTGGGTATGGGGAATGCATGCTGGGCACTGTGTGGGTATGAGGGACACTGTGTGGGTATGGGGAATGCATGCTGGGCACTGTGTGGGTATGAGGGACACTGTGGGTATGGGGAATGCATGCTGGGCACTGTGTGGGTATGAGGGACACTGTGTGGGTATGGGGAATGCATGCTGGGCACTGTGTGGGTATGGGGAATGCATGCTGGGCACTGTGTGGGTATGAGGGACACTGTGTGGGTATGGGGAATGCATGCTGGGCACTGTGTGGGTATGAGGGACACTGCGTGGGTATGGGGAATGCATGCTGGGCACTGTGGGTATGAGGGACACTGCGTGGGTATGGGCAATGCATGCTGGGCACTGTGTGGGTATGAGGGACACTGTGTGGGTATGGGGAATGCATGCTGGGCACTGTGTGGGTATGAGGGACACTGTGTGGGTATGGGGAATGCATGCTGGGCACTGTGTGGGTATGAGGGACACTGTGTGGGTATGGGGAATGCATGCTGGGCACTGTGTGGGTATGAGGGACACTGCGTGGGTATGGGGAATGCATGCTGGGCACTGTGGGTATGAGGGACACTGCGTGGGTATGGGGAATGCATGCTGGGCACTGTGTGGGTATGAGGGACACTGCGTGGGTATGGGGAATGCATGCTGGGCACTGTGTGGGTATGAGGGACACTGCATGGGTATGGGGAATGCTGCGTGGGTATGGGGAATGCATGCTGGGCACTGTGTGGGTATGAGGGACACTGTGTGGGTATTGGGAATGCATGCTGGGCACTGGGTATGGGGAATGCATGCTGGGCACTGTGTGAGTATGAGGGACACTGTGTGGGTATGGGGAATGCATGCTGGGCACTGGGTATGGGGAATGCATGCTGGGCACTGTGTGGGTATGAGGGACACTGTGGGTATGGGGAATGCATGCTGGGCACTGTGTGGGTATGAGGGACACTGTGTGGGTATGGGGAATGCATGCTGGGCACTGTGTGGGTATGAGGGACACTGTGTGGGTATGGGGAATGCATGCTGGGCACTGTGGGTATGAGGGACACTGCGTGGGTATGGGGAATGCATGCTGGGCACTGTGTGGGTATGAGGGACACTGCGTGGGTATGGGGAATGCATGCTGGGCACTGTGTGGGTATGAGGGACACTGCGTGGGTATGGGGAATGCATGCTGGGCACTGTGGGTATGAGGGACACTGTGTGGGTATGGGGAATGCATGCTGGGCACTGTGGGTATGAGGGACACTGCGTGGGTATGGGGAATGCATGCTGGGCACTGTGGGTATGAGGGACACTGCGTGGGTATGGGGAATGCATGCTGGGCACTGTGTGGGTATGAGGGACACTGCATGGGTATGGGGAATGCTGCGTGGGTATGGGGAATGCATGCTGGGCACTGTGTGGGTATGAGGGACACTGTGTGGGTATTGGGAATGCATGCTGGGCACTGGGTATGGGGAATGCATGCTGGGCACTGTGTGGGTATGAGGGACACTGTGGGTATGGGGAATGCATGCTGGGCACTGGGTATGGGGAATGCATGCTGGGCACTGTGTGGGTATGAGGGACACTGTGTGGGTATGGGGAATGCATGCTGGGCACTGTGTGGGTATGAGGGACACTGTGTGGGTATGGGGAATGCATGCTGGGCACTGTGTGGGTATGAGGGACACTGTGTGGGTATGGGGAATGCATGCTGGGCACTGTGTGGGTATGAGGGACACTGTGTGGGTATGGGGAATGCATGCTGGGCACTGTGGGTATGAGGGACACTGCGTGGGTATGGGGAATGCATGCTGGGCACTGTGTGGGTATGAGGGACACTGCGTGGGTATGGGGAATGCATGCTGGGCACTGTGGGTATGAGGGACACTGCGTGGGTATGGGGAATGCATGCTGGGCACTGTGTGGGTATGAGGGACACTGCGTGGGTATGGGGAATGCATGCTGGGCACTGTGTGGGTATGAGGGACACTGTGTGGGTATGGGGAATGCATGCTGGGCACTGTGTGGGTATGAGGGACACTGCGTGGGTATGGGGAATGCATGCTGGGCACTGTGGGTATGAGGGACACTGCGTGGGTATGGGGAATGCATGCTGGGCACTGTGGGTATGAGGGACACTGCGTGGGTATGGGGAATGCATGCTGGGCACTGTGTGGGTATGAGGGACACTGCGTGGGTATGGGGAATGCATGCTGGGCACTGTGTGGGTATGAGGGACACTGCGTGGGTATGGGGAATGCATGCTGGGCACTGTGGGTATGAGGGACACTGCGTGGGTATGGGGAATGCATGCTGGGCACTGTGTGGGTATGAGGGACACTGCGTGGGTATGGGGAATGCATGCTGGGCACTGTGTGGGTATGAGGGACACTGCGTGGGTATGGGGAATGCATGCTGGGCACTGTGGGTATGTGGGACACTGTGTGGGTATGGGGAATGCATGCTGGGCACTGTGGGTATGTGGGACACTGTGTGGGTATGGGGAATGCATGCTGGGCACTGTGGGTATGAGGGACACTGCGTGGGTATGGGGAATGCATGCTGGGCACTGTGTGGATATGAGGGACACTGCATGGGTATGGGTAATGCTGCGTGGGTATGGGGAATGCATGCTGGGCACTGTGTGGGTATGAGGGACACTGTGTGGGTATTGGGAATGCATGCTGGGCACTGGGTATGGGGAATGCATGCTGGGCACTGTGTGGGTATGAGGGACACTGTGTGGGTATGGGGAATGCATGCTGGGCACTGGGTATGGGGAATGCATGCTGGGCACTGTGTGGGTATGAGGGACACTGTGTGGGTATGGGGAATGCATGCTGGGCACTGTGTGGGTATGAGGGACACTGTGTGGGTATGGGGAATGCATGCTGGGCACTGTGTGGGTATGAGGGACACTGTGTGGGTATGGGGAATGCATGCTGGGCACTGTGTGGGTATGAGGGACACTGTGTGGGTATGGGGAATGCATGCTGGGCACTGTGTGGGTATGAGGGACACTGTGTGGGTATGGGGAATGCATGCTGGGCACTGTGTGGGTATGAGGGACACTGTGTGGGTATGGGGAATGCATGCTGGGCACTGTGTGGGTATGAGGGACACTGTGTGGGTATGGGGAATGCATGCTGGGCACTGTGTGGGTATGAGGGACACTGTGTGGGTATGGGGAATGCATGCTGGGCACTGTGTGGGTATGAGGGACACTGTGTGGGTATGGGGAATGCATGCTGGGCACTGTGTGGGTATGAGGGACACTGCGTGGGTATGGGGAATGCATGCTGGGCACTGTGGGTATGAGGGACACTGCGTGGGTATGGGGAATGCATGCTGGGCACTGTGGGTATGAGGGACACTGCGTGGGTATGGGGAATGCATGCTGGGCACTGTGTGGGTATGAGGGACACTGCGTGGGTATGGGGAATGCATGCTGGGCACTGTGGGTATGAGGGACACTGCGTGGGTATGGGGAATGCATGCTGGGCACTGTGTGGGTATGAGGGACACTGTGTGGGTATGGGGAATGCATGCTGGGCACTGTGTGGGTATGAGGGACACTGTGTGGGTATGTGGAATGCATGCTGGGCACTGTGGGTATGAGGGACACTGCGTGGGTATGGGGAATGCATGCTGGGCACTGTGTGGGTATGAGGGACACTGCGTGGGTATGGAGAATGCATGCTGGGCACTGTGGGTATGAGGGACACTGCGTGGGTATGGGGAATGCATGCTGGGCACTGTGTGGGTATGAGGGACACTGCGTGGGTATGGGGAATGCATGCTGGGCACTGTGTGGGTATGAGGGACACTGCGTGGGTATGGGGAATGCATGCTGGGCACTGTGTGGGTATGAGGGACACTGTGTGGGTATGGGGAATGCATGCTGGGCACTGTGTGGGTATGGGGAATGCATGCTGGGCACTGTGGGTATGAGGGACACTGCGTGGGTATGGGGAATGCATGCTGGGCACTGTGGGTATGAGGGACACTGTGTGGGTATGGGGAATGCATGCTGGGCACTGTGGGTATGAGGGACACTGCGTGGGTATGGGGAATGCATGCTGGGCACTGTGGGTATGAGGGACACTGCGTGGGTATGGGGAATGCATGCTGGGCACTGTGGGTATGAGGGACACTGCGTGGGTATGGGGAATGCATGCTGGGCACTGTGTGGGTATGAGGGACACTGCGTGGGTATGGGGAATGCATGCTGGGCACTGTGTGGGTATGAGGGACACTGCGTGGGTATGGGGAATGCATGCTGGGCACTGTGGGTATGAGGGACACTGTGGGTATGGGGAATGCATGCTGGGCACTGTGGGTATGAGGGACACTGCGTGGGTATGGGGAATGCATGCTGGGCACTGTGTGGGTATGAGGGACACTGCGTGGGTATGGGGAATGCATGCTGGGCACTGTGTGGGTATGAGGGACACTGCATGGGTATGGGGAATGCTGCGTGGGTATGGGGAATGCATGCTGGGCACTGTGTGGGTATGAGGGACACTGTGTGGGTATGGGGAATGCATGCTGGGCACTGGGTATGGGGAATGCATGCTGGGCACTGTGTGGGTATGAGGGACACTGTGTGGGTATGGGGAATGCATGCTGGGTATGGGGAATGCATGCTGGGCACTGTGTGGGTATGAGGGACACTGTGTGGGTATGGGGAATGCATGCTGGGCACTGTGTTGGTATGAGGGACACTGCGTGGGTATGGGGAATGCATGCTGGGCACTGGGTATGGGGAATGCATGCTGGGCACTGTGTGGGTATGAGGGACACTGTGTGGGTATGGGGAATGCATGCTGGGCACTGTGTGGGTATGAGGGACACTGCGTGGGTTTGGGGAATGCATGCTGGGCACTGTGTGGGTATGAGGGACACTGTGTGGGTATGGGGAATGCATGCTGGACACTGTGTGGGTATGAGGGACACTGCGTGGGTATGGGGAAACCACGTATTAAAATATCCGATCCAATTTGTCTCTATAATTATGCGGTTGCTAATGTAATTTATTGCCAATATATCTAGCAAGTGGCAGCAGCCACGTCTACATCTTAGTACTATAGTTTTCACCTGCCACTGCAGTACAACCTCGAGTGGCAATAGATACGCCCTTGGGTGGAGTTAGACTCATCCCTTTGGGCAGAGCATGAACCCCCCTCCCCCCCACCTTCCTCAATGGAGCGCCGCGCAACTCTTCTAACTTCCTATATTCTCCCTGAAACTAGTTTTCAAATGTAGGCAAGTATGCCCTGCGGACGCCTTCGCCGTGACCTGCCAGGTGTTGCACCAGTGTACACCTTGCTGGATGTTTAGGTATTTATTATGCATTTCCTGATCTGTTGCATTTATGTGTTTTTTAGTAAGCATTTTTTATATTGAGTATTATATTCTGTTTAGTGCCGTGTGTCTTTCTGAGTGGAGATGGCGTTAGTTTTACACCACTGCTGTCTGTGACCATGATATGTAAATTGGATATTCCAGGTAAACTAGTGTTTTGTTGTTTTTGCATGCTCTGGTGGAATAATATCAGCACCTTGGGACTGTTTGCACTGCCTACATTCAGCACCTATGGATGTTTTAATTAGTGATGAGCGGGTTCGGTTCGTCGGAATCCGAACCCGCCCGAACTTCACCTTTTTTTGCACGGGTCCGAGCAACTCGGATCTTCCCGCCTTGCTCGGTTAACCCGAGCGCGCTCGAAAGTCATCATCCCGCGGTCGGATTCTCGCGAGATTCGGATTCTATATAAAGCCGCGCGTCGCAGCCATTTTTCACTCGTGCATTGGAAATGATAGTGAGAGGACGTGGCTGGCGTCCTCTCAGTTTTATTCAGGTGGCTGCAAATATCTGTGCTCACTGCTTTATTGTGGGGACTGGGGACCAGCAGTATTATATAGGAGGAGTACAGTGCAGAGTTTTGCTGACCAGTGACCACCAGTATTATACGTTCTCTGCCTGAAAAACGCTCCATATCTGTGCTCAGTGTGCTGCATATATCTGTGCTCACACTGCTTTATTGTGGGGACTGGGGACCACCAGTATTATATAGGAGGAGTACAGTGCAGAGTTTTGCTGACCAGTGACCACCAGTATTATACGTTCTCTGCCTGAAAAACGCTCCATATCTGTGCTCAGTGTGCTGCATATATCTGTGCTCACACTGCTTTATTGTGGGGACTGGGGACCACCAGTATTATATAGGAGGAGTACAGTGCAGAGTTTTGCTGACCAGTGACCACCTGTATTATACATTCTCTGCCTGAACAACGCTCCATATCTGTGCTCAGTGTGCTGCATATATCTGTGCTCACACTGCTTTATTGTGGGGACTACCAGTATTATATAGGAGGAGTACAGTGCAGAGTTTTGCTGACCAGTGACCACCAGTATTATAAGTTCTCTGCCTGAAAAACGCTCCATATCTGTGCTCAGTGTGCTGCATATATCTGTGCTCACACTGCTTTATTGTGGGGACTGGGGACCACCAGTATTATATAGGAGTACAGTGCAGAGTTTTGCTGACCAGTGACCACCAGTATTATACGTTCTCTGCCTGATAAACGCTCCATATCTGTGCTCAGTGTGCTGCATATATCTGTGCTCACACTGCTTTATTGTGGGGACTGGGGACCACCAGTATTATATAGGAGGAGTACAGTGCAGAGTTTTGCTGACCAGTGACCACCTGTATTATACATTCTCTGCCTGAACAACGCTCCATATCTGTGCTCAGTGTGCTGCATATATCTGTGCTCACACTGCTTTATTGTGGGGACTGGGGACCACCAGTATTATATAGGAGGAGTACAGTGCAGAGTTTTGCTGACCAGTGACCACCAGTATTATACGTTCTATGCCTGAAAAACGCTCCATATCTGTGCTCAGTGTGCTGCATATATCTGTGCTCACACTGCTTTATTGTGGGGACTGGGGACCACCAGTATTATATAGGAGGAGTACAGTGCAGAGTTTTGCTGACCAGTGACCACCAGTATTATACGTTCTCTGCCTGAAAAAACCTCCATATCTGTGCTCAGTGTGCTGCATATATCTGTGCTCACACTGCTTTATTGTGGGGACTGGGGACCACCAGTATTATATAGGAGGAGTACAGTGCAGAGTTTTGCTGACCAGTGACCACCAGTATTATACGTTCTCTGCCTGAAAAATGCTCCATATCTGTGCTCAGTGTGCTGCATATATCTGTGCTCACACTGCTTTATTGTGGGGACTGGGGACCACCAGTATTATATAGGAGGAGTACAGTGCAGAGTTTTGCTGACCAGTGACCACCAGTATTATACGTTCTCTGCCTGAAAAACGCTCCATATCTGTGCTCAGTGTGCTGCATATATCTGTGCTCACACTGCTTTATTGTGGGGACTGGGGACCACCAGTATTATATAGGAGGAGTACAGTGCAGAGTTTTGCTGACCAGTGACCACCAGTATTATACGTTCTCTGCCTGAAAAATGCTCCATATCTGTGCTCAGTGTGCTGCATATATCTGTGCTCACACTGCTTTATTGTGGGGACTGGGGACCACCAGTATTATATAGGAGGAGTACAGTGCAGAGTTTTGCTGACCAGTGACCACCAGTATTATACGTTCTCTGCCTGAAAAAACCTCCATATCTGTGCTCAGTGTGCTGCATATATCTGTGCTCACACTGCTTTATTGTGGGGACTGGGGACCACCAGTATTATATAGGAGGAGTACAGTGCAGAGTTTTGCTGACCAGTGACCACCAGTATTATACGTTCTCTGCCTGAAAAATGCTCCATATCTGTGCTCAGTGTGCTGCATATATCTGTGCTCACACTGCTTTATTGTGGGGACTGGGGACCACCAGTATTATATAGGAGGAGTACAGTGCAGAGTTTTGCTGACCAGTGACCACCAGTATTATACGTTCTCTGCCTGAAAAACGCTCCATATCTGTGCTCAGTGTGCTGCATATATCTGTGCTCACACTGCTTTATTGTGGGGACTGGGGACCACCAGTATTATATAGGAGGAGTACAGTGCAGAGTTTTGCTGACCAGTGACCACCAGTATTATACGTTCTCTGCCTGAAAAATGCTCCATATCTGTGCTCAGTGTGCTGCATATATCTGTGCTCACACTGCTTTATTGTGGGGACTGGGGACCACCAGTATTATATAGGAGGAGTACAGTGCAGAGTTTTGCTGACCAGTGACCACCAGTATTATACGTTCTATGCCTGAAAAACGCTCCATATCTGTGCTCAGTGTGCTGCATATATCTGTGCTCACACTGCTTTATTGTGGGGACTGGGGACCACCAGTATTATATAGGAGGAGTACAGTGCAGAGTTTTGCTGACCAGTGACCACCTGTATTATACGTTCTCTGCCTGAACAACGCTCCATATCTGTGCTCAGTGTGCTGCATATATCTGTGCTCACACTGCTTTATTGTGGGGACTACCAGTATTATATAGGAGGAGTACAGTGCAGAGTTTTGCTGACCAGTGACCACCAGTATTATAAGTTCTCTGCCTGAAAAACGCTCCATATCTGTGCTCAGTGTGCTGCATATATCTGTGCTCACACTGCTTTATTGTGGGGACTGGGGACCACCAGTATTATATAGATGGAGTACAGTGCAGAGTTTTGCTGAGCAGTGACCAGTGACCACCAGTATTATACGTTCTCTGCCTGAAAAACGCTCCATATCTGTGCTGCATTGTAGTGTATATAGTAGGAGTACAGTGCATAATTTTGCTGACCACCAGTATATAATATATAGCAGTACGGTACAGAAGGCCACTGCTCTACCTACCTCTGTGTCGTCAAGTATACTATCCATCCATACCTGTGGTGCATTTCAGTTTTGCACAGTTTGCTGTCCACCAGTATATAATATATAGCAGTACGGTACAGTAGGCCACTGCTCTACCTACCTCTGTGTCGTCAAGTATACTATCCATCCATACCTGTGGTGCATTTTAGTTGTGCGCAGTATATATAGTAGTAGGCCATTGCTATTGATATATTACTGGCATATAATTCCACACATTAAAAAATGGAGAACAAAAATGCAGAGGGTATAATAGGGAAAGATCAAGATCCACTTCCACCTCGTGCTGAAGCTGCTGCCACTAGTCATGGCCGAGACGATGAAATGCCAACGTCGTCTGCCAAGGCCGATGCACAATGTCATAGTAGAGAGCATGTAAAATCCAAAAAAATAAAGCTCAGTAAAATGACCCAAAAATCTAAATCAAAATCGTCTGAGGAGAAGCGTAAACTTGCCAATGTGCCATTTACGACACGGAGTGGCTAGGAACGGCTGAGGCCCTGGCCTATATTCAAGGCTAGTGGTTCAGCTTCACCTGAGGATGGACGCACTCATCCTCCTGCTAGAAAACTTAAAAGAGTTAAGATGGCAAAAGCACAGCAAAGAACTGTGCGTTCTTCTAAATCACAAATCCCCAAGGAGAGTCCAATTGTGTCGGTTGCGATGCCTGACCTTCCCAACACTGGACGGGAAGAGGTTGCGCCTTCCACCATTTGCACGCCCCCTGCAATTGCTGGAAGGAGCACCCGCAGTCCAGTTCCTGATAGTCAAATTGAAGATGACACTGTTGAAGTACACCAGGATGAGGATATGGGTGTTGCTGGCGCTGGGGAGGAAATTGACAAGGAGGATTCTGATGGTGAGGTGGTTTGTTTAAGTCAGGCACCCGGGGAGACACCTGTTGTCCGTGGGACGAATATGGCCATTGACATGCCTGGTCAAAATACAAAAAAAATCACCTTCGGTGTGGAATTATTTCAACAGAAATGCGGACAACTGGTGTCAAGCCGTGTGTTGCCTTTGTCAAGCTGTAATAAGTAGGGGTAAGGACGTTAACCGCCTAGGAACATCCTCCCTTATACGTCACTTGGACCGCATTCATCAGAAGTCAGTGACAAGTTCAAAAACTTTGGATGACAGCGGAAGCAGTCCACTGACCACTAAATCCCTTCCTCTTATAACCAAGCTCCTGCAAACCACACCACCAACTCCCTCAGTGTCAATTTCCTCCTTACACAGGAAAGCCAATAGTCCTGCAGGCCATGTCACTGCAAGTCTGACGAGTCCTCTCCTGCCTGGGATTCCTCCGATGCATCCTTGAGTGTAACGCCTACTGCTGCTGGTGCTGCTGTTGTTGCTGCTGGGAGTCGATGGTCATCCCAGAGGGGAAGTCGGAAGACCACTTGTACTTCTTCCAGTAAGCAATTGACTGTCCAACAGTCCTTTGCGAGGAAGATGAAATATTACAGCAGTCATCCTGCTGCAAAGCGGATAACTCAGGCCTTGGCAGCCTGGGCGGTGAGAAACGTGTGTCTGGTATCCACCGTTAATTCACAGGCAACTAGAGACTTGATTGAGGTACTGTGTCCCCGGTACCAAATACCATCTAGGTTCCATTTCTCTAGGCAGGCAATACCGAAAATGTACACAGACGTCAGAAAAAGAGTCACCAGTGTCCTAAAAAATGCAAAGAAAAGAAAAAAATATGGAAGCGCTGAATTCCTAAAAAATGCAGTTGTACCCAATGTCCACTTAACAACGGACATGTGGACAAGTGGAGCAGGGCAGACTCAGGACTATATGACTGTGACAGCCCACTGGGTAGATGTATTGCCTCCCGCAGCAAGAACAGCAGCGGCGGCACCAGTAGCAGCATCTCGCAAACGCCAACTCGTTCCTAGGCAGGCTACACTTTGTATCACCGCTTTCCATAAGAGGCACACAGCTGACAACCTCTTACGGAAACTGAGGAACATCATCGCAGAATGGCTTACCCCAACTGGACTCTCCTGGGGATTTGTGACATCGGACAAAGCCACCAATATTGTGCGTGCATTACATGTGGGCAAATTCCAGCACGTCCCATGTTTTGCACATACATTGAATTTGGTGGTGCAGAATTATTTAAAAAACGACAGGGGCGTGCAAGAGATGCTGTCGGTGGCCCGAAGAATTGCGGGCCACTTTCGGCATTCAGCCACCGCGTGCCGAAGACTGGAGCACCAGCAAACAGTCCTGAACCTGCCCTGCCATCATCTGAAGCAAGAGGTGGTAACGAGGTGGAATTCAACCCTCTATATGCTTCAAAGGATGGAGGAGCAGCAAAAGGCCATTCAAGCCTACACATCTGCCTACGATATAGGCAAAGGAGGGGGAATACACCTAACTCCAGCGCAGTGGAGAATAATTTCAACGTTGTGCAAGGTTCTGCAACCCTTTGAACTTGCCACACGTGAAGTCAGTTCAGACACTGCCAGCCTGAGTCAGGTCATTCCCCTCATCAGGCTTTTGCAGAAGAAGCTGGAGACATTGAAGGAGGAGCTAAAACCGAGCGATTCCGCTAGGCATGTGGGACTTGTGGATGGAGCCCTTAATTCGCTTAACCAGGATTCACGGGTGGTCAATCTGTTGAAATCAGAGCACTACATTTTGGCCACCGTGCTCGATCCTAGATTTAAAACCTACGTTGTATCTCTCTTTCCAGCAGACACAAGTCTGCAGAGGTTCAAAGACCTGCTGGTGAGAAAATTGTCAAGTCAAGCGGAACGTGACCCGTCAACAGCTCCTCCTTCACATTCTCCCGCAACTGGGGGTGCGAGGAAAAGGCAAAAATTCCGAGCCCACCCGCAGGCGGTGATGCAGGGCAGTCTGGAGCGAGTGCTGACATCTGGTCCGGACTGAAGGACCTGCCAACGATTACTGACATGTCGTCTACTGTCACTGCATATGATTCTGTCGCCATTGAAAGAATGGTGGAGGATTATATGAGTGACCGCATCCAAGTAGGCACGTCAGACAGTCCGTACGTATACTGGCAGGAAAAAGAGGCAATTTGGAGGCCCTTGCAGAAACTGGCTTTATTTTACCTAAGTTGCCCCCCCTCCAGTGTGTACTCCGAAAGAGTGTTTAGTGCAGCCGCTCACCTTGTCAGCAATCGGTGTACGAGGTTACTTCCAGAAAATGTGGAGAAGATGATGTTCATCAAAATGAATTATAATCAATTCCTCCGTGGAGACATTCACCAGCAATTGCCTCCAGAAAGTACACAGGGACCTGAGATGGTGGATTCCAGTGGGGACGAATTAATAATCTGTGAGGAGGGGGATGTACACAGTGAAAGGGGTGAGGAATCGGACGATGAGGAGGAGGTGGACATCTTGCCTCTGTAGAGCCAGTTTGTGCAAGGAGAGATTGATTGCTTCTTTTTTGGTGGGGGCCCAAACCAACCAGTCATTTCAGTCACAGTTGTGTGGCAGACCCTGTCGCTGAAATGATGGGTTTGTTAAAGTGTGCATGTCCTGTTTATACAACATAAGGGTGGGTGGGAGGGCCCAAGGACAATTCCATCTTGCACCTCTTTTTTCTTTCATTTTTCTTTGCATCATGTGCTGTTTGGGGACTATTTTTTTTTGAAGTGCCATCCTGTCTGACACTGCAGTGCCACTCCTAGATGGGCCAGGCAGTGCCAGATTAAGGTCCTAATGGGCCTGGAGCTGAAATTTCTGAAGGGCCTATTATGTGCCACTGCAGGGGGTGCGACCGGCATGGTGGGTGTGTAGCTACTGATATGGGGGTGTGATGATTGCTATATATATATATATATATATATATATATATATATATATATATATAATATGAGTATGTATGCATGTGAAAAATAGAAAGCTCTCAGCTCTTAAATGCCCAATTATTTCCAACAGCGTCAACACATGCGCTGTACCAGCTTTTATTCCATTAGATGGAGGAGAGGGCACTCACTGGACTTTATCAAATATCAAATGTTTATTGACCAAAACTCATAGCAAAAAGTCAGTCAGCATTTTGATTCCTCCGAACATTTGGGGCAGCATCAAAGCACAAGTGCAGCAGATCAGGCAGAGATTACAGCACTGTCTCACAGGCCTTTCTACTTATACCATCAGAACCATGTGTAAAAAAGGCTCCAAACTACATGTGTTCCACCTTGGAATGCCTGGCCTCCCCCGAAGTAATATCAGTTCCACTACCAGTGGTTCCCAAACTTTTTTTAAATCAAGGCGCCCTATGGCATCAGAAAAAATTTTCACGTCGACCCTAGTCCAACAGTTTCTTGTTGAGAAATTAGGAAATAAATATTATATTAAATAAATTGTGTTTATATGTCATCCTTGGGTTCAATTATGAGGTGATAGGGTAAGTTAACCTATTCAGGTCTGATTATGAACTCTCTTCAGTCATCAGTCAGAATGCTGTTCCCCTTAGCAACCGGTTGGAGATCAGTGAATGAATAGATGACACAGGATCATTGTGTAACCTAAGCAGTTCATAGTTGATCTGTCTTAGGGGCCATCATGGCTTTATTTTATAGCAAAAGAACAAAGGATTCATGTGTGCCAATACATTTAGCCAATCAAAATACACCATGTATGTCTTGAAAACTGAAACACGTCATTTGTCAAACAATATTATAAATTGCAATTAAAATATATTTATTGCTTTGCGATTATCGGCTTTCCCGGAACATCCTTTCTGGAGGTCAGGACAGGTCAAAATCCTCCCCGATGTTCAGAACTTTTGGCGATATGCTTGACTGGCCTTGGATACATCTGGCGTTATAACAATGAGTAATTCATGCTTTGAAATACAATGTTGCTTATAACATATCTGTGAAGCTTTTAAGGAAACACGAACCTAAAGAAGTGAGGAGCAGTAAATATCTTAGTTAATGTGAAAAAGCTTGAATCAATATATATTTGCCAATTAAAAGGAAGCTCCTACACCATCATTTCCCCTCTTTTTGATTCCACTTTTTCTCCCTATTCTACCTACACTATCTAGGCCTGAAACATTCTCTTTCAGTAAACCAGTCCCCTGGACTTATAGTCCAAACCTTGGGAATTTCCCCTAACAACAATCAAAGGATAAGCAACTTCATTCTTCTGGCTGGAGAGTCACTGTCAGCTTCTTTGAGTGGGATGCATGTAATCAAGTATCACGACCTTTCATCTTAATTTAAGGTAGACATGGTTAGCAGCACTTGATATGGACCATCATATCTTGGTTCAAAGGTCTTTCTCACATGTCTCTTTAAATAGACCCAATCTCCTGGATTTAGCTTATGCGTAGCTGATCCTTCTGGGTCTGGAATGGAAGAAAACACTCGGCAATGGAGGTTAGTCAATGTTTTACAGACCTCCTGTACATAACCTGTAAAAATCATCATGATTATGTTGTAATTGTTGTGGATAATAACAATCTGTTCTTAGAGCTGACCCAAACAATATTTATATGGAGTCAGTTTACTAGGTTTCATGGGTGTGGTCCTAATATTAAACAAGACAATAGGTAGGCATTCTGGACAAGTTCTTTTGGTTTCTGTCATTTCTGTAGTTTTAGCTTAAGGTCAAAGTTCAGATGTCCCCCCTCCCACTCGCCTGGGGCTGGTAAGGCACATGGAAGGCCTGCTGTACCCCCAAATCTTTCATTATATGCTGCATGACTTCTCCCGTGAAATGTGTACCTCTATCTGATTCTATAACCTCAGGTATCCCAAATCTACATACTACTTCTGCTATCGGTTTCTTTGCAGTGGTTTTTGCTGTGGCTTTGCTTACTGGCCAGGCTTCGGCCCAGTGACTAAACATGTCCGTTGCTACTAGTACATATTCATATGGACTGCTTCGTCGCCACTGTATATAGTCAATTTGTAGTCTTTCAAATGGGTAAGAGGCTTTGGGTATAGTTCCTAGAGGTGTCTTGGTTCTTTTTCCTGGATTGCTGATTCCACAGATCCAGCATCCTGCTACAAAGTTTGTTGCAGCTTTATTGAAGCCTGGAGCTATCCAATGCTCTTGTACTCTATTCACCGTGGCTTCCTTTGAATGGTGTACTTGTCCATGAGCTACTTGTAACATAGGTGGAAATAGAGCTGCTGGTAGACAGTACTTCAATTCTCTTGACTTCCAAAGTCCATGTTCATCTTCTTCTGCCCCCAATCGTCTCCATTTCTCCTTTTCTCCTTGTGATGCTTGTTGTTGAATTTTGATCAGCTCCTGTTCACTAGGCATTTGCTTCACATCTTGAGCTACTAAGACTTGCTCAAGTTCTTTTGATTGTAAGGCAATTCTCTTGGCTTCGGCATCTGCAATGCATTTCCTTTAGCTTCCATGGTTTGGCTCTTAGTATGTGCTTGTACCTTGATTATTCCAATTCTTTTAGGTAGTTCCAATGCTCTGAAGAGTTCCATAATCAAACTGGGTTTTCCGTTTTGATGGGTTTTCCGTTTGCACTTTTGAAGTCCCTACTTTTCCATATAACAGCGTAATCTTGGGACACCCCCCCAAGCATAGCGTGAATCCGTATAGATGTTGGCTGTCATATTCTCAGCATGTATGCAGGCTTTGGTCATTGCTATGAGTTCTGCTTCTTGTGCTGACATACTTGGTAGCAATGCTCCAGAGTCTATGACTTCAGTTTCAGTTGTTACTGCATATCCTGTCCTTGGGGATCCATTATCATAATATCTTGATCCATCGACGAACAGGTTCATGTCTGGATTGTCCAATGGTGTATCTTGGACATTAGGGAGAGGTAAAGTCTCTAATTCCATGAAGGCTAGGCAATCACTTCATATTTGGTAAGTCTGGCTGCAGAAAGATGCTTGCTATTTTCTTGACTTAATATTTCTGTTACAGCGTGAGGTACTTGTATGCACAGTGTAATCAGGCAATCCCAATGCTGGGGCTGTTATTATGGTTTGCTTTAGTTGTCTTACTGCTTCTTCAATGGTGTCCCTGTTTTCTGCTGACGCCTCCTTTTTTATTAATTCATATAGGGGTTGCATCAGTAATGAGGCTGAGGGTATCCATTCTCTGCAATAACCAATAAGGCCCAGGAAAGCTCTGATTTCTTTTAATGTTCTTGGGGTTTTTTCTTGAGTTATTGCTTTTGTTCTTTTATCAGTAAGATGCCTTGTTCCTTGAGATATGCAGTGTCCTAAGAAGACAACTTTTTTCTGTACTAGCTGAAGCTTGTCTTTTGACACTCTGCAATCTTCTTCTGCCAAAAAGATGAGTAGTGATACTGTTTCCTTTTTGCACTTCTCTTCTGTCTGTGCAGCAATAAGCAGATCATCGACATATTGAACTAACTGGGTGTCTGTAAAGTGTGGTCTCCATTTCTGCAGGATTAATGCCATTGCCTCTGAGAAATCTGATGGACTAGTGGCTCCCCCTTGGGGTAATTGTGTCCAACCATATTGTTTACCTTCGTGAGTGAATATTAGAAACTTCTGGCTTTCCCATTCATCAGTAGATAATCTGATTTTCCCTCCTTTTGAATCTTGAGATTCAACACCTTTATTGATTAATGTTGGAAAAGGGTTGCTGCGTTGAGGGTAATACATCTTCTGATGGTTACTTGTCGCATTTTGGCAGTGCTACTTCATACATGGTCAGCCTTGCCACTGACAGGTGTTTGGTTCTTGCTTGTTGAAGCTTCTCTGTACCTGCATGTGGACCCTGGATGATAAGTTCATGATTCAGCACTATGCCTGTGCTCTTGTCCTCTTCTAGGACTTCTGATTCATCACTGTGTCTGTGCTCTTATACTCTTCTAGGGCTGTTGCTGCTATCACTGCTCTGATGCCGGTAGGTGCTCTTTGATTACCGCTGTCAAGCTTGCTTAAGTTGTAGGCCACTGGTCTTCACCTCAGTCCATGATTTTGCATAAGGACTTCTATGTATGGCCTCCTTCTTTAATAGTCAGGTAGTTCTAGGGCTTGAGATGAGGCAACTGCTGTTTCCAACTGTTCAATAGCCTAATTCATCTGTTGCTGTATGTAGGATGCGGACCCTCCTTCCTTTCAGTGTTGTCACACAATGCTTGCATGTAGACTGGTGCTAGAGGTATCCGTGTTCTGTAGTGTCCTACTAGGCCCAGGAATGATCATCTGACTTGCTTGACACTAGTTGGCATCTTAGCTTGCAGTCTGAATCTTTTCCTTTTCACTTTTGTTAGATGTCTGGTACCTTGAGTGTCCTAGGAAGATTAACTCTTGCTTGACTAGCTGCAATTTCTCCTTCTGAGGCTCTGCAGTCTTGGTCTTCCAGAAACTTCACTAAGGACACTGCCCCTTCTTGGTGCTTCTTTTGGTGGTGGTGGCAATCAACAGTTCATTCACATCCTGTATTTAGCTGTGTGTTTTGTGGATAAATCACTTGGTGATATAGCCCCTCCACAAAGCTATCCTGGTCCAGTAGTATTGCTTCCTTTCTTCTACAACTGGTACTGCGGGAATGAGCCAATACTGAACTTCTGTTTTAACTTGCTTCTAGATGGCTTTTTGTTCTTTCCTTTGATAAGTTGCTGGAAAGTTAAACTTCTGCTGGTGTGTACTGTATTCTCCTTGGACAAGCTTTAGTACATTGTGCTTCAGCAAAGTCACTGGACATGTACTCCAAGGTCAAGAATTGGGCTGGTATTGGTGACTGCATTTCTCTCATCTCCTGTCCCTTTAAGAATTTCTGATATCACCAGTTCTTGTGGTATCTCCCTCTGCTGTCTTCTGCGTGTGCCGGCTCCAGCATTCATTAGGCACAAACGTATTTCTCCAGTGGGCAAGGTGACTGTAATCATACCTTCTGCTGTTTCTTCTGGAGACATTATGTTCACTGGGGAGTACCTGAAGAAGCTTGTACTTCATATTGGCAGAAGAAGCATCATTCATTTGTTTTCTGGAACTTTTTCTGTCTTGTTCCTTATTATTTGCTTTAAACCCCGGAGCTTCTGTTGCTTTAAATCATGGCATTATCTCTGTAATCTTGCCAGGTAGTACTGACCACTTGTCAGATGTCTTTCTTTGTCCTTCTTAAAGCAGACTTCCTTTAGTCTCCAAACTTTCATGCAACCTTCATATTGTTTCTCAACTTTTCTTTTTTTCCAATCACCTCTCTTTATGATTCATTCATTATTCTTCATACTTTGTCCTTTCTTTACTTGCATATTCTTTCTCACTGCTGCTGGCATGTCATTTTCTTAGTCCAAGTCCACCCAGGCTGGTGTTTAACATAATGATGTTTATGCTGGGAGTTGTTGTTCCTCTTTGTCTTACTTTTCCTGTGAGAGATAGTCTTGTATAGCAGCTTGTATTTCAGGTTACATCTTTGCTTTCTTGCAGGGGTAGGGCTTAACCTCCCAATCCAGTCGTTGCAATGGCTTGATCTGTAAGTAAACGTAAAGGAATCTGGTTGTGCATAAAAAAACAGCTCTTGAAACCCTTGGGTCTCCTGTGGGTAAAGTCACTTTTATCGAACTGCCAGTGGTGACTGAGTACACTGTTGCCGACACAGGAGTTGCACACTTTCATATTCTATCATCTTGTGTGTCCTAATAGTGACTTTATCATAGTAAGTTCTGATGGACTCAGTCTTTTCCTGTTTCAAGTCTGGGGCTGCTGGTGCCCTGAGTGTCTGTGCATGACACCATCTCTTAAGTCTTGTCATGTACATCTTTCCACTTTCAAACGTTGTTCTATTTTTCTCTGTCGGAACGTCCGTTATGGCTGGGCAATCATCTACTGCATCTGCTTTTAACATGGTGCTTACTGTTTGGGCAGTTGCTGGTCCTAGTATAGCCTCACACAACTGGTGGTAGTCGACCCATGCCGGTGTCCATATGGTTTGAATTCTTTCCATATAGGCATAAACTGCTGTTGGGTTTTTTTTTTTTTCTAGGATCTGGGGACTCTGCAACTATATTTGCGAGGTCATTGCCATACCATGGTTTGTGGTGTTGGCTCTGTACGATGTATGGTTCGTTCGTCCTGGCTGCATTATCTGGGTTGCGTATTCTCTGTACTTGTGCTGGATACAGAGAAACAGGCAATGATGACCGTCTTTCAGTATTTCTAGTCGCATAGATATCTTGGCATGGTGGTTCATGGTGTGAAATCCAGTTTCCACAATTTGGGCAATGTTCATATCCTTCTGGAACGCAAAACTGACATACCGGACACAATCTTTCTGGAAAATATGTCAGTTTATTCTGTACATTATGCACCTGGGCATGAAAAGCTGTAGAGGCTGTGTCTTGACCCCTTGCTTCTCCTCTTCACCTGATTTGCACCCTTTCGCCTATAGTTCCTGATTGTGGACAATTGTTTACTGGACTCAGCTTGATTCCAGGTGTCTACCACTCGTTTAAACATGAGGGAAGCATTAGGTGGCTAGTTTCTTTGGTTGGTCTTGTTGGGGTTTCTTGTGATAAAGTATCAGGACACTGGGGCATACTCTGTACATATAGCTCAGGTAAATCATTCGGATTTTCAACCACAGATCCTTCTAAGATAGGGCTGATTATTCGTCACTCTTTTCCTTGCTCGTCTCTTTTTAATTTCACTGTTAGTGAGCTTGTAGGTAATTTCATTCTGTTCATACTATGGGTACCTTGGTGTGCATGCATGTCTGGGTATAGGGGTGGGGTATAGTGTGCAGGTGCTGTTGCTGCAATTACAGGCAGTGAGTTTAACGCTGGTTGTGGTGCTTTTGAGTACTCTGGTACAATGGGGAAATCATTTTCCTCATCTCCTTCTATTCTCTGCTCCTAATTCTTTTGCTACAGTGATCCAGATGGATGCTTGATTTCTACTATTATGCTTAATTATCCAAGGTCAAGTGTCCCCTCTGACGGGAAGCCTGCTCTTTTGAAATTCCTTTCAGAGATTTATTACCCTCCCTGTTATTAACAATATCCACGGGTTTGTCGGGCCCTGACATCTTTACAGACCGCGCTCCCATGCCTGGGTGAACGTGCGCGGAACCCCTCCTGATGTGGTATTTTAATAACTCCTTTTGATGGACTTAAAATCTCCTTTTAAAGAAGAGCTTCTTCAATCCGTCTGTGGACAAATGACTGGGGTTGTCTCTAGGTCAAGTGTCCCCTCTGACGGGAAGCCTGCTCTTTTGAAAATTTTCCTAAAGAGCTTCTTCAATCCGTCTGTGGACCTATGACTGGGGTTGTAGTGTTGCCCCTTCCTCCCTGCTTTTGTGGAAGATCTGTTAGTACTGCTCCCCAAGTGAGACCTGCATAATAGATTATTTCTTCTGGATCACTGAGATGCGTCCCTAATATTATTGTTAAGTTACTCCAAGGGTCTACCCCCCTGCCTATATGGCTTGTAAAGTAACAGCTAACACTGGGGACTGCTTGGATGTGAGAAATACCTATCAGTGTGTGTAGGAGAATCTAGTTTCATTTATTCAGCAGACAACCCGACTCCCCCCCACCTTTTCAAAAGCATATTGACAGAGTACATATAACAGTGCAAGGATACAAAAACAAAGATGACAGTAAATCCTATATCTGTTATCTGCGTGCACGGCAGCTGTTTGAGGCTGCACGGGCACATGGGTCTTAGACCTGGGATTATGTGGTTCCTAGGCCAATAGGTTATGATGTTAAATCAATCATTCTTAATGTAATGTTCCAACAATCCTCTTTTTAAAATGACAACCTTTTGTACAATAAAATTCATCATCATTTTCCACATAACCAAATGAGACTTCAGTGCTTGTAATTGCCAGCAATCTTGGTGCTACAGACCCTTTGTATTTTCTTAACACAACAACACAGGTACAAGATTTGCATATACCTCTTTGGTTATTTATCAATTCAAACTGGTTATCAGCATTAGAACATATCTTGGCCATGCGCCACCTTTATAAAACGGCTCTATTTTCTTAATAAACATGCATTAATACTTGCACAATTTGAAAGTTTTCTGCATACTTGATTAATTCCCCCTGTGCACTTGTGACAATTTATCTGAAATTATTTACCCACAATTCAACAATATAACCTAATTCAACAATATAACATAATTCAACAATATAACATACATGTATGGTACCTTAAAAATGTTTTCTTCTGACTGACGCTGGGCTCTTTAAAATATTCTCTGACCTTCCCGACTGGACTTCCCCTTGATTTACACAAGAAGCGCTGATTTCAAGTGAGCAGGTAGAAATCTACACAATAAATCTCACTTACCGTTTTTTTTTTTTTTTGTTATCAGCGGTTCCTGAAAGATCAGAGGATTTATTGCCAGTGGAGGAGATGCTGGAATATCCCGGACGAGATCCCAAAATGATAGGGTAAGTTAACCTATTCAGGTCTGATTATGAACTCTCTTCAGTCATCAGTCAGAATGCTGTTCCCCTTAGCAACCGGTTGGAGATCAGTGAATGAATAGATGACACAGGATCATTGTGTAACCTAAGCAGTTCATAGTTGATCTGTCTTAGGGGCCATCATGGCTTTATTTTATAGCAAAAGAACAAAGGATTCATGTGTGCCAATACATTTAGCCAATCAAAATACACCATGTATGTCTTAAACTGAAACACGTCATTTGTCAAACAATATTATAAATTGCAATTAAAATATATTTATTGCTTTGCGATTATCAGCTTTGCCGGAACATCCTTTCTGGAGGTCAGGACAGGTCAAAATCCTCCCCGATGTTAAGAACTTTTGGCGATATGCTTGACTGGCCTTGGATACATCTGGCGTTATAACAATGAGTAATTCATGCTTTGAAATACAATGTTGCTTATAACATATCTGTGAAGCTTTTAAGGAAACACGAACCTAAAGAAGTGAGGAGCAGTAAATATCTTAGTTAATGTGAAAAAGCTTGAATCAATATATATTTGCCAATTAAAAGGAAGCTCCTACACCATCAGAGGTGAGGGACAAGATTAACTTCTGTCTCTCCAAATATTTTATGATTGACAGCCACCAGCACTGGTTTTGCTTATAACACCACCAATCCAAGGTACCCAGTGTTCGCAAAAACGCGCTATAGCGCGTTTTTTACCCGGTATTGATGTTCAGGGACTCACTTTTCCAACATGCGCGAGTCCTCTGGGACGCGCTCCGCTGCAGCCAATCCCTAGCCTGGCAGATTGATTGGCGTGACGGCACGGCGCCGGCGGCAGGCTTTAAAAACAGGAGGTGGAGCCTTACCGCCAGTCAGGACATGATAGAGCAGCTCCGTGGCAGCGATCCTCTGTGACAGTGAGTAACAGTCGGCTGGGGAGGGGGTTTGGCTTCTGAGTGCTGCCAGTGGTCCGTGGCCAGGGAGAGAGGGGTCGGGTGCTCCGCGATCTCATGGTAGAGATTAGCTTTAAGCGGTTACAAGTGGCGTGGGGAGAAGGGGGGTGTCTGTTCCCGTGGTGGGGGCTGGTTCAGGGACGGCATTACAATGAGTCTCACTGACTCATTAAATGCCGCGACCAGCGCTGCGCCTGTTCGCCCGCCCACCACCAGTGCCCCAGAGCCCGTGTGTTAAGACGGCCACTGCACAGCCAGTCACTCGTGTCCTGTCTCCCGACCAGTAAAAGGTCCGCTCTCCTCCTCCCACTCAAATGCTGCCTGTGTCTTAATGTACTTATTTTACTAATCTAAACTCCCCCTCTATTGTGCTGACACGGACACCGGGCTGGAAGGGGAGGACAGGGGCCGCTCTCTCAGCCCTTGCCTACTTCTATTACACCCCTGCATACCTCCCAACTTTCAAGGATTGCCAAGAGGGACTTCGGCGCCCAGCGCCGAAAAGGGGGCGTGCCTACATAAAATAGGCGTGGCTTTGCACAAAGGGGCGTGGCCTCGCGGCAATTCCGCGATCGCGAGCCACGGCCCCGTTCTGGTTACTATGGCCCATGGGGGCATGGCCAGCGCTCAGTGAGCTGCTGGCATGCCCCCAGTACCTCTGTCTCCATGAATAGACGCTGTGTGCACATGCGCACAGCGTCTATTCACTCTGCTCTGCTGTGAGTGCAAGAGCCTCCCAACTGTCCCTCCCCCCCCCCCCCCCCCCACCGTGGGACACTGCTGCCCACAGGTGGGACAGCGGGACCATCTCGCGAAAATCGGGACAGTTGGGAGGTATGCCCCTGTCCTGACCGTCCCCAGCGCCAAAAGTCCGTCTGAGGAATGTGCAGAGGCACTGGCAGCCATGTCCATGTACATTAACAGCCCCAGATTATATACACCACTGACTTCAAGCAATGTGACAGTAGTAGAATCCCCTCTCTCAATCACTCCCTTTCCTCTGCCTCCATCTATCCCCTCTCTCGATCTCCCCCCTTTCTCTCTGTCCGTCTCGTTCTCTCTCTGTCCGTCTCGTTCTCTCTCTGCTCGTCTCCTCGTCTCGTTCTCTCTCTGCTAGTCTCCTCGTTCCCTCTCTCTCTCTCTCTGTCCGTCTCCTCGTTCCCTCTCTCTCTCTCTCTCTCTCTCTCTCTCTCTCTCTCTCTCTCTCTCTCTGTCCGTCTCCTCGTTCCCTCCCTCTCTCTCTCTCTCTCTCTCTCTGTCCGTCTCCTCGTTCCCTCTCTCTCTCTCTCTCTTTCTCTCTCTCTCTGTCCGTCTCCTCGCTCTCTCTCTCTCTCTCTCTCTCTCTCTCTCTCTCTCTCTCTCTCTCTCTCTGTCCGTCTCCTCGTTCCCTCCCTCTCTCTCTCTCTCTCTCTCTCTCTCTCCTCTCTCTCTCTGTCCCGTCTCTCTCGTCTCCCTCCTCTCTCTCTCTCTCTCTCTCTCTCTCTCTCTCTCTCTCTCTCTCTCTCTCTCTCTCTCTCTCTCTCTCTCTCTCTCTCTCTGTCCGTCTCCTCGTTCCCCCTCTCTCTCTCTCTCTCTCTCTCTCTCTCTCTCTCTCTCTCTCTCTCTCTCTCTCTCTCTCTCTCTCTCTCTCTCTCTCTCTCCGTCTCCTCGTTCCCTCTCTCTCTCTCTGGTTCCCTCTGTCTCTCTCTGTCCATCTCGTTCCCTCTCTCTCTCTCTCTCTCTCTCTGTCCGTCTCGTTCCCTCTGTCTCCCCACCTCTCTCTTTCTCTGTCCCGCCCCCTCTCTCTGTCCGTCTCTCTTCTGTCACCACACTGTCAGTCTCCCCCCTCTCAGTCAGTTTCTCTCTTCCCCCTACACCCACCTCACTCTCTTCCCACTACACCCACTGATTGCAAAATATGCGCTATAGCACGTTTTACGCACTACAAGCGGAGAGGTCTCTAAGTGACCAGTGCGTCTCTGCTAATAATACTGTTTCAATGCCTCTCTTGCCATCAAATCACCACTGGTAGCTTCTCCCCATTCAATCGCGCTGCCCGCATCTTCTCCCCATTTAAAGTGTATAACGTGCTCTGCCTGGCTCAGTGTGTGTATAGGTGGTTCTACCTGGCGCAATGTATAACACGTGCTCTGCCTGGCGCAATGTATATAACGTGCTCTGCCAGGCGCAATGTATATAACGTGCTCTGCCAGGCGCAATGTGTATAGCTGGTTATACCTGGCGCAAAGTGTATTATGTGCTTTGCCTGGCGCAAAGTGTATAACGTGCTCTGCCTGGCACAATGTGTATAGGTGGTTCTGCTTGGTGCAATGTGTATAATGTGCTCTACCTGGTGCAATGTGTATAATGTGCTCTGCCTGGCACAATGTGTATAACGTGCTCTGCCTGGCACAATGTGTATAACGTGCTCTGCCTGGCACAATGTGTATAACGTGCTCTGCCTGGCACAATGTGTATAACGTGCTCTGCCTGGCACAATGTGTATAGGTGGTTCTGCTTGGTGCAATGTGTATAATGTGCTCTACCTGGTGCAATGTGTATAATGTGCTCTGCCTGGCACAATGTGTATAACGTGCTCTGCCTGGCACAATGTGTATAACGTGCTCTGCCTGGCACAATGTGTATAACGTGCTCTGCCTGGCACAATGTGTATAACGTGCTCTGCCTGGCACAATGTGTATAACGTGCTCTGCCTGGCACAATGTGTATAACGTGCTCTGCCTGGCACAATGTGTGTAGGTGGTTCTGCTTGGTGCAATGTGTATAATGTGCTCTACCTGGTGCAATGTGTATAATGTGCTCTGCCTGGCGCAGTGTGTGTATAGGAGGTTCTACCTGGTGCAATGTGTATAAGCGGCACTACTGTGTGGTGTTATGTAAATTGGCACTATTATGTGGCCAAGCCCCTTCCCCACAAAGCCAGACGCCTAAGTTTTTGTTTTGTTGTTGTGTTTTTATATTTGAATCATTAATAAGAACCTTCATTCCGATGGGACCCACAAAAGGACAGTTAGGACCCCAATTTTTAAAGGTGAGGGGTCCCTGGGACCCACTTTTTTTTCGGCTCAGCGCGATCACTGGTACCCCTGCAAGAGTCACCCCAGGGTGCCACGGCACACAAGGACAGATGTACTAAGCAGTGAACATAGTGGAGAAGTGAGCCACTGGACAAGTTGCCCATGGTAACCAATCAGCATTGAAGTAACATTTATAATTTGCATGCTACTGTATAAATATATACAGAGCAACTGATTGGTTACCATGGCCAACTTCTCCACTGGCTCACTTCCCCACTCTTTTCAATGCTTAGTACATCTTCCCCATACTTTGAAAACCACTGTCCTGTACTGAAGCAACAATATTAACATAAGGTCCAAGCACAACAGAAAACAGAACACTTAAGTCATGTAATTGGTTAGGCAAAGTTCTACCGCTCTGCCTGTAACCTCAGGGTATCACATGAACATTATCTGGTACTGATGCACCAGAACTGTGCATATCATGCTGGAACAGAAAACTGGATATCTACAGCTACAGTAGCTACTCCCATGGAACGCAAACAATTTCTAATGCAGCTACCAGTTACCAAGTAACATCAGTGCACACGGACTAATAAGGACCAAGGTGGTCATTCCGAGTTGATCGCTCGCTAGCAGTTTTTAGCAGCCGTGCAAATGCATTGTCGCCGCCCACTGGGAGTGTATTTTCGCTTTGCAGAAGTGCGAACGCTTGTGCAGCAGAGCGCCTGCAAAAACATTTTGTGCAAAACAAGACCAGCCCTGTACTTACTCTTCATGTGCGTTGATTCTAATGTTGGAGGGACGGCTTTTGACGTCACACACCCGCCCAGTGTTCACCCAGCCATGCCTGCGTTTTCCCTGGCACGCCTGCGTTTTTCTAAGCACTCCCTGAACCGGTCAGTTGCCACCCAGAAACGCCCACTTCATGTCAATCTTCTTGCGGCCCCCAGTGTGAATGAAAACGTAGCTAGAACCTGTGCAAAACCACAAAGGCCTTTGTACCCGTACGTCGCGCGTGCGCAGGGCCGTCTTTTCGTATGGGCTCAATGGGCTCTTGCCCAAGGGCCCTAGGAGTAAAAGGGCCCTAGGCTGATAGCTGAGGGTCCCCTCTTTCCAGGGGTACCAGATTTTTGAAAATCGGCCCTGAGGAACTAGAGATAATCGACTTCAAAGCAATGGTCCCCATCCAAGCCTGTTAATTGCTCTTCCCAGCCCGATATCTCGAGTTCTGTCTGACTTAGAGTTTTTCTGAGGGTATACTCCAAAGGCTGGGACTCTCCTCTTTTGGCGACCCCTCGCAGCTTGTCTCTACTATGCCCAGAACCAGAAATATCAGCTTTCCAGCAGCTGGTCCTTGCTCCAGCTCCACATGCCCAATATGCAGTTTTATATTTTCATTGGTGGATAGCTTTGGCTCCTGAACTCTGATCCCCAAGTCCCCAGTACCTCCTGAAAGGTGATACTCTCTAGTTTTTTTATCCCATTAAAACTAGGAAATCTATTTCCAGGAACTGGAGATATCTGCAGTTAAGCAAGCTGCCCTCCCACCAGAAAATTATGAATATTAAGCCCACTCCACTATCCACCCCTCCCCTACGTATTAAACACCCCCTACCACCCTGGAAGTCACATACCCTGGCTCCTTCATTCAGCCCAATGTCCCCTTCTACAGTTTAATGTTCTCCTTCCTGCCCCATCTGTGCAGTAAAGGAGTAAAGGAGTAATTAGCAGAAATTATTTCTCCAGGTCCTACATGCTGAGCGGAAGATAGAACCCCCTTCTGCCCGCGGGACATCAAAGCTGCCGCTGATAGAAACCCCCCACCCCTACCGCTGATGAGTGGGTAGGGGGCCCAGTGCATTGCTGTGCCCAGGGGCCTACACTGCTGTTAAGACGGCTCTGCGCGTGCGCATTGCGGTGCATGCGCAGAAATGCAGATTTTTAGCCTGATCACTGCGCTGCGAACAACGGCAGCTAGCGATCAACTCGGAATGACCCCCAATATCATAGCACTGATCCAAAGACTTGAAGGACTAGCTAAATTACAGGAATAATTTTGAACATCCCTTTTTTCTCATGGCTACAATGGGAGAACATACCTACACATACAATACTAGCAAACGCAATCTAATATGAGCAAATTACAAATAATTATATTTGTATGCATATATACATTATAATATAATATAATATAATATAATATAATATAATATAATATAATATATATATATATAATTCTATACACACATACATAATATATATTAACCTACCAGTATATTTTTGGATTGTGGGAGGAAACCAGAGTACCCGGAGGAAACCCACACACACACACGGAGAATATACAAACTCCACACAGTTAGGCCATGGTGGAAATTGAACCCATGACCTCGGTGCTGTGAGGCAGTAATGCTAACCATTACACTATCTGTACTATCGAATATATATAATGAACCCCCTGTGTAATGCTACGGCTCCACCGGAGAAAGAATAGGCGGCACTTCTGACGTTTTTTGAAGTGATATATTATTCGATCGACTTTATTTATGGATTTCAATTGAATAACATATATCACTTGAAAAAACGTCAGGCGTGCCGCTTATTCTTTCTCTAGTGGAGCCGTAACGTTACACAGGGGATTCGTAGAAACACAGGAAAAACAAAAACACAGGAAAAAATAACTGATTCATCCCCTTTACATTATTTGTCATTTTTGTTCCTTATAGTAATACCCCTTATACTTTATGCCACACACCACAATGCCCATTATGCTTTATGCCACACACCGCAATGCCCATTACACATTCTGCCACACACCATAATGCCCATTACACATTCTGCCACACACCTTAATGCCCATTCCACATTATGCCTCACATTATTATGCCTATTACCCATTATGCCACACACTGTAACACCTATTACACGTTATGCCACACATCATAATGCCTATTCAAGAGGCAGGTAGAGGACTGCGTGCTCCAGAGGCTTCATTTTCGGGAACCTGCCGAACCCCACGTGGGTGCTCAGTAGGCTCTAGCGGCAGCAGGTGCGTGAACCAGGCATGCCCCACACTGGCACCAGTGGTGGTGGCTATATTAACCGGGTGCATCGCACGTGGGCGCCCCACAGGCTCCATCGGTGGTGGGTTCGGGAACCGGGTGCACCACACATGGGCATCTGGTGGGCTCCAGCGGCGGCGGCTATGGGAACTGTGTACAGTGCACCCCACGTGGGCACCCTGCAGGTTCCAGTGGCGGTGGGTGCGAGAACCGGGTGCACCCCATGTGGACACATAAGAAGAGTAGCTTCCTTGCTTGTAAACAGTGCAGCAGGCCTGTACAGTGTCAATGGCTCTGCACACTACTATTCATAAAAAAAACAACTTTCGAGTCAGTGACGAAGTGCGGGTATGCCATACCGCTGCCACACATACATACACTAGATACATAGATAGAGGTATATGTCCACATATGTATAAAAACAAGAAAATATATGTGTATATATATATATAATATATATATATATATTATATACACATATACATACATACATATACACACACAGTACATATATATATATATATATATATATATATATATATATATATATATTCACATTATACACACACATATAGATATATACAGTATACACATATACATGTTTTTATATCCATGTGTGTGTAGTATACATACTGTATGTATGCATGTATATGCACAGTAGACACACACACATATATATATATATATATATATATATATATATATATATTTATATATACACACACACATTTTTATATACATATATCTCTATATCCATTTATTCAAGTTAAAGTCTAAGTTATATACTTATATTACTATCAGTGTAGGAGCCAGGCTGACAGCCAGCACCTCCCCTCCCCTCATGATGCTCAATCACGCTGTCTCTCAGGCTCAGGCTGCCTTCACGGAGCAGCCTGTTTCTGCTGCTGTTACAGTATGCTGATCAGCCCATGCTGCTGCGCTGCTGCTTCCTTCAGAGCGTGCGCGGCGGTGCTGGGGCAGTATTGTCACATGTGCTGACGTCACTGTGTGCGGCGCAGTGAGGCTAGGGCTAGTGAAGCAGCCTCCCATTGCGCCGCCATAAGTATACAGTCTGTGCCGCAAGTGCCGCTGGAGGAGGTGAAGGGGGGTCGCGGCCGGGAGGGGGGGCTTTGGACATACTTGGGATGGCTGCTGTAGTAGGAAAACATGTTTTCCTTTCTACAGCAGCAGCAGAGCAGGTGCTTTGGGCCTATTTTGATGGGGGGCCTGGAGCTGCAGCTCCATCCGCCCCATTGTTAATCCGGCCCTGGGGCCAGGTGTTTGTGTCGGCCACTTGGGTCGCTTAGCTTAGTCATCCAGCTACCTCGGTGCAAATTTTAGGACTAAAAATAATATTGTGAGGTGTGAGGTGTTCAGAATAGACTGAAAATGAATGTAAATTATGGTTATTGAGGTTAATAATACTATGGGATCAAAATGACCCCCAAATTCTATGATTTAAGCTGTTTTTGAGGGTTTTTTGTAAAAAAAAAAGCCGAATCCAAAACACACCCGAATCCGACAAAAAAATTTCAGAGAGGTTTTGCCAAAACGCGTCCGAATCCAAAACACGGCCGCAGAACCGAATCCAAAACCAAAACACAAAACCTGAAAAATTTCTGGTGCACATCACTAATTTTAATATTATACTATTTGAACATAAGGATAAATAAGATTGGCCACCTTCGGATAGTGGGCTCTTGAACTGGCTTGCCTTGGGTATAAGGGTGTATAGACACAGGGCCGGTTCCAGCGCTTTTTGCGCCCCGGGCGGGAAATAGGGGGCGTGGCTTCATGCAGGGGGCATGGTCAGTTACGCCCCCTGTTCAGAGTAGCGCCGCTGAAACGCTGTGCGGTGCGCGATGACGCAATCGCGCACTGCACAGCAAAGGTCCTCCCCACGAAGGGAAACTAGATACGTAGCTACGCGTCTAGTTCCCTTCGCAGCGGGACACAGCAGGCAGCTGGGGGGCAGTAGCGGAGGGCAGGTGGGGCAGTAGCGGATCTTGCCATGGTGCAGCGCCCCGGGCAAAAGTCCTGCTTTATAGACACATATATATCCATATATAGATTGCACTTATTTGCAGTAATAGTTGGTATCTTGAAGATATACGTGTGTGTGTGTAATATTACCATCATTTGGGGCCTGGGAGGCTGAGTCTTTTTTCATGTTTTGTTTCCCTTAGATATTACATACACGTGTTAATGTTGGAATCTGTGAATACTGTACAGCCTTTCTTGAGAGAGATCCCTAATTGGGATCGAAACGTCAAGATGCATTTGAGGCTACAATAAAATCTGATAGGAAACAGAAAGTCCTCAGTCTTCTTATGTGAGCGTGCACCCTCCACTTTGTGGAAATCTTATATATATATATCTCAAAAAAATAAAGGGAACACTTAAACATCACAATGTAACTCCAAGTCAATCACACTTCTGTGAAATCAAGCAACACTGATTGACAATCAATTTCACATGCTGTTGTGCAAATGGAATAGACAACAGGTGGAAATTATAGGCAATTAGCAAGACACCCCCAATAAAGGAGTTGTTCTGCAGGTGGTGACTACAGACCACTTCTCAGCTCCTATGTTTTCTGGCTGATGTTTTGGTCACTTTTGAAAGCCCCCAGACGTCGCAGAAAGCCAAGAATTTGTGGCAAATGGTAAGCACTGATCCAGATCTGAAATGTTTCCACAAAACCAGGTTGATGCCTAGCTACTCGCAGGGGAGAAATCTAAAAGACCTGTTAGTCAAAACTCATGTGACAGGTTTTCTGATACCCCCACACCCCAGAATTTTCTAAGCCGCAAGAACGGGTGTTACAAGTGCCTGGGATGCACGACCTGTTCATACATGCTTTTTGGAGACTCCATTCTTCACCCACATACAGATCAACGATTCAGCATCAAATGGCCGCTTACATGTACCAGCCGTTATGTGATCTATGTCATAGTATGTCCATGCGGCTTATACTATGTAGGCAAAACTGAGTGCCAACTCAAGGTTAGGCTCACTCAGCATAGATCAGCTATACGGAATGCACCGACATCAGGCGCAAGTGAGCAACCGGTGGCACGACATTTCTTACAATCTAGACATAGTTTATCCAGCTTAAAATACAAGGCAATTGATCATGTGCCAACCTCACGCCGGGGAGGCGATCGGGGTAAGAAGCTTTTACAGCTTGAATCCAGGTGGATTTTTAGGTTGGATTGCTTAGCTCAGAGGTTCCCAAACTGTGTGCCGTGTCTCGCTGGGGTGCCTCAGGACACTTGCAGGGGTGCCCTGGGTTTGTGGTCCAGGACCAATTCAAATTATTCATGGTCAATATAATAGGCAAAACCAGTGCTGGTGGCTGCCAGTCATAAAATATGTGGACAAACAGAAGCAAATCTTGTCCCTCACCACACAACTGACCCTAAGGATGACATATAAACGTGATCTACTTAATGTAATATTTCTTTCTAAATTTCTCAATAAAAATTTTTTGCCCTAAGGGTGCCGTGAAAAAAATTCTGATATTCTAGGGCACCGTGATTCAAAAAAGTTTGGAAACCATTGGCTTAGCTCCTAAAGGTCTTAATGAAGCCTTAGGTTTATCCCATTTTTTATAAACCGAGTATAGTTATATTAAGCATTAACAAGGATGACATTCTGTCATTTCTAGCCCGAGAAGTGTGGGTTGATATGAACTCCAGCCTCCAGATGGCAGTAGATCCATGTAGAATGCTTATAATATATGGATGTTAAAAGAAATGTTGCTATTATTCTTAGGACACATTATGAGAATTAAGTTTTTTACAGGTCACTGATTAACCTCTTAAAATATGTTCACAGGAGTATTGTCATTTTATAGCACGAAATATATATGCACTTTATCAAAGTTTTTTTTAATGCTTTTTTAACGTTTTCTATATGAATTGTATTTTGCACACTGAATTAGTCCATAGAATGGTTAACTGAAGGGGCACTGTGGTATCCCTGTTTCACTTCACAGAGCTGTCATTTATTCCGTTTGTTCACTGTTTTCTATTACAGTGTGTACCCATGGCAACCGGAGCCGAGCGGGTGACGTCACTTCCGGTGCGATGGGAGACCCGCGACCGGAAGTACCACTACGGGACAGCGGCCGGGAGCGTGGGGCACACACTGGAGCTGCACAGGAGGGTAAGGGTTTTCTATGTATAAATATCACTCTTATTGCTTTATTTGATTGTCTGAGGAAGGGGAGTTAAACCCCGAAACGTCACCATTAAATTGGCCCGGTGGGGCTTTTTTCACATACACTGCTGGTTAAAGTCTCTGAGTGCCGCCCTTATAAAGGATACTGTACACAGATGCAAGTCTGCTGGGAGGGCACCGGAGCCAGGTATGCGTAAGACTGGAGTGCCAGGGATCTTTTTGTGCATAACACTATATATATATATATATTTGTATGTAAATATATATATATTAGTATGTATATGTGTGTGTGTGTATGTGTATATATATATATATATATATATATATATATATATATATATATATATATATATATATATATATATATATATATATATATTTGTATTTATTTGTATGTCGAGGGTGCTTGGGGGAGGGGGCCCTACAGATACCATTGTACCAGGCCCCAAGATTGCTGTTGCTTGCCCTGACTGTGTGTGGTGTATAGGTGTCTTTTCTTAGTGTGTTTGTTATTAAGGTTTTTATTTTGTTTGTGTTTACTTCTCAAGGGTGCTTGTTATTTCTTTTGTTGATTTTGCTGGAGTAGGTTATTTATTTTTGTAAGCCTTTTGCCATTTGCTACATTAGTTATCTTCCGCTGGTATGTGCATGTTTTTTGTGTTGGTTTGCTGTGTGTGGTGTGTGCTGTGTGTGGTGTCTTTTCTTGTGTGTTTGGTTATTAAGGTTTTTATTTATTTGTATTTATTTCTCAAGGGTGCGTGTTTTTGTTTTGCATTTGGTGTCCGGATTTGGCATTTTGTGTTAGTTTTTGCTGTATTCTACATTTTCTTTCTTCTGCTAAGTTTATGAAGGTTTTTTTAATAAAAATGTAATTTAATGTAAAATTTTACATATTAATTATTTAATGTTCCTCCCCTCTGGTTGTGGAATATTTAGTGATTGAAAACAGCACACGTGTAAGTTGATTGTAGTGATTCAATTATCTTGTCAATATTTTTCAAACTTCAATTGGTATAAAATTAACACTCAGAAAAATTATATTTGCAGTTGCCTATGGCAGCATATCTCTGTTTTATATGGCCAACCCCAACATGCGCCTCATCCTTGAAGGCAAAGGTAGCGTGCAAGGCCTAGGATCTTTCAAACCCATGTCACCATTTTTGGAATGCCAGATGATGAGGTGTTGCAGCGCTATAGGCTGCCCCCTTATGTTATCCTAGAAACTCTCTCAATAATAGAGAGTGAGCTAGAGAGTAAAAAATCACTGACACAATTCATTGCTGCATTACACTTTTGCACCTCAGGGTCCTTCCTGTATATTGTCGGAGTCCTGGGAAGCGTCTCTCAGGGCTCATTCTCAAGGATCCTGAGGCGCGTAATTGATGCATTCCTTAAAAGAACTAAGCTGTTCATATTAATGCCATTGGATGTGGAGTCCCTAGCTGTGGTGAAGCAGCAATTCTGTGCAAGTGCTGGCTTCCCACATGTTATTTTGTTAGTGGATGGGACACACATTCCACTTGTGGCTCCATCTCATAATGAAATTATCTTTGGGAATAGAAAAATGTTCCATTCTGTGAATGTGATGGTGGTTTGTGGTTCATCCCTCCAGATCCTTTCCCTGAATGCCCAGTACCCAGGAAGTGCCCATGATTCAGCAATCAGGGATATGGCACAAATTATCCATGTTGGAAGCCCAAGACACATAGCTCTTGGGTGAGTTTGTGGGCCTTCTTTAAAGGTAAAGTGTTTTGGATATCACATAATATTTTTATCTTTTAGGACACAGTGGATATCCTTGCACCCCCTGGCTCATGACTCCTTATAGCACACCAACACCAGTACCACAATCTGCATTTAACTCCACACTTACAGCCACCAGCCAGGTGGTAGACCGCATGATCAGACTTTTGAAAGGCCAATTTAGGGTGCTCCACCACACTGGTAGTGACCTCATGTATTCACTGGAAATGGTTAGTAAGATAGTGGTCATGTGTGCAATACTGCTATAAGGACTCATGTGGCATTGGCCCAACAAGAAATAATGGCCCCAGAGGATGAGGAGCCAGGGATTGGCTATTTCTGGGGCTGCAGACGAGAGTCAGAATGTGGACATGCAAATGTGCAACAGATTAGTTGCCCAATATATCAGGTATGTTTGAGTTATGATCACATCAGAATTCTGTGACAATTAGCACATAATATAAATAAAAGTGTTATGCTTTTAAAAATTAAAACTAGAAATAAATCTGTCTGTAAATACAAATTAAAAAAAAAGCTGACACCCTAAAATTATGAACACTGGGGGTCATTCCGAGTTGATCGTTGCTGTGCTAAATTTAGCACAGCTACGATCATGTTCCTAGACATGTGGGGGGACGCCCAGCACAGGGCTAGCCCGCCCCGCATGTCTGTCCGCACCCCCCGCACAAATACAAAAGCATAGAACAGCGGTGATGCTTTGTACTTGTTGAGTAACTCCCAGCCAGTGCAGCTCCTGCGGCTGACCGGGAGTTGCTCGTTGCTGCCCCTTATCGCAGCGGCTGCGTGTGACTTCACGCAACCACTGCGGGCCGTCCCCCACACGGTCCAGCCACGCCTGCGTTGGCCGGACCACCCCAAAAATGGTGGACAAATTCCGCCGTGCCACCCCCTCCCGCCCAGCAACCGCCTCTGCCTGTCAATCAGGCAGAGGCGATCGCTAGGGAATGACGGCGCACTGCGGCGCATGTGCAGTTCCGACCCGATCACTGTGCTGCGATAAAGTGCAGCGAGCGATTGGGTCGGAATGACCCCCAATGTCAACAACGATTGTCGTTGTACCAACAAACTAAAAAAAGCATTGAAAATTCTAAATGTAGCATGACATGTATATTCACACAACAACATTACTGTTGAAATAGTGAATTGTAGTCACCATAGATGTATTTGCATAGGTCATAGTTGTAATGTGATTTTGATACATTTTCCTTCACTATTTTCTTTATTATGATGCTGCATATGTGTAGTTTGTTAGACATGATTCTGTGTCCTAAAGAAAATAAAAAAGTCCTTGACTGTTTCTTTTTTTCATATAATAAATCCACCATTTTCACTTGCAATGTTCAGTTAACACAGAAGTTCCAAGAACAATAGTAAGTAAATTGCAATATCACCAGTTAAAGTAGCATACCATTACAATTGCACTTGCAACTGCAAACCCGGACACATAATGTTAATGTCCATTAAAAGCAATAAAGCTTATTTGTATTTATGTGCATCACAGCTGTCGACCAATCAACAGCAGGCAGACTGTATAAATATTAGCAAATATGATTAATATACCATTGGCATCATGCGAGCTGCCGCTCCTTACTGCTGTAATGGACTGTCACATAGGCCCTTATATATCCACATGGAGGTTGCACACAGACCGTGTGAGTGTCCATACCATGTTGACCATCGTGCAATTAGAACGATGGTGGTTGGACCAGCACCGCCAGCCACGTTTGTTGGAGCAACTACGCCAGCAAATACAGCAACGTAAGTAATGCATACTGTAGCATTACAGTGGATCTGTGTGTACATGAGTGTTTGTTGTTTGCATCCATAAGTGTGTCTATGTTGTTTAGCCTGTGGATAGTGGTAATGAATGTAGGTATGCATGAATGTTTGTATACAGTATGTGTGTTGTTGTCTGTTTATTAATTTGCAAACAGTGGAAATGACTTTCTTACATGTTATTTCTCTGGCAGGGTCCACAGGTTGTCCACAGGATAACATTGAGATATGATGAAGCAACAGCAGACTTGCACCAAATGGTCAAAGCTTTTCGGCCTCCCAGCATGCAATGGGTCCTTTAATATATCCCCGCCTCCTGGCTCAGGCAAAACAGTTTATTTGTTTGGTGTGGCAGGAGCTGGACTGTGGTCAGGATGGCTGATGTTTTTAGCAGCCCTAAGCTTTCTTATTTTTTTTTTTTTTTTTTACATCAATAATTTTTATTGGATTTTATATCAAATACAAAAGGAAAAAGGGGGGGGGGGTACAGAAAAAAAACAGGGTGGGGAGGGATGTACACGTCAATGAAATAAAACATACATATGAGACAGGTAACATAGCGACTAAGCAGGTATTCAGGTATCATAGTCGTATTAACAGATAAAAGTGTGCAGAGCTAGATCAGTAGGATTTATCAACTCCGACACTAGTATCAGGGGGGAAGAAATTGATTGTTTTTTTACATCAATAATTTTTATTGGATTTTATATCAAATACAAAAGGAAAAAGGGGGGGGGGGTACAGAAAAAAAACAGGGTGGGGAGGGATGTACACGTCAATGAAATAAAACATACATATGAGACAGGTAACATAGCGACTAAGCAGGTATTCAGGTATCATAGTCGTATTAACAGATAAAAGTGTGCAGAGCTAGATCAGTAGGATTTATCAACTCCGACACTAGTATCAGGGGGGAAGAAATTGATAGCATTATAGACATAACAGCCAGTATAGACCCAAAGGAAAAGCATGGGGGATGGAGCACTTAAGAAGTAGTATATTCCTCATTCAGGCTAAATTGTAAAGGGGATGTCTTCTCTGGGTGTGATATGAGAGCAGAACCTTCCCCCTCCGTAACGTATTCATGCCAATGGAACCATTTCATAATGGGAGAGGAAGCTTTCTTATTTTTATAGTCTTACCATTTTTTTCTTGAGTGATCTCTCTGAAAAGCGTCTTATACATACCTTAGAAAGAGTCACTCCAACAACTCCCTACCGGGTCGCGACAACGTTTACCCACGAGTACAGTGCTGTTTCAGCAGGTTTCTGTGTCTAATATACTAGCAGTCCAGCAGATGTTACCAGGCTGCGGCCAGAACACATGGAGACAGTAAGGCATCATTTCCGCTTAAAAAAGGGAATACAGCCAAAGCCACACTGTTTTGGGAGGAGACTACCAAACAGTCGCTGACGTGGCTGCCACCTAGGCTGCACCAACACTAGGCCTTAGAGATCATAGGCTCCAGGGATAATAGGAGGCCACGAACCCTAGGGTTGATGTCAGCAATGGGGAGTCAGATGATCCCCTGGTCACCCCTCCCCCAGTTCATGACCAGTTACCTCCGAGTATCCAGTCATGAACTGTTTTCCCGCTTCCGTCTGAAACGCTGTGTATCTAAGAGAACCATTCGCAGCATAAGTGGCTGTGTGGCTAGTGCATCAGTGTTCACTTGGGCGTCTGTGTTCACTGTAGATTCACAGAGCAGTGGTGTACACTTTTAGCATCTGGATCCACTCAGTGTTCGCAAATGTATTGATCTGTCCTGGAAGCGGGGTGAGTCTTCCTGTATCCCACTCTACTGAGTAAGGTAATACAGCACTAAGTCTCTATATTTCTTTTTAGTATGAATAGTTGGATAAGTGCCTAATGCATATGAGTCTGATAAATATTACTTTTCTTTTCTTTCACTATGCATCTGAATATGGGCCCTTATTCCGAGTTGTTCGCTAGCTGCTTTTAGCAGCTTTGCACACGCTAAGCTGCCGCCTACTGGGAGTGAATCTTAGCTTTGCAGAATAGCAAACGAAAGATTAGCAGAATTGCGAATAGAATAGCGATCAGATATTTCTTTGCAGTTTCCGAGTAGCTCGATACTTACTCTGCAACTGCGATCAGTTCAGTCCTTTTCGTTCCTGGTTTGACGTCACAAACACACCCTGCATTCGCCCAGACACTCCCCCGTTTCTCCAGCCACTCCCGCGTTTTTTCACACACTCCCATAAAACGGACAGTTTCCGCCCAGAAACACTCACTTCCTGTCAATCACACTCCGATCAGTAGAACGAAGAAAAATCTTCGCTAAGTCATGAGTAAAATACCAAACTTCTTTGCAAATTTACTTGGCGCAGCCACGGTGCGAATATTGCGCATGCGCAGTTTGCGGAAAATCGCTGCGATGCGAAGAAAATTAACGAGCAAACAACTCGGAATGAGGGCCATGGTTAAAACTTTTATAAAGTAATGCAGTAACATGTTTCTCCTACATACTTGAAATGTATCTGATTATATGCTCATACTGCTTATTATACTAATGTATAACCTGTGACTGATTGCTAGTGTGATTTCTGACTTTACCATAATTCTTTCAGTTTTTCTCTCTATACCCGATCCTCAATGCTGATGCAAAGCAGGGTTAAAGTGCTTACAGTCACAAAATTGTGCACTACCCTGTGCAAGTGTTTGATTATTTATCATATCTAAGAGCGGCAAATGTGAGGAAAATACACTCAAACCAGCACCAACACTCATCATGTTTGTCTTGCAAGGCTGGGTTAACCTCTCAGGATCTGGTTCAGGATGGTTTGAGTGCAAATTGTTTTAGCTTTCACCAAGGTCTCTTGAAAAATACAAGGCAGACGCAGGTGCAAGTTGATCCTCCATGGGCTATGTTTACACAGACATTATCCAATATAGCTGAGCAGATAATTCCAGCTTCTGCACCAGGGATAGGTTACATTATAAACTCTTACATATAGCATTCCACCTGCAGTTTATCACTTCCAGCAGGGGACGGAGCAGCCTCTCAACAGAAACGGACTGAAAAGTCAGCGGTAAGTAAATCACAGACATGAAACAACATCTTCACAGTCTACACATGTTTCAGATGAGGATTCATCAGAGGATGAAGACTCATTACTCTCTGGATTTGCATACGAAGATGAGGAAGAAGGTTTCAGCTCAGTGGACATATCTGAGTTAATTAATGCAATGAAAGACATTCTATCCTTAGAAGAATCAGCAGAGCCCATGTTAAAATCCAAGGTACCCGTGTTTAAACATCCCAAAACAATGTAGACTGAGTTTCCTGGGTCAGAACAGCTGACAGAAATGAAGGAGGAGGTTTGGGCTACACTCAGTAAGATATTTAGAATTCCAAGGAAATGGAATTCCAATTATCCTCTTCCTGCTGGGGACTGTTTAAAGAGGGAGGTGGCCCCCAAAGTAGATATGCATGTTATTCGATTAGTGTGAAAATCTACATTACCTCTGCCTACAACATCATTAAATGATGTCATGGATAGGAGAGCGGATGGTTTTCTAAAAACATTTTTCCCTGTCTAGGGCAATCATTAAACCAGCCATGGCTTCAGCCTGGATGGCAAAAGCAGTGGCTGCCTGGGCTGATGCAGTGGAAGGGGATCTTTCAATGGTAGCTAGAGAGCAAAATTCCAATGTTAAACATATCAAACAGGCATCAATGTTCTTGGAAGAAGCAGCTTTGGATATAGGTACAATTGCCTCTCAGGCATCAGTTTCAGCAATAGCCACTTGCAGAACAGTTTGGCTATGCACATGGAAAGCCAATTCAGAATCCAGAAAGGTTTTGGAATCTTTACCCTTTATTGGAGATATTATTTTTGGTAAAAAATTAAACAGTATTTTGGAGTCAGAAGCAGACTCCAAGAAAGTAAGTGAAGTTTCCTCCCACATACAAATTCAAGCCTAAAATTCCATCTTTTGGTCTCAAAGGAAAGCAAAAGAAAAAGGTGACGGCAAGCAGTTCCAATACAACATGCTGGTAAGACTAAAAAGCATTGGGCTACCAGAGGACCAGCTTCTAAAACTGAAGATAAGCCATCAGGCTGATGGTGCTGGCCTCCACCTGGGGGTTCCCAGGGTGGGAGGCTGACTTTTTTCAATTTTCACAGATCTGGCAGCAGCCTATCACTGATGCCTGGGTGCAAGAAGTGGTATCTCACGGTTACACATTTGCCTTCAAGAAAAACCCTCCTCAAATTTTTTTTGTCTCAGCCTATCTTTTGTAGAGATGTAGGCCAAGGCTTTGCAGGAGGCAGTTCATAAATTGCTTCAGTCAGGAATAATCATTACAGTTCCTCCTGAACAACATGTACAGGGTTTCTACTCCAACCTGATTCTAGTCCAGTAGCCAAATGGGTCATTCCAGTCCATACACAATGTAAAAATCATGAACAAATACATTTGGGTGCCTCGGTTTCATATGGAGACTTTGCATTCCATCATTTTGGCCATGGAGCCAGGGGATTTTATGGTGTTCCTGGATATCCAGGATGCTTACCTACATGTTCCAATAGCCCTGTCTCATCAGCATTATCTCAGGTTCACTATCCTTCAACAGCATTTTCAGTTCCAGGCTCTGCCATTCAGATTGGGCACAGCCTCCAGAGTATTTTCCAAAATTATGGTGGTAATTGCAGCTTATCTCCGTCAGCAGGGGATGAGAATTTTTCCATACCTGGATGATCTTTTGATCCTGGAACTGTCTCAGGAGTTGTTTCTTTGTCATCTGCAACAGACAACAGAGTGTCTGCAGAAGCACGGTTGGCTCATAAATTGGGTAAAATAGTCTCTGGTTCCATCACAAAGGATGACTCACTTGGGGGCTGTGATGGTTTTGAGCCTTCAAGAGAGTAATTTTACCTGTGAACAAAATATCCAAAGTTCAGCCAAGGATTCGGGAGCTGCTACACAGTCAGAAGGAATCCATTCATGCAGCAGTGCATGTTATGGGATTGATGTTGTCAACATTCGACATGGTACAGTATGCTCAGTTCCATTCGAGACCTCTGCAACATCTGATCCTTACCAAATGGAATGTGTTTCATCAGACATTAAAATGGTCCTTACTCTGAAAGTAAGGAGGTCATTAGCCTGGTGGCTAGAGACATCCCATCTGGACAAAGGGAAACCCTTTTGGATATCAGATTGGGAAATTCTGACAACGGATGCCAGTCTTCAGGGCTGGGGAGCAGTGTCAGGAAGTAGTTGTTTCCAGGGGTAGTGGACCAAGGAAGAAAGTTGTCTGCCAATAAATATATTGGAACTCAGGGCCATATATATGGCACAGATTCAGGAATAGGACATCCTTCAGGATAAACCAGTTCAGATGCACTCGGACAATGCAATGGCAGTAGCATACCTCAATCATCAGGGAGAAACTCACAGCCAGATAGCAATGAAGAAGGTACTGTAAATCACACATTACAGTGGGCAGAACTTCATCTTCCAGCCTTGGCCGCAGTGCTTAATCTGTGAGTCCTAAACTGGGAAGCAGATTTTCTCAGTCAACACACCATTCATCCAAATGAATGTCTCCTCTACACCCGGAGGTCTTTCAGACCCTGGTCAACAGATGAGTGTTACCTGAGATAGATCTCATGGCGTACCATCAGAACAACAAAGTTCCCGCATACGGGTCATGAACAAACAAGCAATCTTTGTGGATACCCTATCGGCAAGATGGGACTTTCATCTGGCCTATGTGTTTCCACCGATCGCTTTATTACCCAGGGTGGTAAGAAAGGTAAAGCAAGGAAAGAATGCCGTGATATTAATAGCTCCAGCTTGGCTCAGAAGACATTGGTACACAGATCTGCAGAAGATGTCAATGGATGCTCCATTCCTACTACCTCAATGTCCATATCTACTAACTCAGGGTACTTATTATCACACACACATGTCTTTGACGGCATGGCTCTTGCCACCTCTATCCTGAAGTCAAGAGGATTATCACAACAGGTAATTCAAATAAAGCTCACAGCATGGAAACCTTCCTCAGCTCGCATTTATCACCAAATATGGCAAGCCTATACTCAATGGGGCAGTGAACGGAAAATTGATGCCTAGTCTTTCAGAGTTTCCAGAGTCCTAGCATTACTTCAGGCAGTAATGGATAAAGGTTTAAGAGTGGTTTCCTTGAGAGTGCAAGTGTCATCATTGACTGTATGGTTCCAAAAGAAAATTGCCAACCTACAGGATGTGCACACTTTTTTCCAGGGAATGCTGCACATTCAACCTCCTTCTGTTCCTCCTACAGTACCTTGGGACTTTTGTTTAGTCCTAAAGGCCCTTCAAGTTGCCCTATTTGAACTACTAAAATGAGTGGATCTTAAAATGGTTGACAGCTAAAGTTTTCTTTCTACTGGCCATGGCTTCAGCTAAAAGAGTTTCAGATTTAGGGGCATTGTTATGTCGTCCTCCATTTCTGATTTTTTATCCAGATAGAGCAGTTCTCAGAACTAAATCTGGGTATCTTCCTAAGGTGGCGTCTAAATTCCACCTTAATGAAGAAATTATAGTCCCAGCTTTCCAGGGGTCGGACCTTTCTGTGGGAGTTGCATCATTGGACATAGTCCGTGCCTTAAGGATCTACATCGATCATACCAGTGCTATCAGAAAAACAGATTCTCTCTTTGTTCTCTATGGGTTTCACAAGAGAGGATGGCCTACTGATAAGCAGACACTGGCGAGGTGACTTCAGATGATGATTTCAGAAGCATATTCTCAAGCTGATCTCCCTTTTCCAGATAATGGGGGTCATTCTGAGTTGTTCGCTCATTGCCGATTTTCGCAACAGAGCGATTAAGGCACTGTGAACCATGCGCATGCGGTTAGTATTTTAACACAAAACTTAGTAGATTTACTCACGCCCGAACGAAGTGATCGTAGTGTGATTGACAGGAAGTGGGTGTTTCTGGGCGGAAACTGTCCGTTTTCTGGGAGTGTGCGGAAAAACGCAGGCGTTTCAGGGAAAAACGCGGGAGTGTCCGGAGAAATGGGGGAGTGGCTGGGTGAACGCTGGACGTGCGTGTGACGTCAAACCAGGAACGAAACTGACTGAACTGATCACTATTTGTGAGTAAGTCTCGAGCTACTCAGAAACTGCTAAGAAATTTCTATTCGCAATTCTGCTAATCTTCCGTTCGCTATTCTGCTAAGCTAAGATACACTCCCACAGGGCGGCAGCTTAGCGTGTGCAATGCTGCTAAAAGCAGCTAGCGAGCGAACAACTCGGAATCACCCCCAATGTCTCTGCTCACTCTACTCATAAAGTAGGTCCATCATGGGCAGCACAATGTAAGGCAGGCATATGGTCTTCCATTAACACATTCATTACACATTATGTCATTGATATCTTTGCCTCAAGATGCTGAGTTCGGGCAAATGATGCTCCTGTCTAAGCAGGAGCTTCCCCATCACTAAATTGCTTTTGGACATCCCAATGTTATCCTCTGGGTAACCTGTGGACCCTTCCATAGAAATATACATTATGGTAAGAAGTTACCATTGATAATGCCATTTCTCCTAAGTCCACAGAATCCACAGGGATCGCACTCTGATGCACCTGATTTGAGGATCCTTTTATACGCTAACCTCTTCCTTCTTGCATAGAAGGGTGTGTATGTGAGTTATTCTCACCTGATTAGGGCTCTCTATGATGCTCCTGCCTTGAGCTTTGGAAAAACAATTGATTTGCCTGAGCCAGGAGGCAACGATATATGGATGGGCCCATTGCATGCTGGGAGGCCAAAAAGCTTTGAAAGTTTTGTGCAAATCTGCTGTTGCTTCCTCATATCCCAATGTGATCATGTGAATTTAGGAGAAATACCGTTATAAACGGGAAGTTCTTACCAGAATGTAGTTGTACATATTTTTCTCTGACGTCCTAGTGGATGCTGGGAACTCCGTAAGGACCATGGGGAATAGCGGCTCCGCAGGAGACTGGGCACAACTAAAGAAAGCTTTAGGACTACCTGGTGTGCACTGGCTCCTCCCCCTATGACCCTCCTCCAGACCTCAGTTAGAATCTTGTGCCCGGCTGAGCTGGATGCACACTAGGGGCTCTCCTGAGCTCCTAGAAAAGAAAGTATAATTTTAGGTTTTTTATTTTCAGTGAGATCTGCTGGCAACAGACTCACTGCTACGAGGGACTAAGGGGAGAATAAGCGAACCTACCTGCTTGCAGCTAGCTTGGGCTTCTTAGGCTACTGGACACCATTAGCTCCAGAGGGATCGAACACAGGACCCGACCTCGATCGTTCAGTCCCGGAGCCGCGCCGCCGTCCCCCTTACAGAGCCAGAAGCAAGAAGTTGGTCCGGAAAATCGGCGGCAGAAGACTTCGGTCTTCAACAAGGTAGCGCACAGCACTGCAGCTGTGCGCCATTGCTCCTCATGCACACCTCACACTCCGGTCACTGATGGGTGCAGGGCGCTGGGGGGGGGGGGCGCCCTGAGCAGCAATATTAACACCTTGGCTTGCATAGAAAGTCACAATATATAGTCCTAGAGGCTATATATGTGACAAATACCCCTGCCAGAGATCCAGAAAAAAGCGGGAGAAGTCAGCCGAAAAAGGGGCGGTGCTAGCTCCCTCAGCACACTGGCGCCATTTTCCCTCACAGCTCTGCTGGAAGGATCTCTCTCAGGCTCTCCCCTGCAGTTTCAGACTACAAAAGGGTAAAAAAGAGAGGGGGGGCACTAAATTTAGGCGCAGTAGTAGATATATAAGCAGCTATAAGGGAAAATCACTCAGTATAGTGTTTATCCCTGTGTTATATAGCGCTCTGGTGTGTGCTGGCATACTCTCTCTCTGTCTTTGTGGGGTCCTGTCCTCTGTCAGAGCATTCCCTGTGTGTGTGCGGTGTGTCGGTACGGCTGTGTCGACATGTTTGATGAGGAAGCTTATGTGGAGGCGGAGCAGATGCCAATAAATGTGATGTCACCCCCTGCGGGGCCGACACCGGAGTGGATGGACTTATGGAAGGAATTACGTGAATGTGTCAACTCCTTACATAAGAGGTTTGACGACATACCAAATATGGGACAGCCGGCTTCTCAGCCCGTGCCTGCCCAGGCATCTCAAAAGCCATCAGGGGCTCTAAAACGCCCGCTACCTCAGATGGCAGACACAGATGTCGACACGGATACTGACTCCAGTGTCGACGACGAGGAGACTAATGTAACTTCCAATAGGGCCACACGTTACATGATTGAGGCTATGAAAAATGTGTTGCACATCTCTGATATTACCCCAGCTACCACAAAAAAGGGTATTATGTTTGGGGAGAAAAAACTACCAGTGGTTTTTCCCCCATCTGATGAGTTAAATGAGGTGTGTGAAGAAGCGTGGGCTTCCCCCGATAAGAAACTAGTAATTTCTAAAAGGTTACTAATGACGTACCCTTTCCCGCCAGAGGATAGATCACGTTGGGAGACATCCCCTAGCGTGGATAAAGCGCTCACACGCTTGTCAAAGAAGGTGGCACTACCGTCTCCGGATACGGCCGCCCTGAAGGAGCCTGCTGATAGGAAACAGGAGGCTATCCTGAAGTCTATATATACACATACCGGTATTATACTGAGACCAGCTATTGCTTCAGCATGGATGTGCAGTGCTGCAGCTGCGTGGTCAGATTCCATGTCAGAAAATATTGATACCCTAGACAGGGACACTATATTGCTAACCGTAGAGCATATAAAAGACGCAGTCTTATACATGAGATATGCACAGAGGGATATTTGCCGGCTGGCATCTAAAATAAGTGCAATGTCCATTTCTGCCAGGAGAGGGTTATGTACCCGGCAGTGGACAGGGGATGCAGATTCTAAAAGGCACATGGAAGTTTTGCCTTATAAAGGTGAGGAGTTGTTCGGGGATGGTCTCTCGGACCTCGTTTCCACAGCGACAGCTGGGAAGTCAGCATTTTTACCCCATGTTCCCTCACAGCCAAAGAAAGCACCGTATTATCAGGTACAGTCCTTTCGGCCCCATAAGGGCAAGCGGTTAAAGGCGCGTCCTTTCTGCCCAGAGGCAGAGGAAAAAAGCTGCAGCAGACAGCCAGTTCCCAGGAGCAAAAGCCCTCCCCCGCTTCCTCTAAGTCCACAGCATGATGCTGGGGCTCCACAGGCGGAGCCAGGTATGGTGGGGGCCCGTCTCAAAAACTTCAGCAATCAGTGGGCTCGCTCACAGGTGGATCCCTGGATCCTTCAAGTAGTATCTCAGGGGTACAAGCTGGAATTCGAGACGTCTCCCCCCCGCCGTTTCCTCAAATCTGCCTTGCCAACAACTCCCTCAGGCAGGGAGGTGGTGTTAGAGGCAATACACAAGCTGTATTCCCAGCAGGTGATAGTCAAGGTGCCCCTCCTTCAACAAGGATGGGGTTACTATTCCACAATGTTTGTGGTACCGAAACCGGATGGTTCGTGAGACCCATTTTAAATTTGAAATCCTTAAACACATATATATAAAAAATTCAAGTTCAAGATGGAATCGCTCAGGGCGGTTATTGCAAGCCTGGACGAGGGGGATTACATGGTATCACTGGACATCAAGGATGCCTACCTGCATGTCCCCATTTACCATCCTCACCAGGAGTACCTCAGATTTGTGGTTCAGGATTGTCATTACCAATTCCAGACGTTGCCGTTCGGTCTGTCCACGGCACCGAGGGTATTTACCAAGGTAATGGCCGAAATGATGATACTCCTTCGGAGAAAGGGAGTTTTAATTATCCCATACTTGGACGATCTCCTGATAAAGGCGAGGTCCAGGGAGCAGTTGTTGGTCGGGGTAGCACTATCTCAGGAGGTGCTACAACAGCACGGTTGGATTCTAAATATTCCAAAGTCACAGCTGGTCCCTACGACACGTCTACTGTTCCTGGGGATGGTTCTGGACACAGACCAGAAAAAAGTGTTTCTCCCGGAGGAGAAAGCCAAGGAGCTGTCCTCTCTAGTCGGAGGCCTCCTGAAACCAAAACAGGTGTCTGTGCATCACTGCACGCGAGTCCTGGGAAAGATGGTAGCTTCCTACGAAGCAATTCCATTCGGCAGGTTCCATGCAAGAACTTTTCAGTGGGACCTGTTGGACAAGTGGTCCGGATCGCATCTCCAGATGCATCGGTTGATAACCCTGTCTACAAGGACCAGGGTGTCTCTGCTGTGGTGGCTGCAGAGTGCTCATCTTCGAGAGGGCCGCAGATTCGGCATACAGGACTGGGTCTTGGTGACCACGAATGCCAGCCTTTGAGGCTGGGGGGCAGTCACACAGGGAAGAAACTTCCAAGGACTATGGTCAAGCCAGGAGACTTCCCTTCACATAAATATTCTGGAACTAAGGGCCATTTACAATGCCCTAAGTCAGGCAAGGCCAATGCTTCAAAACCAACCGGTGCTGATTCAGTCAGACAACATCACGGCGGTCGCCCATGTAAACCGTCAGGGCGGCACAAGAAGCAGGATGGCGATGGCAGAAGCCACAAGGATTCTCCGATGGGCGGAAAATCACGTGTTAGCACTGTCAGCAGTGTTCATTCCGGGAGTGTACAACTGGGAAGCAGACTTTCTCAGCAGGCACGACCTCCACCCGGGAGAGTGGGGACTTCATCCAGAAGTCTTCCAAATGATTGTAAACCGTTGGGAAAGGCCACAGGTGGCCATGATGGCGTCCCGCCTCAACAAAAAGCTTAAAAGATATTGCGCCAGGTCAAGGGACCCTCAGGATAGCTGTGGACGCTCTAGTGACACCGTGGGTGTACCAGTCGGTTTATGTGTTCCCTCCTCTGCCTCTCATACCCAAGGTGCTGAGAATAGTAAGAAGGAGAGGAGTAAGAACTACACTCGTGGTTCCGGATTGGCCAAGAAGAGCTTGGTACCCAGAACTTCAAGAAATGATCTCAGAGGACCCATGGCCTCTGCCGCTCAGACAGGACCTGCTGCAGCAGGGGCCCTGTCTGTTCCAAGACTTACCGTGGCTACGTTTGACGGCATGGCGGTTGAACACCGGATCCTAAAAGAGAAGGGCATTCCGGAGGAAGTCATTCCTACGCTGGTTAAAGCTAGGAAAGATCTAACCGCAAAACATTATCACTGCATATGGCGAAAATATGTTGCGTGGTGTGAGGCCAGGAAGGCCCCAACAGAGGAATTTCAGCTGGGTCGATTTCTGCACTTCCTACAGTCAGGGGTGACTATGGGCCTCAAATTGGGTTCCATTAAGGTCCAGATTTCGGCTCTGTTGATTTTCTTCCAAAAAGAACTGGCTTCGCTGCCTGAAGTTCAGACATTTGTTAAGGGAGTGCTGCATATTCAGCCCCCTTTTGTGCCTCCAGTGGCACCTTGGGATCTCAATGTGGTGTTGGGTTTCCTAAAGTCACCTTGGTTCGAGCCCCGTGGATTTAAAATATCTCACGTGGAAAGTGGTCATGTTGTTGGCCTTTGCGTGTGTCAGAATAGGCGGCTTTGTCGTGTAACAGCCCTTATCTGATTTTCCATATGGATAGGGCAGAATTGAGGACTCGTCCCCAGTTTCTCCCTAAGGTGGTATCAGCTTTTCATTTGAACCAACCTATTGTGGTGCCTGCGGCTACTAGGGACTTGGAGGATTCCAAGTTACTGGACGTAGTCAGGGCCTTGAAAATATATGTTTCCAGGACGGCTGGAGTCAGGAAAACTGACTCGCTATTTATCCTGTATGCACCCAACAAGCTGGGTGCTCCTGCTTCAAAGCAGTCTATTGCTCGCTGGATCTGTAGCACAATTCAGCTTGCGCATTCTGCGGCTGGACTGCCGCATCCTAAATCTGTAAAAGCCCATTCCACAAGGAAGGTGGGCGCTTCTTGGGCGGCTGCCCGAGGGGTCTCGGCTTTACAACTTTGCCGAGATGCTACTTGGTCAGGGTCTAACACTTTTGCAAAATTCTACAAATTTGATACCCTGGCTGAGGAGGACCTTGAGTTTGCTCATTCGGTGCTGCAGAGTCATCCGCACTCTCCCGCCCGTTTGGGAGCTTTGGTATAATCCCCATGGTAGGGATGAGCGGGTTCGGTTCCTCTGAATCCGAACCTGCCCGAACTTCAGCTTTTTTCCACGGGTCCGAGCAGGCTCGGATCCTCCCGCCTTGCTCGGTTAACCCGAGCACGCCCGAACGTCGTCATCCCGCTGTCGGATTCTCGCGAGACTCGGATTCTATATAAGGAGCCGCGCGTCGCCGCCATTTTCACACGTGCATTGAGAGTCATAGGGAGAGGACGTGGCTGGCGTCCTCTCCGTTTAGAGAAGAGAGAGACACAGTATTTTGGGGAGCATTATTAGGAGTACTACTATACTGTATACTACTCAGACACAGTATTTTGGGGAGCATTATTAGGAGGAGTACTACTATACTGTATACTACTCTACTACTTGCTGAAGTGATATTTATAGAGTCATAGGGAGAGGACGTGGCTGGCGTCCTCTCCGTTTAGAGAAGAGAGAGACACAGTATTTTGGGGAGCATTATTAGGAGGAGTACTACTATACTGTATACTACTCTACTACTTGCTGAAGTGATATTTATAGAGTCATAGGGAGAGGACGTGGCTGGCGTCCTCTCCGTTTAAAGAAGAGAGAGACACAGTATTTTGGGGAGCATTATTAGGAGGAGTACTACTATACTGTATACTACTCTACTACTTGCTGAAGTGATATTTATAGAGTCATAGGGAGAGGACGTGGCTGGCGTCCTCTCCGTTTAGAGAAGAGAGAGACACAGTATTTTGGGGAGCATTATTAGGAGGAGTACTACTATACTGTATACTACTCTACTACTTGCTGAAGTGATATTTATAGAGTCATAGGGAGAGGACGTGGCTGGCGTCCTCTCCGTTTAGAGAAGAGAGAGACACAGTATACTATTTTGGGGAGCATTATTAGGAGGAGTACTACTATACTGTATACTACTCTACTACTTGCTGAAGTGATATTTATAGAGTCATAGGGAGAGGACGTGGCTGGCGTCCTCTCCGTTTAGAGAAGAGAGAGACACAGTATTTTGGGGAGCATTATTAGAAGGAGTACTACTATACTGTATACTACTATACTACTTGCTGAAGTGATATTATAGAGTCATAGGGGGAGAGGACGTGGCTGGCGTCCTCTCCGTTTAGAGAAGAGAGAGACACAGTATTTTGGGGAGCATTATTAGGAGGAGTACTACTATACTGTATACTACTCAGACACAGTATTTTGGGGAGCATTATTAGGAGGAGTACTACTATACTGTATACTACTCTACTACTTGCTGAAGTGATATTTATAGAGTCATAGGGAGAGGACGTGGCTGGCGTCCTCTCCGTTTAGAGAAGAGAGAGACACAGTATTTTGGGGAGCATTATTAGGAGGAGTACTACTATACTGTATACTACTCTACTTCTTGCTGAAGTGATATTTATAGAGTCATAGGGAGAGGACGTGGCTGGCGTCCTCTCCGTTTAGAGAAGAGAGAGACACAGTATTTTGGGGAGCATTATTAGGAGGAGTACTACTATACTGTATACTACTCTACTACTTGCTGAAGTGATATTTATAGAGTCATAGGGAGAGGACGTGGCTGGCGTCCTCTCCGTTTAGAGAAGAGAGAGACACAGTATACTATTTTGGGGAGCATTATTAGGAGGAGTACTACTATACTGTATACTACTATACTACTTGCTGAAGTGATATTTATAGAGTCATAGGGAGAGGACGTGGCTGGCGTCCTCTCCGTTTAGAGAAGAGAGAGACACAGTATTTTGGGGAGCATTATTAGGAGGAGTACTACTATACTGTATACTACTCTACTTCTTGCTGAAGTGATATTTATAGAGTCATAGGGAGAGGACGTGGCTGGCGTCCTCTCCGTTTAGAGAAGAGAGAGACACAGTATTTTGGGGAGCATTATTAGGAGGAGTACTACTATACTGTATACTACTATACTACTTGCTGAAGTGATATTATAGAGTCATAGGGGGAGAGGACGTGGCTGGCGTCCTCTCCGTTTAGAGAAGAGAGAGACACAGTATTTTGGGGAGCATTATTAGGAGGAGTACTACTATACTGTATACTACTCAGACACAGTATTTTGGGGAGCATTATTAGGAGGAGTACTACTATACTGTATACTACTCTACTACTTGCTGAAGTGATATTTATAGAGTCATAGGGAGAGGACGTGGCTGGCGTCCTCTCCGTTTAGAGAAGAGAGAGACACAGTATACTATTTTGGGGAGCATTATTAGGAGGAGTACTTCTATACTGTATACTACTATACTACTTGCTGAAGTGATATTTATAGAGTCATAGGGAGAGGACGTGGCTGGCGTCCTCTCCGTTTAGAGAAGAGAGAGACACAGTATTTTGGGGAGCATTATTAGGAGGAGTATTACTATACTGTATACTACTATACTACTTGCTGAAGTGATATTTATAGAGTCATAGGGAGAGGACGTGGCTGGCGTCCTCTCCGTTTAGAGAAGAGAGAGACACAGTATACTATTTTGGGGAGCATTATTAGGAGGAGTACTACTATACTGTATACTACTATACTACTTGCTGAAGTGATATTTATAGAGTCCTAGGGGAAGAGGACGTGGCTGGCGTCCTCTCCGTTTAGAGAAGAGAGAGACACAGTATTTTGGGGAGCATTATTAGGAGGAGTACTACTATACTGTATACTACTCAGACACAGTATTTTGGGGAGCATTATTAGGAGGAGTACTACTATACTGTATACTACTCTACTACTTGCTGAAGTGATATTTATAGAGTCATAGGGAGAGGACGTGGCTGGCGTCCTCTCCGTTTAGAGAAGAGAGAGACACAGTATTTTGGGGAGCATTATTAGGAGGAGTACTACTATACTGTATACTACTATACTACTTGCTGAAGTGATATTTATAGATTAGATAGTGTAACTGTAAGTGTATTATCTGACTTGTGGGGGAGACACTGACAGTGGGGAGCAGTTAGAGTCTGAGAGCAGGACTCAGGAGTACATATAACGTACAGTGCACACTTTTGCTGCCAGAGTCAGTGCCACACTGCCATTGTTGTGACCACACTGACCACCAGTATAATAATATATTTTGTGATTGTCTGCTTAGGACTCGGAGTACTAGTTGCAAGTTGCAATGTGACCTGACCACCAGTTTAATAATCAATCACCACCAGTTTAATATATATATAATTGTATATAATATATATAATATTGTATACCACCTACCCGTGGTTTTTTTTTTTTCTTTCTTCTTTGTACATACTACTATAGTATAGTAGCTTACTGTAGCAGTCTGCGGTGCTGCTGAGCTGACAGTGTCCAGCAGGTCCGTCATCAGTCATCATTACCAATACCTAATAAATATATTATCTACCTGTCCGGCTGCAGTACTAGTGATATTATATATACATACATATATATATATTGATTTCATCTCATTATCAATCATCCAGTCTATATTAGCAGCAGACACAGTACGGTAGTCCACGGCTGTAGCTACCTCTGTGTCGGCACTCGGCAGTCCATCCATAATTGTATACTAGTATCCATCCATCTCCATTGTTTACCTGAGGTGCCTTTTAGTTGTGCCTATTAAAATATGGAGAACAAAAATGTTGAGGTTCCAAAATTAGGGAAAGATCAAGATCCACTTCCACCTCGTGCTGAAGCTGCTGCCACTAGTCATGGCCGAGACGATGAAATGCCAGCAACGTCGTCTGCCAAGGCCGATGCCCAATGGCATAGTACAGAGCATGTCAAATCCAAAACACCAAATATCAGTAAAAAAAGGACTCCAAAACCTAAAATAAAATTGTCGGAGGAGAAGCGTAAACTTGCCAATATGCCATTTACCACACGGAGTGGCAAGGAACGGCTGAGGCCCTGGCCTATGTTCATGGCTAGTGGTTCAGCTTCACAGGAGGATGGAAGCACTCAGCCTCTCGCTAGAAAACTGAAAAGACTCAAGCTGGCAAAAGCACCGCAAAGAACTGTGCGTTCTTCGAAATCCCAAATCCACAAGGAGAGTCCAATTGTGTCGGTTGTGATGCCTGACCTTCCCAACACTGGACGTGAAGAGCATGCGCCTGCCACCATTTGCACGCCCCCTGCAAGTGCTGGAAGGAGCACCCGCAGTCCAGTTCCTGATAGTCAGATTGAAGATGTCAGTGTTGAAGTACACCAGGATGAGGAGGATATGGGTGTTGCTGGCGCTGGGGAGGAAATTGACAAGGAGGATTCTGATGGTGAGGTGGTTTGTTTAAGTCAGGCACCCGGGGAGACACCTGTTGTCCGTGGGAGGAATATGGCCGTTGACATGCCTGGTGAAAATACCAAAAAAATCAGCTCTTCGGTGTGGAAGTATTTCAACAGAAATGCGGACAACATTTGTCAAGCCGTGTGTTGCCTTTGTCAAGCTGTAATAAGTAGGGGTAAGGACGTTAACCACCTCGGAACATCCTCCCTTATACGTCACCTGCAGCGCATTCATAATAAGTCAGTGACAAGTTCAAAAACTTTGGGCGACAGCGGAAGCAGTCCACTGACCAGTAAATCCCTTCCTCTTGTAACCAAGCTCACGCAAACCACCCCACCAACTCCCTCAGTGTCAATTTCCTCCTTCCCCAGGAATGCCAATAGTCCTGCAGGCCATGTCACTGGCAATTCTGACGAGTCCTCTCCTGCCTGGGATTCCTCCGATGCATCCTTGCGTGTAACGCCTACTGCTGCTGGCGCTGCTGTTGTTGCTGCTGGGAGTCGATGGTCATCCCAGAGGGGAAGTCGTACTCGTAAGCCCACTTTTACTACATCCACCAAGCAATTGACTGTCCAACAGTCCTTTGCGAGGAAGATGAAATATCACAGCAGTCATCCTGCTGCAAAGCGGATAACTGAGGCCTTGGCATCCTGGGTGGTGAGAAACGTGGTTCCGGTATCCATCATTACTGCAGAGCCAACTAGAGACTTGTTGGAGGTACTGTGTCCCCGGTACCAAATACCATCTAGGTTCCATTTCTCTAGGCAGGCGATACCGAAAATGTACACAGACCTCAGAAAAAGAGTCACCAGTGTCCTAAAAAATGCAGCTGTACCCAATGTCCACTTAACCACGGACATGTGGACAAGTGGAGCAGGGCAGGGTCAGGACTATATGACTGTGACAGCCCACTGGGTAGATGTATGGACTCCCGCCGCAAGAACAGCAGCGGCGGCACCAGTAGCAGCATCTCGCAAACGCCAACTCTTTCCTAGGCAGGCTACGCTTTGTATCACCGCTTTCCAGAATACGCACACAGCTGAAAACCTCTTACGGCAACTGAGGAAGATCATCGCGGAATGGCTTACCCCAATTGGACTCTCCTGTGGATTTGTGGCATCGGACAACGCCAGCAATATTGTGTGTGCATTAAATATGGGCAAATTCCAGCACGTCCCATGTTTTGCACATACCTTGAATTTGGTGGTGCAGAATTTTTTAAAAAACGACAGGGGCGTGCAAGAGATGCTGTCGGTGGCCAGAAGAATTGCGGGACACTTTCGGCGTACAGGCACCACGTACAGAAGACTGGAGCACCACCAAAAACTACTGAACCTGCCCTGCCATTATCTGAAGCAAGAAGTGGTAACGAGGTGGAATTCAACCCTCTATATGCTTCAGAGGTTGGAGAAGCAGCAAAAGGCCATTCAAGCCTATACAATTGAGCACGATATAGGAGGTGGAATGCACCTGTCTCAAGTGCAGTGGAGAATGATTTCAACGTTGTGCAAGGTTCTGATGCTCTTTGAACTTGCCACACGTGAAGTCAGTTCAGACACTGCCAGCCTGAGTCAGGTCATTCCCCTCATCAGGCTTTTGCAGAAGAAGCTGGAGACATTGAAGGAGGAGCTAACACGGAGCGATTCCGCTAGGCATGTGGGACTTGTGGATGGAGCCCTTAATTCGCTTACCAAGGATTCACGGGTGGTCAATCTGTTGAAATCAGAGCACTACATTTTGGCCACCGTGCTCGATCCTAGATTTAAAGCCTACCTTGGATCTCTCTTTCCGGCAGACACAAGTCTGCTGGGGTTGAAAGACCTGCTGGTGAGAAAATTGTCAAGTCAAGCGGAACGCGACCTGTCAACATCTCCTCCTTCACATTCTCCCGCAACTGGGGGTGCGAGGAAAAGGCTCAGAATTCCGAGCCCACCCGCTGGCGGTGATGCAGGGCAGTCTGGAGCGACTGCTGATGCTGACATCTGGTCCGGACTGAAGGACCTGACAACGATTACGGACATGTCGTCTACTGTCACTGCATATGATTCTCTCAACATTGAAAGAATGGTGGAGGATTATATGAGTGACCGCATCCAAGTAGGCACGTCACACAGTCCGTACTTATACTGGCAGGAAAAAGAGGCAATTTGGAGGCCCTTGCACAAACTGGCTTTATTCTACCTAAGTTGCCCTCCCACAAGTGTGTACTCCGAAAGAGTGTTTAGTGCCGCCGCTCACCTTGTCAGCAATCGGCGTACGAGGTTACATCCAGAAAATGTGGAGAAGATGATGTTCATTAAAATTAATTATAATCAATTCCTCCGTGGAGACATTGACCAGCAGCAATTGCCTCCACAAAGTACACAGGGAGCTGAGATGGTGGATTCCAGTGGGGACGAATTGATAATCTGTGAGGAGGGGGATGTACACGGTGATATATCGGAGGATGATGATGAGGTGGACATCTTGCCTCTGTAGAGCCAGTTTGTGCAAGGAGAGATTAATTGCTTCTTTTTTGGTGGGGGTCCAAACCAACCCGTCATTTCAGTCACAGTCGTGTGGCAGACCCTGTCACTGAAATGATGGGTTGGTTAAAGTGTGCATGTCCTGTTTATACAACATAAGGGTGGGTGGGAGTGCCCAAGGACAATTCCATCTTGCACCTCTTTTTGGGGGGGGGGTTTTGGAAGGGACATCCTGCGTGACACTGCAGTGCCACTCCTAGATGGGCCCGGTGTTTGTGTCGGCCACTAGGGTCGCTTATCTTACTCACACAGCTACCTCATTGCGCCTCTTTTTTTCTTTGCGTCATGTGCTGTTTGGGGAGGGTTTTTTGGAAGGGACATCCTGCGTGACACTGCAGTGACACTCCTAGATGGGCCCGGTGTTTGTGTCGGCCACTAGGGTCGCTAATCTTACTCACACAGCTACCTCATTGCGCCTCTTTTTTTCTTTGCGTCATGTGCTGTTTGGGGAGGGTTTTTTGGAAGGGACATCCTGCGTGACACTGCAGTGACACTCCTAGATGGGCCCGGTGTTTGTGTCGGCCACTAGGGTCGCTTATCTTACTCACACAGCTACCTCATTGCGCCTCTTTTTTTCTTTGCGTCATGTGCTGTTTGGGGAGGGTTTTTTGGAAGGGACATCCTGCGTGACACTGCAGTGACACTCCTAGATGGGCCCGGTGTTTGTGTCGGCCACTAGGGTCGCTTATCTTACTCACACAGCTACCTCATTGCGCCTCTTTTTTTCTTTGCGTCATGTGCTGTTTGGGGAGGGTTTTTTGGAAGGGACATCCTGCGTGACACTGCAGTGACACTCCTAGATGGGCCCGGTGTTTGTGTCGGCCACTAGGGTTGCTTATCTTACTCACACAGCTACCTCATTGCGCCTCTTTTTTTCTTTGCGTCATGTGCTGTTTGGAGAGGGTTTTTTGGAAGGGACATCCTGCGTGACACTGCAGTGACACTCCTAGATGGGCCCGGTGTTTGTGTCGGCCACTAGGGTCGCTTATCTTACTCACACAGCTACCTCATTGCGCCTCTTTTTTTCTTTGCGTCGTGCTGTTTGGGGAGGGTTTTTTGGAAGGGACATCCTGCGTGACACTGCAGTGACACTCCTAGATGAGCCCGGTGTTTGTGTCGGCCACTAGGGTCGCTTATCTTACTCACACAGCTACCTCATTGCGCCTCTTTTTTTCTTTGCGTCATGTGCTGTTTGGGGAGGGTTTTTTGGAAGGGCCATCCTGCGTGACACTGCAGTGACACTCCTAGATGGGCCCGGTGTTTGTGTCGGCCACTAGGGTCGCTTAGCTTAGTCATCCAGCGACCTAGGTGCAAATTTTAGGACTAAAAATAATATTGTGAGGTGTGAGGTATTCAGAATAGACTGAAAATGAGTGTAAATTATGGTTTTTGAGGTTAATAATACTTTGGGATCAAAATGACCCCCAAATTCTATGATTTAAGCTGTTTTTTAGTGTTTTTTGAAAAAAACACCCGAATTCAAAACACACCCGAATCCGACAAAAAAAATTCGGTGAGGTTTTGCCAAAACGCGGTCGAACCCAAAACACGGCCGCGGAACCGAACCCAAAACCAAAACACAAAACCCGAAAAATTTCCGGCGCTCATCTCTACCCCATGGTCCTTACGGAGTTCCCAGCATCCACTAGGACGTCAGAGAAAATAAGATTTTACTCACCGGTAAATCTGTTTCTCGTAGTCCGTAGTGGATGCTGGGCGCCCATCCCAAGTGCGGATTGTCTGCAATACTTGTATATAGTTATTGTTAACTAAAGGGTTATTGTTGAGCCATCTGTTGAGAGGCTCAGTTATATTTCATACTGTTAACTGGGTATAGTATCACGAGTTATACGGTGTGATTGGTGTGGCTGGTATGAGTCTTACCCGGGATTCAAAATCTTTCCTTATTGTGTCAGCTCTTCCGGGCACAGTATCCTAACTGAGGTCTGGAGGAGGGTCATAGGAGCCAGTGCACACCAGGTAGTCCTAAAGCTTTCTTTAGTTGTGCCCAGTCTCCTGCGGAGCCGCTATTCCCCATGGTCCTTACAGAGTTCACAGCATCCACTACGGACTACGAGAAACAGATTTACCGGTAAGTAAAATCTTATTTTATTTTATAAAAGAGTGCATGTTTTTTTTTATCCAAAAATATAAGGTTAATTTTATTGTTCAAAATAAGGTTAATTTCTCTGACGTCTTAGTGGATGCTGGGAACTCCGTAAGGACCATGGGGAATAGCGGCTCCGCAGGAGACTGGGCACATCTAAGAAAGATTTAGGACTACCTGGTGTGCACTGGCTCCTCCCACTATGACCCTCCTCCAGACCTCAGTTAGAATCCTGTGCCCGGCTCGAGCTGGATGCACAGTAGGGGCTCTCCTGAGCTCCTAGAAAGAAAGTATAGTTTAGGTTTTTTATTTTACAGTGAGACCGCTGGCAACAGGCTCACTGCATCGAGGGACTAAGGGGAGAAGAAGCGAACCTACCTAACTGGTGGTAGCTTGGGCTTCTTAGGCTACTGGACACCATTAGCTCCAGAGGGATCGACCGCATGGAACCGGCCATTGATGTTCGGTCCCGGAGCCGCGCCGCCGGCCCCCTTACAGAGCCAGAAGCAAGAAGAGTCCGGAAAATCGGCGGCAGAAGACATCAGTCTTCACCAAGGTAGCGCACAGCACTGCAGCTGTGCGCCATTGCTCCTCATACACACTTCACACTCCGGTCCCTGAGGGTGCAGGGCGCTGGGGGGGGGCGCCCTGAGAAGCAATAAAAACACCTTGGCTGGCAAATATATCACAATATATAGCCCCAGAGGCTATATATGTGATAAATACCCCTGCCAGATTCCATAAAAAAGCGGGAGAAAAGTCCGCGAAAAAGGGGCGGAGCTATCTCCCTCAGCACACTGGCGCCATTTTCTCTTCACAGTGCAGCTGGAAGAGCGCTCCCCAGGCTCTCCCCTGTAGTTTTCAGGCTCAAAGGGTTAAAAAGAGAGGGGGGGCACTAAATTTAGGCGCAATATATGTATACAAGCAGCTATTGGGGAAAATTCACTCAGTTATAGTGTTAATCCCCACATTATATAGCGCTCTGGTGTGTGCTGGCATACTCTCTCTCTGTCTCCCCAAAGGGCTTTGTGGGGTCCTGTCCTCAGTCAGAGCATTCCCTGTGTGTGTGCGGTGTGTCGGTACGGCTGTGTCGACATGTTTGATGAGGAGGTTTATGTGGTGACGGAGCAGATGCCGATAAATGTGATGTCGCCCCCTGTGGGGCCGACACCAGAGTGGATGGATAGGTGGAAGGTATTAACCGACAGTGTCAACTCCTTACATAAAAGGCTGGATGACGTAACAGCTGTGGGACAGACGGCTTCTTAGCCCGCGCCTGCCCACGCATCTCAAAGGCCATCAAAACGCCCGCTCCCTCAGATGGCAGACACAGATGTCGACACGGAGTCTGACTCCAGTGTCGACAAGGTTGAGACATATACACAATCCACTAGGAAAATCCGTGACTTGATCCCGGCAATAAAAAATGTGTTACACATTTCTGACATTAACCCAAGTACCTCTAAAAATGGGTTTTATGTTTGGGGAGAAAAAGCAGGCAGTGTTTTGTTCCCCCATCAGATGAGTGAATGAAGTGTGTGAAAAAGCGTGGGTTCCCCCGATAAGAAACTGGTAATTTCTAGAAAGTTACTGATAGCGTACCCTTTCCCGCCAGAGGATAAGTTACGCTGGGAGATATCCCCTAGGGTGGATAAGGCGCTCACACGGTTGTCAAAAAAGGTGGCACTGCCGTCTTAGGATACGGCCACTTTGAAGGTACCTGTTGATAAAAAGCAGGATGCTATCCTGAAGTCTGTATTTACACACTCAGGTACTAGACTGAGACCTGCAGATCGTGCTGCTGCAGCGTGGTCGGTGACCCTGTCAAACATACTAGTTTGCTAACATAAGAACATATTAAAGACGTCGTCTTATATATGAGGGATGCACAGAGGGATATTTTGCCGTCTGGCATCCAAAATTAATGTAATGTCCATTCTGTCAGGAGGGTATTAGAGACCTGTCACTGGACAGGTGATGCTGACTTTAAAAGGCGCATAGAGATTCTGCCTTATAAGGGCAAGGAATTATTTGGGGATGGTCTCTGGGACCTCGTATCCACAGCAACAGCTGGGAAGAAAATTTTTTACCTCAGGTTTCCTCACAGACTAAGAAAGCACTGTATTATCAGGTACAGTCCTTTCGGCTTCAGAAAAGCAAACGGGTCAAAGGCGCTTCCTTTCTGCATAGAGACAAGGGAAGAGGGAAAAAGCTGCACCAGTCAGCCAGTTCCCAGAATCAAAATCCTTCTCCCGCTTCCTCTGAGTCCACCGCATGACGCGGGGGCTCCACAGGCGTAGCCAGGTACGGTGGGGGGCCGCCTCAAAAATGTCAGCGATCAGTGGGCTCTCTCACAGGTGGATCCCTGTTTCCTTCAAGTAGTATTTCAGGGGTACAAGCTGGAATTCGAGATGTCTCCCCCCCGCTGTTTTCTCAAATCTGCCTTGCCGACAACTCCCTCAGGCAGGGAGGCTGTGCTAGAGGCAATTCACAAGCTGTATTCCCAGCAGGTGATAGTCAAGGTGCCCCTACTTCAACAAGGATGGGGTTGCTATTCCACACTGTTTGGGGTACCGAAACCGCACGGTTCGGTGTGACCCATTTTATATTTAAAATCCTTGAACACATACAGATGTAGCCACCTTTTATCTTGACTGTTTCTCCGCCGAGACGGGCGTTTAGTCACGCTAAGGCGATAGCTGAGTTTAATCACAGGTAGGCGCGTTGAGGCGATCTAGATACTCATCATGCATTACACATCTCCACCACTGTGTGGCTAATGCTCCACTAATCCAGTACTTTCGATCGTACAGTATAGCGGCGGATTGATCTACAGCTCTGGCAATACTGTAGGCGTAACGGGAGGCGGTGGAAAAAGATGGTGACCTACAGTACTGTATGTACTGTATGTGTATGGAGACGCAACTACAGTAATTGTGTAAAAGGAAGAATGTACAGGACAATGTATAAACACCGTGCTTTTAAAATACTGTACATGAGCGTCTGAGTTCGCTAATGCATAATGGGAATGGAGGGCTAGCAGGAGGCGGTGGAAAATACCGTGCTTTACAAATGCGAGCGTCCGAGTCCTCTAAGGCATAAACCAACACCAATGGGGTGGGGGCCGGGCACTGTGTGCAGTACTTTCACACATGAAATTGGAATCTCTCATGAGGCGTCGTGGGCTAGGGGTGAAGGCTCCCACCTCCCATGCTGGGGGTCCAGGGTTCGAGACCTGATGTGCTTTCTTTCTTTTTTTTTTTTTTAATTGTAAAAATACACTGTATTATTTTATTTACATTGTAAGACAGTCAATGGAAAGGTGCACACAAGTTACATATAAATCAGAGTACATCTGCAGGAGCGATTCTTTACGCTAAATGCACCTAAACAGCGTGACTGAAATGAGTGTATTCTGACGCTACTAACTGAGCAAAACAGTACTGTAGATCTTCAGCGTTTGTGTATTGCACATGACCTGAATTCCCTCCCTGTGCAGGCTCCCAGGGGGGAAGGGCGATGGGGGTAGGGGGAGACTATGGAAAATACTGTGCCTTTGAAATGCAATTACATGAGTGCCCGAGTCCACTACGGCATACTGTAACCCAACACCAATGGGAAGGAAGTGCCAACCTTTTTTTTTTATGTGTTCCCGTGACATTCATTTTAAAAAAGTATTTTTTCTCTCTAATACATCCAATGGAAGGATGAACACAGGTTTCACATAAATCAAAGTACATCTGCAGGAGCGATTCTTTACGCTAAATGTAACTGCACAGCGGCAATGAGTAGGAATGAGTGTATTCTGACGCTACTAAGTGAGCAAAACAGTACTACAGTATACAGTAGATATTCAGCGTTTGTGTATTGCACATGACCTGAATTCCCTCCCTGTCTCTTGCATGATCTGTGCAGGCTCCCAGGGGGGAAGGGCAACAGGCTAGCAGGAGGCGGTGGAAAATACTGTACCGTGCTTTACAAATGCGAGCGTCCGAGTCCTCTAAGGCATAAAGTTCCGCCTCTAACCCTGCACCCCTTTCCCAGCACCATCACCCATTTTGGCACTCCTACCCCCTATAATCTAAATAAGAACAATGTGCACATTTAGTGCCAGCCCAAAACAGTGTACAGTATGTTCTTGCTGGGAAGGGGCATGGTAACACAATAATACCCGAAGATGAAATGACACAACACAGTACTGCAACTTTATTCACATTATATCATGCAGTGGTGTCTCTTATTCTCATTACATCATATCATAGTACCACATTACTCCTAACAGTATTGCCCCTTATTCACATTACACCCCACCACATTCATCTTTATTTACATTAGACCACAGGTTCTCAAACTCAGTCCTCAGGACCCCACACAGTGCAGGTTTTGCAGGTCTCACAGATTCACAAGTGAAAAAATTAGCTCCACCTACTGTATGGACCTTCTAAAATGTGTCAGTTAGTAATTAATACACCTGTGCACTTGCTGGTTTACCTGCAAAACATGCACTGTGTGGGGTCCTGAGGACCGAGTTTGAGAACCACTGCATTAGACCATGCAGTAGTGCCCTTTCCTTATGTTACACCAGAAAATATTGTAGTACACCTTATACACATACAGTACAGTAATGCCACACATTAGTTGTGCATTTCATATTTACATTTTCTGATTTAATTTCATAGAGCCGCAGTCACTCACAGAATATAGGCATGTACTGTAGCATCTCATTTTATTCAGCAGAAGCTGATTATTCCCGTTTGGCTAGTTTGCCGCCTCTGTACAGTATATTACAATAGAAAAAAGTTATAGTGTCAGTGAAAAAAGCACCTCATGACAGATACTGTACACAAGCTCATGTCTAAATACTGTATACTGTAAGCAGTGACATTAAGGGGTACAGTATATGCAATTGCGGTCGAATTCCGGCAGGAATACGGAAAAAATGGACACGGGATCCCCCATCTTTTTAGAACCAGCACCGGGCTCTGCGCCTGGTCCTGGTGCAAAAAATAAGGGGGACAAAAAAGCGTAGGGTTCCCCGTATTTTTTGAACCAGCACTGGGCTCCACTAGCTGGACAGATAATGCACAGCCGGGGGACACTTTTATACCGGTCCCTGCGGCCATGGAATTAAATACCCAACTAGTCACACCTGGCCGGGGTACCCTGGAGGAGTGGGGACCCCTTAAATCAAGGGGACCCCCCTCCAGCCACTCGATTATCTCTATCGCCCCTGTGTATTGTAGCTAGGGGATTGTGACGCTCCTTCAGAATTGCCCCGTAGCCTGCAAAATCTGTGCTGTTATTTGCTCCATAGCTGAGTGCCTCCTACAGTAGGAGCTAGGAGTTACAGGCGGTAGCCATTTCAATTGAGTCTGCCCTGCTATAGAATTGTATGTGTACAGTACCGTACGGTGCATAGAACCTTTACAGTAGAAACTCTCCTGCAGCTTTGGCCTGCTTTATGTAAAACTTGTGTTTTGTCAGTTTGCTATGCGATCGAGCCCGGTGTAACGTACAGTACTGTAATGTGCATAGACCTCGCTTAACTCTGTGTATTTTGGCTAGGGGATTGTGACGCTCCTTCAGCATCGCCCCGTAGCATGCACAACTTATGCCATTTCTCATTCCATACCCGACTGCTGCCTGCCACGAGGTGGGGGTTCAGGGGTAGTGGTCATTTTGACAGTGTGCTATGCGATTGAGTCCGGTGTACCGTAATACTGTATGCAATCCTACAGTAGCTTATCCCCATCGCCCGTGTATTTTGGCTAGGGAATTGTGACGCTCCTTCAGCATTGCCCCATAACCTGCACAAGGGTTCAGGGGCGGCGGCCATTTTGCCAGTGTGCTATGCGATCGAGTCCGGTGTACCATAATGTGCATACTGTGTATTTTAGCGAGCGGATTGTGACGCTCCTTCAGCATTGCCCCATAGTCTGTACAATCTGGACTATTACTTGCTCCGTAGCCTAGGGCCTCTGTGGGGCAAGGAGTCATAGGTGGTAGCCATTTCTATTCAGTCTGCCCAGCTACAGAATTGTATGTGTACTGTACGTAGCATAGAACCTTAACATTAGAACCGCTCATGCAGCTTTGCCCTGGTTTATGTGAATAAAAAAAATAATAAAGTGTCTGAAAAAAACTAACATGCATTCGTACTTAAGGAATCGAACCCGGGACTCTGAGTATAGGAAGCGAAACACTTCCCCACTTCGCCGCAGACAAATGTATAAATCCATTGGTTTTGATTATGCTGTAATGGCTACGGGATTAGGACGATAACATACTGTACAAAATTCCTAATCTTGAGAGGCAATAGTGAACTTCTAACACACATCCATTTGCGACAGTGTACACTACTGGTTTTATGTTTTGTCTGCGGGACTTGGACGCTCACATACAGTACAGTATTCATAAAGTATTGTAGATGGATCATATACTGTATGCTGTACTATTTGCGTCTGTGTCGTATATACAGTACTGTATTAAATAATGCAGCGTAATGAGTATTTACTGTATGCAGCGTAATGAGACGCCTTAGTAAAGTAGTCCTTATTATATATTTCAGTATTGTATTTTACGGGAGACCACACGCATGCGCAGTGGTGATTGTAAAAAGCGACATCTGGTGGCTGATCGCAGGTATTACACGTAAAAGGTAACGCCAAACGCTCTGTCTGCCTCCGTGCGATTAGGTACGCCTCTCTGTGACTAGGCGCGCCTCCCTACGCTGCATATGCTCGATCGGGACAAACGCCTCAGCCACTCAAGATAAAGGTGGCTATATCTGTACATAAACAAATTCAAGTTCAAGATGGAATCGCTCAGGGTGGTTATTACAAGCCTGGACGAGGGGAATTACATGGTATCCCTGGACATCAAGGATGCTTACCTGCATGTCCCCATTTACCATCCTCACCAGGAGTACCTCAGATTTGTGGTACAGGATTGCCATTACCAAGTCCAGACACTGAAATGGCCGAAATGTTGATACTCCTTCGAAAAAAGGGAGTTTTAATTATCCCGTACTTGGACAATCTCCTTATAAAGGCGAGGTCCAAGGAGCAGTTGTTAGTCGGGGTAGCACTATCTCGGAAAGTGCTACAACAGCACGGTTGGATTCTAAACAGTCCAAAGTCACAGCTGGTTCCTACGACACGTCTACTGTTCCTGGGGATGTTTCTGGACACAGACCAGAAAATAGTGTTTCTCCCCGGAGGAGAAAGCCAAGGAGCTGTCATCTCTAGTCAGAGACCTCCTGAAGCCGAAACAGGTATCGGTGCATTATTGCACGCGAGTCCTGGGAAAAATGGTAGCTTCCTACGAAGCAATCCCATTCGGCAGGTTCCATGCAAGAACTTTTCACTGGGACCTGTTGGACAAGTGGTCCGGATCGCATCTTCAGATGCATCGGCTGATAACCCTGTCTCCAAGGACCAGGGTATCTCTACTGTGGTGGCTGCAGAGTGCCCATCTTCAAGAGGGCCGCAGGTTCGGCATACAGGACTGGGTCCTGGTGTCCATGGATGCCAGCCTTTGAGGCTGGGGGGCAGTCACACAGGGAAGAAACTTCCAGGGACTTTGGTCAAGTCAGGAGACTTCCCTATACATAAATATTCTGGAACTGAGGGCCATTTACAATGCCCTGAGTCAGGCAAGGCCTCTGCTTCAAAACCAGCCGGTACTGATCCAATCAGACAACATCACGGCAGTCGCCCATGTAAACCGACAGGGCGGCACAAGAAGCAGGATGGCGATGGCAGAAGCCACAAGGATTCTCCGATGGGCGGAAAATCACGTACTAGCACTGTCAGCAGTGTTCATTCCGGGAGTGGACAACTGGGAAGCAGACTTTCTCAGCAGGCACGACCTCCACCCGAGAGAGTGGGGACTTCATCCAGAAGTCTTCACACTGATTGTAAATCATTGGGAACGGCCACAGGTGGACATGATGGCGTCCCGCATAAACAAAAAACTAGAGATATTGCGCCAAGTCAAGGGACCCTCAGGCGATAGCTGTGGACGCTCTAGTGACACCGTGGGTGTACCAGTCAGTTTATGTGTTCCCTCCTCTGCCTCTCATACCAAAGGTACTGAGAATAATAAGAAAACGAGGAGTAAGAACAATACTCGTGGTTCCGGATTGGCCAAGATGAGCGTGGTACCCGGAACTTCAAGAGATGATCTCAGAGGACTCATGGCCTCTGCCACTCAGACAGGACCTGCTGCAGCAGGGGCCCTGTCTGTTCCAAGACTTACCGCGGCTGCGTTTGACGGCAGGGCGGTTGAACGCCGGATCCTAAAGGATAAGGGCATTCCGGAGGAAGTCATTCCTACGATGATTAAAGCCAGGAAAGATGTAACTGCAAAACATTATCACCGCATATGGCGGAAATATGTTGCTTGGTGTGAGGCCAGAAAGGCCCCAACAGAGGAATTTCAACTGGGTCGATTTCTGCACTTCCTACAGGCAGGAGTGACTATGGGCCTAAAATTAGGCTCCATTAAGGTACAGATCTCGGCTCTGTCGATTTTCTTCCAGAAAGAACTAGCTTCACTACCTGAAGTTCAGACATTTGTAAAAGGAGTGCTGCATATTCAACCCCCTTTTGTGCCCCCAGTGGCACCTTGGGATCTCAACGTGGTGCTGAGTTTCCTAAAATCACATTGGTGTGAGCCACTAAAAACCGTGGATCTAAAATATCTCACATGGAAAGTGGTCATGTTATTGGCCTTGGGTTCGGCCAGGCGTGTATCAGAATTGGCGGCTTTGTCATGTAAAAGCCCTTATCTGATTTTCCATATGGATAGGGCAGAATTGAGGACTCGTCCTCAGTTTCTCCCTAAGGTGGTATCAGCTTTTCACTTGAACCAACCTATTGTAGTGCCTGCGGCTACTAGGGACTTGGAGGCTTCCAAGTTACTGGACGTAGTCAGGGCCTTGAAAATTTATGTTTCCAGGATGGCTGGAGTCAGGAAAACTGATTCGCTATTTATCCTGTATGCACCCAACAAGATGGGTGCTCCTGCTTCTAAACAGACTAATGCTCGCTGGTTTTGTAGCAAAATTCAGCTGGCACATTTTGCGGCTGGACTGCCGCATCCTAAATCAGTAAAAGCCCATTCCACAAGGAAGGTGGGCTCTTCTTGGGCAACTGCCCGAGGGGTCTCGGCTTTACATCTTTGCCGAGCTGCTACTTGGTCAGGGGCAAACACGTTTGCAAAATTACTACAAATTTGATACCCTGGCTGAGGAGGACCTTGAGTTCTCTCATTCGGTGCTGCAGAGTCATCCGCACTCTCCCGCCCGTTTGGGAGCTTTGGTATAATCCCCATGGTCCTTACGGAGTTCCCAGCATCCACTAGGACATCAGAGAAAATAAGATTTTACTCACCGGTAAATCTATTTCTCGTAGTCCGTAGTGGATGCTGGGCGCTCATCCCAAGTGCGGATTGTCTGCAATACTTGTATATAGTTATTGCCTAACTAAAGGGTTATTGTTATGAGCCATCTGTTGAGAGGCTCAGTTATAGTTCATACTGTTAACTGGGTATAGTATCACGAGTTATACGGTGTGATTGGTGTGGCTGGTATGAGTCTTACCCGGGATTCAAAATCCTTCCCTATTGTGTCAGCTCTTCCGGGCACAGTCTCCTAACTGAGGTCTGGAGGAGGGTCATAGTGGGAGGAGCCAGTGCACACCAGGTAGTCCTAAATCTTTCTTAGATGTGCCCATTCTCCTGCGGAGCCGCTATTCCCCATGGTCCTTACGGAGTTCCCAGCATCCACTACGGACTACGAGAAATAGATTTACCGGTGAGTAAAATCTTATTTATAATGGTAAACCACAAAAAAAGGGATATTTAATTTGTTTTCTGGAGTAGGTAATGTGCAGTATAACAAAAAAATAACAAGATTCATAATGCAATTTTTTGTTCCTCTCTTTTTAGGCAGAGCACAAAGGAGGAGTGGGAGGTCACAACCAACACATCTGTCCAAACACTCCCCCCCCCCCCATCAAACTCCATCCTTCCCTCAATCTTCAACCCACTCTCAGCCTCCCTCTCCCCCTCAACCTCCATCCCCCACTCAAAATCCATCCACTCATGACTTGCCATCCACCCTCCCACCCCCTTTCAAGCCACAGAAGGAATGCAGCCACCACCAGAGGAAGTAGTGGAGGATGAGTGGGTGGCTATGGCCAAAAGTACGCATAATTCATTATAATTCATTGAATGTAGCTTCATTATGTTTTTTTAATATACTACAACACGCGTCTTCAACCCGTTTCCCTCAGCTGCTGTGAAACTACACATCCCAGCATTCCCTGTCAGTTTTGCTATTAATGAATGCTATCACTGAGGCAGGGCATGCTTGGATGTGTAATTCCACAGCAGCTGGAAGGACACAGGTTGAAAACACATGTACTGCAACATATTACATTAAAACATTGAATTGTTAGAAACTAGGTCATAAATAGACAGAGGTAGGAAGGCCCTGCTCCCAAAATTTCAAGATATATGGTATTCTGAATTAAAAGCAATACTAGGAACTAATTCTAGCACTGTCATAGTGGTCCAAACACATTGCAGAGATATTCTTGATGTCATAATGAAATATTAAGGATTTTGAAAGTCATGTGTGTTGTTGTGGGATCTATAAGCCTTATCTGAATAGCTTCATTTACAGGATATGAAGGCACAAATTAAGCCTACAGGACAGTCTTATGATGTGTGGGAGGCCATTACATAGGATGGGTAGTGGGCCAACAAACTCCTGCTATTGTGTTTGTGAACAAGTGAGCCGTGAAGATGACAAATGCATAGTGTAGATGGGAGTTGGGAGTTTTTACTAGATAAGGGGAGAGATGTTTATTTGTGAAATATGTATGTTAATAATTGTTTGTAAATGTGAGTACATTTTTATTGGTTAAAAAAAAAGAAAGAAAGAAGAAGCAGTAGCATATGTGAAGACCAACATGAGAATTAGATATGCACACAATGACATTGTGTGGTTGAAATCAGATTTGCAGAGGCATTCTTAATAGATTCTAGTGATGAGGTTTTTCTGAATACTGTATGTTATTAGGTTTGTAATTTGTTTTTCACATTCTTCCCCACTTATTACAGACCCTGAGGTTGGAGATCTAAACCAGACCATGCATATGTAGCTACTGGCCATGCACGCACACATTCTGGCCCCGCTGGACAATGTCTAGAATTTATTAGTCATTTTGATAAATTTCATTATGAATTTGTTTTTTGTTGTTTCAAAAAAATTAAACTTTCAAGTTGTGTGGTGTTTTTATTAAAAATAAACTTATACATTAAGTGTCTTTTCTATATCATCTAGCCTCTGTTTTGTGTATTTATAGTTTTACTACATTTCATTTGTGTGTCTTTTCAGGGCCGAAACTAGGGGGGGGCTAGGGGGGCAGGCGACCTGGGCGCCAGATTGGAGGGGGCGCCGAGACCCCCTAACACGCACCCGCCGCGGCACTTACTTTTAAACCCCCTTCTCCCGAGTGCCCAGCTCGGGGGGTGGGGTTTTGCGGAATGACGCGATTGCGTCGTGACGTCACGGCGCAAACGCGTCATTCCACGAAACCCCGCCGGAGAAGGGGGAGCCCGGAGCCGCGCAGACGAGGAGGGAGAGGCGTCTGAAGAGCGGCGAGAACCGCTTCAAATGTAAGTCAGCCCCTCTCCCTTCCTCTCTCTTTCTCTCCCTCCACCACCTGCCGTAATGTGTAAAATGGGGACCTGTGCCTGCCGCAATGTGTAAAATGGGGACACTTGCCAGCGTACTGTGTAAAATGGGGACCTGTGCCTGCCGCTATGTGTAAAATGGGGACACTTGCCAGCGTACTGTGTAAAATGGGGACCTGTGCCTGCCGCAATGTGTAAAATGGGGACACTTGCCAGCGTACTGTGTAAAATGGGGACCTGTGCCTGCCGCAATGTGTAAAATGGGGACCTGTGCCTGCCGCAATGTGTAAAATGGGGACACTTGCCAGCGTACTGTGTAAAATGGGGACCTGTGCCTGCCGCAATGTGTAAAATGGGGACACTTGCCAGCGTACTGTGTAAAATGGGGACCTGTGCCTGCCGCTATGTGTAAAATGGGGACACTTGCCAGCGTACTGTGTAAAATGGGGACCTGTGCCTGCCGCAATGTGTAAAATGGGGACACTTGCCAGCGTACTGTGTAAAATGGGGACCTGTGCCTGCCGCTATGTGTAAAATGGGGACACTTGCCAGCGTACTGTGTAAAATGGGGACCTGTGCCTGCCGCTATGTGTAAATTGGGGACACTTGCCAGCGTACTGTGTAAAATGGGGACCTGTGCCTGCCGCTATGTGTAAAATGGGGACACTTGCCAGCGTACTGTGTAAAATGGGGACCTGTGCCTGCCGCAATGTGTAAAATGGGGACACTTTTTCCTGCCGCAATGTGTAAAATGGGGACACTTTTTCCTGCCGCAATGTGTAAAATGGGGACACCTGTCTGCCGCAATGTGTAAAATGCGGAATGGGGACACTTGCCTGTCGTACTGTGTAAAATGGGGACACTTTTTCCTGGATATGAAATTTATGTTAGAAAAGGCAGTTTTTCAGGTAAAAAAGTTCTGAAAGAGATATATATATATATATATATAATATTTTTATTCATTTATTTTTTATTTTTTTTATTTTATTTTATTATTTTTATTTATTTATTGTAAAATATTTTTTATTTTTTTTTGCGGGGACTAAATATTTTTAGAGATAATATTTTAAAAAATAGTATTGAGTGCATTGTGCAAATAGGACACCAAACCTATTTTGAGGAGATGTTTGTTGCCTTAATTGCCAAATGTCATTGAAGAGTTTGACAACTGAATTGTTCAATTTGCAGCGTTTGATCACTTAATTGTTCAACATTTTGGTTACTTATGTGATGCCTCACAGTAAATTACCCCAGGAAGTTTGATAAATAGTGTTTATTCAATGTTTATGTTTCCTATGGTATCCACAGTGTTATAAACCCGGAACTGTATGCTGCCGTGGTATCAGGGCAGGGTAAAGCAGGCTGACACGTGTGGGCTACTGCAGCAGCACCTTCCGCGTGCCCACCCTGAGTGTCTCGTGTCCCGAGCGGGAAAGATCCGGGGAACTAGGGGAGAGGAGTTAAAAAGCAGGAGGCACGAGAGACGGCAGTTAGAGCCGCTGAGGAGAGGAGAGAGAAAGCTGAGTGCGGCGCAGCGGAAAAGACCGGGTACCTGACGTGAGTGATTCCCTTGGTTGACTCCGTGGATCGAGCTGCACACCGCCGCGGTAGGCAGGAAGAAGCGGGGAAGCGGCGTAGACGGCCAGCCAGACTTCGTGACACAGGTCCGGTGACGTGTCGGAGGCGGAGACCCCAGAGGGAGAAGGGGAGGCGGCAGCAATCGAGGAGCAACGCCCAGCAGAGGGAGAGACAGGTTAGAGGAAGGAGAGGTGACCACCAGGTGGCGCCTGGACCTGTGAAATAGCTTAAAGCAGAAAGCTATTAAGACTCGGCAGGAGAGGTAGGCTTGTACCCTCATTGGTTATGCCACCTGAATCAGTCAGCAGCCTAACACCTCACAGCTATTAAGACTCTGTAGCAGAGGTAGACCTGTATCCTCACTGGTTATGCAACCTGAATCAGTCAGCAGCCTAACACCTCACAGTTATTAAGACTCTGTAGCAGAGGTAGACCTGTATCCTCACAGGTTAGGCACCCTTATTCAGAAAGCCGCCTATCACCTCACAGTTATTAAAAAGTACCTGGAGAAAGCAGCCTATTAAATAGCACTCAGCTGTTCAACTACAAGATACTGCCTCAGTCACTCACATCACACCTCCATTATTAAGAGATAGCATCCAGAGTTGGATCGTTTTAGTATCTCTCCGCTGCCTCTTTAAGATAGACTGAACCATTTAATGACCCCGCTAAGATAGAAAGCGAGATACCTCACCTGGCTTGGTAAAAAGAGAGAGAGAGAGGAAGAGAGAGAAATAGAGAGAGAGAAAACTCATAATATTGCGTCAGTGGAGTGGAGTATTCGTAATAATAAGAACTCGATATATAGAATTGACTTACCTTTGCAGATACTCTTTTATTAAAGCAGCATAGCCTCATATAATTCCGCAAGCTGTTTCTACATCACCACGAGCACGCTAAAAGGGAAAAAGATAAGATACTGCAATTAACTTATGTGGTAGCAAGCCCAGACCAGGCTCGCAGCATAGACAGTTCTATTGGTCATTGACCTTATCATAGAGAATTAGCCTAATCTGTTAGATTTGAGAAGAATATTAACTCCCCATTTAACTTGAAGCCGCTCTATCGTAATCTGTACGCCTCCATATTGAAATCCTGTTGGGATCTCACTCCTTGAAACTCTCACTGCAAAACTGTCACCTCCGGTTGTTAGTATCACATCCAACTAAGGTACCCAACGTGCACCAACGTGTTATTTAGTTAATCAGCTGAACTTTGAGAGAGACCACACCGACTAGGGTATTTGCGCTGGCGGGATGGAAAGTCAGTAATTGCTGTTTAACCGAGACTATTGATCGGGAAGTAGAAATAAGATTGTATATCGTTATAGTATCCATTACCAGCAAATATTGGGAAGTCTAACGTAGGATTGTTATTATTAACTATAATAATTAAAGAGTTCTGAATATTTTATAAGTGGTATTCATGTGATATATACAAAAGTTGTATTAGAGTCATATAATATTAAGTTGTATTACAGTCCTGTGTGGTTACCAGTAAGCCATCGTATCTGCAACTACAGTTCCAGTGAAATAAAACTAAGTTTAATTGCAATCCAGGTCTAAATTCTTGACTCTAATTACCATATTGAACAGTTAAAGGACATTGACTCCCCTTCCGTCTGTGGATCCCAGAAGTAACCAGTGAATAAGGTAACAAGATAATATTACACTTAGGGTGAATGGTTCAATAAACTTTTTTTTTTTTAAAAAGGAAAAAAACTAACATTATGCAATTGTTTGCAGACTTGTAAATGCAATGCGTATGTACGACAAGCTCCATGATGCAGGCGGATCAATGCGCAACTATGCGAATGCATCGCTCCTATATGATGTTAAATAGTAAGAACCTCTTGAGCACTGCTGCTCATTTTGTGCATTTGTACGCAATAGGCGTGTTTTTCTCTGTTCACACACTGCGTGCAAATGCATAGAACAGCGATCGGAAGTGAATGAATACTATGATCAGGGGCGGGTCTTCCATTAGGCTGCTTTAGGCGGCTGCCTTGGAGGGCTCCACTGAATTCACCAAGCAATAAATTGAAGGATGTCGCTGTATGAGACATTCTCCTCTTACACTGCACTGGCAGCAGGTCTAATCAGGTACAGCTGCCGCTATGAGGCTGCGCTGCATAGTGCCTCAGCACTTCCTCCGTGCCGACACATGTATCCTCCAGTCAGGTGACGGCATGACGTAACTATGGCTCCTGAGGGGCGCCCCTGTGATCGCTCCTCATAGCCCTGATGCACCTCCTCCAGGTCCCTGGTTCCCGGCTCTCCAGCAGCAAGCAGCACATGACTACATGTCTGCACCTAGCAGCATCGTTGTAATGCTGCTGCCGACTGTAAGAGGAACCATGCCAATAATGAGGGGGGAAAAAAACATAAGGTACGTAAACCATGGGAGTTTCTGCGGGACCACAGATGGTGGGTGGGGAAAGTTTGGGGAGGGTGGGGTTTGCACAGCACATTAGAGAAAACACAGGAACATAAAAATATATGTAGGTGCATATATATGTATGCACATACAATTAAATATCCCCCCCAGATATATCACCCAGCATAAAAGTGACACTGACCTCAGTGTCTTATTCGATTCCTAACATGTCATTTACAATTTACACATATTACAATATATATTTTAATTTTAAAAGTCCTTGAGTGTCATCTCTTTTTTGTATATGTATAATACCACCTCCGGAAGGTGGCGAGTATTGGGGGGGGGGGGAGGGGTAGTTGCAGGTTAGGGGGGCGCTCAGTGACGTGCGGTGAGGGGAGGCTGGTGAGGCAGAGCCTTTCCTGTCATACTTACGTTAAAACCAGAGTTTTGACTGGATAAAGTATATGAAAAATACTAATAATTTGTTTGAAATATCTTCTTTGTATTTTTCTAATAATTTCTATAGCCCAAACTCTGGAGTAAAAAGTCTATGGCAGGTGAGGCAGTGCCTCACCTGCCTAACTTTTACGCTAATCTCTGATTAAAACTAACCACATTTCCAGGAGTTTATACTGCTGAACCTCTGTATAATGCCCAGATGTAAACTTTGGCTCATATATTGCATGGAATTCTGGCTCTGGGGTTAGCCAGTGCCTCCTGAGCCATTTAGCTCACCGCACGTCCCTGGGGGCGCTAGGCTGAAACTTTGCCTAGGGTGCAGAGAGACCTTGCACCGGACCTGACTAGGATTTCATATTTTAGGTACGATGCGTTGAACTACACATACCAGCATCTGGCGATTATCTCAAATGAATACCATGATTGCATAGTTTAGGTACATTGAAAGTTTTGCATTGTATTTTTTCCCTATGTAATGATTTAGTTGTCTGCCTTGTTTGAATGTAATGCTTGTTTGTCTCAGCTAATTTATTGCCTTAGTTTGAAGTGGAATTGTATTGGGAGGAGTTGGAGAGAGAATTGACTACATAGGAGAGGAATGAGTTAAACATCCTGTGAGGGGTGGACCTAACTGTGAGGAAGTACAGCCCTTAGGAAAAGGGGAGGGTTAGGATATATATAGGCCAGGAGTGGCCATTTTGGGTCTCTTTGATAGTGATTTGCCTTGGGGTAAGTGCTGCTGTGCAGAGATTTTTTATTACCCCTTTTTCAAATTTGCTTCAAGTTAATTAAAAGCATACCAGCCATGTCTTCTGGCCGCCCTCGTAGGTCTGCTGCAGGATCAGGGACCCCGGCCCGTTACCGGGCACCCGGCGGTGGGGCTGGTACAGGGAACGAGGTAGTTTCCCCCGAGTGCAGCGTCCCGTCCACTGGGGCTTTTACGGGGCACAGGGTGCAGGCCATCGGGTCCGACGAGGCCGGTCCGGCCTCAGCAAGCGGGCGCGGCCGGCGCTCAAGGTCGGCTAGGCAGACAGGTCTCCCGGAGGTGGGCGGGCAGCAGCCCACGCCTCCGGGCCTGGCCAGAGACATGGCTACATCGAGCGCTCGTGGGTGCGCCGCCCCGGGCGCCCGTCCTCCCCGCATCGCTCGGTTCCCGACGCGAGCCCCTTGCCGGGCCCGGGTAGAGGCCCCAGGCGGGGGGGAGTCGCGGGCGAGCCGAGCGGGGCCGGTCACCAGACTTCTGGCGGCGTCGCCAGACGGGGGCGCGGAGACCTCAGCTGAGGGCGCCCAGGCGGGGAGCAGCGCGCGCGTGCCCACGCGCGGCTCCGGCAGCGTCGCTCGCGCACGTGTGCGCGCAGCGACGCCGCAGTCCTCCTTGTCCCCTCAGTCCTCTCCCCTACAACCGGAATCCAGGGTTGAGCGGGAGAGGAGGGGGCCTGGCAGGGATCAACCAGGTATTGCGGGCGCAGGAAACGCTAGTGCGGGGGGCACGAGGAGACGTGCAGGGACTTCCCCCCGACGCGGGGCCGACTCTGCCGGCGGAGCGGGTTCCGTCCGGCGGGGTGTGGGCTCCCGCGAGGGGGAGGGACTGTTTGCAGGCTCTATCACTGGGGACCGGGGGCGGCGCGGTACCGCACGGGATCCCGGGTCGCGGGGTCCCGGGGGTCCGGGCGCCTCTTCCCCGGGCCGACATGGCAGCAGAACAGCGGAGTCTGCAGGGGTCATGCCTGCGGGCCGGACGGCTCGGCGCGGGCCGCCTCCGGCCGGGCATACCTCAGGCGACGACGCGGTGGCTCGGAGCGGCACTGACCCTTCCGACGCACTAGCGTCGGCTCTAGCCATGGTAGTGGTGGCGCTGGGTCCGCTGGGCGCGTCCCCTGAACTAGATAGCAGGGAGGGGGCGGGCGGATCCGGGACACGCGGCACATCACCCGCCCAGCGTATTGCGCGTGCATGTCGGGAGCTTGGAGCGGCAGCGGCGCAGCTACATAGGCAGCCCGAGCAGGGCGAGCAAGGTCGGTCACCTAGGACGCCAGCCCCCAGAGGGGCTAGGCGCGGGACACTTCGGTTGGCCGGGTCCTCTCCTCCTCTTCCCACAGATCGAGTGGAGACGGAGCTTTCGGAATCGGAGGACGAGGATGTCGCATATGTCACGCCCGAGGAATCCGGGTCCGACCAGTCCACGGCTTCAGGTGAGGCGGGGCAGTCAGGATCGGATTCGGGCACGCGCTCATGTTCGCGCAGCTCTTCCTCTTCTTCTTCCTCTTCTTCCTCCTCTTCCCTTTCATCGCCGGCGTCCGGCGCCAGTAGCACGACGAGGGCTAAGAAAAGGGCGACTAGATACGCAAAGAAGGCGGCGGGGCAGCAGGAGAGGCGTAAGAGGCGGAGGAGGCTTAGCAGGGACTCTCACAGGGCCAAGAAGCGACGCGACCTGCCAGGCGTGGTCCGCTGCGAATATACCGCAGTCATGCGGGGGCTTAGGGATAGCTGCCGCAGGAAGATTCGTAAGGGGGACTACGTAGATGTGTTCGTCTTAACCAAAGACGCTAAAAGAGATTTCAAGGCGGAAACTGCTAAGAAGGGCATCGGGGCCGAGGCGTTCCGTACTTTCGATAACTGGCTGGCGGGTTTTTGGGTTTTCGCGGCTTGTTACCTTGAAGACAGGCCAGAGGAACACATGAACGTGATTCGGTACCTGCATCTCGTGCATGATATGCAACGCACGTCGGCTGGTACCAAATGGCGGAGGTATGAGGAGGATTTTCGGGAGAAGCAGGACGGGTTGTACGTTATGGACTTCGGGTTCAAGGACGTGGAGGTCTGGCTCAAGGTCACCAGGGCCTCGCAGCAGGCCAAGGAGCCCCGGAGCGCAGGGGCGGACGGACACCACGCAGGGTCGTCCGCCCATGTGCACGGCGCGGACGGCGGGTCGGCCAAGCCAGGTAGGTCGGCCGTCCGGGCAGGGAGGCAGCCCGCAACAAAAGGACTATGTTTCGCGTTTAACAACGCGGCATGTTCCTACGGCAAGCAGTGTCGATTCCGTCACGCTTGCCTCCATTGCGGGGGTTCCCACCCGGTCTCATCCTGCTTCAAGAGTAGTCGGCAGGGCCCCCGTGCTAAGCAATCTTACACAAGAGCAGCATCCGGCGGGGGCGGGAGCGCTCCACAGGGCGCCAACGCCAATTAGGTTGGATACTATGGGTAGATGGTTGGATTGGTATCCAAATAGGACGGATGCCATGTTTTTATATTCAGGTTTTCGTTTTGGTTTCCGCTTGCCTGTTGCGAGCGATGTTACGGTTCGGGCCCAGAGAAACCTCCAGTCTGCTCGGGCATTGCCTTTAGTGCTGCGGGAAAAGGTCGATAAAGAGGTCAGGCTGGGCAGGATGGAGGGGCCGTTTTCAGCACCCCCAGTGGAGGACCTAGTCATCTCCCCGGTGGGGGTGGTCCCCAAGAAAACGCCCGGTTCTTTTCGCCTGATTCAACATCTTTCCTACCCAGCGGGGTCGTCGGTCAACGACGCCATACCTCCGGCACAATGCTCGGTAGTGTATCAGTCGTTTGACGAGGCGCTTGATCTGGTCCGCAGCTATGGCACTGGGGCCCTCATGGCAAAGATTGATGTGGAATCCGCTTTTAGGTTGCTGCCCCTCCATCCGGACTCATTCCACTTTATGGGCTTCCGGATTGGATCGGAATATTTAATCGACAAATGTTTGCCGATGGGATGTTCCGTTTCATGCTCGTATTTCGAACGTTTTAGCACCTTCCTGTATTGGTGCGTGGAATCTGCGTCGGGTGGTCACGGGGTTGCCCACTACCTCGATGATTTTCTTTGTACGGGACCGGCGGATTCGCCGCGATGCGGCAACTTGCTTTTCAGTATACGAGCATTGTTTTATCACTTCGGAGTGCCAGTGGCCGAGGACAAAACGGAGGGGCCGGTGTCTTGCCTGTCATTTCTGGGAATCGAGATCGACACGGTGGCAGGCGCGTGTCGCCTACCTTTGGACAAAGTGGCTAAGCTTCGTGACTACAAATTGGCCGTTTCATGGGTTCGCGCAAGGTTAAGCTGCGGCAGGCGCAATCCTTGCTGGGTATGTTTAACTTTGCGTGTCGGGTCATCCCGATGGGCAGGGTTTTCTGCCGGAAGCTTGAAAGAGCGACTGCGGGGTGTGCCAGACCGCACCACTTTGTACGCTTGTCCGGTGAGATAAAAAGGGATCTGGCCGTATGGGCCTCGTTCCTGGAGGATTTCAATGGTGTGCGCATATGGCAGGCCCCAACGGTCGACAGCGCTAGATTGCAGCTGTTTACCGACGCGGCGGGAGCCTCCGGTTTTGGTTGCTATCTAGAGGGATCTTGGTGCACGGCATCATGGCCGGCGGAATGGCATCAAGCGGGTTTGACTAAGGACCTTCTGCTCCTGGAACTTTTCCCCATCATGGTTGCGCTGGAAATCTGGGGCGAGCGGCTAGCACATCGCAGCATCTTGTTCAGATGTGACAATCTGGGCGTGGTGCACGCGATTAACAACCAGAGGGCAAAATCGCTGGTGGTGCTAAGGGTGCTAGGGCAGTTGCTGTTGACTTGCCTGCGCAGGAACGTGTGGTTTCGCGTGCAACACGTGCCAGGTCTGGAGAATGGGGTCGCTGACGCACTTTCACGAGGGCAATGGGATAGGTTTTGCTTGTTGGCTCCCGAGGCCGACGAAAGGAGTTTTCATTGTCCCGGTTATGTCTGGCAGGTCATCGGGCCGGACTGGAAGGTCTAGCACTGCGATCGGTCGCGCCATCCACGCTTAAAGCTTACGACCAAGCCTGGAGCGAATGGGAAGAATTTGCTAGAGGACGGAAGCAACGAGGTAAGAGCGGGCATCGGATGATGCTGTCTTTTATTTGGCAGCTTTATGTGTCGGGCAGGTCTAGAGCGGTGGTTTCCCGGTACTTGGCTGGCATTGCGTTCTTCTGCAGAATTAAGGGCGTTCCCGATGTGATGAAAAGTGGGATTCTGCTTAGGGCGATGAAAGGATGGGCGCGCGTTGCGCCTATGCCGCCTGACAGGAGGCGGCCCATTGATGCGGCCTTGCTGCCGGGCATTATCGGGTCGGACGGAGCCATCGCGTCATCTATGTTTGAATCGCTGCTTTTTAGATTAGCGTTCTCCATGGCTTACCACGGTGCCTTTAGGATATCGGAGTTGGTAGCGCCTTCTAAGCAAACGGATTCGCGCTTGCTAGTTGGGGACGTGGTGGTGAGTGGGAGGTCCTTGCTGTGCAGATTGTGACGCTCTAAGACGGACCAAGTGGGGAGAGGCCGATGGGTCACCTTGGTTTCGGCACTTGAAGAGAGCATATGCCCAGTGCGGTTGGCAGAGCAAAAAAAGGAGCAGTAAGGCCCGATTGTCGGGGGTCGTGGTTGCTGCACTATGACGGGCTGCCAGTAACGAAGTTTCAATTTCGGTGGATGATGGGTCGCTGTCTGACGAGCTTGGGCCTTTCCCCCTCCCACTTCGGTACACACTCCTTCCGCATAGGGGCTTCTGCGGCGGCGGGTCTTTCAGGGTCGCAAATCCAGGCGGTGGGACGATGGAAGTCGTCCTGTTATAAGCGATACATTCGCCCCGTCGCCTGAGATATTTTGCTCAGGCGTAGTTTGTCTTATTAAGATTAGTGTAAGATCATGTTGGTCTTGTGTTTATGCATATGTTATGTTTGCTGTCCGTTGGTTTGTTTACCCGTGTGTGATCCTACTCAGGGATTAGCCACTCGCCGCTGCTGGCGTGAGCCGGCAGCGGGGGTCTGGAGTTATTTTGCGATTTTTGCCTGACTTGACGGACTGAATTCTAATTATTAATTCGGCTGATCTGTTATAATATAAGTCCCTCAGCAGGTTTTATGCTTTCACCTCCAGCTGAGTTACTTCATGTGTTACCCCCTATTTTATACCCCCCCCCTCTTTAATTTCGTTTTGTTTTGTTTTGCCTTTCCCTTCGTGTGTTAATGTTTTGCTTCAAATCAGCTAGAAGCTCGTGATATCGGCTAGGCCGTGACTGCTGCGACATTTGGAAGCAATAAAAAATTTTTCTTTTTGGCAGATCCTTCAGGTTAACGCAATTACAAGTTATGGCGTAGAATTTTAGTAACAAATTTTACCCTTTTTTCCTCCTCTTCAGGTTGTGTTGCTGATGGCTTGCCCGTTTGGGTGGTCGGCCACTCGTATGTCTTTTGGGCAGCAAGGTTTTTGGCCTCTGATAGGGCTCAGAGGTTTCCTGGAAGTCAGGGAATCAGATGGCTTGGTTGGCGAGGAATGATGTGGAAAGATCTGATGAGTAGACTAGTCAGTCAGGCCAGCAAACATGGGGTTCCCAAGGTTTTGGTTGTCCATTTAGGTGGCAACGACCTAGGGAAGAGGACTTCCTTGGAGTTACGGTGAGCCATGATACAAGATCTGGCAAGGGTGGCCGCAGCATGGACCAATTGTATATTGGTATTTTCCCTGATGGTGCCAAGGTTGAGTTGGCGAGGGGTGGAGGACGGACGCGTAATAGATGAGGCCAGGATAAAGGTGAATGGGGCAGTGGCAAAGTGGGTCTTGGCCCACGGAGGTAAAGTGGTTCGCCATCCTAGGATTCGGTTCCGAGACAGTCACCTTTTTCGGCCTGATGGTGTACATCTATCCAATGAGGGGATGATGTTTTTCCTGGAGGATCTGTTCCTAATGTTGCAGGAGTTAGGGTAGGTTATGGTGGCGGTGCGAGGACTCTGGGATGGAGTCCTTCGCTTTTGGCGGAAAAGAACGGCAGTTTGTTAGTTGTATGGTTCTTATAGGTAGTAAGTTTCAGTGCTATATGGTTTAGGTGCACTCACCTCCATCGACTTAATGGCCGCTCGACCACCCATCCGGGAGGCAGCGGCAGGGCACCCAGGAGCGGTGGGAAGTCACTGTGGGGGTTGTGTTGACACCTATTACCGATTTTGATAGGGTGCTGGACAGTTTCGGTCAGTTTACCAATAGTTTAATAGAGCCGTTCTTTTTTTCTGCCACCATTATGCCGGCTGATTCGGCATCTTAACAAACTTTTTTCCAATTACAGGTTTTGCTATGGTTAGGGTCAAATAAATAGCTAGCAATTTTTCTGCCAAAATCAAGTCTCCGTGTCTTTATTTACTGGTATAAGAGGTAACTAAGGTTTACTTGAATAAAGGGGGTCCACCAAATATCACTAGGATGTTTATGCAATCATTGCATTCACATGGCAATGGTTCCTATTTAAAGTCTAGTATAAGGCTGGCAGTTCTTCCATAGAAGTGGACATAAAAGTGTTATAAAATTAACGTTATACCTGCGTTAAACTGAAGGAAAACAGGAGAGAAACACACAAATGGACTGCCTTAATGCCTCAAAAGTATAGAATTCATCTTTGGCATATTATCTGTCTTTTTAACCTATGAATCTGCTCACTATAGTTCTCTCTTATACAAACTCGTGTATGTTTTTTGAAGTAATGATTTCTTGCAATTGTCATTGCATGTGTGGGGGAAGTTGCTCGGTGAAACAGTTTATTGCATGCTGACTGGTGTTTACCTCCCTTGAACATTTGGTCAGGTGTACTATTCAGTATCTTTATATTTAGTGAGGCATAGTCATGGTGTAAAGGACAGAGTATGATTACTAATTAGTAAAAATAAGAATTTACTTACCGATAATTCTATTTCTCGTAGTCCGTAGTGGAAGCTGGGGACTCCGTAAGGACCATGGGGAATAGCAGCTCAGCAGGAGACAGGGCACAAAAGTAAAAGCTTTAGGATCAGGTGGTGTGCACTGGCTCCTCCCCCTATGACCCTCCTCCAAGCCTCAGTTAGGATACTGTGCCCGGACGAGCGTACACAATAAGGAAGGATTTTGAATCCCGGGTAAGACTCATACCAGCCACACCAATCACACTGTACAACCTGTGATCTGAACCCAGTTAACAGTATGATAACAGCGGAGCCTCTGAAAAGATGGCTCACAACAATAATAACCCGATTTTTGTAACAATAACTATGTACAAGTATTGCAGACAATCCGCACTTGGGATGGGCGCCCAGCATCCACTACGGACTACGAGAAATAGAATTATCGGTAAGTAAATTCTTATTTTCTCTGACGTCCTAAGTGGATGCTGGGGACTCCGTAAGGACCATGGGGATTATACCAAAGCTCCCAAACGGGCGGGAGAGTGCGGATGACTCTGCAGCACCGAATGAGAGAACTCCAGGTCCTCCTCAGCCAGGGTATCAAATTTGTAGAATTTAGCAAACGTGTTTGCCCCTGACCAAGTAGCTGCTCGGCAAAGTTGTAAAGCAGAGACCCCTCGGGCAGCCGCCCAAGATGAGCCCACCTTCCTTGTGGAATGGGCATTTACATATTTTGGCTGTGGCAGGCCTGCCACAGAATGTGCAAGCTGAATTGTACTACACATCCAACTAGCAATCGTCTGCTTAGAAGCAAGAGCACCCAGTTTGTTGGGTGCATACAGGATAACAGCAAGTCAGTTTTCCTGACTCCAGCCGTCCTGGAAACCTATATTTTCAGGGCCCTGACAACATCTAGCAACTTGGAGTCCTCCAAGTCCCTAGTAGCCGCAGGTACCACAATAAGCTGGTTCAGTTGAAACGCTGACACCACCTTAGGGAGAAACTGGGGACGAGTGCGCAGCTCTGCCCTGTCCGAATGGACAATCAGATATGGGCTTTTGTGAGACAAAGCCGCCAATTCTAAAACTCGCCTGGCCGAGGCCAGGGCCAACAGCATGGTCACTTTCCATGTGAGATATTTCAAATCCACAGATTTGAGCGGTTTAAACCAATGTGATTTGAGGAATCCCAGAACTACGTTGAGATCCCACAGTGCCACTGGAGGCACAAAAGGGGGTTGTATATGCAGTACTCCCTTGACAAATTTCTGGACTTCAGGAACTGAAGCCAATTCTTTCTGGAAGAAAATCGACAGAGCCGAAATTTGAACCTTAATGGACCCCAATTTGAGGCCCATAGACACTCCTGTTTGTAGGAAATGCAGGCATCGACCGAGTTGAAATTCCTCCGTGGGGGCCTTCCTGGCCTCACACCATGCAACATATTTTCGCCAAATGCGGTGATAATGTTGTGCGGTCACCTCCTTCCTGGCTCTGACCAGGGTAGGGATGACCTCTTCCGGAATGCCTTTTTCCCTTAGGATCCGGCGTTCAACCGCCATGCCGTCAAACGCAGCCGCGGTAAGTCTTGGAACAGACATGATCCTTGCTGAAGCAAGTCCCTTCTTAGTATCTCTTGAAGTTCCGGGTACCAAGTCCTTCTTGGCCAATCCGGAGCCACGAGTATAGTTCTTACTCCTCTCCGTCTTATAATTCTCAGTACCTTGGGTATGAGAGGCCGAGGAGGGAACACATACACCGACTGGTACACCCACGGTGTTACCAGAGCGTCCCAGCTATTGCCTGAGGGTCTCTTGACCTGGCGCAATACCTGTCCAGTTTTTTGTTCAGACGGGACGCCATCATGTCCACCTTTGGTCTTTCCCAACGGTTCACAATCATGTGGAAGACTTCCAGATGAAGTCCCCACTCTCCCGGGTGGAGGTCGTGCCTGCTGAGGAAGTCTGCTTCCCAGTTGTCCACTCCCGGAATGAACACCGCTGACAGTGTTATCACATGATTTTTCGCCCCGTGAAGAATCCTTGCTGCCATTTCCCTCCTGCTTCTTGTGCCGCCCTGTCTGTTTACGTGGGCGACTGCCGTGATGTTGTCCGACTGGATCAGCACCGGCTGACTTTGAAGCAGAGGTCTTCCTAGGCTCAGAGCATTGTAAATTGCCCTTAGCTCCAGTATATTTATGTGGAGAGAAGCCTCCAGACTTGACCACACTCCTTGGAAATTTCTTCCCTGTGTGACTGCTCCCCAGCCTCTCAGGCTGGCATCCGTGGTCACCAGGACCCAGTCCTGAATGCCGAATCTGCTGCCCTCTAGTAGATGAGCACTCTGCAGCCACCACAGAAGAGACACCCTTGTCCTTGGAGACAGGATTATCCGCTGATGCATCTGAAGATGCGATCCGGACCAATAGTCCAGCAGATCCCACTGAAAAATTCTTGCGTGAAATCTGCCGAATGGAATCGCTTCGTAAGAAGCCACCATTTTTCCCAGGACTCTTGTGCATTGATGCACGGACACTTGGCCTGGTTTTAGGAGGTTTCTGACTAGCTCGGATAACTCCCTGGCTTTCTCCTCCGGGAGAAACACCTTTTTCTGGACTGTGTCCAGAATCATCCCTAGGAACAGCAGACGTGTTGTCGGAATCAGCTGCGATTTTGGAATATTTAGAATCCACCCGTGCTGTCGTAGAACTACTTGAGATAGTGCTACTCCGACCTCCAACTGTTCTCTGGACCTTGCCCTTATCAGGAGATCGTCCAAGTAAGGGATAATTAAGACGCCTTTTCTTTGAAGAAGAATCATCATTTCGGCCATTACCTTGGTAAAGACCCGGGGTGCCGTGGACAATCCAAACGGCAGCATCTGAAACTGATAGTGACAGTTCTGTACCACGAACCTGAGGTACCCTTGGTGAGAAGGGCAAATTGGGACATGGAGGTAATCATCCTTGATGTCCAGGGACACCATATAGTCCCCTTCTTCCTGGTTCGCTATCACTGCTCTGAGTGACTCCATCTTGATTTGAACCTTTGTATGTAAGTGTTCAAAGATTTCAGATTTAGAATAGGTCTCACCGAGCCGTTTGGCTTCAGTACCACAAATAGTGTGGAATAATACCCCTTTCCTTGTTGTAGGAGGGGTACTTTGATTATCACCTGCTGGGAATACAGCTTGTGAATTGTTTCCAATACTGCCTCCCTGTCGGAGGGAGACGTTGGTAAAGCAGACTTCAGGAACCTGCGAGGGGGAGACGTCTCGAATTTCCAATCTGTACCCCTGGGATACTACTTGTAGGATCCAGGGGTCCACTTGCGAGTGAGCCCACTGCGTGCTGAAACTCTTGAGACGACCCCCCTTGTACGGCCCCAGCGTCATGCTGAGGACTTGGCAGAAGCGGTGGAGGGCTTCTGTTCCTGGGAAGGGGCTGCCTGCTGCAGTCTTCTTCCCTTTCCTCTACCCCTGGGCAGATATGACTGGCCTTTTGCCCGCTTGCCCTTATGGGGACGAAAGGACTGAGGCTGAAAAGACGGTGTCTTTTTCTGCTGAGATGTGACTTGGGGTAAAAAAGGTGGATTTTCCAGCTGTTGCCGTGGCCACCAGGTCCGATGGACCGACCCCAAATAACTCCTCCCCTTTATACGGCAATACTTCCATGTGCCGTTTGGAATCTGCATCACCTGACCACTGTCGTGTCCATAAACATCTTCTGGCAGACATGGACATCGCACTTACTCTTGATGCCAGAGTGCAAATATCCCTCTGTGCATCTCGCATATATAGAAATGCATCCTTTAAATGCTCTATAGTCAATAAAATACTGTCCCTGTCAAGGGTATCAATATTTTCAGTCAGGGAATCCGACCAAGCCACCCCAGCGCTGCACATCCAGGCTGAGGCGATCGCTGGTCGCAGTATAACACCAGTATGTGTGTATATACTTTTTAGGATATTTTCCAGCCTCCTATCAGCTGGCTCCTTGAGGGCAGCCGTATCTGGAGACGGTAACGCCACTTGTTTTTATAAACGTATGAGCGCCTTATCCACCCTAGGGGGTGTTTCCCCAACGCGCCCTAACTTCTGGCGGGAAAGGGTATAACACCAATAATTTTCTATCGGGGGAAACCCACGCATCATCACACACTTCATTTAATTTATCTGATTCAGGAAAAACTACAGGTAGTTTTTTCACACCCCACATAATACCCTTTTTTGTGGTACTTGTAGTATCAGAAATATGTAACACCTCCTTCATTGCCCTTAACATGTAACGTGTGGCCCTTAATGGAAAATACGTTTGTTTCTTCACCGTCGACACTGGAGTCAGTGTCCGTGTCTGTGTCGACCGACTGAGGTAATGAGCGTTTTACAGCCCCTGACGGTGTTTGAGACGCCTGGACAGGTACTAATTGGTTTGCCGGCCGTCTCATGTCGTCAACCGACCTTGCAGCGTGTTGACATTATCACGTAATTCCCTAAATAAGCCATCCATTCCGGTGTCGACTCCCTAGAGAGTGACATCACCATTACAGGCAATTGCTCCGCCTCCTCACCAACATCGTCCTCATACATGTCGACACACACGTACCGACACACAGCACACACACAAGGAATGCTCTGATAGAGGACAGGACCCCACTAGCCCTTTGGGGAGACAGAGGGAGAGTTTGCCAGCACACACCAAAACGCTATAATTATACAGGGACAACCTTATATAAGTGTTTTCCCTTATAGCATCTTAATATATAATAATATCGCCACATAAAATGCCCCCCCTCTCTGTCTTAACCCATTTTCTGGTAGTGCAGTGCAGGGGAGAGCCTGGGAGCCTTCCTAGCAGCGGAGCTGTGTAGGAAAATGGCGCTGTGTGCTGAGGAGAATAGGCCCCGCCCCCTTTTCGGCGGGCTTCTTCTCCCGTTTTTCTGACAACCTGGCAGGGGTTAAATACATCCATATAGCCCCAGAGGCTATATGTGATGTATTTTTAGCCAGCATAGGTACTTTCATTGCTGCCCAGGGCGCCCCCCCCAGCGCCCTGCACCCTCAGTGACCGTTGGTGTGAAGTGTGCCGAGAGCAATGGCGCACAGCTGCAGTGCTGTGCGCTACCTCATGAAGACTGAGAAGTCTTCAGCCGCCGGTTTCTGGACCTCTTCTCTCTTCGGCATCTGCAAGGGGGTCGGCGGCGCGGCTCCGGTGACCCATCCAGGCTGTACCTGTGATCGTCCCTCTGGAGCTAGTGTCCAGTAGCCTAAGAAGCCAATCCATCCTGCACGCAGGTGAGTTCACTTCTTCTCCCCTAAGTCCCTCGTTGCAGTGAGCCTGTTGCCAGCAGGACTCACTGAAAATAAAAAACCTAACAAAACTTTTACTCTAAGCAGCTCTTTAGGAGAGCCACCTAGATTGCACCCTTCTCGGCCGGGCACAAAAACCTAACTGAGGCTTGGAGGAGGGTCATAGGGGGAGGAGCCAGTGCACACCACCTGATCCTAAAGCTTTTACTTTTGTGCCCTGTCTCCTGCAGAGCCGCTATTCCCCATGGTCCTTACGGAGTCCCCAGCATCCACTTAGGACGTCAGAGAAAGAAAACTAACACACTCTAAGCATCACCACCAAACAAGTAATTTCAACTTTAAACTTGTCAGTTATTTTGTACTTTGACATGGCTACTAGTAACAGATGCACAGGCCAAATTCTTAAAGCTATGTGTGCTAATGCTAGGAGTTTAGGAGAGAAAATTGCAGAGCTAATCGCAATAATGACAAGGGAGAACCTGGATATTGTGGCAATTAGAGTCATGGTGCAATGAAAATGACTGGGACATGGCTATAGCAGGGTACAATTTATTTAGGAAGGATAGAATGGTAAACAATCGGAGGAGGGGTAGCAATGTATCTGGAAAAAAAAAAAAAGAAGCATAAGTGCTACTTTAATAAAAAATATTGTAGACAAAACTGAGGCCCTTTGGGTCACCATAGAAACCGGGGAGAAGGATATTCATATTGGGGTCATATATAAACCACCAGGCCAGGGGCAGGATTTGGACAGGAACCTATTGTTGGACATCATTAAAATGGTTTTAAAAGGGAGAAGTCATAATCACGGGAGACTTTAAAATTTACCTGATGTAAATTGGGAGGGGTCTTTTGCAAGTTCAACTACAAGTGGCACATTTCTTAATTCCTTACAGGGAGCATCTCTCAAGCAATTGGTGAGGGAGCCCACTCGCAAAGGCTCAATACTAGATGTAATTCTCACAAATGGTGACAGGATATCAGACATATGTGGGTGAGCACCTGGGATCCAGTGATCAAGCAGTATGGTTTAATATAAAGACAGGATCCAACTCCTGTCACACAAAAACAAAAGGTGTTGGATTTTAGGAATGCTGACTTTGCAAAAATGGGGAGATGTTTAAGTGATTCATTTGCAGACTGAAGGGACTAAGGCAGGTATTCCCAACCATGGTCCTCAAGGCACACCAACAGTGCAGGTTTTAGTGATATCCAGTATGCAGCACAGCTGGTTAAATCAAAATAACTAACTGAGCTACTAATTAAGTCACCTGTGCTCAAGCCTGGACATCACTAAAACCTGCACTGTTGGTGTGCCTTGAGGACCGTGGTTGGGAATGCCTGGACTAAGGAGTGCAGAAGAGGGGAAAGCCTGAAAAGGGCAGTACTAAGGGCAACAGACCTTTGTATCAAAAGGGTTCGAAAAAGCACCAAGAAAAGGAAGCCAGTGGTGTTCACAAAAGTAGTATCAACTAGTGTGGAAGCACAAAAGAGGACTTTTAGGAAATACAAACAGACTCAAAATAATAACAAAGGTGTATCTTGACAGATGGCAGGATGCTAAGAAAAGTGATCAGACATGCAAAGGCAGAAGCTGAGGGGAAAATGGCCCAGTCAGTAGATAAAGGGGGCAAAACATTTTTTTTAAAGTATATAAATATAAAGAAAAAATAAGTAAGGCATTTGACACGGTCCCACATTACAGACTGCTAAATAAACTTGAAAGCATGGGGGTGGATTATAAAACAGTTAAATGGATAAGAACCTGGTTGCAGGATAGGAAACAGACAGTTGTAGTAAATTGAGTGCATTCTTTGGAAGGAAATATTACCAGTGGAGTACCCCAGGGATCTGTACTTGGACCAGTTCTCTTTAATATCTTTGTTGGTGACATTGCAAATGGTATTAAAAGGAAAGTATGCCATTTTGCAGATGATACAAAGATTTGCAACAGTGTAGACACACCGGGAGTGGTAAAACAAATGATTGATGAACTAGCAAGGCCTGAGAAATGGTCAAGAACATGGCAACTACAGTTTAATGTTAAAAAATGCAAAATCATGCACTTGGATCCAAAAACCTAAAGGCTAAATATAGTATCAAGGGTACTATAATGGAAACTACTGAAGAGGAAATGGATTTTAGGAGTCACTTTTTCAAGTGACTTAAAGGCAGGAAAGCAATGAGAAAAGCAAGTCAGATGCTTGGTTGCATAGGCAGAGGAATCAGTAGCAGGAAATAAGTAGTAATAATGCCACTGTATAGGTCATTGGTGCGGCCTCATCTTAAATACTGTGTCCAGTTCTGGAGACCATAGTTCCAGAAGGATATAAATATATTAGAGACTGTACAAAGAAGGGCAACTAAAATGGTGCATGGCCTACATCACAAAACTTACCCGGAAAGGCTAAAAGATCTTAACATGTATAGTTTGGAGGAGAGAAGGGAAAGGGGGGTGGGGGGAGACATGATAAAAACCTTTCAAATATACCAAGTGTTTTAACAAAGTTAAGGAGGGAAACATTCTTCAAAGGAAGAGGAGTATTAGAACTCGAGGACATACCGAAACTGGAGGGAGGCAGGTTCAGGGGAAATTTAAGGAAATTTTACTTCACAGAAAGGGTAGTGAACAAGTGGAATAGCCTCCCATCAGAGATGGTAGAGGCTAAGACTGTAGAGCAATTTAAACATGCATGGGAGAGACATGAATATTCTTACAAAGAATTAAGGTTCAAAAAGGATTGAGATGGCCTAAAGGATAAAAAAGGGGCAGACTAGATGGGCCAAGTGGTTCTCATCTGCCATCAAATTCTATGTTTCTATGTGAATTAGACCCTTTGATCCTAAAACAGTCAAATGAATAGGAGACATACGTGCTCAATGTAGTAATTACAACTAAAATGTCTTGTAGCACCCAATACATTATACCAACAATTCTTTAATTGTGCCTATATAATGATTTGTGTCATTTGTCAGCCGTTTGACCTTAATATTTATTTTAATGAAGCTTAAATCAGAGGGAGAGTGTGTCCAGGAGGTGAATTAGTAAGCAGTAAGTTTGAGTCTTGCAGAAGTCAGATGTGTTTATGGTATAGAATAAATCACACAGAGCCAGAAGAGTGCATTAAGGACTTGTTTATATATTTGATTATACAAATGCGATGTGTGGGGTGAAGCATGTTGGGAATCAATGTATTGAAAGAAAAGCCACATATACAGTATGACTACAAAACATGGATATTACATATAATGCTGTAACACTGATTGTTACGAGCCGGTTATACTGAGTATCTGTAAGAAACAAACACATTATCGCAACCTAGAGACAGGCTTTACCCTCAGAAATTACACGGTCTATGATGTGTGCAACTACAGGGCTACAGTGACCTCACACTGGGCAGAGTACTGGAGAAGGGGGGGGGGGGGGCATGTGATCAAATCTGGGAAGGATGCCTTTGCTATATAGTAAATATACAATAGGAAACATGTATGTGTAATGTTATACATACAGTACAATCAGGTAAATGCAGCCCCTTTTCCAAGGCTTTCTAAACTGTATGTAGCACTGTATGAAAAAATTTAGGGGATAATTCATTTCATCACAGTTTGGCTGCGCACACCACAGTATTTTCTGGCAGCCAATCATTGCTAATTTTCTAATGCACCTCTATGGGGTATAAGGTATAATGAATGATGTTACAGCCATGCAGTGCCTTCACATGAATGTTGCACTTTTCGTTGTTGATTGGGCTTACTGGTGGAGTCAATATGAATTATATAAGATAATACACAATTCTATTTTTAATGCAACTTGATTATAATATACAAGAACTCAAACTATTAGTTTAAACAGATTGTGACTGTCTCTAATGGGTGATACTAATGGTAATGCACATAATGTATTTTATTTAGATCCATAGAAGCACCAGATGGTCTCAGGAATACCGGAGTCAAAACAGCAGCCTATAGACAGACAGTCCTTGGAGCTGATGTTGGGATATCCGCAGTCTTTCCTCAGCTTGGGGCTCACAGAGCATCCTGCACACAACAGAAAACACAGCAATGTCATCAGAGGGTACAGCACTACACACATAGATGGTCAGAACCCCACCTACCCAATAACACTGACCCCCCCCCCCCCCCCCCCCCCCGTGCTGTACCACTTCTAGCCAAAGGGCAGACAGTGACAGTTTTCTACCTTGTGTCTCAGATGCCGAACAAGTGTTCTTGCCTGTGCACATAGGTAATGTATTAAAAACTGAGATAATATTTGCATTCCCACCATGAACAATTACAAGAACAGCTTTATGAAATATCTGTAATGTTTTTAAATGTTATTGCCATCAAGTCAGTTTGAACAAAACTTCTCTAAACACTTACTGGCTGATTCTGAGTCATACAATTCAGGCTGCATTGAGTCTGATACAGATGGAGTTCTGCATCTACTGTATTTTCAGAGTCACCAACATCAATGTGACCGCACCGGCCAATATACATCCACGTGTGACAGTAGCGCCTGCACTATTACCAGCCCTATTCTTGGTGCAAGTTACAGGTGTGAAGTCACCGGGATCTCAGTATACACTTAGCCCTGGAAGGATGGCAACCCCATCCACAGCGCACTTATCCCCATGTGTGAGGGCCCCTGTACCCTCCCAGTGTCACTCATTTAAGAGATGCGGCTCAGTCATGTATGACTGGGAAGCAGAGGTGCATTTGCTCATAAGACAAATGTGTGCCGTACAAAATATTGCAGCTGTGGCCGCTTGTACTATATACTGAGTTTTTGGGTTAAAAACACCATTTAACATCAGGAACACTTGAATTAAAGCAGAAGCCTCTGGAATAGCATTCCTTGGCGCTTATCCTGGGAAATCCACAATCTTCACGCTCTTTGCTTCAACCAGATAAAAAGCAGTGTAGTGTGGATATCAAAGCACACAACATCAGGACAATAGGAAATATCACAATGCATGACAAGAAAGATGGGAGCTCTACTACAAGTACTCTAACCCTTGACAGTGCCAAATACATTGAAAACATTGCAAACATGTCCTAGATACATAGAAATCATTGTGTTTCCCAAGATTGCCCCCTGGAAATTATCATCAGCTGGCTACGATGCATGAGTGGGCGGTGCTTGCTCTCTGTATGCCCACCAATTTGTGTGACACCATAAAAGAGCATAACTGACAGGTAAGCTGGGCATAGACTATACAATTATCTGGCAGACAATCTGTCTGGTTAGAATGAAAATCTGGTCATGTATCAACTATTTTTCCTAAACACTGGAGAATTCTCAGACAAGTTGGTTAAACCAAATATTTAACCAGATTGTTTTAACAACTATTTTTCTTCATTTTCCAGTGTTTGGGAGTATATGGTTCATTGTGACTTGCCCTCATACATTATCAGATATTCATTCCAACCAGCCAGATTGTACAGATGGTCTGCCAGATAATTGTATAGTGTATACTTAGCTTTACTGATGGTTCTATGTACCTGGAAGGCTTTATTACTAGTGCACCTCATGACTGAAGGCTCACATCACTTATTTATTGCATGTTCCTACTTAGAGTAGTGAGTGTCATGTAGTATTATAAGACACAATAATGTCCATCACATACTGTACTGTGTAATGCTTGTGGTTCCCAGTAAACATACAAAGCATTCTTAAATTAGAGACGTGAGGGTTCAGATTTACTCAGTTCTTAATGGGAGTTCAGATTTATCATGCTTTTTCTTAATGGCTATCCAAAGACTCACTTAAGAAAAAGACCCCTCACAGTGACAGGTGAACAGTCATTCCTGAAATAAGGGCTAACACTAACAGATGCCTAATTGCACCACCACCTATGGACAATACAAAATTCAACACAGCAAAATTTTACTTCCTGGCCTTGTCTATGCCAGTAAAATCACATCAACCCCTCCAGACAAACCTAGGTACAATGTCTGACCACACCAGATGAATCAGATGAGGAACTAACCAAAGATTCATAAGAAACTTCATGCTCACCAGATCCTGAAGGGCCGGTAGTTCCGGACGCATCAGTCAACTGTGCAGTTGCCAGAACGGAATTCACCCGTGCCACCGGAACTGTCTCCATGTCTTCTTGTCTTGAACCTTCAATGTAATGTATTAATATGCCCAGCAGGTGGCGCGAAAATCACATCTAACATAGAACCAGCAGCCTGCTGTGCACCATTTGCAGGCAAGATGCAGCGGGATGGACCATGATGGAGGGAGGGTGAAAATGCAGTAAAAGAAAGAATGGAAAAAGCAGTATGAAAAATAAGAAGAGGGGGGAATAAATGGAAGTCGATGGAAAAAAAATAGATAGAATGAATGAGGTATAGAGCAGGAAAGAAAAAAAAAGAAGGACAGCTAGAAGAAAGTATGAGCAAGAGCTATGCAGGGTAAATCAGGAGAGATACTGTAGTACTCAGCCTTCCAAAACAAAGGAGAGGAATATTAATATTCAAATTCAAATTCCCCATATAAACCCTAGCAAACAAAACCGCCCCTATACTCCCTGAAAGGCTAAACCTAGCTTGCCACAAAAATAAACAAAACTTGATATTCCTAGCAAGCAACTAACCTAAACTTATCACAAAAATATAACACTCTTTTAGTAGTTTTGTGCCTATGCAGCCCTCCCATAATCTACTTGTATGTAATTAGAATTGCCTGTTCTGAAGACGTTCAGTGAAGTATAGTTCATGGAGCGTACATGGCCTAGTGCTCACTTATCACAGGGCAATTTAGCTCCTTAGTTCAACTGATCATTTGGGTTCATCTATGTTAAAAATCAAAGTATATTTTTTATTTTTAGGAACAGTTAACAGGAAATTTCCAGTTAAACAATGGCATTTTCTTATGTACTGCCTGGCCATGGCTAAGATTAAGGAATACACAAGCAAAACTTAGAACTACTGTATGGGCCTAATTCATGTTTGTGCACCATCAAATCTGTAATAAATATCATTACATGCTCCCAATCTACCACTGCACTCTATACTCTACCTGTGCTTTTGGGGTAAAAACACCATTTCACCCCAGGAATACTTGAATTAAAGCAGCAGCCTCTGGAATAGCATTCCGTAGAGCTTATCCCGGGATAACCACAATCTTCACGCTCTTTGATGTCCACACTACATTGCTGTTTATCTGGATGGAGCACAGCACACAACATCAGGACAAAAAAATATTACAATGCATGACAAAGTTAGGACTCTGCAAGTACTCTAAGCCTTGACAGTGCAAAATACATAATTGCCAACATGTCCCAGATACATAAAACATTGTTACACGAGATGGCCTCCTGGAAATTCATATCAGTTGGCATGTATGAGTGGGCGGTGCTCTCTTTACTACCGCCCTTTGGTTTGACCTCATAAGAGAGCATAACCGTTAAACTGGGCATACACTACAATTATCTGGCAGACCATTTTTCTGGTTGGAATGAAAATCTGGTCATGTATCAACTATTTTTTCTAAACACTGGAAAATGCTGAAAAATGGTCGGACGAGTTGGTTAACACACATTCAATTTGTTTGAACAACTATTTTTGTCCATTTCCCTGTGTTTGGGATTAAATGGTTGATTGATTTGCTCTCATACATTACCAGATTACCATTCCAACTAGCCATATTGGACAGATGGTTTGCCAGATAATTGTATAGTGTATACCTAGCTTTACTGATTGATCTATGTACCTGGAAGGCTTTATTGCTAGTGCACCTTATGACTGAAGGCTCCCACTTATTTATTGTATATTGCTACTTAGAGGTGTGAGTGTCATGTAGTATTATGAGACAATAATGTATATCACATACTGTACTGTGTAATGCTAGTCATTCCCTTTAAACAGATATAAAGCATTCTTAAAAAATTAGAGATGTGAGGGTTCAAATTTACTTGGTTCTTAAGAAAAATCAGGAAATCTGAACTCCCATTGACTATCCTAAACACATGACATCTGAGAGCCAATAAGATGTTATTTTTAGAGCCAGGCAAATTTTAGGTAAATCCAAACACACACATCTCTACTAAAAATAGTGATCAAATCTGCTCCCAAATTTGTATTAACCTGATGCATAATCATCTATATGTAAAAGTATGTGTGATTTTAGTAAAAAGTCTATTTATTGTGATTGTACCTTAACACTTTAAGCTAGTTTATCAACTAATGACACAGACACAACTGCATTGGATTTAAAGGTCATTAATATTATTTGGAAGGACCCTATTCATAAAGCGATGGCAAGGAAGGGGCTACCTTAATCCGCTCCAGTCAATTGGATCTTCTAAAATGGCAGCAACTAAAAACACTCCATCTATAAATAAGCATAACCTGTGTCAAGAGGGTCTCACCACCATTTACTATGGCACAGTGCGAACACCCGCTGTGAATGCCCATAGTCCCACGGCAAGAACAGGACACCTGCCATCCTTCAAATTGGTAAGTGCCCCACCATGATCACATATACCACTGGCCAGTAGCACCTTCCTGCCACCACCAGATTCTAAGAACCGCCACATCTGGTTCTAAGAAACGCAGCTTGCCACCTGAATGAAAAGGATCCAATCGCATAAAACTAATTCTAACAGGAAAAGACTCCCTTAAGAAAAACACCGACCCCTAATGGTGAACGGTAAACAGTAATTCCTGAAATGAGGACTGTAGCACTAACAGATGCCTAACCACTACACCACCTATGGACAATACAAATTTCAACACAGAAAAAAAAAAAAAGGTCTCCTGGTCTTTTCTATGGCAGCAAAATCATGTGAACCCCTCCAGACAAACCTACGTATAATGTCTGACAACACCAGATGAACCTCTGGCCAATGAAGATGTACTCTTCCCAATTCTGCCTTGATCAGCAGTATTAGATCAATGACCTTTACTTTGCCAACATTACCACCAAGGTGTACAATCAACATATCAGGACGCCCCCAATGCTGCTCTTGCTAAAAAAAAAAAAAAGTGAATCTAATAAAGCCTTGACCACTTAAGACCTCTAACCCCTAACCATCTAACTCCCCGACCACCAGACAACTCAGAAGCTCTTCTAGCAAGAAAGGGATGCTTAGCCCAGAACACATAAGAATTGCCCACCCCCCAAATCTGTTCAGGAGAATCAGTTAGCGCTGTAAAAGAAAGCATTACCTAGCCGTCACACACCACACCCACAATTTTGTGAACCAAAGTTCATAGAAAACAGAACTGTTAGTAACAGCCCAAGTGAAGGAGAAAATGTAAACAACCTCCATGTACCCAACCACTTAACTGGCATGGTCAGATTTCATGCAACTGCGTCGCCCCACCCTGTCTGACCATTTATGATGAGGAGATCTGTTCTGCAGATGTGCATAATATAATGTTTAATATGTTAACGCTTTTGAAGGGAAAAATCGTCAGTTAAGTGGTTAAGGTCCAGCTAATTGTAATTAGGCCCCCTCGGAGGAAAAATTAAAAATCCCTTCACACCCACAATTCTGGAATGCAATTCTGGCAAGTAAACAACGTTTTTGGGTTACAACATTAAACTTTATCTAACCTGATATAGGACCTACAAGCTACAGCCTTCCAACCACCCATTTCTTGGATGACTGAAGTTGGAAGACCACTAGCCGCTGCGCAAGTAGCCACCCCAATGTGTAAAGAGTGTGTCCCATACTCCTCCATCTGGAACCCTAATTTACATAATCAAATTTAAGACACTGCAGTGAACTGAAACCTATTAAGAGGCAAGGAATCCCGTGTAGCAGGAATTGGGCACCACCTGAAGGCCTTAAGGGCAAATTGATGCTTGCCAGCCTAACCAGACACAATTTGGCCGCTGCCTGAGCCATTAAGGAGACCCAACGTCTGCAGCCAAACTAATCAGTCTTGGACCAGGGTATCTTGTGTTTAAATGGGAGCTAATAATGTGCAAGGTCTTTGAACAGCAGAACTGTATCCTCCAACCATTTGATTACCACTAATCCACCAACTCTAAAAGCACCAAAAAAAATACAAAAAAAGCTAATCAGAACAGGGACGCCTTAAATTTAGTATCAGTCACTGCAGAGAGAATTGCTAACAAATTGCACAACAACTGCATGTCAATGGGCCTACGCGAATCAGCTGGTGCAGGCTTTTCCTTAGCCCAGCACCTAAGGGCTTTGGACAAAACAAACAACTTGGTGGGGTCAGTCTCACTCAGCAGCCGGGTGTGGAATGAAATATCCAAAGCCGTACTCATTGCCACAATGTATCTACACTTCTTGTAATGGCCCCAAATGAAGGCCATCATACTATCCTCCTCCCACTTACCCGCGCCTTCAAACTTAGCTTGAAACATTTCCCATGTCTGCCATGCTGCCGAATATGTCCAAAGGGTTGCAGGTGCCAAAGATTTCCATGCCAAATCTGCTATGCCTGATGGATAATCTGCCCGATATACTGCAGACAAGTCAATCCCAGGGTCTCCACCTCTGAAGCCACCTCGTGAAAACAGTCATAGTTGAAATGTGACAGTGCATCAGCAATACTATTGTCAACCCCGGGCACGTGCCTAGCAGTGAATATTAAAGCGCAAGCATTTTGAAAACCAGGAACCTCAGCATCTGCAAAGCCCGTGGGGAAGAGGAGCATTGGTGGTTAACCGCCTGACCTACTCCCAAATTGTCGCACCAAAAAGTGCTTGAGTGGTCAACAATTTAGCAGCCCACAACTCCATTGCTACAATTATTGGAAACAACTCCAACAAAAGGAGAAGACATGCTGCTGTAGGAGAGGAGACTACTGCTGATGCCGCAGATGAACAGGAAGTGACAGATGCATCTACACACATGGAGGGTGCTGGGAGCCTGCTGCAGGGGCACATCTGCTTGGTGGAAGGACCAAGAAGGTATTGCAGGATATAGGGGCCGCACAAAGGTACTGGGTAAATGTGCAGGATGGAAAACTGGGAGTTGGGTTCATGTGCTAGATGAAGGCAGCAGTGACCAGTGAGCAGGTGCTGTGGTAGGAGGTCCAGACACATACAGGACTCCAGCAGGTAGTCCAGACTCCACCTGGACATGCGAGTATTATTACTGTGGTGACTGTTTTGCATTGATATATTGTATTAGTACACATTGTATTACAAATTACTGAACTATTGAATACTTTGTTTCTCTTCACAGCTAGGTTCTTAAAGGATAACTACCTGTCCCAAATAGTCAAGGAACCAACTAGATTAGGGACTATACTAGACATGGTACGAACTAACAATAACAGCAAACACCACATTAGGCAAGACCTTGGGTAATAGTGATCATATGATCACATTTGACATTAGCATTCAAAAGCAGCACTCTAAGGGTACAACTAAGACTCAACTTTAAAAATATATATACTTTTTTTTTTTTTTACATGCTGAAACGCACTACAGGACATAGATTGGGGAACTTTGTTTCAGGGAAAAAACATGGCCGAATTATAGGATGTTTTTAAACATGCTGCTTGTCAAATATACCCATAAGTGCATCCCCTTGAGCAGTAAAAACAACAGTACTAAATTGAAACCAATGTGATTAAACAAAAAGTTAAAGAAATGAATAAAAATATAAGCAAAGCTTTAAAAATCAGATGGGAAGACAGTCATTCCAGTACTACAAGTAATGTAACAAAATGCAAAAAAGGAAATCAGAGCAGCTAAAATAGAAAATGAAAAGCAAATCGCTAAGGGAGTGTAAAACTAACCCTAAAAAGTTCTATAAGTACATAAATGGTAAGAGGCTAAAAAGGGAGTATAGGACCATTAAAAAGTGAACAGGGATTCCTGATCAATAAAGAAAAAGCTGAAATATTGAACAAGTTTTTCTTGTCAGAGAGGACCAGATTTTAGGATTAGTGAGTAACAATAGTATTGATAAAGGCCCATTACTTAATACCTATTTGAATAAATAGTCTGAATGACTAAAAAAATAAAACAAATAAGACTAATAAATCCCCTCGTCCAGATGGCCTACATCCTAGGATTCTGATGGAGCAAAATGCTGCAATAGCAAGACCTCTGTATCTGATTTTCACAGAGTCACTTAGATCAGGCATGGTACCAAAGGACTGGCCTATAGCGGATGTAGTCCCAATATTTAAAAAGGGTATTAAACTTCATCCTGGTAACTATAGACCAGTTAGTCTGACATCAATAGTGGGGAAACTATTGGAGGAGAGTATACTAAGGGACTGTATACAGGACTACTTGGAAAACACCCATGCTATTAATAAGAACCAGCTTGGTTTTGTGAGATATAGGTCATGCCAAACTAATTTGATTAGCTTCTATGAGATAGTAAGCGACAATCTCGACCAGGGTAAAGCAGTTGTGGTTTATCTAGATTTCGCGACAGCTTTTGACACAGTACCTCACAAGAGGGCGATTTTAAATTAAGGGAGCTCGGTATAGGAGACACTATTTGTACATGGATGAGTAATTGGCTTGATAAAGGAACTGTGGTGATTAATGGAATGTTTTTCACCTGGGCTAAAGTAATTAGTGGAATACTGCAGGGTTCTGTGCGTGGGCCACTATTGTTTAATACATTAATGATTTAGGAGTAGGACTGGAAAGCACAATGTCAATTTTTGCAGATACTAAAATATGTAGGGAAATCAAGTCAGATGTGGATGAGGAGTATTTTCAGTGTGATTTATTTAAACTGGAAGTTTGGCAATGAAATAGTGTATGAGGTTTAATGTGAAAAATTGTAAAGTTATGCACTTTGGGACTAAGAATAAACATGCAACCTACCAATTAAATGGGAAAATAGGGGGATACTACAAAAGGAAAGGATTTGGGGGTGCTCATTTATAATAGATGTAGCAGCAACACAATGTCAAAGTACAGCATCAAAGGCAAATAAGGTGTTAGCATGCATTAAAAGAGGAATTGACACAAGGAATGAGTAATCCTGCCACTGTACAAATCATTGTTACAGCCGCATCTTGAGTACTGTGTTCTCCGGTCATCCTTAATCTCCAGTCACAAGTTACAAGCGAATGGTTTGATGTGGCCTGGCCACTCCCACCATGATCCTTTCTAGTTTGCAGCAAAATCCCCTCCCCATTGGGATGACCCAACATGCAAAGTTCAAGGAGCCCAAGGGGGATTTGCCCTGATGCAGCCCGACTGCCTTTACTCAAACATTAATCCATTTGACCTAAAAGCTTCTGAACATCGTCTGCGGGAATGTGGCCGCAACCCGCTGCTGTATCCAGCTTAATCCCTAGATAAGAAAGGCAATACGTAGGGCCCTCCATCTTATCTTGGGCAACCAGAACACCTAAAACCTGAAACAGTGCACCCATGAGGACAGTAAATCCTGGCACGTTACCATCTCTTGGATCTATAAGAAAAATTGTCCAAATACTGGGCGATGCCCGCATGGATACACCAATGTAAGAAAGTGCTGAACTTCTCATAATGGGCACAAGAGATAGAACAGCCAATGGGCAAACATTTGTCAATGTAGAAACCCCCATCTAACTGAAAACCCATCATCTTAAAAGAATCAGGGTGAAGAGGGAGGAGGTGGAAAGCGGACTCCTCTAACTTTACCAAAAGAGCCCCCAAACCAAAACCCCATATCAACTCCAGGGGCTTGTCAAACTGGTAACAGACCCTACAAAATTCCTTGGGATTGCATTAATGGAGCCCCTGTGTGGGTAAGAAGATGCTGGAGTAAATGGAATTTGCCTGGGACTTTTAGGCACCACCCCCAAAAGAGATATCTACAAGCCAGGCAACGGTTTACATGTAAAAGGGCCACTCATGCAACCCAATTTTACTACTGCCTCCACCTTCTCCCTAACGACATGGGGTAATTTCCTTGCTGACCTTAAATTCCAGCATGAAACAACTTGAACTGTGTCAAGAAAGAGAAAATGGAAGCCGAAACTGGAACCACCTAACAAAAATTTGGCATCCACCTGCTTGGGATAACGGTGCAACCATTTAGCCAATTCTGACACAACTATGGTGGAAGGCACTTTACTTCGCACCTCTGCTATGTTCTCTCTGCTGTCCCCCGGTTGCAGATTTGCAGTCCTTGGCTGGGTGACCGGCTCCGCAGATGCTACAGGAGTGTCAAAAATAACAGTTCGCACCCCTGAGGCATTTTTACCTACCTGCCCTGCCTTCAACATCTTTCTCATCTCATCCATAATGGCAAACCCATCCAATTTTCCTTATCTAAATTTTTTCCTTCATACTCTTCCTCAAACCCCTGGTTACCACAATGAACCTTCTCCGGAATCAATGGTGGCTGAGGGAACTGCCGCCTTTTTCATCTCCTTGACCCCGCCAACCTTCTTTGTAACCTCACGCGCACCTAACTTTGCTAACTTGCATGGGCGCTTAGGGGAATCTGACCCATCACTGCTAGCAGAGGAATCAGATGAGGCACTAACCGACGAAGCAGCAGAAACTTCATGCTCACCAGATCCTGAAGGGCTGGCAATTCCAGACGTGTAGGTCAACTGTGCAGTTACTGGAACTGAATCCACCCCTTCCATCGAAACAGTCTCCATGTCTTGTATTGAACCTTCACTTGCCGCAGGAGGAGGCACCGGAGATGAGGACTCACTGGCGCTAGCTTCAGAAACAATATGTATTAAATGATCAGCCACTACAGCAAGCCTCCTAGGGGAAACTGGAGTAGGCCGCAGAGTTGCTCTAACTGAAACTGCCCCAGGTGAAGTTGGTACCGGGCCAGGTGATGTTAAATGACTGCATGCCACACTGACCAGAGGGTGAGGTCATAAACCCACCCTGACTAAAGTTAAGGAACCACAGCCCTGGTGGCCCATATCCACCCTGCAAGGGTACCCATAGGGCCCTATCTGCTGTACTGGGGAATAAAACTGCTGCCAGTATGGAATCTGGCTGAAATTAGATGCTGCAGAGAATTTGGCAGAAATGAGCCCACCATCCCCGAGACCCTAGGGTTGTGGCAAAAATTGTGAGCAATCCCAAAGGACTAGACAGACTGCACTACTTTTAGAGTGGAAACTATGGAAGGCAACCCCTGGGTGACAACTGGAGCCAACAGTATCTGTAAATATTGGTGGCCTGTGCTGCTCACTGTTGCGAAAGCCTATAATCCTAGCAACCCTGGTGCAAAACTCCCACTCAACATGGCCCTAAAAAGGTGCAAAGGCAGCTGGCTGCTCTGATAGAGAAACATTAGCAAACATGGCATCCTGAGCAGGAATTGGCTGCAATGTATTGATATGTCCAGCAGGTGGCGAGATAATCACATCTAACAGATCCAGCAGCCTGCTGTGCACCATGTACAGGCATGCTGTCCCCTAACATAGCGGGCACAGGGTCAACAGAAGTGAATCCTCTTATGGGTCCTATTATCGTCCCACTGCCACCCTGGGTGCACTCCCCAGCCACTGGAGTCCTTTCTGGAATGCACCCTCATGTCTGTATGCCCCAGGCGGGGTCCCGTGCCCTCAGCACAGAGGCTTGGGAGCTCCGTGCCTGCACCCCCCACACTTCCAGTGCTAAATGCCTCGTCCCTGGCATGCACGTCACTGCCCCCAGCGCTCATGGCCTCCTTGGTGCTGCCGCTGACTGCAGGACACACTGAGCCACACAGCAAGCTGATTCAGCCAGAGCGGGAGGCATTGAGGAAGCAAGCTGGTACACATTGCCTCCCACATGCTCATTGGTTACAGTGAATGTCAGGGAATCCCTGAAGTGGTGGCAAACCGCTGAGGTCAGCAGGCGGGGTGCCTCAGAAAAAAGCCAGAGGGCTGGAGCTTGTCTATCAGGACAGGGCATGATGGATGGAGGGCGACAATGTGGTAAGTGAATGAATGAGAAAAGAAAAAAATATATAGTATGAAAAATAAAAAGGGGAGTAAAAGGAATGGAAGGCTAAAAATTTAAAATAAAAAAAAATGTAATAATGAATGAGATATAGAGCAGAAAAGAGGACAGCTAGAAGTGTATGTGAGTAAGAGCTATGCCAGGTAAATCAGGACAGATACTGTAGTACTCAGCCTTCCAAAATGAACAAGGAATATTAAATAGTCAAATTTCCTATATAAACCCTAGCAAACAAAACCGCCCCTATACTCCATGATGAGCTAAACCTAGTTCACCACAAAAATAAATAAAAATTCATATTCCTAGCAACATCTAACCTAAACCATAAAAATATAGCTCTTAACCACTTGCCTGGCATGGTGGCATCAGATGCGACCATGCCTGCAAGTGCTCTATCTGACCTGGTCGCATGGGACGCGACCAGTCAGATAGAGAGTGTTAGCAGCAACAGGGAAGATAAACTTCCCTCCGCTGCTGCTGTCAGAGGGACCGGAAGGGTCCCTCTGCCTCCCTGCACGCTCCCCCACTGATTGCTACGCTGCCGATCGGTCAACACGGCAGGATCCCCCCCTCCAGCGGCTGCAGACAATGGCAGCTGCTGGGGAGAGTAAATGAATCCTCCCAAGCCACCCCCTGTATACCTGCAGGCTGTCCCAGCTTTCAAAATAAATGCTCTGATGGTCACGCTGTTCTGATGGTCTCGATGTTCCCGATCAAAGGTTAGATGTTTGAAATATATACTGTTTTTACAAAAAAAAATTATACATTTTTCCCTTTAACTAAAATCATTTGGGATAGTGTTAAATAGTGTTAAAAGTAATATTCACCTAATTCACTCAAAAGAACCCGACAATTTCGGAGCGGTTTTCGGCGAAATAGTCAGTGAAGTGGTTAAATAGTTTCATGCCTATACAGCCCTCCCCTAATCTACTTGCATGTAATTAGAATTGCCTGTGTTGAAGATGTTGTTCAGTGAAGTATAGTTCATGGAGCTTACATGGCCTAGTGCTCACTTATCACAGGGTAATTTAACTCCTTTTTAGATCATTTGGGTTCAGCTGTTACAATCAATCACAAAGTATAATTTTTTTTAGAAGCAGTTCAACTTTGAGCAGCTGATAACAGGAAATTTCCACTTAGCCATGGTCCGACAGTATATAAGAAAATGCTGTTGTTTAAGAATAAGGGATACACAAGATAAACTCTTAGAGCTATGGGCTTAATTCATGTTTTATCCCATCAAATATGTAATTATTAGCACTACATGCTCCCACTCTACCACTGCACTCTATACCTGTGCTGTTGGGGTAAAAACACCATTTAACCCCAGGAACACTTGAATTAAAGCAGCAGCCTCTGGAATAGCATTCCTTAACACTTATCCCAGGAAATCCACAATCTTCACGCTCTGTGATGTCCACACTACATTGCGGTTTATCTGTATGGAGCAGAGCACACATCAGGACAATAGGAAATATTACAATGCATGACATGAAAGTTGGGAGCTCTACTGCAAGTAGTCTAACCCTTGACCGTGCCAAATACATAATTGGCAACATTGCAATTATGTCCCCGATACATAGAAAACACTATTACCTGAGATTGCCCTCTGGAAACTAACATCAGTTAGCAACAATGCATGAGTGGGCGGTGCTTGCTCTATATATGTCCGCCCATTTGTTTGATCTCATAAAAGAAACATAACTGAGAGTTAAGATGGGCATACACAATACAATTATCTGGCAGACCATCTGTCTAATCTGGCTGGTAGGAATGAAAACCTGGTCATGTATCAACTATTTTTCCTAAACACTGGAAATTGGTAAATTGTCAGACAAGATGGTTAAAGCAAATATTTAACCAATTTGTTTGAACTATTTTGGTTCATTTCCCTGTGTTTGGGAGTACAGTAAATGGTTGATTGCGATTTGCTCTCATACATTACCAGATTTTCATTCCAACCAGCCAGTGTTGGACAGATGGTCTGCCAGATAATTGTATAGTTGGTTCTATGTATCTGGGAGACTTTATTACTAGTGCACCTCATGACTGAAGTTTCACATTACTTATTTATTGTATGTTACTACTTACAGGTGCGAGCGTCGTGTAGTATTAGGAGACACAATGTGAATCACATACTGCATTCATGTCTTTGGTTAGATAATAGATACAAAGCATTCTCAAAAAAAAAATAAAAAAAAATAAAGATGTGCAGGCTTGAATTTACTTGGTTTTTATTGCAAGTTCAGATTTATCCCGATTTCTTTTATTGGCTATCCTAAACACGTGACATACGAGAGCCAATAAGATGCCATTTTTAGAGCCCGTTAAATTCGGGTATATCCAAACCCGCACATCTCTACTAAAAAAAAAAAAGTGTAACCAAAATCTGCTCCCAATCTGTATTTACCCGAATACATAATCATCTGGATATGTAAAAGTACGTGTGATTTCATTAATTGCATGTAATTAGAATTGCCTGTGTTGAAGATGATGTTCAGTGAAGTATAGTTAATGCAGCGTACATGGCCTAGTGCTTACTTATCACAGGGAAATTTAGCTCTTTTTAGATAATTTTTTAGAAGCAGTTAAACTTTGAACAAAAGCTGATGACAGGAAATTCCCACTTAAACGACATTTTCATATACTGACCATGGATAAAAATAAGGGATACACAAGCAAAATTTAGAGCTATGGACCTTATCTATGTTTGTGCTCCATCAAACCCATAATTAGCACTACATGCTCCCACTACCACTGCACTCTATACTCTACCTGTGCTTTTGGGGTTAAAACACCATTTAACCCCTGGAACACTTGAATTAAAGCAGCAGCCTCTGGAATAGCATTCCTTAGAACTTATCCCGGGAAATCCGCAATCTTCACGCTCTGTGATGTCCACACTACATTGCTGTTTATCTGGATGGAGCAGAGCACACATCAGAACATAGGAAATATTACAATGCATGAGAAGAAAGTTGGGAGCTCTATTGCAAGTACTCTAATGATGCTCTACACACAGATATTACTGAAAGACATGAACAATCTCGTTCATTAATGAATGAGAGATCATTCATATCTTTCAGTGTGGAGGCAGCAATGATAAACGGGTGTGGTTTGTTTTATCGCCAGTATCTAGGTCGACAATGTTTAGGTCGACCACTTTAGGTCGACAGGGTTTCTAGGTCGACATGTGCTAGGTCGACAGGTCTAAAGGTCGACATGAGGAAATTTTATTTTTTTGGTGTCGTTTTCTTCGTAGAGTGACCGGGATCCCAAATTAGTGCACCGCATCCCCTCGCATGGCTCGCCATGCTTCGGGCATGGTGCCTTCGCTCGGCACACTTTACCGTTCCAATCGTAGTCCACGTGGATTGTTAAGTATGAAAAAATAAAAAAAAAGGTGAAAAAAACTCATGTCGACCTTTAGACCTGTCGACCTAGCACATGTCAACCTAGAAACCCTGTCGACCTTCCATCCATGTCGACCTAGTGACTGTCGACCTAAACATTGTCGACCTAGACACTGTCGATCTTCAGACCGGATCCCATGATGAACAGCCCTGTGCTCGTTCATTGTTTGTGCCCCATCGCTTGTGCATGCAGGCCAATATGAACCATATCATCCATATTTGCATGCACTGCAATGGAGCTGGGTGATTGGGTGGGGTTGGAGGGGTTAAGAAACTTCTCCCCCTGTTGCCAGGTCACCCGTCTGCCGTATCAGCAGTTGGGCAAGTCGGCGGCGGGTCGCGGTGTGTTTAGGGCCATTAAGCCTCGACAGTGCCAAATACATAATTGGCAACATTGCAAATATGTCCCAGATACATAGGAAACACTGTTATTCCAAGACTGCCCCTGGAAATGAACATCAGTTGGCAACTATGCATGAGTGGGTGGTGCTTGCTCTATATGCCCACCCATTTGTGTGACATCACAAAAGAAAGCGCATAACTGACAGGTAAGCTGGGCATACACTACAATCATCTGGCAGACCATCTGTCTGGTTTGAATAAAATTCTGGTAATGTATCAACTAATTGGACACTGTCTTTTCAACCTCGATAACTATGTTAAGATGTAGTGTATGTATTTTTCCCAAACACTGGAAAAATTGAGAACATTCCTCAGACACATCAGTTAAACCTGATATTCAACCATTTTTGTCCATTTTCCAGTGTTCGGGAGAAAATGGCCGATTGTGATTTGCTCTTATACATTACCAGTTATTAATTCCAACCTGCCAAATTGGACAGATGGTCTCCTAGATAATTGTATAGTTCAGTGGTTCTCATACAGTCCTCAGGACCCCACACAGTTCATGTTTTCCAGGTCACCTAGCAGGTGCAGAGGTGTATTCGTTACTCACTGGCCCATTTAAAAGATCTCCAGATGGAGCTAATTAATTCACTAGTGGCCCTCTCAGGAGACCCGCAACACATGTAGTGTGTGGGTCCTGAGGACAGAGTTTCAGAACCTGTGGTATAGTTATAGTATATATCTAGTTTAGTGATGGATCTATGTATCTGTATTGCTAGTGCTTCTCATGACTGAACGCGCCCATAACTTATTATTGGTGACTAACATCCCTTTTGACACTACTAAACCAGCATCTAACCTTCTTGCCCTCTCTTCCTCCTTTGGCCTCTCTCAATGTACCTCTACCCCCACTCACCATCTTGGCCACTCCCTTGACCTAGTCTTTACCCACCAGCGTGATCCTTCTGACTTCTCCAGCTCTACTTTCCCCCTCTGACCACTACCTACTCTTTTAGACACTCATCTCCACACTTCCTGACCCACCTTCACCTGACAATCTCTTTACACCGCTGTTCCCCTCGATACACCTATCCACCATGGCCTGCCCCAACCAGGTGGCCACCTATTGTAACTCCACCCTCACTTCTGCACTTGATTCTGTTGCTCCCATCTCCTCTGTTACCCTCAGTCATTCTAAACCCCAACCCTGGCACTCCAAACTGACCAATTACTCAAAAAAAAAAAAAAAAAAAAAAAAAAAAAAAATGCTCTTGCACTGCTGAGCACCTCTGGAGGAAATCTCGCTCTGGCAGACTACCTTCATTTCAAGGTTTTCATTTCCTATAGCTCTGCACTCTCCCTTGCCAAGCACTCCTCTCTTCAGTTCTCCAATACTTTCAACACTCATTCGTGCCCCCCCCCCTTCTCTCACTGTCCCTCACTGCCACCGACTTTGCCTCAGTTTTTGAGAAGGAAGCAACCTGATGCAAAATCCTCTCATATCCCCTTATAAGCCCCCCTCCCCACTATTGTCCCTCCTCCCCCACCTACAGACTAAAATACTCTCCCTATCCTCCCCCCTCTAATCTCCTCTCCTCCTCGTCTCCACTTGGACAAAACTGAACTCATCTTTCCCCCACCCATAGTCTCCATCCCCCCAATATTTCTATCCCTGTTGACAACATAATCTGCCCCATCCCAACTACACTGCCTGTGCATCACTTGACTCCTCTCCTTCATCCCCCACATCTAATCGTTGGCTCCATCCTGTTTATTCCAGCTACACATCATCACTCGCATCAGGCCATTCCTCTCCCAGAGTGCGACTAAATGTATTACCCCCTCACTTGTCCTCACAGCTTGACTATTGCAACTTTCTCCTCACTGGCCTCCTACTCTCCCATCTTTGTTGAACAGGTAAGTTTCAGTGCCTGTTTGAAGCTTTTCAAGGTCGGGGAGACTAAGATCAAGGGAGCTTGTTCCAATGAAGAATGGCAGCACGTGGAAATCTTGTATTCACTCATGGGATGTAGTGACCAAGGCACTGTAGGTGAGAGGCGATGGTCATTGGCTGACCAGAGTGGGTATGTGGGAGTATGTAGGGAGAGGAAGTTGGAGATGTATGGTGCAGTGGAATTAGAGGGCCTTGTATATCAGGGTGAGGTGTTTGAAGAGTACCCTTCTGCATAACCCAGTCTTAAGACCACTCATCCACATGCCTTGGCCATCTCTGCCTCGCTTACTGCCTGACACCAGGCCACCTTCCGCTTGCTTGTACCTCATGTCACTCGTCTCCCTCTTTCCCTAGATTGTAAGCTCCTTGGAGCAGGGCCTCTCCCCTCCTGTTCTAACAGCCCTCTTCTCCTGCACTTCAATTATAGCCCTTTCCTACTCAGTGACTGTCTATACAGCATTTCTTCCTGCTCACGAGTGTTCATCTCTTCCAATGACTGCCCTCCCCCAGTAGTAGGCTGATCTCTGCTTCCTGACATCTCAGCTGTATTATGTACTGAGAACTGTGGTGCCAATTGCTACCTGTACTGTTTTTAGTTTTCTGTGATGGCAATTTCTATTTACCCCGTATTATTCTAATGTGTTCATGTATTGCACTGTGAAACAATTACTACTATTACTACTTAGAGGTGTGAGCATCATGTAGTACTAGACAATGTGTATCACATACTGTATTGAGTCTAGTGCCCAGTGATTAGATACAAAGCATTCTCAAAAGAAATTTGAGACGTGCATTTGAATATACTCTGTTCTTAATGCGAGTTCAGATTTATTCTGATTTCTTATTGGCTATTCTAAACACGTGACAGAGAGCCAATAAGATACCTTTTTTAGAGCCAGTTAAATTCAGGTAAATCCAAACCCGCACATCTCCTGAATGTAGTGATCAAAATCTGCTCCCAATCTATTTACCCTGATGCATAAACATCTGGGTATGTGAAAGTATGTGCAATTTTATTGCTTGTAATTGGTATGGTCCATGTTGAAGATGTTGTTCCGTGAAGTATAGTTAATGCAGAGTACATGGACTAGTGCTTACTTATCACAAGGCAATTTAGCTCCTTTTTATAGATCATTCGGGTTCAGCTGTGTTAAAATCAAAGCATAATTTTTTAGAAGTAGTTAAAACAATTAAACAAACTTTGAACAGCTGATGACAGGAAATTTCCACTTAAACAATGAAATTCTCTTATATACTGTCTGACCATGACCAAGAATAAGGGATACACAAGCAAAACTTAAAGCAATGGGCATTAGTCATGTTTATGCATCATCAAATCTGTAATCTATAGCACTACATACTCTCACTCTACCACTGCACTCTATACTCTACCTGTGCTTTTGGGGTAAAAACACCATTTAACCCCAGGAACACTTGAATTAAAGCAGCAGCCTCTGGAATAGCATTCCTTAGCGCTTATCCCGGGAAATCCGCAATCTTCACGCTCTGTGATGTCCACACTACATTGCTGTTTATCTGGATGGAGCAAAAGCCTCAGCATACAGTATCAGGATATAGGAAATATTACAATGCATGACAAGACAGTTGGGAACTCTACTGCAAGTACTCTAACCCTTGACCGTGCCAAACACATAATTGCCAACATTGTAAACATGTCCCAGATACATAGAAAACACTCTGTAATGTTGATGAATCTGACTTGTCACATGTAAATACTTTCCCAAATATCTTACCACAGAAAAAATCCATTAAGAATCGCTCTCAATGTTCAGAAAAAGGAATTGTGGAGTTGGGATGCAGTAAAGATTCCAGCTGTTGGGATTCCTGCAGTAGAATTGCCAACAGCTGGTAATCCATTTGTAGGTATAGCAGATCTGATAGGTTTAGAAAATTGGGGGGGGGGTTAGTTGTCAGCCGTGTTAGGGTTAGGTTGTGGGAAGGTGGGGATTGGGTTAGGCACCACTGTGGGAGGTTAGGTGTTAAGCACTATGGGGGGATGGTTAGGATTAGGCTACACAGAAGGAGACATTAGGTTTTAGGCACCACCGATGGAATGTTAGTGTCAGGCACTAATAGGGAAGGTTAGGGTTAGGCTGTGGAAAGGGATGGTTAGTATTAGGGTATAGAGGAGAGAAGGGAACAGTCAACTCCCCACTGTCAGGATTTACACTATCAGGATGCCAGCAATGGTATTCTGACTGCTGGCATCCCATCAGCTGGGATATCATACTGAATACATGGAGTTGGTCAATTTTTTTTTAATTTTTTTTTAAACTAGGGATAAAGGAAGGAAAAATTTTCCAGATACTTTCCTTTATACCCGAGATTACCCCCTGGAACTTCACATCAGTTGGCAACTATGCATGAGCAGACAGTGCTTTCTCTCTCTGCCTGCCCATTTGTGTGATGTCATACAAGAAATCATAACGGACAGTTATCCTGGGCATACACTACACAATTATCTGGCAGGCTATCCAATCTAGATAGTTGGAATGAAAGTCTGGTAATGTATAACAGCAAATGTCCATTAACCATCTGCTCTCAAATACTGGAAAATGTACAAAAATTATACAATAGAAACTATTTAAACCCAAAATTTTACCAATTTTGGTAAATTACCATTTTTGGACATTTCAGTGTTTGGGAGTAAATGGTTGATTGCCATTTGCTCTCAGACTACCAGATTTCCATTCCAACCAGCCAGCGTTGGACAGATGGGCTGCCAGATAATTACATAGTGTATACTAGAGCTGTAACTATACTTTTTGGTGCCCTGTAGCAGAGAGAAATGGCAGCCCCCCCATTTTTCCAATAGGGACATAAGGCACATGCCTCGTGGGGAAGGGGCATGAAAAGATTGATCCCAGGACATACATACATCTCCCTTTCTGCACTAATTGTACTAGGGTAGGGATCTTTCAATTTCATCAATAGTGAAATTGGCGCCTTGGGGGATGTTAACACTCGGCTATGAGTTCATATTTGGGGGGTGGGGGGATTCATTTTTAACCGATGTAATTGGCCTGTATATAGCAGTTGTGTTCCAATTGTTATTTCTATTGTATTTTGTGGTTAATAATGTTAACTTGTGAGCATATGTTTTTAAAGTTATGTTCTAATGTTGTAGATATACCCCTGATGAAGTCTATGTGAGAGACGAAACGCATTGGGTTGTCAGGCTTGTGATGTGACCACCATTCTACAATCTTAGAAGGAGGATTTCATGAAAGAAGATCTGTACACTGGCTCTTATGTGGACCACCACTGGATGTTAGCGGTGGATGAAAAGTTTTACAAACACTTATATCATTACAGTTTCAGAATGTTTTTTATAAATTTTAATACATTTGTATATAGGAACCTACTCATTGCTTTTTTAAAGCACATATATGATCATTGTGCAACTATTGTATAATTAGGGGTTTTATAACAACCCCAAGACACACCTTTTATTAAATAACACATTTTAATAAACTGACATTCGGGATTCAAACCTATAACCTGCTGAATTTTATTCAGTCGCCCTATTTCCTTGAGCTATTTTATCCTGCATAAAATATATGAACACTATGAAGCTACTGGTGCTTTGTAAAATAATCAGTATTGTAAATGAGAAGATCTATGTAGTAAGCAGCCACGCACTACATAAATCTGCTTAGCCACAAAGATGATTTTTTTTTCACAAAGTACATGGTAAGCTTCAAATAGTTAGAATTCGCTAGTTTACAATTATCTACTTTCTATGCAAGGGCAAATAGCTCAATGAATAGATTATCTGACTGCAATGCCACAGGCAACGGGTTTGAATCCATGACAGTGACTGAATAACAAAATTCTTAAGTTGTTTGTGAATGTTGTATAAGTATTAGTGACAGAATAGGTCAGGGTAAGAGACAGGGGCGGTCAGGGGATGCTGGACTTCCAAAAAAAAAAAAAGAAGGGGGAAGCTGCATGTGAAAGTAATAGATAATTGTAAAGTGTAGTCAACAGCACCCCCTACCCTGCAGCGCTATGTGCTGTGCCCCCACTGCACACACACACCTACTTACAGCCCTGGTGCACACTCAGCTTTACTGATGGATCTATGCACCAGGAAGGCTTTATCACCCATGTACATCATGACTGAAGACTACAATTATTTATTATATGTTCCCATTTAAGTTATTATATTTGTTTGTGCAATCTAGCTGTTTGGAACTGAAATCTGCTAATATCTGGGTGTAAATGACAATCAACTATTTGCTCCTAAAGTCCAAAAAACATACAATAAATAAAAAAATAAAACACTGTAGTTCAGATAAATTAGCTGAATTAAACAATCTGAATGACCATTTTTGTTTTTCCCCAGTGTTTGGGAGCAAATTGTCAAATGTAATTTCCTGCTACATATTACCAAATTTTGTTTCAACTAGAAAAGATTGGACAGAATCTAAGTGTGTATCCAGCTTAAGAGGTGTGAGCATCATAACTATAATGACTTGTGAGTAATTATACAGCAGCTCCGTACCTTGTGACTTGGAGAAGAAACACCAGTTAACCCCAGGAATGCTGGAGTCAAAGCAACAATTCCTCCTCTTACATTCTGCAGCACTTATTGTGGGGTAGCCGCAATCCCTTCTGTTGTACGGTTCTACGTTACAGTGATTGTCAATTGCTGTTGATGCAGTAAGGAAACATCCAGACGTTACAGCAGCTTAATGTTTGTTTGTTTTTTAAAGGGGCAATTTAGCTCCTTTGGTCAACTGATCATTTGGGTTCAGCAGTGTTAAATCACAAAGTATCATTTTTTTAGGAACAGTTAAACTGTGGAGCGTTTATAACAAGAAATTTCCACTTAAACAATGGCATTTTCTTATGTACTGTCTGGCCATGGCTAATAAGGGATACACAAGATAAACTCAGAAACTGTATGGGGATAATTCAGGTTTGTGTAGCATTGAATCTGTAATCCATAGCACTACATGCTCCCACTCTACCACTGCACTCTATACTCTACCTATGTTGTTGGGGTAAAAACACCATTTAACCCCGGGAACACTTGAATTAAAGCAGCAGCCTCTGAAATGGCATTCGTCAGCGCTTATCCCGGGATAACCACAATCGTCACGGTCTTCGGTATCCACACTACATTGCCGTTTACCTGGATGGAGCAGAGCACACATCAAGACATAGGAAATATTACAATGCATGACAAGAAAGTTGGGAGCTCTATTGCAAGTACTGTAACCCTTGACAGTTATAAATACATAATTGGCAACATTGCAAACATCTCCCAGATATGTAGAAAATACTGTTACCCGAGATTGCCCTCTGGAAATAACCATCAGTTGGCAACAATGCATGAGTGGGCGGTGATTGCTCTCTATATACCCGCCCATTTGTGTAACATAAAAGAAAGAGCATTACTGAGAGTTAAGCTGGGCATACATTATACAATTATCTGGTAGACCATCTGTTCAATATGTCAGGTTGGAATGAAAATCTGGTCATGTATCCACTATTTTTCCTATACACTACAATAATGGAGAAAAATGGTCAGACAAGTTGGTTAAACCAAATATTTAACCTATTTGTTTAAACAGCTATTTTTGTCCATTTTCCAGTTTTTGGGAGTAAATGGTTGAATGTGATTTGCTCTTAGATTACCAGATATTCTTTCCAACCAGCCAGATTGGACAGATGGTCTGCCAGATAATTGTATAGTGCAGTGGTTCTCAAACGGTCCTCAGGACCCCACACAGTTCATGTTTTCCAGATCACTTAGCAGGTGCACAGGTATATTCATTACTCACCGACCTATTTTATAAGATCCATAGATGGAGCTAATTATTTCACTAGCAATCCTGTGAGGAGATCTGGAAAACATGTAATGTGTGGGGTCCCGAGGACAGAGTTTGAGAACCTGTGGAATAGTTATATCTAGATTGATAGTTCCATGTACCTGGAAGTCTTAATTACTAGTGTACCTCATGTCTGAAGGCTCCCATCACTTATTTATTGTATGTTACTACTTAGAGGAGAGCGTCATGTGGTATGAGACAATGTGCATCACATACTGCATTAACATCTCTAGTTCCCAGTTAATAGATACGATGAATCCTCAAAAAGTTAGAGATGTGCGCATTCAAATTTACTCGTTTATTAATGCCAAAATAAACACAAGATCAGATTTATCTTATTGGCCATCCTAAACACGCGACATCTGAGAGCCAATGAGACGCCATTTCTAGAGCCAAATAAATTCAGGTAAATCAAAACCCGCACATCTCTACTAAAAATGGTGATCAAAATCTGCTCCCCATCTGATTTTACCACAATCATAGCCAGCCATAGCTACAGTCAAGCTAAGTAATTGCCTAGGGCATTTGGAATGCCAATGGGCATTCACGCCTGCTTAGAGCCAGTGGACAGTGTAGAGCCCACAGCCAGTGATGTGAACGATTGCTGTGGGGCTGTAAGCAGGGAGAGCAGTGTGGTCAGGGCGAGGAGAGATCGGGTCCCCTCCTCTTAGGCGACAGCTACTGCAGGACAGAACCACCCCCTTCTTCCTCTCTGCCAATGCTATCTCCTGTCCACAGGACTAGGCCAGCCCCCTTTAGCCTGCCCTCTTCTCCACTATCTCGCTCTCTTGTCAACATTACTAAGCCAGCACCCCTTCAGCCCTATGCGGGTCTGCTCTCATTTCAAAGGACCAAACTCTGCATTCTTCCCATCCTTTATGCCCCTCTACCCTGCTGTGTCCTGGCCAGAGGAGCAGGACCTGGACCCCTTCTTTCCCTCAGCCAGCCCATTCCCCAATTCTTCTCTACCCTTCTCTGGTCTGGATAGAGTATCAGGCCCCACCCCTTTTACCCCCTCAGCAAGTTCCCACTTCCCTTCTCCCTGATCTGATCCAGCTGGAGGACCAAGCCCTGCCCCCCCTTATTCCACACAGCCAGCCCTGCCCCCACTTCCCTTCTAAACTGCTCTGACCCAGCCAGAAGATCAGGCCACGCCCCATTCTTCCCCTCAATCAGTTCCCTATCTCCTCTACCAAGTGCTTTACCAGACTGAGGACAAAGCATCTCTCCCTTCTTCCCAACATTAAGCCCTTACACTTTCCCTCTACCTTGCTCTGTCCCAGCCAAAGAGGCTCAGGCCCTGCCCTCTACTTCCCTCAGCCAGCCCCCACTTGCCCTCCACCTAACGCTTTCCCGGCCATGGGACCAAGCCTCACCCCCTTTTTCCACTTCTCGTTTGCTCTACCGAGCTCTCCGAGTCCCTGCCTCCTCCTACCACCACTCTACAATGTTGCAGTGTCGCCCTTGAAGCTCCAGTGTACAGAGAGGACTTCATTATGGTAAGTTCATGTTGGCACAAGGATGTGATAAATGTTATTGTTGGGAATATAGTGCAGTCATGTAGTGTGGCATACGGGGGCATTTAGTGTAGTGATATAGTGCTTAGTATAAGGGGTATTTAGTGTAGTGATTTGGTTTGGCATGTAGGGGGAAGGACGTTCTGTGGTGTTTTAGGGGTCTATTTACTAAGCCTTGATCTGAGATAAATTGGATGGAGATAAAGTCCCAGCCAATCCGGTTCTAACTATCATGTTACAGTCAGTGTTTAAAAAAATGGCAGTTAAGAGCCGATTGCCTGGTACTTTATCTCCAGCCAAGGCTTAGTAAATAGACCCCTTAGTGCAGCATAGACGGCGGATGTAGTGTAAAGATGTACAGCAACATATAGGGGCCAGGTATTGTAGCGATTTAGAGCCTCATACTAGTGTACTGATTGCAGTGTAAAGTGGGTATGTAGTGTAGGGATTTAATGCAGTGTGAAGGGTTAGTGAGGTTGTGCAGCATATAGGGGAGATGTAGTGCAGTCATGTGATGTGTAGTGGGGATGTGAGGAACATGTTGCTGTTGGGAGGGGATATCAGGGAGACACTGGAGGCATTTGGGACACACAAGGGAGGAAGCATTTGGAGAAAGCTCTGCTGTGGATTGGGCACGTGCACAGATATCAACCTGTTAAGTGCCTTGTATTTATCTAGTGGGTAGGTGGAGAATATATTTTTGCACCTGGGTCCATCAGGTACTACTTTGGGCTAGCTACCACAATCAGAGCTCAGCTGGGAGCTGGCAGCAGCGGGACCTTACAAGCCAGTACTCCTAGAGCAGTTAAGCGAGGGCAGGGAGGAGCATTAATAAAAGGCCACGGGGGAGGGCTGCTGCGCATGACCAACAGCAGCTCATCCTCCCATGAGCCATTGTCACTTTCTCTGCCAAGTCTCCCTGCAGCGATGGCGCCATCCAACCTTACACCCCCAACCCACAATGTGCACTAGCATTACTAATGTGGGGCATTACCAAGTGGTATTATGTGCATAATATCATTACTAATGTGGGGCATATGTGCAAGGGCATTAATGTGGCATTATGTGTATAAGGGGCACCAATACTGTGGCATAAAATGTATAATGGGCACTACTCTGGTGTAATGAGAATAAGGAGTGATACGGTGTGGTATAATGTCAACAAGAAGCATCACGGTGGGTACTACTGTGAGGTGTATTGTGAATAAGGGACACTATAGTGCTATATGTGAACATTCTAGTGTATGCCTATTCCCAACAAGAACACACCAATTTTTGGCCTGTGTACCTGTAGCATGCACGGTTCCAATTTCTATATGGGATAACCAATGCTCTTGCTGGCATAGTACACCAAAATGAGGAAAGTTAGGGGTGATGGATGTTGCTGTGATCTGTGCTGCTGTGTTATTGGTGCTTTGCTGGGAAAGGGGTGCTGGGTCAGAGGTGGAAATAGCAGCAGTGCTAGGGAGCACCAGCCAAAATCTTGCCTAGGGCATCAAATTGGTTAGGGCTGGCTCTGACCCAGATGCATCTGGGTATGTAAAAGTACGTGTGATTTCATTACTTGCATGTAATTAGAATTGCCGGAGTTGAAGATGTTGATCGGTGATGTATAGTTCATAGAGCGTACATGGCCTAGTGCTTACTTATCAATTGGCAATTTAGCTCCTTTGGTCAATGGATCATTTGGGTTCATCCGTGTTAAAAATCACACGGATGAACCCAAAAAACCCAAACTTAAATTTTTTAGTTACAGTTGAACAAACTTTGGACATCAGCTGATAACAGGAAATTTCCACGTAGACAATGACATTTTCCCATACTGTCTGGCCATGGCTAAGAATAAAGTATACACAAGCAAAGCTCTTAGAACTACTGTATGGACCTCATGTTTGTGAACAATCAAAGCGATCATCAACATCATTACATGCTCCCACTCTACCACTGCACTCTATACTCTACCTGTGCTTTTGGGGTAAAAACACCATTTATCACCAAGAACACTTGAATTGAAGCAGCAGCCTCTGGAATAGCATTCCTTAGCACTTATCCCGGGATAACCGCAATCTTCACGCTCTGTGATGTCCACACTACATTGCGGTTTATCTGGATGGAGCAGAGCACACATCAGGACAATAGGAAATATTACAATGCATGACAAGAAAGTTGGGAGCTCTACTGCAAATGCTCTAATCCTTGGCAGTGCCAGATACGGTCTATTGCATTTTGCCAGTGCTTTGGACCCCGGCACCAGGATCCTGAACGCCAGCAGGGTGAGTGCAAAAGAGCCCCTTGCAGGGTCACTGCACAGGCCATGATGCGGGCACAGTGGCATGCCACGCTATTTATTCACCCTCCAGTGGTGTCGTGGACACCCCAAAAGGGAGAATAATTGTCAGTATGCCGGCTGTCAGTATCCCGGTGATGGTATGATGAGCGCTGGAATTGACAATAAGTAGGTCCACATAGTTTCTATGTGGACAGGGACTATAGGTCAGCATGTACTAAGTCAACATAACAAAAGTTCGACATTAATTTAATGGTTTCTGGTGTTTTCTTTGTAGAGTGGATCGCTTCCATCGCCATGCTTCGGGCAAGGTGGCTCGCTCCACTACTGCGGCACTGGTCACCGTTCCCATTTGTAGCCCACGTGGATCAAAGTATGAAGAAGTTCAAAAATGATTAAAGTGAAAAACTCATGTCAACCTTTCGTCATGTTGATCTAGTACATATCGATCTAGTGTCCCTGTCAACCTAGAAACCATGTTGACCTACTTACTGCCGACCTATAGTGGTCATCCTAGACAGTGGCGACCTAAACACCGGATCCAGTTATATCTGCCCCCCTGCAGTGCACATGGTTTTCCCATTAGATAACAAATTTGCTGCTGCGATCAGATGGGAATTACTCCCATTACTGGCAACATTGCAAACGTGTCCCAGATACATGGAAAACTCTAATGCTTGATGAATGTGACAAATGATATATTCTCACATGTAAATACTTTTCCATCTCTCTCACCACAGAGAAGAACACTGTAGCGGGCCCCACACACTGCAACCATTTTGCATGATTTCATACAGTTTTAACCTTTTCGGGCTGATATATACAGATGGATCGACGGTTATCTTGACCAGTTTTCTGCGCCTAGTCACAACATTACTTATTAGCATAAACCAGGCATGTCCAAACTGTGGCCCTCCAGCTGTTGTTAAACTACATATCCCAGCATGCCCTGACACAGTTTTGCCTTCAGAGAATGCTAAAACTGTATCAGAGCATGCTGGGATGTGTAGTTTCTCAACAGCTGGAGGGCCGCAGTTTGGACATGCCTGGCATAAACCCTTCATCTATTCTCAACTGCAATACAATACAGAGAATACAGCAGGGGATTAAATCATTACAGCAGGGGATTAACAGAGTGGTCAGTCGCAGTTAATCCTATTAACAGTCAAGATAAATGTGGATACATCTGTATTATGAAAAGTGTCAGATCGTATGCGTTTCACATCCAATCCGATGCACGGTCCGGTGAGCATCGGATCGGAACCCCTAGGTGGTTGGTGCTGCACGAATGATACCAGAATTTGATGGAAAATGTGTTTTTTGTGCATGTGATGTATCACAGGGAAGTGTGACTGGCATTCTCAGGACACTCCCAGCCCTCTAATTCAGCCCAGATACATTTTATGGTACAATTGTATTCCATATGACAGATTTACAACCTTTTACAACTTGCAGCACACTGAACAAGATTTAAATATCACCAAGGCACACTCAAATATAATGGTGATGCATGGTGCAGCTGTGCGTCGTAGAATGTCATGCTGCAGCTTCTCAATAGGTAACACCTGAGCCACATCGGAGAAAACCAGAAGAGCCCAACACTGACCGGCCCCAAAATTAGAACTGGCTCTGCTACCACTAAACCCAACAGTACTGATCGTTCCAGGGCCGCAGTAGCAGCAAGACACTGACAGGCCTGACTCTGCTTCTATGGCGGCACACCTGGAGACTGCTCAGGGCACACTAGTGTGCCACAGCACAGTGGTTGAAAAACACTGCCATACAGATACATCACATGCGATTTATAGCGGCTTCAATCGCATGTGATACAGCTTACGCAAAAATAGCACAATAGGGATTTTTGTCATTTACCGTAAAATCTCTGATTCCATCTGGGGGACGCTGCGCTGTTACTTGTGGGTTAGAGTGTGGATGGGAGTTTGGCACAGAACCTATCAAAACTAACTCCTCCCCCCTCTAACCCCTCCCACCTCCAGCCTACCACCAGATCACCTCAGTTAACGTTTAGCAAAGCCAGAGATAGGATAGAACCTAACCAAGGAAACCAGACAAAAGTACGGGAGGGATCGCAGCGTCCCCCAGATGGAATCAGAGAAAGATTTTACGGTAAGTAACATAGGGGCAGATGTAATAACCTGGAGAAGGCATAATGAAGTGATAAACCAGTGATATGTGCAAGGTGATAAAGGCACCAGCCAATCAGCTCCTAACTGTTAATTTACATATTGGAACTGATTGGCTGGTGCCTGTATCACCTTGCACATATCACTGGTTTATCACTTCCTTACGCCTTCTCCAGGTTAATACATCTGCCCCAGTAATCCCCATTTCTCTTTCATCCATCTGGGGGACGCTGCGTTGTTACTTGTGGGATTTCCCAAAGCAAGCTAATTAGAGGAGGGAGACATGGACGGCATAGCCGTCTGTAAAATCTGACGCCCAACAGAGGCAGACTCCAAACCAAAAGTATGAAAACAGAAAAACTTTGTGAAGGTATGCATGGAAGACCAGGTTGCCGCTCGACATAACTGCTCGATGGACACTCCACCATGCACAGTCCAAGAGGCCCCAACAGCTCTAGTCGAATGAGCCCTCAAAGAATCAGGAACAGGTAATGCAGAGGAAACATAAGCTTGCCAAATAGCAGAAGTAACCCAGCACGTCACTGTATTGTTAGAGGCCAGACAGCCACGCTTGGGGGCAGCAAACAATCAATAAGGTATCTGTACGTCGAATAGATTCTGTACGGGACAAATATATGCGTAATGCTCTAACATCCAAGGAGGCCAGATGGCAATCCCCTCCAGAAGATTCTGGAACAAACGCTGGAAGAACAATGTCCTGATTCATATGGAAAGCAGACACAACCTTAGGCAGAAAGGAAGGCTTTGTACGTAAAACCACTCTATTGTCGTGAAAAACCAACAAAGGCGGCCTGCAAGAAAGTGCTGCTAAATGAGAAACACGCCTAGCTGAGGCAATGGCCAAGAGAAAAACCACTTTAAGAGTAAGAAAGCGTAACTCAGAATTTAATGGTTCAAACGGAGGCTTCTGGAGAGCCTGAAGAACCAGATTTAAATCCCACGGTGGAACCGGAGGTACAAAAGGTGAGGTTGAATCCTGAGTACACCCTGAAAGAAGGTCTGAACTTCCGGAATGACAGCCAATCTTTTTTGAAAAAGTACAGACAGTGCTGAAACCTGTCCCTTAAGGGAAGACAAAACGAAGTCCCTTAGTCAGACCCTCCTGGAGAAAAGATAGCAGACGAGGTAACTGGAAGAGGTGTGGGGACAACCCACGCCTTTCACACCAAGCAATGTAAATATGCCATACCCTGTGATAAATACGAGAAGTGACAGGCTTCCTAGCCTGAAGCATAGTTTTTACCACTGGACGAGATAACCCTTTAGCTCTTAAAATGTTGGTTTCAAGAACCAAGCCGTCAAAGCCAGACGATCTAAACCCTGATGGTGACAAGGACCCTGTAAGAGGAGATCGGGTCATAGAGGAAGATGGAACGGTTCCCCGACCACCATGCTGCAAAGAAGTGTACCACTGACATCGAGGCCAGTCTGGTGCTACAAGAATGATTGATAGACCTTCTCTGCGGATGCGTTGAAGACGCGGTATCAAGGAAATTGGACGGAACACATATCCGAGACGAAATTGCCACGGGGCTGTCAATGCATCGATTAGCATTGCTTGAGGGTCCTGAGTGTGAGAGCCGTACTGAGGTAACTTTCGGTTCAGGTGGGATGCCATGAGATCGATGTTGGGTGTTCCCACTGAGACACCAGGGTCAGAAAGACTTCTTGATGAAGTTCCCATTCCCCCGGATGTATCGTGTGGCGGCTTAAGAAATCTGCTTCCCAGCTGTCTACCCCTGGAATGTGAATTGCGGATATGGTCGGAATCCACTTCTCTTCTCACTGCAGAATATGTGAGACTTCCTACATGGCTCTCCAACTGCAAGTTCCTCCCTGCTTGTTTATGTAAGCTACTGCTGTTGCGTTGTCTGATTGAATGCATACTGGGTGACCCCTGACACTGTCCTGTTTCTGATCCAGAGAGTACCGAATTGCTCTTAACTCTAAAATGTTGATTGGTAACTGCGATTCCTGAACGCTCCAGAGACCCTGGAGATGTTGAGACTGAAACACCGCCCCCCAACCGGTGAGGCTGGCATCCTGGTGACCATCATCCAATCCCATACTGTGAATGGTGCTCCCTTGGTTAGATTTGGACTGTGAAGCCATCAAAGTAGAGACTGTCGAGTCTGAACAGACAGTCGGCATAATTGCAAGTCCAGATGCGGACCCATCTGATTCCAAGAGCCCAGAATCTGTGACTGAAGGGCACGAGCATGAAATCTGGTATATGGTACCGCCTCGAACATTGCTACCATTTTGCCCAACACCTGCATACATCTGAGAACCGACACCCTCGGCAATTGCAACAGAGCGAATCCTGGACCAGAGATCCTGAATCTTGTCCTGAGGTAGAAAAACACTGCCTCCTTGTTTCGAACAGTAGACCTAGAAACACTGTCTCCTGAGAGGGAGTCAGGGAAGATTTTTGGAAATTCACAATCCATCCGAAGGACTGCAGAGTGGTCGTGGTGCGTTGTAGGTGCACTTGAAGTTCCGGCGAGGAAGCTTTTAGAAGTAGATCGTCCAGGTAAGGAGTAATGTTGATTCCTTGACCTCTGAGGACCGCCACCACGAGACACAATATTTTTGTAAATACTCGAGGGGCCGTTGAAGACCGAAAGGAAGAGCCTGAAACTGGAAATGCCAGGACCCTAGTGCGAACCTCAGATATGGATGACCTGACCAAATTAGAACGAAGAGATAAGCGTCCTTTATGTCGAGAGATGCCAAATACTCCTCTGGTTCCATAGCTGCGATGATTGAACGAATCGTTTCCATTTTGAACTTCTGGACAGAATGGCAAGGATTCAGGCACTTTAGATTTAAAATGGGTTGAAATTAACCGTCCGGTTTGTTTACCAGAAAAAGACTTGAGTAAAACCCTTGACCGTGTTGAGCTCTGGGAACTGAACGAATTACTCAGTGTTTGAAAAGTGTGGAAGTAGCCCGAATTATTGCTTGTCGTCTGGAGGGATCGCTCGGAAGAGGAGTGATGAAGAAACTGTTTGGAACAGGTTCTTCGAGATCCAAAATGTAACCTCGGGTTAGGACTCCAGTCACCCACTGATCCGGATGCGACAGGAGCCACACCTCTTTGAACTGTAGTAACCGCTCTCCCACCACCAAGGATCCCTCCAGCGGAGTCCTCGCGTCATGCTGCAGGTTTGTCGGCAAGTTTGACTGCCGCTCTGCGAGGTGCCTGTGTGCCCCTACCACGGTACAAGCCTCTACGTGGAAATCTTGAAAAGGCTCGAAAGGACTGGAAACTGCCCCTCCAAGTATGGAAGGACTGAAACTTAGTGGTTCTTGACTTCTGAGGAGCAACTGGAAGAAATGGACTCTTACCACCTGTAGTATCAGAGATAATCTTTTTAAGCTCTGAACCAAAAAGAGGAACTCCCCTTCAAATGGAACCGCTGTCAATGTCTGTTTTGAATCAGTCAGTGTTCCAAACATGAAGCCATAGCGCACGCCTCGCTGTAACTGCCTGAGCAGATACCCGTGACTGTAGTGAGAGAGTCTAGCAAGGCTTCATCAACAAAGGTGACAGCCTCTGAGATCTGTTCAGCCAGCTTAATAGCCTCTGATGGGTCATCCGACTGCATGCCAGATACCACCTGGGCCAACCAGTCATGAACGGCTTTAAGGATCCAGGCACCAGCAAGTATTGGGCGCAGAGAAATACCTGATAAAGCAAAAATGGATTTAAGAATAGCTTCAATCTTCCGATCTGTTGAATCCTTTAATGTCACCGATTGTACCGAAGGAATTACCGTAGCCTTCGGCAAATGAGAAATAGGAGCATGCACTTTCAGAGCAGTTTCCCAGAATTTTGTGTCTTCATCTGCAAAAGGATACAAAAATTTTAATTTCTTAGAAGCCTGAAATCGTGAATCTGGCTTAAGCCAAGGTTCCTTCAAAATGTCTGTGAAATGAGTATAAGATGGAAAGACTATTACATGTCTTTTCTGACGCGTGAAGAAACCTGACGAAGTCTCCGCCAAATCCTGAATATTAAGAGTCTGAAGGATGGCCTCAATCAATAATCTGACACCTGAACTTGTAGATAATTCCTCTTCTTCCCAGGCGGAAGCATCCTCCACTCCGACTCCAGTTTACCTTCCTCCAGAGGAGCGGATACCGGATCTAAGTCCTCTCCTGGGAAGGTGATAGAGGGCAATGGATGCCGTCTTTTAGCGGCCGCTGAACTTGAAGCTGTCTCAATCTTGTTAATAGACTGTGCTAAGTCTGCAATACTTTTTCCCATATTCCTTGCCCAAGGTGGCTCCATAGCCAACTGACCAGAATCCACACCTGACTGGGATTGACTTAAATCAGCAATAGCGTCAGCCATGTTCCTGGCCCATAGAGGGACTGACTGATCTGCTGATACACTAGGCTGCTCTACTGTAGGTGTCACGGAACATGCCGTGCAGAGCGAACCAGGATCCGTTCCTCAGGCACAAAACTATAAACTGAGGGGATCTGGTGGTAGGCTGAAGATGGGAGTGGTAGAGGGGGGAGGAGTTAGTTTTGATAGGATCTGTGCCAAACTCACATCCACACAATCTAACCCAGAAGTAACAGCACAGCGTCCCCCAGATGGATGAAAGAGAAAGTACCAAATCATATGGAAACACTCCCAGGAAGGTCTTGGGGGGAGTTCAAGGGAAATCGCATAAAATTTCAGCCTCAGACATATCGATAGTGTATGGGGCCCTTAAGAATTGCACCCAATATTCAGAAAGAGGGGCATTGTTGTGGCATTGGGATGTTTTCCAGTGTTTGGGAGCAAATGGTCAAATGTCATTTATTCCCACATATTACCAGATTTTTGTTTCACCTACAAAAAAATGGACAAATAATCTGTAAGTGTGTATCCAGGTTAAGAGGTGTGAGCGTCATATAACTATAATGACTTGTGAGTAACTATACAGCAGCTCCGTACCTTGTGACTTGGAGAAGAAACACCAGTTAACCCCGGGAATGCTGGAGTCGAAGCAACAATTCCTCTCCTTACATTCTGCAGCACTTATTGTGGGGTAGCCGCAATCCCTTCTGCTGTACGGTTCCACGTTACATTGTTTGTCACTTCCTGTTGATGCAATAAGGAAACAACCAATGGTTACATCAGCTTAAGGTTTCTTTTTAATAAAATGGTACAATTGAGCTAAATTGCCCTGTGATTTACCTACTTTGGTCAACTGATCATTTGGGTTCAGCTGTGTTAAATTCAGAGTATAATTATTTTAGGAACAGTTCAAACAGTTGAACAGCTGATAACAGGAAGTTTCCACATAAACAATGGCTTTTTTATATACTGTGACCATGGCTAAGAATAAGGAATACACAAACTCTTATGAGCCCTACACACTGGCAGATATCACCTAATGATATGAAAGAGTTCTCATTCATTAATGAATGAGAACATTCACATCATTCAGTGTGGAGGCAGCAACGATGAATGATGCACAGCCCCATGCTTGTTCATCGTTGGTGCCCCGTCGCTTACGCATGCGAGCAAATATGGAAAATCTTGTCCATATTAGCATGCACTGCTATGAAGCTGGGTGACGGGGGAGATAAGAAACTTCACTCCACCCAGCTGCCGGGTCGCCCGCCAGCCATATCGGCCATCAGGCATCTCGCCAGCACACCACCATATGTGTAGGGCCCTTTAGAGCTATGGGTCAAATTCATGTTTGTGGACCATCAAATCTGTAATCAATAGCATTACATGCTCCCACTCTACCACTGCACTCTATACTCTACCTGTGCTTTTGGGGTAAAAACACCATTTAACCCCGGGAACACTTTCATTAAAGCAGCAGCCTCTGGAATAGCATTCCTTATCACTTATCCCGGGAAATCCGCAATCTTCACGCTCTGTGATGTCCACACTACATTGCCGTTTATCTGGATGGAGCAGAGCACACATCAGGACAATAGGAAATATTACAATGCATGACAAGAAAGTTGGAAGCTCTACTGTAAGTACTGTAACCCTTGACCGTGCCAAATACATAATTGGAAACATTGCAAACATGTCCCAGATACATAGAAAACACCTACCTGAGATTGTCCTCTGGAAATTAACATCAGTAGGTAACTATGCATGAGTGGGCGGTGCTTGCTTTCTGTATGCCCACCCATTTGTGTGACATAAAAAAAAAAAATAGCATAACTGACAGTTAAGCTTGGCATACACTACAATTATCTGGCAGATCATCCATCCAATTTGTCTGGTTGGAATGAAAATCTGTTAATATATCAACTATTTTACTTAAACACTGGAAAATGGAGAAAAGTTGTCAGACAAGTCAGTTTAAACAAATATTCAACCAATTTCTTTAAACAACTATTTTTGTCCATTTTCCTGTGTTTGGGTGGAAATGGTTGATTGTGATTTGTTCTCATACATTACCAGATATTCATTCCAACCAGTTTGGACAGATTGTCCTCCATATAATTGTATAGTGCAGTGGTTCTCAAACTATCCTCAGAACCCAACATAGTTCACATTTTGCAGATCACCTGGTATGTGCACATGTGTATTCATTACTCACCGACACAGTTTAAAAGATCCACCAATGGCATTAATTTCACGAGTGATTATGTGGGGAGATCTGGAAAACGTGTAATGTGTGGTTTGAAAACCTGTGGAATAGTGTATATCTAGTTCACCGGTGGATCTATGTACCTGGAAGGCTTTAAATTATTACTAGTGTACCTCATGACTGAAGGCTTCCATCACTTATTTATTGTATATTACTACTTAGAGGTGAGTGTCATGTAGTATTGTGAGACACAATGTGTATCACATACTGTATTAATGTCTCTAGTTCCCAGTGAATAGATATTAAGCATTCTCAAAAAGTTAGAAATGTGCGGGTTCGAATTTACTCTGTTCTTAAAGACTAAATTAATGAGAGTTCAGATCTATTCAGATTTTTCTTATTTGCTATCCTAAACATGTGACATCTGGGGGCCAATAAGAAGCCATTTTTAGAGCCAGGTAAGTTTGGGTAAATCCAAACCCGCACATCTCTACCAAAAATAGGGATCAAAATCTGCTCCCAATCCGTGTTTATCCTGATGCATAATCATCTGGGTATGTAGAAGTGTGTGTGATCTCATTACTTGCATGTGATTAGAATTGCCTGTGTTGAAGATGTTGTTCAATGAAGTATAGTTCATGGAGCGTACATGGCCTCTGAGGTGTAGCGTGGAGACATGACACCCGGGAGCAGGGTCATGTCACAACACAGATACACATTTATACAAACACTCACAATAATACACATTATTTCTCACCAAAAGGGCAGCAGCAGAGCTTCTCCACATTCTAGCCTGAGGGGCGGAGCTTCTATGCGATTGACCTCCGTGGGTAGAAGGAAAGGACTGAGGAAAGGTAAGGGGTTGCTGCCATACTGCCTGTATGTTTCCCATTACCAAATGCAGATACCAGACAGCCAGGAAGGTTCTTTTAAACATGGAACATGCAGGCAGAGCACCCATTCCCCCTCTTCCAGTCATCTCCTACCCCGAGATCCCGACTCCCAGCTCTGTTACAGAGACAGCGCCTTCTGTCCCCAGCGGCACCTGGAGATCCAGCTCCACTCGTTCCACCCTCACTACACCCCTGCATGTCCTAGTGCTTACTTATCACAGGGCAATTTAGTTCCTTTGGTCAACTGATCATTTGGGTTCAGCTGTGTTAAAATCAAAGTAATTGAAGGAGCAGAAAAACATTTGAACAGCTGATAACAGGAAATTTCCACTTACACAACATTTACTTATATACTGTGACCATAGCTAAGAATAAGGGATACACAAGATAAACTCTTAGAGCTACTGTATGGGCATAATTCATGTGTGTTTCCCATCAAATCTGTAACCAATAGCACTACATGCTACCACTCTACCACTGCACTCTATACTCTACCTGTGCTTTTGGGGTAAAAACACCATTTAACCCCGGGAACACTTGAATTAAAGCAGCAGCCTCTGGAATAGCATTCCTTAGCACTTATCCCAGGAAATCCACAATCTTCACGCTCTGTGATGTCCACACTACATTGCTGTTTATCTGGATGGAGCAGAGCACACATCAGGACAATAGGAAATATTACAATGCATGACAACAAAGTTGGGAGATCTACTGCAAGTACTCTAACCCTTGGCAGTGCCAGATACGGTCTACTGCATTTTGCCAGTGCTTGGGATCCCTGCACCAGGATCCTGAACGCCGGCAGGCAGCGGGTTGAGTGCAAAAGAGCCCCTTGCGGGGTCACTGCACTGGCCATGATGCGGGCACAGTGGCATGCCACGCTATTTATTCTCCCTCCAGTGGTTTCCTGGACATCCCAAGAGGGAGAATAGTTGTCAGTATGCCGGCTGTCAGGATACCGGCGTTGGTATGATGAGCGCCGGGATCTCAACAGCCGGCATTTTAAATGCCTCCCGCCAAATGCACAGGGCCTAATTCAGATCTGATTGCAGCAAAACCATGTGCAGTGCAGGTGGGGCAGATGTAACATGTGCAGAGAGTTAGATTTGGGTGGGGTGTGTTCAAACTAAAATCTAAATTGTAGTGTAAAAATAAAGCAGCCAGTATTTACCCTGCACAGAAACAAAATAACCCACCCAAATCTAACTCTCTGCACATGTTACATTGGGTGTGGTATGCTAGATAGGCTAGACTTGGGTCGTCAGTAAATAGGTCAACATGGTTTCTAGGTGGACAGGGACTCTAGTCAACATACCAAAAGGTCGACATGAGTTTAATTGTTTTTGGTGGTGTTTTCTTCGTAGAGTGACCAGGAACCCCAATTAGTGCACCGTGTCCCCTCGCATTGCTCGCCATGCTACAGGCAAGGTGCCTCGCTCTGCTAACGCTCCGCACAGGTTACCGTTCCCAAATGTAGTCCACGTGGATCACAAAGTATAAAAAAAAATGTAAAAAATTACAAAACAAAGATGAAAAAAAACTCATGTCGACCTATTGTCATGTCAGCCTAGAAACCATATTGACCTACTTACGGTTGACCAATAGTGGTCATCCTAAACAGTGCCGTCCCAAGTCTCGTCATCCTAAACACCGGATCCAGTTATATCTGCCCCCCCCCCCTGCAGTGCACATGGTTTTTCCCATTAGATAACAAATTTGCTGCTGCGATCAGATGGAATTACTCCCATTACTGGCAACATTGCAAACGTGTCCCAGATACATAGAAAACACTAATGTTTGATGAATGTGACCAAATGATATACAGTATTCTCACATGTAAATACTTTTCCATAGCTTTTACCACAGAGAAGAAGAACACTGTAAAGGGCCCCACACACACTACAATGATTTTGCATGATTTCATACTATTTCAACCTTTTTCAGGACGATATATATTATGAAAATTGTCAGATCATATGTTTCACATCCAATCCGATGCGTGGTCCCATGAGCATCGGATCAGAGCCACTAGGTGGTTGGTGCTGCACTAATATCAGAATTGGATAGAAAATGTGTTTTTGTGCATGTGATATATCGCATACAATGCATCAGAGAAGTGTGACTGGTATTCTCAGGACACTCCCAGCCCCCCTAGCCCTCTAATTCAACTCGGATATATCTTATGGTACAATTGTATACCATACGATATATCACATGCGTTATATAGCGGCTTCATCAGTCGCATGCGATACATCTTATGCAAAAATAGCACCAAATCATATGGAATCACTCCCGGGAAGGTCCTAGGGGAGTTCAAGGGAAATTGCATCAGATTTCAGCCTCAGACATATCGTCATAGTGTATAGAGCCCAGAATTGCACTCCATATTCAGAAAAAGAGGCATTGTTGTGGAGTTTAGATGTTTTCCAGTGTTTGGGAGCAAATCGTCAAATGACATTTACTCCCACATATTACCAGATTTTTGTTTCACCTAGAAAAGATTGGACAGATAATCTAAGTGTGTAGGGCACTTGTGTGTATCCAGCTTAAGAGGTGTGAGAGTCTTATAACTATAATGACTTGTGTGTTATTATACAGCAGATCCATACCTTGTGACTTGGAGAAGAAACACCAGTTAACCCCGGGAATGCTGGAGTCAAAGCAACAATTCCTCTCCTTGCATTCCGCAGCACTTATTGTGGGGTAGCCGCAATCCCTTCTGCTGTACGGTTCCACGTTACATTGGTTGTCACTTGCTGTTGATGCAATAAGGAAACAACCAGAAGTTACAACTACTTAAGGTTTCTTTACAATGGAATGGGGCAATTTAGGTAAGTCACAGGGCAATTTAGCGCCTTTTGTCAACTGATCATTTGGGTTCAGCGGTGTTAAAATCAAAGTATAATTATTTTAGGAACAGTTCAACAACAGCTGATAATAGGGAATTTCCACTTAAACAATGGCTTTTTTTATGTACTGTCTGACCATGGTTAAGAATAAAGGAATACACAAACTCTTATGGGCCCTACACACTGGCAGACTTCACTCCCACCCCATCTTCCGGGTCACCCACCAGCTTTATCAGCCATCAGGCATCTCAGTAGCACATCACCATATGTGTAGGGCCCTTTAGAACTATGGGTCTAATTCATGTTCATCTGTAATCAGTAGCACTACATGCTCCCACTCTACCACTGCACTCTATACTCTACCTGTGCTTTTGGGGTAAAAACACCATTTAACCCCAGGAACACTTGAATTAAAGCAGCATCCTCTGGAATAACATTCCGTAGAGCTTATCCCAGGACAACCACAATCTTCACGCTCTGTGATGTCCACACTGCATTGCTGTTTACCTGGATGGAACAGAGCACACAACAGCAGGACATAGAAAATATTACAATGCATGATAAGAAAGCTAGGCGCGCCACTGCAAGGCCTCTAACTCTTAACAGTGCCAAATACACAGGGCCTAACTCACAGCTGATCACAGCAGCAAATTTATTAGCTAATGGGCAAAACCATGTGCACTGCGGGGGGAGGGGGGGGGGGCAGATATAACATGTGAAGAGAGAGTTAGATTTGGGTGGGGTGCATTCAAACTGAAATCTAAAATGTAGTGTAAAAATAAAGCAGCCAGTATTTATCCTGCACAGAAACAATATAACCCACCCAAATCTCTCTGCACATGTTATATCTACCCACCCCCCTGCAGCGCACATGGTTTTCTCCATTAGCTAACAAGTTTGCTGCATCCAGAAGTTATAGCAGCTTAATTTTTCTTTTTACAGAAGTTTCTATTTTGAATATTTTGAGATATTTTTTCACTACTTTTGGCATAGACTTAGGATCTCTACCCATATTTTTAAGGCACATTAGAAAATTAATAATCAGCACACAATATACAAAATTATTCTTTTTCACAATCACGGCACAAATAAATTATTGAAATTATTAGAATCATGACAAGATAATCACCATATTTTTTCATGAGGATGGATCACTTACCCTCAATGATAAAGTACACACTCTTATAAAATAATTTCACTTTATTCTTACACTCTTATTATCTCTCTCCTTGTGCGTATATATATATACAGCATGAGGATGACCTTCAATTAGCACAACAATGTAGTAATAGTTCTGAATCACAGCATTTTATATTTCACTCAACATCACTTAGTTCAGTTTTTTACATATCTACACATAATAATACAATCATAAGTTTCACCATCAATATATGCATAATACTTATTGAATTACAAATAATCCTTAATAAAGATATGGTATAGCAAACTGAGTTATATAATTGATGTCAATAGTCTGACGATATGATTGAGGAGTAATTATTTGGGCTCAACCATTTTTAGCAATTGAACTTGGTATAGGCGCCCCGTATGATTAGCATGTAAGAACCTTGGTTAATTACAGTCCACGTGTGTTATATTCAACATATGAGGACACATGTTCATAAGAATAATATGATGAATATATAGTATACAATGCAATATTAAAGATAGGAGCAGGGACACAGATGACCTTGCAACCTTTTTCAGTGATACAAATGATTCAATTTACAACAGCAGCATTGTATAGGCTTATATTTAATATCAATTCTTTATAATAAATATCTTTGGATTTCTCTCCACGTCTTGTCCGATAGCACATTCAACTGGGCTCACTATTTAATCACGTGAGCATAAACACACGTGTAAACATTTAATAATTTGTTTTTCCTTGCTATTTTTCCCATAATATTTCTTCTTCTTTTTTATTATCATGTATTGTACCTAAGAATAGGAACAATTATAGGTGGGGTTGTTTCTCACTAACCTATATGTAAGCTCCGTACATATGGGCCTCATATTGGATTAATCGAGTATTTTTTATTTTTACATTTTTTTCTTACAAACTATCCACTGTATGTTGGAATTTTATGATCCCTGTTTAGATGTATATTGGTGTAATTGCTGTAAGATCATACCACCTAACGGCAGGGGAACTGGGCCGTCTTTGACATAATGACAGTGATCCGTGTGTGGTCGTCCCTAGTAACTGACGGCGCAGATCCTCGCCAATCACAGAGTTTTGCTGACCAGTGACCACCAGTATATATAGCAGTAAGGTACGGAAGGCCACTGCTCTACTACCTCTGTGTCGTCAAGTATACTATCCATCTAGATTCTATACCTGTGGCGCATTTTAGTTTTGCAGTTTGCTGACAGTGACCACCAGTATATATAGCAGTACGGTACGGAAGGCCACTGCTCTACCTACCTCTGTGTCATCAAGTATACTGTCCATCCATAACTGTGGTGCATTTCAGTTGTGCGCAGTATATATAGTAGTAGGCCATTGCTATTGATACTGGCATATAATTCCACACATTAAAAAATGGAGAACAAAAATGTGGAGGTTAAAATAGGGAAAGCTCAAGATCCACTTCCACCTCGTGCTGAAGCTGCTGCCACTAGTCATGGCCGAGACGATGAAATGCGATCAACGTCGTCTGCCAAGGCCGATGCCCAATGTCATAGTAATGAGCATGTAAAATCCAAAAATCAGTAAAATGACCCAAAATTAAAAGCGTCTGAGGAGAAGCGTAAACATGCCAATATGCCATTTACGACACGGAGTGGCAAGGAACGGCTGAGGTCCTGGCCTATGTTCATGGCTAGTGGTTCAGCTTCAAATGAGGATGGAAGCACTCATCCTCTCGCTAGAAAACTGCAGTGCAACTCCTAGATGGGCCAGGTGTTTGTGTCGGCCACTTGGGTCGCTTAGCTTAGTCACACAGCGACCTAGGTGCGCCTCTTTTTTTCTTTGCATCATGTGCTGTTTGGGGACTCCACAAAGTACACAGGGACCTGAGATGGTGTATTCCAGTGGGGACGAATTAATAATCTGTGAGGAGGGGGATGTACACAGTGAAAGGGGTGAGGAATTGGAGGATGATGATGAGGTGGACATCTTGCCTCTGTAGAGCCAGTTTGTGCAAGGAGAGATTGATTGCTTCTTTTTTTGGTGGGGGCCCAAGCCAACCAGTCCTTTCAGTCACAGTGGTGTGGCAGACCCTGTCGCTGAAATGATGGGTTCGTTAAAGTGTGCATGTCCTGTTTATATACAACATAAGGGTGGGTGGGAGGGCCCAAGGACAATTCCATCTTGCACCTCTTTTTTCTTAAATTTTTCTTTGCATCATGTGCTGTTTGGGGACAATTTTTTTTTAAGTGCCATCCTGCCTGACACTGCAGTGCCACTCCTAGATGGGCCAGGTGTTTGTGTCGGCAACTTGTGTCGCTTAGCTTAGTCACACAGCGACCTTGGTGCGCCTCTTTATTTCTTTGCATCATGTGCTGTTTGAGGACTATTTTTTTGAAGTGCCATCCTGCCTGACACTGCAGTGCCACTCCTAGATGGGCCAGGTGTTTGTGTCGGCCACTTGGGTCTTTGTGTCGGCCACTTAGGTCACTTAGCTTAGTCACACAGCTACCTCATTGCGTCTCTTTTTTTCTTTGCATCATGTGCTGTTTGGGGACTATTTTTTTGAAGTGCCATCCTGTCTGACACTGCAGTGCCACTCCTAGATGGGCCAGGTGTTTGTGTCAGCCACTTGGGTCGCTTAGCTTAGTCATCCAGCGACCTCGGTGCAAATTTTAGGACTACAAATAATATTGTGAGGTGTGAGGTGTTCAGAATAGACTGAAAATGAGTGGATTTATGGTTATTGAGGTCAATAATACTATGGGATCAAAATAACCCCCAAATTCTATGATTTAAGCTGTTTTTGAGGGTTTTTTGTAAAAAAAAACGAATCCAAAACACACCCGAATCCGACAAAAAATTTTCAGGGAGGTTTTGCCAAAACGCGTCCGAATCCAAAACCAAAACACAAAACCCGAAAAATTTCCGGTGCACATCACTAGTTTCGCATCAATACACAATGGACTTGTGCCAGCGATTTCATACAGAGAATGGGTTTTCCTTTTTCTATCTCATATCTCACACTACTGCTCATTTGGGGAAAATTAATTTGAATATGATGAATGTTTGATTAATTATATGTTGTGTTTAGAGATTAAACAAAATATACACTACTCAAAAAAATAAAGGGAACACTTAAACAACACAATGTAACTCCAAGTTAATGACACTTCTGTGAAATCAAACTGTCCACTTAGGAAGCAACACTGATTGACAATCAATTTCACATGCTGTTGTGCAAATGAAATAGACAACAGGTGGAAATTATAGGCAATTAGCAAGACACCCCCAAATAAAGGAGTTGTTCTGCAGGTGGTGACCACAGACCCCTTCTCAGCTCCTATGCTTCTGGCTGATGTTTTGGTCACTTTTGAAAGATGGCGGTGCTTTCACTCTAGTGGTAGCATGAGACGGAGTCTAAAACCCACACAAGTAGCTCAGGTAGTGCAGCTCATCCAGGATGGCACATCAATGCGAGCTGTGGCAAGAAGGTTTGCTGTGTCTGTCAGCGTAGTGTCCAGAGCATGGAGGCGCTACCGGGAGACAGGCCTGTACATCAGGAGATGTGGAGGAGGCCGTAGAAGGGCAACAACCCAGCAGCAGGACCGCAACCTCCGCCTTTGTGCAAGGAGGAACAGGAGGAGCACTGCCAGAGCCCTGCAAAATGACCTCCAGCAAGCCACAAATGTGCATGTGTCTACTCAAACGATCAGAAACAGACTCCATGAGGGTGGTATGAGGGCCTGACGTCCACAGGTGGGGGTTGTGCTTACAGCCCAACACCGTGCAGGACAGTTGGGGCATTTGCCAGAGAACACCAAGATTGACAAGTTCGCCACTGGCGCCCTGTGCTCTGCACAGATGAAAGCAGGTTCTCACTAAGCACGTGACAGACGTGACAGAGTCTGGAGACACCAAGGAGAATGTTCTGCTGCCTGCAACATCCTCCAGCATGACCGGTATAGCAGTGGGTCAGTAATGGTGTGGGGTGGCATTTCTTTGGGGGGGCCACACAGCCCTCCATGTGCTCGCTAGAGGTAGCCTGACTGCCATTAACTACCGAGATGATATCCTCAGACCCCTTGTGAGACCATATGCTGGTGCTGTTGGCCCTGGGTTCCTCCTAATGCAAGACAATGCTAGACCTCATATGGCTGGAGTGTGTCAGCAGTTCCTGCAAGACGAAGGCATTGATGCTATGGACTGGCCCGCCCGTTCCCCAGACCAGAATCCAATTGAGCACATCTGAGACATCATGTCTCGCTCCATCCACCAATGCCACGTTGCACCACAGACTGTCCAGGAGTTGGTGGATGCTTTAGTCCAGGTCTGGGAGGAGATCCCTCAGGAGACCATCCACCACCTCATCAGGAGCATGCCCAGGCATTGTAGGGAGGTTAATGCAAAAAATGGTGAGCTGCTCAATCAGATAGTGATGTCACTCAGGTGCTAAAAGGGAGGGGTAATTCTGTGTAGGAAAAAACAATGGTTCCCTAATGCACACCGAGTGAAAAATATTACTACATAATAGTCAGATAATACGGAGATCTTGGTTGTAGGGAGGTCATACAGGCATGGTGAGGCTACACACACACACACACTACTGATCCTCATTTTGACTTGTTTTAAGGACATTACATCAAAGTTGGATCAGCCTGTAGTGTGTTTTTCCACTTTAATGTTGAGTGTGACTCCAAAGTCAGACCTTCATGGGTTAATAAATTTGATTTCCATTGATCATTTTTTGTGTGATTTTGTTGTCAGCACATTCAACTATGTAAAGAACAAAATATTTAATAATAATATTTCATTCATTCAGATCTAGGATGTGTTATGTTAGTGTTCCCTTTATTTTATTTTTGAGCAGTGTACATCTGTATTGCCTCAGAAATTGTGCTTTTAAACTTATAGTTAAGTATCTGTAACTAGTATTTTAATTTCCATAATAGTCCGTTCTCCTGAAATGAGGTTTTCTGTCACCTTTGTCCTAGCTTCTGACTAAGAGCGTACGTGTCTAAATAGAGACCCTTGTATTTAGATAACCAAAACTTAATGACATTTTATGAGGTTTTGATGTTGAGAAAGGACATGATAATGAATATCTGATGGACCTTTGCTTTGGACAAACAACATGCCATTATGAACAAAAATGACCTTTTGCTGACAAGGCCTATTGAGAAGCCCAATTGATGTGAATGGGAGATCCAAGACTCATGGAGCCAGTCTGCCATCTTCAGGAGAATATCAGCCATTACAATTAGCTCAGTTGACCATATTTGGCACTTCCGATTATTCACCATCAACCAATCCATGTTCCCCATGATATCTAGATGTACTAGATGCCCCATTGATCAGTTATAAGTGATTGTATAATCATGTATTATATAATGTAAGCCTGAATGCCCTGAAGGCACAGGTATCATTGATGAAGTCTGTCTTGGGTCACGCTCCTTTGTGCAGAATAATGGGCGTGGCCTCTTATTTGATAATAAATTCTATATGCTGAATATCATCGCAACGGAGACTCCCTAATTCTATGATAAATAGACATTATCAGTTCTATACAAAGCAGACATATGTAACATAGCAAATACACATACATTTTATAATAAGACATGTGTGATGCTTGTCAGTGTCTCCTATTTTGAAATAGGTTTTTACTTTTACATTTCCTAGGAGTTTAAATGCACATACCGTCTGTGAGAGTGAGTCAGCTACATTTGCAGTGTTGAGCCATTTGCTGATCACCAGCTGCTTTTTATTAGCTAGCTACGCCCTGTCAGCCACTTGCAGCATGAGTTCGCTTGCTCTATGTAGCTCAAAACCTACTCCTGTGCTGCGATCGTGCTGCCAATGCTTGCTGTGTATCGGCTTTGAAGTGGGGCAAAAACCACACCTGCTACCCTTAGCACATTCCCACAGTAGACACCCACCTTCATGCCTCATTTCGCGAGTTAGTGAAGCCATGCCCTCGCACCGCATTCAACACGCCTCTGTCATTGGACCACTGCGAACACAAAAAGTGTTTGTATTTCTGCACAACTCACTTTACACATGCGCATTGTGGCTTTTGCGCGTGTGCATTTGGCTAAATCCTGCTGCTTGCAATGCAATGAACCGCTGCAATCAACTTGGAATGACCCCCTACATCCTCACATTGAGGTGTCAGTGGACTGCTTACACTATTACCCACAGTTTCTAAACTTTACAATGACTTATGATGAATACGCTGCAGATGACGTATAAGGGAGGATGTTCCTGGGTGGTTGATGTCCTTACCCCTACTTATTATGGACTGACAAAGGCAACAGATGGCTTGACACCTGTTGTCCGCATTTGTGGAGAAATAATTCCACACCGAAGAGGTGGCTTTTTTGGTATTTTGCCCAGGCATGACAATGGGCTTTTTCATCCCATGGATGACAACTGTCTCCACTGGTGCCTTATTCAAACAAACCACATCACCATCAGAATCCTCATCGTCAACTTCCTCCGCAGCGCCAGCTACACCCATATCCTCCTCATCCTGGTGTACTTCTACAGTGACATCCTCAATCTCCATATCAGCAACTGGACTAGCGTTGCTCCTCCCAGCACTTGCAGAGGGCGTGAAAATGGTGGTAGGAGCCTCCTCTTCCCATACAGTGTTGTGAAGGTCAGGCCTAGACATCGCAACCCCTGTTTTTTTTTTTTTGTTTAACAACACCCCTTTATTTTTACAGCATACAGGACCAGTGTACTTTCATTTTATCAATAATACCCCTTTATTTTTACAGCATACAGGGAGTGTACTTTTATTTTAATAGCACTCCTGTACTTTTACAGCATACAAGAGTGCCAGTGAACATTGATTTTCACAGCAAACCTAAATTACAGCATATAAGACAGGGCCAGTCTACATTTATTGTACTGCACCCCAGAATTTTTGCAGTGTACACTTATTTTACTGCACACCAGAATTTTTGCAGCATACGAGACAGGGCCAGTGCATAGGCTAATGCAAAGGTGGGTATTCCAGTTGCTCAGAAACCCCCAACCCCCCCCCCCCCCCCCCCCATCTCTTGGCAAATGGTTCAAATTATGGCAACAATAGCAATGGTATATAATACAATTATTAGAGCAGCAACCACATCATGCAGTTTAAACTTCTACCAATTTGCAGTGAGGTGGAGCAGAGAGTAGCTACTAGGAAGAAGAGACAGGAGCTTTACCATAAGGTGGGAGAATGTGTGCTTACAAAGTGCAGTACTGGTTCTGTTATGTTTGTATTTATTTAGATATGTTTTAACCTTTTCCTGACCACTTATCTTATTATTTTAATTATTTTATACAGCCTATACCCTAGTTAAATATTAATAATGTATTCCATACATTATCCAGTATATAAAAAGTCCAATGTTTACATTAATGTCCAGGGTTATTACTAGGTTCTTCTACCACTCCCCCAGACTCCCTTACTTGCTCCAATGTTCCACAGAGTGGGAGAGTGTGGAATGCATTTGGAAAGACCCCTCTAGAAATCCTGCGTTTGCCACTGCTATCATAGTGGTACAAAAACATTGCATAGACATTCTTGATGTCATTGTAATGAAATATTAAGGATTTTGAAAGTCATGTGTGTTGTTGGATTTATTAGCCTTGTCTGAACACCTGCAAATTTTTTTTTTCCTTTTAAAGTGAGCAGTGAAGATGACCAATGCATAGTGTAGATGGGAGTTTTTACTACTGTTTATTTATGAAATATGTATGCAAATAATGGTTTGTAGATGCGAGTAAGTTTTTATTGGTTAAGAAAAATCAGTAGCATATATGAAGACCAACAGAGTTGATACACACACAATGGCGGTGTGTGTTTGAAATCAGCTTTTAGTTGCATTCTTAATCAATTCTAGTGATGACGTTTTTCTGAATGTGTAATTATGTTTGCAATTTTAATTTTTCACATTCTTCCCCACTTATTACAGACCCTGAGGTTGGAGATCAAAACCGGACCATCCGAATGCAACTGCTGGCCATGCAGTCACACATTCTGTCCCCACTGGACAATGTACAGAATTTATTACAGTTAAATAATTTTTTTTACAAAATAAATGTTTATTTTTTGTTTCAAAAAAGTAAAGTTTTAAAACGTAGCTATTGTGTGGTGTTTATTAAACATAATCTAATACTTTTTTTTTTTCATCTAGCCTCTTTTTTTCTGTGTATATCTATCTTTTTACTACATTTCATTTATGGGTCTTTTTTTGGGGGGTTAACATCACTATTATAAAATACTTATATTTTATAGATAGTATTTTAAAATAGTATTGAGTGTATTGTGCAAATAGAACATATTTTGATGAAATTTGTTGCCTTAATTGCCGATTGTTATTGAACAATTACATTGTCAAACTCTTCAATTTGCAGTGTTTGATCACTTAATTGTTCAACATTTTGAATCCTTAGAGTGATTGGTTCAATTAACTTTATTTAAAAACCCCCACCATTGTGAGATTGTTTGCAAACTTACGCAATACACATGGACAAGCTCCATGATGCAGGCAGATCAATTCTTAACTATGCGAATGCATCGCTCCTGTATGATATTAAATAGTAAACACCTCTTTTGTGCACAGCTGCACATTTTGTGAATTAGTACGTAATAGGCGCGTTTCTTTCTGTTCACACACTTGCATATACTGTGTGAATGCATAGAACAGCGATCAAATCTGAATTCGGCCCTTTGTCTCCTATTCATTTGACTGTTATAGGATCACATGTGCTCAATGTAGTGACTGCAACTAAAATGTCTTGTGGCACCTGAGTCAATACACCAGCAATTCTTTAACTGTGCCTATACAAGGCTGTGTCTCATTTGTCAGTTGTTTGACCTTAGTATTATTTTAATAAAGCTTAATCAGAGGGAGTGTGTCCAGGAGGTGAATTAGTATGCAGTAAGTTAGGGTGTGTACACGGTGAGAGCCTTGCTATGCCTGATTTTCACTTGCGATTTCCCTTGAATTTCCCAGAGCCCAGCACCACCGGTTTTGACTAACTTGAGATATGGACTATGTGTGCTTACGATTTTGGTTTACAGTATGTGAGATTTTGTCTTATGTGAGATGTCATTGACATGCGAGATTAACTAGATAGTACACCGATCTAGCAAGGATTGACTTGCCTGCATAGTCAATCTTTTCTTGCAATGCCGACCTGGCGGGACCACGCTTCAGGATTACAAGGCGACCTTCACCTTGCGATCTGCACTAACTTTTCTTGCGATTTTGACTATATAGTCAAAATCGAAAGAAAATCTCACTGTGTACACACCCTTAGAGTCTTGCAGAAGCCAGATGTGTTTATGGTATGGAATAAAGCACACAGACAGTTCATTAAGGAATTGTTTATATATTTGATTATACAAATGTGTTTTGTGGGGTGAAGTATGTTGGGAATCAATGTATTGATACGGAAATCCACATATACAGTAGGACTACAAAACATGGATATTACATAATGCTGTAACACTTAGAAATGACCACAATTTTTATTTTAAACCTCGATAAGCAATAAAGGATGGCTTTCTAGTTTATTAAAATCACATTTACAGATCAGGGAAAAAAAAAAAAAACACACAGAACCAGGACGCTGTGTATACAGAGACTCCAGTGATTGTTACGAGCCGGTTATACCATGTATCTGCAAGAAAAACAAAAGACACATTATTGCAACAGAGGCAGGTTTTACCCTTAGAAAATACAGTCTAAGATGTGTGCAACTCCAGGGCTACAGTGACCTCACACTGGGCTGAGTACCGGAGGGGGGGGGGCAGGTGTTCAAGTCTGGGAAGGATGGCTTTGATCTATTGTAAATATACAATAGGAAACATGTCTGTGTAACATTATACATACACTACAGTCAGGTAAATGCAGCCCCCTTTGTCCAAGGCTTTTACTAAACTGTAAGTAGCACTGTATGATAAATATGTAGGGGATAATTTAATTCAGCACAAAGTTTGGCTGCACACACACCACAGTATTTTCTGGCAGCCAATCATTGCTAATTTTCTAATGCACCTCTATGGGGTATAAGGGAAAATGAATGTTACAGCCATGTATTGCCTCCACATGAATGTTACACTCTGCATTGATTGGTCTTACTGGTGGAGTCAATATGAATTATATAAGATAATATACAGTTCTATTTATTTTTAATAAAACTTGATTATAATACACAAGAACTCAAACTATTAGTTTAAACAGATTGTGACTGCCTCCAATGGGTGATACATTATGTGCATTACCATTAGTATTTTATTTGTATCCGTAGAAGCACCAGATGGTCTCGGGAATACTGGAGTCAAAACAGCAGCCTCTAGACAGACAGTCCTTGGAGCTGATGTTGGGATATCCGCAGTCTTTCCTCAGCTTGGGGTTCACAGAGCATCCTGCACACAACAGGAAACACAGCAATGTCCTCAGAGGGTACAGCACTACACACATAGATGGACAGAACCTTCCCTACCCAACAACACTGACCCCCCCCCCGTGCTGTACCACTTATAGCCAAATAACCAACAGTCTTCTAACAACGTTACCCTGTGCCTCAGATGCCCAACAAATACTGCAAGTTCTGCAGAGCAAAATAATTCTACAAAAAGTTCAGGGTACAGGTGTATGTTACTGTGAGCAGTGGAGGTGTGTATAAGAGTGTGTGTGATGTGTGTGTTCTTGCTTGTGTGTCGCTTGCTCCCACCATGAACAATTACAAGAACAGTTTTATTTTATTCCCAGCAAGTCAGTTTGAACAAAACTTCTCTACACACTTATTGGCTGATTCTGAGGAACATACAATTCAGGCTGCATTGCATCTTTGAAAATACAGTAGATGAAGATCTCCATTTATAGTCTGTTGCCCACATCTATGTGACCGCACCGGCCCCTATACATCCACGTGCGACAGTAGCGCCATCACTATTACCAGCCCTATTCTTGGCTGAAATATATCAGTATGGAGTCACATACTCCGTGTATGCTTAGCCCTGGATAGCTTGCAACCCCGTCTCCCCAGCTACAGCGCACTTATCCCCACGTGTGAGGGCACCTGTACCCGCCCAGTGTCACTCATTTAGGAGATGCAGCCCAGTCATGCATGGCTGAGAAGCAGAGGTGCATTTGCTCATTAGACAAATATGGCCAGTACAAAATATTGCAGATGAGGCCGCTTGTATTATATACTATGAGTTTTTGGTGTAAAAACACCATTTAACATCAGGAACACTTGAATTAAAGCAGCAGCCTCTGGAATAGCATTCCTTAGCGCTTATCCGGGGAAATCCACAATATTCACGCTCTTTGAAGTTCATCCTACATTGCTTTTTATATGTATGGCGCAGAGCACGCAACATCAGGGACATAGAAAATATTACAATGCATGACAAGTTTGGAGCTCTACAGCAAGTACTGTAACCCGTGACAGTGACATACATTACCAACACTGCAAACATGTCACATACATAGAAAACACTTACCAGGGATTGCCCTCTGGAAATTACCATTAGCTGGCAGCTATGCATGAGTGGGCAGTGCTTACTCTCCATATGCCTGCCCATATGTGTGACCCCATAAGAGAAAGCATAAGTGACAGTTAAGCTGGGCATAGACTATACAATTATCTGGCAGACTGTCTGGTAGGAATGAAAATCTGGTCATGTATCAAATATTTTTCCCAAACACTGGAAAATGGAGAAAAATTGTCAGATAAGATGGTTAAACCAAATATTCAACCAATTTGTTTGAACAACTATTTTTGTCCATTTTCCAGTGTTTGGGAGTAAATGGTTGATTGTAATTTGTTCTTCTACATTATCAGATATTCATTCCAACCAGCCAGATTGGACAGATGGTCTGCCAGATAATTGTAGTGTATTCCTAGCTTTACTGATGGATCTATGTACCTGTATGGCTTTATTACTAGTGCACCTCATCACTGAGGGCTCCCTTCACTTATTTATTGTATGTTACTACTTACAGGTGTGAATGTCATGTAGTATTATGAGACACAATAATGTGCATCACATACTGTACTGTGTAATGCTTGTGGTTCCCAGTAAATCGATACAAAGCATTCTTAAAAAATAAAAGATGTGAGGGTTCGAATACACAAAGTTCTTAATGCAAGTTCCGATTTATCCCGATTTTCTTAATGGCTATCCTAGACACGCAGCATCCGAGAGCCAATAAGATGCCATTTTTAGAGACTGGTAAATTTGGGTAAATCCAAACCCGCACATCACTATTTTTAGTAGAGATCAAAATCCATTCCCAATCTGTATTTACCCTGATGCATAATCATCTGTACGTAAAAGTTAGTGTGATCTTATTAAGGAGTCTATGTATTGTGATTGTACCTTAACACATTAAGCTAGCTTATCAACTAAACACTGACCACTGCATTGGATTTAAAGGTCATTAACATTTCTTTATTGGAATGACCCTATTCATAAAAAGGATGGCAAGGAAGTAGCTACCTTAACCAGCTCCAGTCAATTGGATCTTATAAAAGGGTGATGACTGAAATGCCCCACCTATATATAAGCATAACCTGCACTAAGGGGGTCTCACCACCCTTTACTATGGCAGTGTGGATGCTCTCGCATAGAAGTGCCCATAGCCAGCCCCCCTCCCCTACCCCCCCCCCCCCCCCCCCAACAAGGGCAGGACACACCTGCCATCCTTCAAAAGGGTAAGTGCCCAACAATGACCACTTAAACCACATGTAACCACTAGCCAGTAGTGCCTTCCTGCCACCACCAGATTCTAAGAACCACCACATCTGGTTCTAAGAAATGCAACATGCCACCCTGGATGAAAAGTAAGGATTTCACAGCATATAACTAATCCACACAGGAAAAGACTCGCTTAAGAAAAACAGACCTCCAACGGTGACAGGGGAACAGTTATTCCTGAAATAATGAGGACTGTAGCACTAACAGATGCCTAACTGCACCACCACCTATTGACAATACAAATTTCAACACGGCAAAATTTCTTCTTCCTAGCTTTTTCTATGGCAGTAAAATCATGTGAATCCCTCCAGACAAACCTAGGTATAATGTCTGACCACACCAGACCAATCAGATGAAGAACTAACTGAAGATACAGCAGAAACTTCATGCTCACCAGATCCTGAAGGGCCGGCAGTTCCGGACGCGTCGGTCAACTGTGCAGTTGCTGGAACGGAATTCACCCCTTCCACTGAAACAGTCTCCATGTCTTGTCTCGAACCTTCACTTGTCGCAGGAGGCGGCACCGGAGACGATGAGTCACTGGCGCTACCTTCAGAAACAATAGGTATTAAATTACCAGCCACTCCAGCAAGCCCCCTAGAGGAAATGGGGAGTAGGCCGCAGAGTTGCTCAAACTGAAAGTGCCCCAGGTGAAGTTGGAACCGGGCCAGGTGATGCTAAACGACCACACACTGCGCTGACCGGAAGTGGATAAGAGGACATAAGCCCACCCTGACTGAAGTTCAGAAACCACAGCCCCAGTGGCCCATACCCACCCTGCCAAGGGTACCCATAGGGCCCTGTGTTGTGCTGGGGAATATACTGCTGCCAATGTGACATCTGGCTGAAATTAGACACTAGGAGTGTGACAAATTCTGAGCAATCCACGAGGACTAAACGGATTGCACTACTTGTGGGGTGGGAACTATGGAATGCAACCCATGGGGAGCTAACAGCATCTGTAAATATTTATGGCCTGTGCTGCTCACTGTTGCAAAAGCCTGCAAGCCTAGCAACCCTGGTGCAAAACTCCAACTTGACATGGCCCTAAAAGATGCAAAGGCAGCTGGCTGCCTTGGCGGAGAAACATTAGACATGGCATCCTGAGCAGGAATTGGCTGCAATGTATTGATATGCCCAGCAGGTGGCACCATAATCACATCTAACCTAGAACCAGTAACCTGCTGTGCACCATGTACAGGCTTGTTGTCCACTAACATGGAGCAGTGTCACCAGAAGTTAACCCTGTTGTGGTTCTTGATATTGTCATCCCACTGCCACCCTGGCTACACTCCCCGGCCACTGGAGTCCTGCCTGGCCCTCACACGGCCTGGAATGCACCCTCTTGTCTGTATGTCCCAGGCATGGGTCCCGTGACTTCCACACAGAGGCCTGGGAGCCCAGCACCTGCCAAACTCACACTGCCAGCGCTAAACACAGCCAGGGATACCAGTTCCATGGCACGCACATCACTACCACTAGCGTTCACAGCCTCTGTGGTGCTCCCGCTGACTGCAGGACACAGCCATACGGTACGCTTCATGCAGCCAGAGTGGGAGGAACTGACGGAGCAGCCTGGTCCGCTGCACTTCACACCTGCACAATGACCACAGTGAGTGATGGGGAATCCCTGAGGTCAGCAGGCGGCCTGCCTCAGCAAGATGCCATGGGGCTGGAGATAGTCTGCGGGGACAGGACATGATTGAGGGAGGGTGACAATGCAGTAAAATAAAGAATGGGAAAAGGGGAAACAGTATGAAAAATAAAGGGGGTGGGGTGAGAAGGAAAAAAAGGAATAAATGGAAGCGGGGGGGGGGGGGAAATAGATGGAATGATGAATGAGGTATAGAGCAGTAAAGAAGACAGCTAGAAGAAAGTGTATGTATGTGAGAACAAGCTATGCAAGGTAAATCAGGAGAGATACAGATACTGTAATACTCATCCTTCCAAAATGAAGAGGATTATTAATATTCAAATACCCTTTATATACCCTAACAAAACCACCCCTATACACCCTGATAAGCTTAAACCTAGCTCGCCACAAAAACAACAAAAACTTGATATTCCTAGCAACAATTAACCTAAACTTAACCCATCACAAAAATAAAAAAACTCTTAAATAGTTATGTGCCTATGCAGCCCTCCCCTAATCTACTTATAATTAGAATTGCCTGTGTTGAAGATGTTGCTCAGTGAAGTACAGTTCATGGAGCGTACACAGGCTAGTGCTCACTTATCACAGGGCAATTTCGCTTTTTTAGATCATTTGAGTTCAAATGTGTTAGAATCGTGTAGTATAATTTTTTTTAGGAACAGTTAAACAGCTGAACAAACTGTTCAGCTGATAACAGGAAATTTCCACTTAAACAATGGTATTTTCTTATATACTGTCTGACCAAGGCTAAGAATAAGGGATACAGAAGCAAATATCTTGGCGCTATGGGCATAATTTTTGTTTAAGCACCATCAAATCTGTAATCCATCACACTACATGCTCCCACTCTACCACTGCACTCTATACTCTACCTGTGCTTTTGGGGTAAAAACACCATTTAACCCCGGGAACACTTGAATTAAAGCAGCAGCCTCTGGAATAGCATTCCTCATCACTTATCCCGGGAAACCCACAATCTTCACGCTCTGTGATGTCCACACTACATTGCTGTTTATCTGGATGGAGCAGAGCACACATCAGGACAACTGGAAATATTACAATGCATGACAAGAAAGTTGGGAGCTCTACTGCAAGGACTCTAACCCTTGACAGTGCCAAATACATAATTGTCAACATTACAAACATGTCCAATATACATAGAAAACACTGTTATCAGAGATTGCCCCCTGGAAATTCACATCCATTGGCACCTATGCATGGGTGGGCGGTGCTTGCTCTATATGCCCGCCCATTTGTTTGACCTCAAAAGAAAGCATTACCGATAGTAAAGCTGGTCATACACTATATAATTATCTGGCAGACCATCTGTCCAATCGGTCTAGTAGAAATGAAAATCTGGTCATGAATCAACTATTTTTCCTATACACTGAAAAATGGTGACAGTCAGACAAGTTAATTAAAACAAATGTTCAACCAATCTGTTTGAACAACTATTTGTCCATTTTCCAGTGTTTGGGAGTAAATGATTGTGATTTGCTCTCATACATTACCAGATATTAATTCCAGACAGCTTTATCCCTGATTTTTCTTATTGGCTATCCTAAACATGTGACATCCTAGAGCCAATACGATGCCATTTTTAGAGCCTGTTAAAATCAGGTAAATCCAAAACCGCACATCTCTACTAAAAATAGTAATCAAAATCTGCTCCTAATCTGTATTTACCCCAATACATAATTACCTGGGTATGTATAAAAAAAAAAAAAAAAAAAGTGTGTTTTTATTGCTTGTATGTAATTAGAATTGCCCGTGTTGAAGATGTTGTTCAGTGATGTATAGTTCATGCAGCATATAAGGCCTAGTGCTTACTTATCACAGGGCAATTTAGCTCCTTTTTTAGATAATTTAGGTTCAGCTGTGTTAAAATCAAAGTATAATTTTTAGAAGCAGTTAACAGTTGAACAAACTGAACAGCTGACAGGAAATTCCCACTTACACAATAACCGTTTCTTATATACAGTTTGGCCATGGATAAGAATAAGGGATACACAAGATAAACTCTTAGCACTATGGGCATAATTCATGTTTGTGCACCATCAAACCTGTAATTAGCACTACATGCTCCCACCCTACCACTGCACTCTACACTCTACCTGGGCTTTTGGGGTAAAAACACCATTTAACCCCAGGAACACTTGAATTAAAGCAGCAGCCTCTGGAATAGCATTCCTTATCACTTATCCCGGGAAAACCACAATCTTCATGCTCTGTGATGTCCACACTACATTGCTGTTTATCTGGATGGAGCAGAGCACACATCAGGACAATAGGAAATATTACAATGCATGACAAGAAAGTTGGGAGCTCTACTGCAAGTACTCTAACCCTTGGCAGTGCCAGATACATAATTGCAAACATGTCCCACATACGTAGAAAACTAATGTTTGATGAATCTGACTTAAATGATGTATTTTAACATGTAATACTTCTCCATATATCTTACCACAGAAAATGAGAAAAACACTAAGAATTGCACTCAATATTCAGAAAGAGGAGTTGTTGTGGAGTTGGGATGCAGGGAAGATGCCCGCTGTTGAGATTCCTGCAGTCGGATTGCCAACAGCTGGCAATCCATTTGTAGGTATAGCAGATGGCTTAGGAGTCACCTGTGGGGTTAGGGTGTGGAAAGGGATGATTAGTATTAGGGTATAGAGGAGAGAGGGGAACAGTCCTAACTCCCCACTGTCAGGACTTACACTATCAGGATGCTGGGAATGGTATTCTGAGTGCTGGCATACCATCAGCTGGATATCTTACCGAATACATGGAGTTGGTAAAAAAAAATTTAAACTAGGGACAATGGAAGGAAGAACAATTTCCAGATACTTTTCTTTACACCCAAGATTGCCCCCTGGAACTTCACATCAGTCATCAACTATGCATAAGTGGGCGGTACTTGCTCATCTGCCCGCCCATTTGTGTGACATCATACAAGAAAGATCATAACGGACAGTTATCCTGGGCATACACTATACAATTATCTGGCAGGCCATCAATCCAATCTGGATAGTTGGAATGAAAGTCTGGTAATGTATAGGAGCAAATGTCATTTAACCATTTGCTCCCAAACACTGGAAAATGGACAAAAATTACACAAATTATTTAAATCCAAAAATTAACCTATTTGTTTAAATACCATTTTTGTACATTTTCCAGTGTTTGGGCGTAAACTGTTGATTGTAATTTGCTCTCAGATTACCTTTCCAACCAGCCAGTGTTGGACAGATGGTCTGCCAGATAATTATATAGTACATACTAGAGCTGTAACTATACTTTTTGGTGCCCTGTAGCAGAGAGAAATGGCTGCCCCCACCCCCATTTTTCCAATAGGGACATAAGGCGCATGCCTCGTGGGGAAGGGGTGTGACAAGATTGATCCCAGAGAAAGCACATGATCGATATCGAGATTATATCTATGTGTATACTTTAAATAACACATCAATAAACTGACATACCTGGGATTCAAACCCATAACCTGTTGAATTCTAATCAAACACCCTACTCACTGAGTTTTTATGCAAGATAAAATGGCTATGAACACACTATGAAGCTATTGGTACTTTGTTAACAAATAATCAGCATTGGAATTGAGAAGATCTATGTAGTGTTCAGCCACGGCGCCACTCTTGCAGCCACACACACACACACACACACACACTACATAGATCTGCTCAGCTGCAATGTTGATAATTTTTTCCCACAAAGTACATGGTAAGTGACAAATAGTTAGAATTCTCTACTTTAAAATTATCTACCTTTCTATGCAAGGGCAAATGGCTCAATGATTAGATTGACTGCAATGCCACAGGCAATGGGGTTTGAATCCTTGACAGTGCAACTGAATAACAAAGAAATCTGAAGTTGAGTTCATGAATGTTGAATAGGTATTAGCGACACAGAAGGGGTCAGGGTAGGAGACAGGGGTGGTCAGGGGATGCTGGGCTTCAAAAATGGGGGATGCTGCAAGTGATTAGAACAGATAATTTTCAAGTGCCACTAACAGCACCCCATATCTTGCAGCGCTATGTGCTGTGCCCCCTCCGCACACACCTAGTTATGGCCCTGGTGCACACCCAGCTTTACTGATGGACCCATGTACCTGAAAGTCTTCATCACCCATGTACATCATGACTGAAGATTCCAATGATGATTAAATGTTACAATTTAAGCTGTATGCATTCTAATATTTTCTGTCCAATCTGGCTGTGTGGAACAAACATCTAATATCTAGGCGCAATTGACAATCAACTATTTGCTCCTAAGGTCCCAAAAATCTATACTATAAAAAGGTAATTTGGCTAAATGAAACGGATTTAGCCAACTTAATTGAATGACTTATGTTTTCCAGTGTTTGGGAGCAAATGGTCAATTGTCATTTGCTGCCACATATTACCAGATTTGTTTCAACTAGAAAACATTGGACAGATAATCTAATGGACCCTACACATGCTGATATTACTGCACGATATGAACGATCTCGTTTATATCGTGCAGTGTGGAGCCTCCAGCGATGAACTATGCGCAGCCCCGCGCTCGTTCATCGCTGTTGATATGTAGGCTGTGCATGCAGGCCAATATGGACGAGATCTTCCATATTTGCATGCACATCTATGGAGCCAGGTGACGGGGAGAGTGAAGAAACTTCACTCCCCCCGTCACTGCCCCCCCCCCCCCCCCGCGTCGCCCGTATCGGCGGTCGGGCAGCTCGGCGGCACATCGCCGAATGTGTAGGGCCTATAAGTGTGTATCCAGCTTAAGAGGTGTGATCTTCATATAACTACAGTATAATGACTAGTGAGTAACTACAGTATATAGTGGCTTTGTACCTTGTGACTTGGAGAAGAAACACCAGTTAACCCCAGGAATGCTGGAGTCGAAGCAACAATTCCTCTCCTTACATTCTGCAGCACTTATTGTGGGGTAGCCGCAATCCCTTCTGCTGTACGGTTCCACGTTACATTGTTTGTCACTTGCTGTTGATGCAGTAAGGAAACATCCAGAAGTTAGAGCAGTTTAATGTTTCTTTTAATAAAAAGGGGCAATTTAGCTAGATCACAGGGCAAGAAGTAAAAAAAAAAAATTGGAAGAGTAAAACAGTTAAACTCTGTACAGCTGATAACAGGAAATTTCCACTTTAAAAAAAATGGCATTTTCTTATATACTGTCTGACCATGGCTAAGAATAAGGGATGCACATGCATCCCTTAGAGCTAGGGCAAGGGTGTAGCTACTATAGGTGCAGGCAGTGCAGCAGCTATGGGGCCCAGAGCTGAGAGTGGTCCACCTTATCTGTCACAGCTACATACTTTCACCATTGGGGGGTATGTAGGGGTCCTTACAAACTTTCTTTGGGTTCTGCATTATAACTAGGTATGCCCCTGGACCTTCTCATTGTAGTGTGGTATAAAATTAAATGGAAAGTATTTTCAGGTTATATAATATATGAACTGGGGCACTGTAATGAGGCACAATATGAACAAGGAGCACTAATAAATAAATATATATATATATATATATATATATATATATATAAATTTGGGGTACTGTGCGGCATAATGTGTACTGGCAGCTCTGAAATGTGACAGAGGGGGAAATAATGCACTACTGCAGTACATAAAATAAACTAGGGCACTTCTATGGGGCATAACATTAAATAAGACTACTATGGTTCAGAAAATGAACTAGGGCACTATTATAGGGTATAAAACTAACAACTGCGGCAGAGAAGTTTCTCTAGAAGCATTGGGATGGGGAACCCCTTCAATATGTTGCTATTGGGCCCACAAAGTTCTGGCTATGCCCCTGAGCGATGGGCATAATTCATGTTTACGCACCATTAAATCTAATCAATAGCACTACAAGCTCCCATCCTACCACTGCACTCTATACTCTACCTGTGCGTTTGGGGTAAAAACACCATTTAACCCCGGGAACACTTGAATTAAAGCAGCAGCCTCTGGAATAACATTCTGTAGCACTTATCCCAGGAAATCCACAATCTTCACGCTCTGTGATGTCCACACTACATTGCTGTTTATCTGGATGGAGCACAGCATACATCAGTACAATAGGAAATATTACAATGCATGACAAGAAAGTTGGGGGCTCTACTGCAAGTACTCTAACCCTTGGCAGTACCAAATACATAATTAGCAACATTGCAAACATGTCCCAGATATAGAACACTGTTACCCGAGTTTGCCCTCTGGAAATTACCATCAGTTGGCAAATATACATGAGTGGCTGGTGCTTGCTCTATATGCCTACCTATTTGTGTGATATCAAAAGAAAGCATAACTGACAGATAAACTGGGCACACACTATACAGTTATCTGGCAGACCATCTGACCAATCTTTCTGGTTGGCATTGAAATCTGATCATGTCTCAACTACATAGACATTTTAATATTCAACCAATTTGTTTGAACAACTATTTTTGTCCATTTTCCAGTGTTTGGGAGTAAATGGTCGATTGTGATGTGCTCTCATACATTACCAGATATTCATTTCTGCCAGATAATTGTATAGTGCAGTGGTTCTAAAACTCTGTGCTCAGAACCCCACATAGGGGCTTATTCAGACTGGAACACTGAAGCGGCAGCCATTGCAGTTTGACTTTTTGTGGATTGCGCATGCGCCCTGGGAGCCCAGTAAGTTGCTAAGATTATCTCTGGGCTGTGACTGCCTGTACCGGATTGGCAGGCAGAGGCAGTTATTGAGCGTGTCAACAGCATTAGAACGCTGTTGGTGTGACATGGTCCAGAAAATGCAGCATGTCTGGACCATGGGTGGGGGGGGGGGGGGGGGGGGCTGCAGCAGCTTCATGTCACACGCAGCTGCTGTGACCCAGGACATAGCGAATAGCAGGAGCTGCACTGGCAGGGAGCTACTTACCAGGTGCAAAAGCATCACTGCCATGAGATGCTTTTGCACCTGTGCCGGAGTGGGGTGGGGGGGGATAGGGCCTGACATGCAGGGCAAACTTGTCTTGTGATGGGCATCCACCCACATGTCAGAGTAAATGATTTTAAATATGCTAAATTTTGCACTTCTATGATCAGATCTGAATTACACCCACAGTTCATGTTTTCCAGGTCTCCTAGCAGGTGCACAGGTGTATTCAGTACTCACTGACCTATTTTAATAGATCTACAGATAGGGCTAATTATTTCACTAGTGATTCTGTGAGGAGATCTGGAAAACATGTAATGTGTGGGGTCCTGAGGACAGAGCTTGAGAACCTGTGGAATAGTGTATATCTAGTTTACCGGTGATCTATGTACCTGGAAGGCTTTGTTACTAGTGTACCTCATGACTGTAGGCTTCCATCACTTATTTATTGTATATTACTACTTAGAGGTGCGAGTGTCATGTAGTATTGTGAGACACAATGAGCATCACATACTGTATTAATGTCTATTTCCAAGTGGGCAGATACAAAGCCGTCTCCAAAAATTTGGAGTGTGCAGGTTTGAATGTACTCAGTTCTTAATGCCAAAATTAACACTAGTTCAGATTTATCTGGAATATTCTCATTGGCTATTCTAAACACAAACACATGATATCTGAGACAAAAAGACGCTGTTTTGAGATACAGGAAATTCAGATAAATCTAACCCCACACATCTGTACTGAGAATAGTGATCAAACTCCGCTCCCAATCTGTATTTACCCTGATGCATAATCTGGGTATGTAAGAGTATGTGATCTCATTACTTGCATGTAATTAGAATTACCTTTGATGAAGATGTTGCTCAGTGAAGTATAGTTCATAGAACGTACATGGCCTAGTGCTTACTTATCACAGGGGAATTTAGCTCCTTTGGTCAACTGATCATTTGGGTTCAGCTGCATTAAAAATCACCAAGTTTAATTTTTTTAGGAACTGTTGAACAAGCTTTGATCAGCTGATAACAGGAAATATCCACTTAAGTAATAAAATGTTCTTATATACTGCCTGACCATGGCTACGAATAAGGGATGGACAAGCTGTAAGGCTGGGTACAAACTACAGGATGTCGGGCAGATGTGACCTTGCAAACAATACATCATAAGTGCACCCACTGTATGATGCATCTGCTGTGACCACATCCCAGAGCATGTAGGGCAGTCACATCTTTTGCTCTTATGTGCAAAACGAGATATACGACATCACACGAGCCGCAGGACCATGCACACTGTCCGACGGTACAGACATATACAAGCCGGCGGCTTGTACGATATATCTGGTGCACATTGGACAGTATGTACCCAGAGTTAGACCTTTGGGCATAATTCATGTTTGTGCACTGTCAAATCTGTAATCCATAGCACTACATGCTCCCACTCTACCACTGCACTCTATACTCTACCTGTGCTTTTGGGGTAAAAACACCATTTAACCCCGGGAACACTTGAATTAAAGCAGCAGCCTCTGGAATAGCATTCCTTAGCACTTATCCCGGGAAATCCGCAATCTTCACGCTCTTTGATGTCCACACTACATTGCCGTTTATCTGGATGGAGAAGAGCACACAACGTCAAGACATTAGGAAATATTACAATGCATGACAAGAAAGTTGGGAGCTCTACTGCAAGTAGTCTAACCCTGGACAGTGACAAATACATAATTAGCAATACTGCAAACATGTCCCAGATACATAGGAAACACTTATCCAAGATTGCCCTCTGAAAATTACCATCAGTTGGCAAATATGCACGAGTGGTTGGTGCTTGCTCTCTATATGTCCACCCATTTGTGAATAAAAAAAAAAGCATACAGCTTACCTGTAAATTATCTGCCAGACCGTCTGTCCAATCTTTCTGGTTGTCATTGCAATTTGATCATGTAACTATGGACATTTTGTCTTTTTTCAACCTCAATAACTATGTTACCATGTATGTATTTTTCCTAAACATTGGAATAAGTAGAATGGTCAGACAAGTTGGTTAAACCCAAAATTGAACCAATTTGTTTGAATTTCCATTTTTGACCATTTTAGTGTTTGGGAGAAAATGATTGATTGTAATTTGCGCTCATAGATTACAGATTTCCATTCCAACCAGCCAGTGTTGGACAGATGGTATTGTCAGATAATTATATAGTGCACACCCAGCATTACTGATGGATCTATGTACCTGGAAGGCTTTATCACCCATGTACATCATGACTGAAGAGTCCAATAAATTGCTACACGTTACTATTTAAGTTGGATGCACTCTAATATTTTCTGTCCAATATGTCCATTTGGAAAAAAAATCTAGTGATGTGCACCAGACATTTTTTGGGTTTTGTGTTTTGGTTTTGGATTCGGTTCCGCGGCCGTGTTTTGGATTCAGACGCGTTTTGGCAAAACCCCCCTGATAATTTTGTCGGATTCGGGTGTTTTGGATTCGTTTTTTTTTTTTTTACAAAAAAACCCTAAAAAAAAAAAACAGCTTAAAATCATAGAATTTGGGGGTCATTTTAATCCCATAGTATTATTAACCTCAACCATAATTTCCACTCATTTCCAGTCTATTCTGAAAACCTCACAATATTATTTTTAGTCCTAAAATTTGCACAGAGGTCGCTGGATGGCTAAGCGACACAAGTGGCCGACACAAACACCTGGCCCATCTAGGAGTGGCACTGCAGTGTCAGATTAAAAAAAAAAAAATTGTCCCCAAACAGCACATGATGCAAAGAAAAATGAAAGAAAAAAGGAGGTGCAAGATGGAATTGTCCTTGGGCCCTCCCACCCACCCTTATGTTGTATAAACAGGACATGCACACTTTAACAAACCCATCATTTCAGTGACAGGGTCTGCCACATGACTGACTGAAATGACTGGTTGGTTTGGGCCCCCAGCAAAAATAAAAGCAATCAATCTCTCCTTGCACAAACTGGCTCTACAGAGGCAAGATGTCCACCACAACATCATCCTCTGATTCCTCACCCCTTTCACTGTGTACATCCACCTCCTCACAGATTATTAATTCGTCCCCACTGGAATCTACCATCTCAGGTCCCTGTGTACTTTCTGGAGGCAATTGCTGCTGGTGAATGTCTCCACGGAGGAATTGATAATTAATTTTAATGATCATCATCTTCTCCACATTTTCTGGAAGTAATCTCGTACGCCGATTGCTGACAAGGTGAGCAGCTGCACTAAACACTCTTTCGGAGTACACACTGGAGGGAGGGAAACTTAGGTAGAATAAAGCCAGTTTGTGCAAGGGCCTCAAAATTGCCTCTTTCCTGCCAGTATACGTACGGACTGTCTGACGTGCCTACTTTGATGCGGTCACTCATATAATCCTCCACCATTCTTTAAATGGTGAGAGAATCATATGCAGTGACAGTAGACGACATGTCAGTAATTGTTGGCAGGTCCTTCAGTCCAGACCAGATGTCAGCACTTGCTCCAGACTGCCCTGCATCACCGCCAGCGGGGTGGGCTCAGAATTCTTAGCCTTTCCCTCGCACCCCCAGTTGCGGTAGAATGTGAAGGAGGAGATGTTGACGGGTCACGTTCCGCTTGACTTGACAATTTTCTCACCAGCAGGTCTTTGAACCTCTGCAGACTTGCGTCTGCCGGAAAGAGATACAATGTAGGTTTTAAATCTAGGATCGAGCACGGTGGCCAAAGTGTAGTGCTCCGATTTCAACAGATTGACCACCCGTGAATCCTGGTTAAGCGAATTAAGGGCTCCATCCAGAAGTCCCACATGCCTAGCGGAATCACTCTGTTTTAGCTCCTCCTTCAATGTCTACAGCTTCTTCTGCAAAAGCCCGATGAGGGGGAATGACTTGACTCAGGCTGGCAGTGTCTGAACTGACTTCACGTGTGGCAAGTTCAAAGGGTTGCAGAACCTTGCACAATGTTGAAATCATTCTCCACTGCGCTCGAGTCAGGTGCATTCCCCCTCCTTTGCCTATATCGTGGGCAAGTGTATAGGCTTAAATGGCCTTTTGCTGCTCCTCCATCCTCTGAAGCATATAGAGGGTTGAATTCCACCACGTTACCACTAGAGATGAGCGCCTGAAATTTTTCGGGTTTTGTGTTTTGGTTTTGGGTTCGGTTCCGCGGCCGTGTTTTGGGTTCGAACGCGTTTTGGCAAAACCTCACCAAATTTTTTTTGTCGGATTCGGGTGTGTTTTGGATTCGGGTGTTTTTTTCAAAAAACACTAAAAAACAGCTTAAATCATAGAATTTGGGGGTCATTTTGATCCCAAAGTATTATTAACCTCAAAAACCATAATTTACACTCATATTCAGTCTATTCTGAATACCTCACACCTCACAATATTATTTTTAGTCCTAAAATTTGCACCGAGGTCGCTGTGCGAGTAAGATAAGCGACCCTAGTGGCCGACACAAACACCGGGCCCATCTAGGAGTGGCACTGCAGTGTCACGCAGGATGTCCCTTCCAAAAAACCCTCCCCAAACAGCACATGACGCAAAGAAAAAAAAGAGGCGCAATGAGGTAGCTGACTGTGTGAGTAAGATTAGCGACCCTAGTGGCCGACACAAACACCGGGCCCATTTAGGAGTGGCACTGCAGTGTCACGCAGGATGTCCCTTCCAAAAAACCCTCCCCAATCAGCACATGATGCAAAGAAAAAGAAAAGAAAAAAGAGGTGCAAGATGGAATTGTCCTTGGGCCCTCCCACCCACCCTTATGTTGTATAAACAAAACAGGACATGCACACTTTAACCAACCCATAATTTCAGTGACAGGGTCTGCCACACGACTGTGACTGATATGACTGGTTGGTTTGGACCCCCCCCAAAAAAGAAGCAATTAATCTCTCCTTGCACAAACTGGCTCTACAGAGGCAAGATGTCCACCTCATCTTCACCCTCCGATATATCACCGTGTACATCCCCCTCCTCACAGATTATCAATTCGTCCCCACTGGAATCCACCATCTCAGCTCCCTGTGTACTTTGTGGAGGCAATTGCTGCTGGTCAATGTCTCCGCGGAGGAATTGATTATAATTCATTTTAATGAACATCATCTTCTCCACATTTTCTGGATGTAACCTCGTACGCCGATTGCTGACAAGGTGAGCGGCGGCACTAAACACTCTTTCGGAGTACACACTTGTGGGAGGGCAACTTAGGTAGAATAAAGCCAGTTTGTGCAAGGGCCTCCAAATTGCCTCTTTTTCCTGCCAGTATAAGTACGGACTGTGTGACGTGCCTACTTGGATGCGGTCACTCATATAATCCTCCACCATTCTATCAATGTTGAGAGAATCATATGCAGTGACAGTAGACGACATGTCCGTAATCGTTGTCAGGTCCTTCAGTCCGGACCAGATGTCAGCATCAGCAGTCGCTCCAGACTGCCCTGCATCACCGCCAGCGGGTGGGCTCGGAATTCTGAGCCTTTTCCTCGCACCCCCAGTTGCGGGAGAATGTGAAGGAGGAGATGTTGACAGGTCGCGTTCCGCTTGACTTGACAATTTTGTCACCAGCAGGTCTTTCAACCCCAGCAGACTTGTGTCTGCCGGAAAGAGATCCAAGGTAGGCTTTAAATCTAGGATCGAGCACGGTGGCCAAAATGTAGTGCTCTGATTTCAACAGATTGACCACCCGTGAATCCTTGTTAAGCGAATTAAGGGCTCCATCCACAAGTCCCACATGCCTAGCGGAATCGCTCCGTGTTAGCTCCTCCTTCAATGTCTCCAGCTTCTTCTGCAAAAGCCTGATGAGGGGAATGACCTGACTCAGGCTGGCAGTGTCTGAACTGACTTCACGTGTGGCAAGTTCAAAGGGCATCAGAACCTTGCACAACGTTGAAATCATTCTCCACTGCGCTTGAGACAGGTGCATTCCACCTACTATATCGTGCTCAATTGTATAGGCTTGAATGGCCTTTTGCTGCTCCTCCAACCTCTGAAGCATATAGAGGGTTGAATTCCACCTCGTTACCACTTCTTGCTTCAGATGATGGCAGGGCAGGTTCAGTAGTTTTTGGTGGTGCTCCAGTCTTCTGTACGTGGTGCCTGTACGCCGAAAGTGTCCCGCAATTCTTCTGGCCACCGACAGCATCTCTTGCACGCCCCTGTCGTTTTTTAAAAAATTCTGCACCACCAAATTCAAGGTATGTGCAAAACATGGGACGTGCTGGAATTTGCCCATATTTAATGCACACACAATATTGCTGGCGTTGTCCGATGCCACAAATCCACAGGAGAGTCCAATTGGGGTAAGCCATTCCGCGATGATCTTCCTCAGTTGCCGTAAGAGGTTTTCAGCTGTGTGCGTATTCTGGAAACCGGTGATACAAAGCGTAGCCTGCCTAGGAAAGAGTTGGCGTTTGCGAGATGCTGCTACTGGTGCCGCCGCTGCTGTTCTTGCGGCGGGAGTCCATACATCTACCCAGTGGGCTGTCACAGTCGTATAGTCCTGACCCTGCCCTGCTCCACATGTCCGTGGTTAAGTGGACATTGGGTACAGCTGCATTTTTTAGGACACTGGTGACTCTTTTTCTGAGGTCTGTGTACATTTTCGGTATCGCCTGCCTAGAGAAATGGAACCTAGATGGTATTTGGTACCGGGGACACAGTACCTCCAACAAGTCTCTAGTTGGCTCTGCAGTAATGATGGATACCGGAACCACGTTTCTCACCACCCAGGATGCCAAGGCCTCAGTTATCCGCTTTGCAGTAGGATGACTGCTGTGATATTTCATCTTCCTCGCAAAGGACTGTTGAACAGTCAATTGCTTACTGGAAGTAGTACAAGTGGGCTTACGACTTCCCCTCTGGGATGACCATCGACTCCCAGCGGCAACAACAGCAGCGCCAGCAGCAGTAGGCGTTACACGCAAGGATGCATCGGAGGAATCCCAGGCAGGAGAGGACTCGTCAGAATTGCCAGTGACATGGCCTGCAGGACTATTGGCATTCCTGGGGAAGGAGGAAATTGACACTGAGGGAGTTGGTGGGGTGGTTTGCGTGAGCTTGGTTACAAGAGGAAGGGATTTACTGGTCAGTGGACTGCTTCCGCTGTCACCCAAAGTTTTTGAACTTGTCACTGACTTATTATGAATGCGCTGCAGGTGACGTATAAGGGAGGATGTTCCGAGGTGGTTAACGTCCTTAGCCCTACTTATTACAGCTTGACAAAGGGAACACACGGCTTGACACCTGTTGTCCGCATTTCTGGTGAAATACCTCCACACCGAAGAGCTGATTTTTTTGGTATTTTCACCTGGCATGTCAACGGCCATATTCCTCCCACGGACAACAGGTGTCTCCCCGGGTGCCCGACTTAAACAAACCACCTCACCATCAGAATCCTCCTGGTCAATTTCCTCCCCAGCGCCAGCAACACCCATATCCTCCTCATCCTGGTGTACTTCAACACTGACATCTTCAATCTGACTATCAGGAACTGGACTGCGGGTGCTCCTTCCAGCACTTGCAGGGGGCGTGCAAATGGTGGAAGGCGCATGCTCTTCACGTCCAGTGTTGGGAAGGTCAGGCATCGCAACCGACACAATTGGACTCTCCTTGTGGATTTGGGATTTCGAAGAATGCACAGTTCTTTGCTGTGCTGCTTTTGCCAGCTTGAGTCTTTTCATTTTTCTAGCGAGAGGCTGAGTGCTTCCATCCTCATGTGAAGCTGAACCACTAGCCATGAACATAGGCCAGGGCCTCAGCCGTTCCTTGCCACTCCGTGTCGTAAATGGCATATTGGCAAGTTTACGCTTCTCCTCCGACAATTTTATTTTAGGTTTTGGAGTCCTTTTTTTTCTGATATTTGGTGTTTTGGATTTGACATGCTCTGTACTATGACATTGGGCATCGGCCTTGGCAGACGACGTTGCTGGCATTTCATCGTCTCGGCCATGACTAGTGGCAGCAGCTTCAGCACGAGGTGGAAGTGGATCTTGATCTTTCCCTAATTTTGGAACCTCAACATTTTTGTTCTCCATATTTTAATAGGCACAACTAAAAGGCACCTCAGGTAAACAATGGAGATGGATACTAGTATACAATTATGGACTGCCTGCCGAGTGCAGACACAGAGGTAGCCACAGCCGTGAACTACCGTACTGTACTGTGTCTGATGCTAATATAGACTGGTTGATAAAGAGATGTCTATGTAACTATGTATGTATAAAGAAGAAAGAAAAAAAAACCACGGTTAGGTGGTATACAATTATGGACGGACTGCCTGCCGAGTGCAGACACAGAGGTAGCCACAGCCGTGAACTACCGTACTGTACTGTGTCTGCTGCTAATATAGACTGGTTGATAAAGAGATGTCGTAGTAGTATGTATGTATAAAGAAGAAAAAAAAACCACGGTTAGGTGGTATACAATTATGGACGGACTGCCTGCCGAGTGCAGACACAGAGGTAGCCACAGCCGTGAACTACCGTACTGTGTCTGCTGCGACTGGATGATAAATGATATAAAAAATATATATATATCACTACTGCAGCCGGACAGGTATATATTATATATTATATAATGACGGACCTGCTGGACACTGTCTGTCAGCAGAATGAGTTTTATTTTTATAGAATAAAAAAAAAAAACACACAAGTGAAGTCACACGACGAGTGTTTAACTTTTTCAGGCAATCACAATATAAGTATACTACTAACTATACTGGTGGTCAGTGTGGTCAGGTCACTGGTCAGTCACACTGGCAGTGGCACTCCTGCAGCAAAAGTGTGCAGTTTAATTTTAATATAATATTATTATGTACTCCTGGCTCCTGCTATAACCTATAACTGGCACTGCAGTAGTGCTCCCCAGTCTCCCCCACAATTATAAGCTGTGTGAGCTGAGCAGTCAGACAGATATATAATATATATAGATGATGCAGCACACTGGCCTGAGCCTGAGCAGTGCACACAGATATGGTATGTGACTGAGTCACTGTGTGTATCGCTTTTTTCAGGCAGAGAACGGATATATTAAATAAACTGCACTGTCTGGTGGTCACTCACTAGTAAACTCTCTGCACTCTCTACACTTCTACAGTACTCCTCCTAGTCCTAAGCTCCAGTAAATCTCTCTCTCTTATAATCTAAATGGAGAGGACGCCAGCCACGTCCTCTCCCTATCAATCTCAATGCACGTGTGAAAATGGCGGCGACGCGCGGCTCCTTATATAGAATCCGAGTCTCGCGATAGAATCCGAGCCTCGCGAGAATCCGACAGCGTCATGATGACGTTCGGGCGCGCTCGGGTTAACCGAGCAAGGCGGGAAGATCCGAGTCGCTCGGACCCGTGAAAAAAAACATGAAGTTCGTGCGGGTTCGGATTCAGAGAAACCGAACCCGCTCATCTCTAGTTACCACCTCTTGCTTCAGATGGCAGGGCAGGTTCAGGAAGGTTTGGTGGTGCTCCAGTCTTCGGCACGCGGTGGCTGATAGCCGAAAGTGGCCCGCAATTCTTCGGGCCACCGTCAGCATCACTTGCACGCCCCTGTCATTTTTTTAAATAATTCTGCACCACCAAATTCAATGTATGTGCAAAACATGGGACGTGCTGGAATTTGCCCAGATGTAATGCATGCACAATATTGCTGGCGTTGTCCGATGTCACAAATCCCCAGGAGAGTCCAATTGGGGCAAGTCATTCTGCGATGATCTTCCTCAGTTTCCGCAAGAGGTTGTCAGCTGTGTGCCTCTTCTGGAAAGCGGTGATACAAAGCGTAGCCTGCCTAGGAACGAGTTGGCGAGATGCTGCTACTGGTGCCGCCACTGCTGTTCTTGCAGCGGGAGGCAATACATCTACCCAGTGGGCTGTCACAGTCATAGTCCCGAGTCTGCCCTGCTCCACTTGTCCACATGTCCGTGGTTAAGTGGACATTGTGTACAACTGCATTTTTTAGGACACTGGTGACTTTCTGACGTCTGTGTACATTTTTGGTATCGCCTGCCTAGAGAAATGGAACCTAGATGGTATTTGGTACCGGGGACACAGTACCTCAATCAAGTCTCTAGTTGCATCTGAATTAATGGTGGATACCGGAACCACGTTTCTCACCGCCCAGGCTGCCAAGGCCTGAGTTATCCGCTTTGCAGCAGGATGACTGCTGTGATATTTAATCTTCCTCGCAAAAGGACTGTTGGACAGTCAATTGCTTACTGGAAGTAGTACAAGTGGTCTTCAGACTTCCCCTCTGGGATGACGATTGACTCCCAGCAGCAACAACAGCAGCGCCAGCAGCAGTAGGCATTACACTCAAGGATGCATCGGAAAAATCCCAGGCAGGAGAGGACTCGTCAGACTTGCCAGTGACATGGCCTGCAGGACTATTGGCATTCCTGGGGAAGGAGGAAATTGACACTGAGGGAGTTGGTGGTGTGGTTTGCAGGAGCTTGGTTACAAGAGGAAGGGATTCAGTGGTCAGTGGACTGCTTCCGCTGTCACCCAAAGTTTTTGAACTTGTCACTGACTTATGATAAATGCGCTGCAGGTGACATAAGGGAGGAAGTTCCGAGGTGGTTAACGTCCTTAACCCTACTTATTACAGCTTGACAAAGGCAACACACGGCTTGACACCTGTTGTCTGCATTTGTGTTTAAATACTTCCACACCGAAGAGGTGATTTTTTTTTTGTATTTTGACCAGGCATGTCAATGGATATATTCGTCCCATGGACAACAGGTGTCTCTCCGGGTGACTGACTTAAACAAACCACCTCACCATCAGAATCCTCCTTGTCAATTTCCTCCCCAGCGCAGGAACACCCATATCCTCATCCTGGTGTACTTCAACACTGACATCTTCAATTTGACTACCAGGAACTGTACTGCAGGTGCTCCTTCCAGCACTTGCAGGGGGCGTGCAAATGGTGGAAGGCGCAAGCTCTTCCCGTCCAGTGTTGGGAAGGTCAGGCATCGCAACCGACACAATTGGACTCTCCTTGAGGATTTGTGATTTAGAAGAATGCACAGTTTTGCGGTGCTTTTGCCAGCTTAAGTCTTTTCATTTTTCTAGCGAGAGGATGAGTGCTTCCATCCTCATGTGAATCTGAACCACTAGCCATGAACATAGGCCAGGGCCTCAGCCGTTCCTTGCCACTCAGTGTCGTAGATGGCATATTGGCAAGTTTACGCTTCTCATCAGATGCTTTCAATTTTGATTTTTGGGTCATTTTACTGAACTTTTGTTTTTTGGATTTTACATGCTCTCTACTATGACATTGGGCATCGGCCTTGGCAGACGACGTTGATGGCATTTCATAGTCTTGGCCATGACTAGTGGCAGTAGCTTCAGCACGAGGTGGAAGTGGATCTTGATCTTTCCCTATTTTAACCTCCACATTTTTGTTCTCCATTTTTTAATGTGTGGAATTATATGCCAGTATCAATAGCCATGGCCTACTACTATATATACTGAGCACAACTGAAATGCACCACAGGTATAGAATCTAGATGGATAGTATACTTGACGACACAGAGGTAGGTACAGCAGTGGCCTACTGTACCGTAATGCTATATATTATATACTGGTGGTCAGCAAACTGTGCAAAACTGAAATGCACCACAGGTATGGATGGGTAGTATACTTGACGACAGAGGTAGGTACAGCACTGGCCTTCTGTACCGTACTCCAATATATTATATACTGGTGGTCAGCAAAATTATGCACTGTACTCCTACTATATACTGTCTACAATGCAGCACAGATATGGAGTGTTTTTCAGGCAGACAACGTATACTGGTGGTCACTGTCAGCAAAACCCTGCACTGTACTCCTGCTATATAATACAGCTGCTCCCCAGTCCCCACAATTAAGCAGTGTGAGCACAGATATATGCAGCACACTGAGCACAGACAAGGAGCGTTTTTTTTTCATGCAGAGAACGGATAAAACTGGTGGTCACTGATCAGCAAAACTCTGCACTCTACTCCTCCTATTTTAATATACAGCTGCTCCCCAGTCACCACAATTAAGCAATAAGTAAAGCAAGCACAAATATTTGCATCAACAATACACAGAGAGGACACCAGCCACGTCCTCTCCCTAACATTTCCAATGCACGAGTGAAAATGGCGGCGACGCGCGGCTGCTTATATAGAATCCGAATGTCACGAGAATCCGACAGCGGGATGATGACGTTCGGGCGCGCTCGGGTTAACCGAGCCATACGGGAGAATCAGAGTATACCTCGGACCCGTGTAAAATGGGTGAAGTACGGGTGGGTTTAGTTTCCAAGAAACCGAACCCGCTCGTCACTACAAAAATCTGCTAATATCTGGGAGCAAATGCAAAACAACTATTTGCTCCTAAAGTCCAGAAAACATACAATAAAGGTAGTTCAGATAAATTGGCCAATGAAACAGATTTAATCAATTAATCTGAATGACCATTTTTGTATGTTTTCCAGTGTTTGGGAGCAAATGGTCAAATTACATTTACTCCCATATATTACCAGATTTTTGTTTCACATAGAAAAGATTGGACAGATAATCTGTAAGAGTGTAGCAGGGCCGGTGCTAGGGTGTTCGGCGCCCCCCTGCAAACTATAAAATTGCGCCCTCCCATATTCCGTTGGCGTGCGCCGGGAAAAGGGGTGTGGTCTCACAACTAAGGGGCATGGCCACACAATAGTACCCCCATTTAAAATTACGCCACAATGTAGCACAACCTTATTAATCTTATACGTAATGCCCCACCCGTAGTAGTAGCGTCCTTATATGTAATGCACCCCAGTAGTAGTAGCATCCTTATACATAATGCACTCACAGTAGTAGTAGCATCCTTATACATAATGCCCCCCAGTAGTAGTAGCATCCTTATACGTAATGCCCCCCCAGTAGTAGCATCCTTATACGTAGTGCACCCCCAGTAGTAGACGCGTCCTTATATACGTAATGCCCCCCCCGGTAGTAGAAGCGTCCTTATACGTAGTGCACCCCCAGTAGTAGACGTGTCCTTATATATGTAATGCCCCCCCCCAGTAGAAGCATCCTTATACGTAGTGCACCCCCAGTAGTAGAAGCGTCCTTGTACGTAATTCCCCCCTAGTAGTAGTAGCGTCCTTATACGTAATGCCCCCTCCCCACAGTACTAGTAGCGTCCTTATACGTAATGGTCCCCCCAGTAGTAGCATCTTTACATGTAATGCCCCCCCCCCCCCCCCCTGTAGTAGTAGCGTCCTTATGCATAATGCCCCACCAGTAGTAGCATCCTTATACGTAATGCCCCTCTAGTAGTGGTAGCATTGTTATACGTAATGCCCCCCGAGTAATAGTAGCGTCCTTATATATAATGCCCCCAAGTAGTAGTAGCGTTCTTATACGTAATGCTCCCCCCAGCAGTAGTAGCGTCCTTATACGTAGTGCACCCCCAGTAGTAAAAGCGTCCTTATACGTAATTCCCCATAATAGTAGTATCGTCCATATACGTAATGCCCCACAGTAGTAGTAGCGTCCTTATACATAATGCACCCCCAGTAGAAGCCTCCTTATATGCAATTCCCCCGTAGTACTAGTAGCGTCCTTATAAGTAATGCCCCCCCCAGCAGTAGTAGCGTTGTTACGCGTAATGCCCCCCCTGTAGTAGCGTCCTTATACGTAATGCACCATCCCAGTAGTAGTAGCGTCCTTGCATGTAATGGCCTCCCCCAGTAGTAGCGTCATTATACGTAATGCCCCCCTCCCCAGTACTAGCGTCCATAAAGTGCGCGTACGCAGACATACCTCACACACACACACAATTCACACATATATACACACACATACACACCCACCCACCATATGCACACTCACCATACACACACACACCACTTACCTAAGCCAGTCTCCCTCTGTACTGCAGCCTGGTCAGTGTAGCTCCGCCCCTTCTGCCCCGTTTAGCCCCGCCCCTTTCGGGCCGTTTAGCTCCGCCCCCTTCTGTCCCGTACTCAGCCGCTGTCACACGGGGAGGGGAGGCAGGAGGTTTTTGATTCTGCAGGCGCTGCTGCCAGTGACTGTCATACAGTGACAGACACAGCAGCAGCAGCAGCAGCAGGGGGGCCAGGACGGCGCAGCAGTGAAGGGATTCAGAGCAGGGAAAGCGCCTCTCTGTCCCAGCACCTCCCTGCACTGCATCCCTTCGCTGAGCGGGTAGCGCCGGGCCTGGAGTGTAGGGTACTTCTGTGTGTATCCAGCTTAAGAGGTGTGAGCAGCATATAACTATAATGACTTGTGAGTAATTATACAGTAGTTCCCTACCTTGTGACTTGGAGAAGAAACACCAGTTAACCCCAGGAATGCTGGAGTCAAAGCAACAATTCCTCTCCTTACATTCTGCAGCACTTATTGTGGGGTAGCCACAATCCCTTCTGCTGTACGGTTCCACGTTACATTGTCTGTCACTTGCTGTTGGATCAGTAAGGAAACAACCAGAAGTTACAGCAGCTTAAGGTTTTTTTTAATAAAATGGGACAATTTAGCAAGAACACAGGGCAATTTATTTCTTTTGGTGAACTGATAATATGGGTTCAGTTGTGTTAAAATTCACAAAGTATAATATTTTCTGAACAGTTAAATCCAACAGTTGAACAAACTGAACAGCTGATAACAGGAAATTTCCACTTTAACATTGGCATTTTCTAATATACTGTCTGGCCATGGCTAAATAAAAAGGGATACAGAAGGTAAATTTTTAGAGCTTTGGCCCTAATTCATGTATGAGCACCACCAACTTTAATCCATAGCACTACATGCTCCCACTCTACCACTCTACTCTATACTCTACCTGTGCTTTTGGGGTAAAAACACCATTTAACCCCGGGAACACTTGAATTAAAGCAGCAGCCTCTGGAATAGCATTCCTTAGCACTTATCCCAGGAAAACCGCAATCTTCACGCTCTGTGATGTCCACACTACATTGCCGTTTACCTGGATGGAGCAGAGCACACAACAGATTAGGAAATATTACAATGCATGATGAGAAAGTTGGTAGCTCTACTGCAAGGACTCTAACCCTTGACCGTGCCAAATACATAATTCGCAACATTGCAAACATGTCCCAGATACATAGAAAACACTGCGTTACCCAAGATTGCCCTCTGGAAATTACCATCAGTTGGCAAATATGCATGAGTGGCTGGTGCTTGCTCTCTATCTGCCCGCCCATTTGTGTGATATCGTAAAAGAAAGCATAATTGACAGATAAACTGGGCATACACTATACAATTATCTGGCAGGCCATTTGTCCAATCTTTCTGGTTGGCATTGAAATATGATAATTTATCAACTATATAAACATTCTGACTTTTTTCAACCTCAATAACTATGTTACCATGTATGTATTTTTCCTAAACATTGGAAAAAGAAAAATGGTCAGACAAGTTGGTTAAACCAAATATTCAAACAACTATTTGTCCATTGTCCAGTGTTTGGGAGTAAATGATTGTGATTTGCTCTCATACATTACCAGATATTCATTCCAGCCAGCCAGATTGGACAGATGGTCTGCCAGATAATTGTATAGTGCAGTGGTTCTAAAACTCTGTGCTCAGGACCCCACACAGGGGCTAATTCAGACTGGAACACTGCAGTGGCAGCCATCACAGTTCGACTTTGTGGAGTGCGCATGTGCTTCGGGAGCCCAGTAAGTTGCTAAAAGCATATCTGGGCTGTGACCACCTGTACCGGATTGACAGGCAGAGGCAGTTATGGGGCGTGCCAACAGCGTTAGAATTTTGTTGGTGGGACATGGTCCAGACAATGCAGCATGCAGGGCCGTTTCTAGCCAATTTGGCTCCCAGTGCGAGATTTAAAAATGCGCCCCCCCCCCCTCATATTCACATAAGAAAAAATCCCCCCCCCCCATAGATATAAAGAGGAAAACCATGCGCTCCCGGCAAGGGGGCATGGCCTCGTTAAAATGGGCATGGCTTTAAGATGGGCGTGGCCTCATCTGATATCATCATGGCCACCACAGGATTAAAAAAAAAAAAAAAAGGCCCCATTTTACACATTACAGCAGGCACGCGACCCCATTTTACACAGCACGGCAGGAAAGTGTCCCCATTTTACACATTGCGGCAGGAAAGTGCCCCCATTTTACACATTGCGGCAGGAAAGTGTCCCCATTTTACACATTGCAGCAGGCACGTGACCCCATTTTACACATTGCGGCAGGCACGTGTCCCCATTTTACACATTGCGGCAGGCACGTGTCCCCATTTTACACATTGCGGCAGGAAAGTGCCCCCATTTTACACATTGCGGCAGGAAAGTGCCCCCATTTTACACATTGCGGCAGGAAAGTGCCCCCATTTTACACATTGCGGCAGGAAAGTGCCCCCATTTTACACATTGCGGCAGGAAAGTGTCCCCATTTTACACATTGCGGCAGGAAAGTGCCCCCATTTTACACATTGCGGCAGGCACATGTCCCCATTTTACACAGTACGCTGGCAAGTGTCCCCATTTTACACATTGCGGCAGGCACGTGCCCCCATTTTACACAGTACAGCAGGCACGTGTCCCCATTTTACACATAGCGGCAGGCACGTGCCCCCATTTTACACAGTACAGCAGCCAAGTGTCCCCATTTTACACAGTACGCTGGCAAGTGTCCCCATTTTACACAGTACGCTGGCAAGTGTCCCCATTTTACACATTGCGGCAGGCACGTGTCCCCATTTTACACATTGCGGCAGGAAAGTGTCCCCATTTTACACATTGTGGCAGGAAAGTGTCCCCATTTTACACATTGCGGCAGGAAAGTGTCCCCATTTTACACATTGCGGCAGGAAAGTGTCCCCATTTTACACATTGCGGCAGGAAAGAGTCCCCATTTTACACATTGCGGCAGGAAAGTGTCCCCATTTTACACATTGCGGCAGGAAAGTGTCCCCATTTTACACATTGCGGCAGGAAAGTGCCCCCATTTTACACAGTACGGCAGGAAAGTGTCCCCATTTTACACATTGCGGCAGGAAAGTGTCCCCATTTTACACATTGCGGCAGGAAAGTGTCCCCATTTTACACATTGCGGCAGGAAAGTGTCCCCATTTTACACATTGCGGCAGGAAAGTGCCCCCATTTTACACATTGCGGCAGGAAAGTGTCCCCATTTTACACATTGCGGCAGGCACGTGTCCCCATTTTACACAGTACGGCAGGAAAGTGTCCCCATTTTACACAGTACGGCAGACACGTGTCCCCATTTTACACATTGCGGCAGGCACGTGTCCCCATTTTACACATGACGGCAGACTGCGTCCCCATTTTACACATTCCGGCAGGCAAGTGTCCCCATTTTACACAGTACGGTAGGTGGTGGGGAGGGAGAGGGAGAGGGAGAGGGGCTGACTTACATTTGAAGCGGTTCTTCCCGCTCTTCAGCCGCCTCTCCCTCGTCTGCGCGGCGCCGGCCGGCTTGGCTCCCCCTTCTCCCTCCTCCCGAGCGCCCAGCTGGGGGGCGGGGTTTCTCGGAATGACGCAATTGCGTCGTGACGTCACGACGCAAACGCGTCATTCTGCGAAACCCCGCCCCCCGAGCTGGGCACTCGGGAGGAGAGGGGAGGGGGGATTTAGTGCTGAAGAAGTGCCGCGGCGGACGCCCCGTGCGGTTGCACGGCTCGCCCCAAGAAACGGCACTGGCAGCATGTCTGGACCATTGGGGGCGGGCTGCAGCATGTCGTCACAAGCAACCGCTGCAGCACAAGACGTTGTGAGAACCGGCCTGCAAATGCAGGAGCTGCGCTGGCAGGCAGCTACTCACCAGGTGCAAAAGCATCACTAACGTGAGAGGCTTTCGCACCTGTGCAGAAGGTGGGTTAGGGCCTGACATGTGGGGCGGACTTGTCCTGTGATGGGCGTCCACCCGCATGTCAGTAAATTTTAAATATACTAAATTTTGCACTTCTATGATCAGATCTGAATTACACCCACAGTTCATGTTTTCCAGGTCACCTAGCAGGTGCACAGGTGTATTCATTACTCATTAGTAATGAGCGGATTCGGTTTTACTCGGTTCTCAAAATGCCATCTTATTGGCTATCCACAACATGTGACATCTGTGAGCCAATAAGATGCCATTTTGAGAAACGAGTAAAACAGAGTAAAACCAAATCTGCTCATCACTATTACTCATTGACCCATTTTAATAGATCTACAGATAAAGCTAATTATTTCACTAGCGATCCTGTGAGGAGATCTGGAAAACATGTAATGTGTGGGGTCCTGAGGACAGTTTGAGAATGTAGGAGTAGTTTATATCTAGCTTTACTGATGGATCTATGTACCTGGGAGGCTTTATTACTAGTGCACCTCATGACTGAAGGCTCCTATCACTTACTTGTATGTTACTAGAGGAGTGAGCATCATGTAGTGTTATGAGACAACAATGTATCATATACTGTCTTAATGTCTATTTCCAAGTGGGCAGATACAAAGCATTATGCAAAAAATTGGAGTGTGCAGGTTTGAATGTACTCTGTTCTTAATGCCAAAATTAAGACTAGTTCAGATTTATCTGGAATATTCTCATTGGCTATCCTAAACACATGACATCGAGACCCAAAAGGACAGTTTTCAGATCCAGGTAACTTCAGATAAATCTGAACCTGCACATCTATACTGAGAATAGTGCTCAAAGTCAGCTCCCAATCTGTATTTACCCCGATGCATAATCTGGGTATGTAAGAGTATGTGTGATTTCATTACTTGTATGTGATTAGAATTGCCAGTTTGTAGATGTTTTTCAGCGATGTATAGTTCATGCAGCGTACAGGGCCTAGTGCTTATCACAGGGGAATTTAGCTCCTTTGGTCAACTGATCATTTGGGTTCAGCTGCATTAAAATCATCAAGTATAGGTTTTTGTTTTCTTAGGATCAGTTGACCAAACTGAACAGCTGATAACAGGAAATTTCCACTTAAATAATGACATTTTCTTATATACTGCCTGGCCATGGCTAAGAATAAGGGATGGACAAGCAAAGCTGTAAGGCTGGGTACAAACTACAGGATGTCGGGCAGATGCGACATTGCAAACAATACATTGTAAGTGCACCCACTGTATGATGCATCTGCTGTGACCACATCCCAGAGCATGTAGGGCAGTCACATGTCTTTCGCTCTCAAGTGCAAAACAAAAGATATGCAATGTCGTATACAAGCTGCAGGACCGTGCATTGTATACGAGATCACCTGTACACGGTCCGATGGTACGGATATATCATACGAGCCGGTGGCTCGCACGATATATCGGGTGCACATCAGACAGTGTGTACCCAGACTTACAGCTATGGGTAGAATTCATGTTTGTGCACCATCAAATCTGTAATCAATAGCATTACATACTCCCACTCTACCACTGCACTCTATACTCTACCTGTGCTTTTGGTGTAAAAACACCATTTATCACCAAGAACACTTGAATTAAAGCAGCAGCCTCTGGAATAGCATTCCTTAGCACTTATCCCGGGAAATCCGCAATCTTCACGCTCTGTGGTGTCCACACTACATTGCCTTTTATCTGGATGGAGCAGAGCACACATCAGGACAATAGGAAATATTACAATGCATGGCAAGAAAGTTGGGAGCTCTACTACAAGTACTGTAACCCTTGACAGTGCCAAATACATAATTGCCAACATTGCAAACATGTCCCAGATACATAGAAGACTAATGTTTGATGAATCTGACTTAAATTATGTATTTTAACATGTAATACTTCTCCATATATCTTACCACAGAAAATAAGAAAACCACTAAGAATTACACTCAATATACAGAAAAAGGAATTGTTGTGGAGTTGTGATGCAGTGAAGATTTCAGCTGTTGGGATTCCTGCAGTCGGATTGCCAACAGCTGACAATCCATTTGTAGGTATAGCAGATGGCTTAGGAGTCACCTGTGGGGTTAGGGTGTGGAAAGGGATGGTTAGTATTAGGGTATAGAGGAGAGAGGGGAACAGTCCTAACTCCCCACTGTCAAGATTTACACTATCAGGATGCTGGCAATGGTATTCTGAGTGCTGGCATACCATCAGCTGGATATCTTACCGAATACATGGAGTTGGTCAATTTTTTTTTAAACTAGGGACAATGGAAGGAAGAACAATTTCCAGATACTTTCCTTTATACCAGAAACTGCCCCCTGGAACTTCACATCAGTCGTCAACTATGCATAAGGGGGCGGTGCTTGCTCTCCATCTGCCCGCCCATTTGTGTGACATCATACAAGAAAGATCATAACGGACAGTTATCCTGGGCATACACTATACAATTATCTGGCAGGTTATCAATCCAATCTTGATAGTTGGAATGAAAGTCTGGTAATGTATAGGAGCAAATGTAATTTAACCATTTGCTCCCAAACACTGGAAAATGGACAAAAAGTATTATACCAATTATTTAAATCCAAAAATGAACCTATTTGTTTTAATACCATTTTTGTACATTTTCCAGTGTTTGGGAGTAAACTGTTGATTGTAATTTGCTCTCAGATTACCTTTCCAACCAGCCAGTGTTGGACAGATGGTCTGCCAGATAATTATATAGTACATACTAGAGCTGCAACTACACTTTTTGGTGCCCTGTAGCAGAGAGAAATGGCTGCCCCCACCCCCATTTTTCCAATAGGGACATAAGGCGCATGCCTCGTGGGGAAGGGGTGTGACAAGATTGATCCCAGAGAAAGCACATGATCTATATCTAGATTATATCTATATGTGTACACTTTAAAGAACACATCAATAAACTGAAATACCCGGGATTCAAACCCATGACCTGTTGAATTCTAATCAAACACCCTACTCACGGAGCCATTTTATCTTTCATAAAAACTATGAACACACTATGAGGCTATTGATACTTTGTAAACAAATAATCAGCATTGGAATTGAGAAGATCCATGTAGTGTGCAGCCACAGAGCCACTCTTGCAGCCACACACACTACATAGATCTGCTCAGCTGCAATGTTGATCATTTTTCCCCACAAAGTACATGGTAAGTGTCAAATAGTTAGAATTCTCTACTTTAGAATTATCTACTTTTCTATGCAAGGGCAAATGGCTCAATCAATAGATTGACTGCAATGCCACAGGCAATGGGTTTTGAATCCTTGACAGTGCCACTGAATAACAAAGAAATCTGAAGTTGAGTTCATGAATGTTGAATAGGTATTAGCGACACAGAAGGGGTCAGGGTAGGAGACAGGGGTGGTCAGGGGATGCTGGGCTTCAAAAATGGGGGATGCTGCAAGTGATTAGAACAGATAATTTTCAAGTGCCACCAACAGCGCCCCCTACATTGCAGCGCTATGTGCTGTGCCCCCTCCGCACTCCTAGTTACAGTCCTGGTGCACACCCAGCTTTACTGATGGATCCATGTACCTGAAAGTCTTCATCACCCATGTACATCATGACTGAAGATTCCAATGATGAATATATGTTACAATTTAAGCTGTATGCATTCTAATATTTTCTGTCCAATCTGGCTGAGTGGAACAAACATCTAATATCTAGGCGCAATTGACAATCAACTATTTGCTCCTAAAGTCCCAAAAATCTATACTATAAAAGGTAATTTGGAAAAATTGGCTAAATAAAACGGATTTAGCCAACTTAATTGAATGACTTATGTTTTTCAGTGTTTGGGAGCAAATGGTCAATTGTCATGTGCTGCCACATATTACCAGATTTGTTTCAACTAGAAAACATTGGACAGATAATCTAATGGGCCCTACACACATGCCGATATTACTGCACGATATGAACGATCTCGGTCATTAATGAATAAGATAACGTTCATATCGTGCAGTGTGGAGGCTCCAGCGATTAACTATGCGCAGCCCCGCGCTCGTTCATCGCTGGTGACATGTAGGCTGTGCATGCAGGCCAATATGGACGAGATCTTCCATGTTTGCCTGCACGTCTATGGAGCTAGGCGACAGGGAGAGTGAAGAAACTTCACTCCCCCGTCACTGCCACCCTGCCGCTGGCTTGCCCGTATCGGCGGTCTGGCAGCTCGGCGGCACATCGCCGAATGTGTAGGGCCTATAAGTGTGTATCCAGCTTAAGAGGTGTGATCTTCATATAACTACAGTATATAGCGGCTCTGTACCTTGTGACTTGGAGAAGAAACACCAGTTAACCCCAGGAATGCTGGAGTCGAAGCAACAATTCCTCTCCTTACATTCTGCAGCACTTATTGTGGGGTAGCCACAATCCCTTCTGCTGTACAGTTCCACGTTACATTGTTTGTCACTTGCTGTTGATGCAGTAAGGAAACATCCAGAAGTTAGAGCAGTTTAATGTTTCTTTTAATAAAAAGGGGCAATTTAGCTAGATCACAGGGCAATAAGTAAAAAAATAAATTTGGAAGAGTAAAACAGTTAAACTCTGTACAGCGGATAACAGGAAATTTCCACTTTAAAAAAAAAATGGCATTTTCTTATATACTGTCTGACCATGGCTAAGAATAAGGGATGCACATGCAAGCCTTAGAGCTAGGGCAAGGGCGTAGATATTATGGGTGCAGGCAGTGCAGCAGCTATGGGGCCCAGAGCTGAGAGTGGTCCACCTTATCTGTCACATCTACATACTTTCACCATTGGGGGGTATGTAGGGGTCCTTACAAACTTTCTTTGGGTTCTGCATTATAACTAGGTATGCCCCTGGACCTTCTCATTGTAGTGTGGTATAAAATGAAATGGAAAGTATTTTCAGGTTATATAATAAGAACTGGGGCACTGTAATGAGGCACAATATGAACAAGGAGTACTATATATATATATATATATGAATTGGGGGTACTGTGCGGCATAATGTGTACTGGCAGCTCTGAAATGTGACAGGGTGAAATAATGCACTACTGCAGTACATAAAATAAACTAGGGCACTACTATGGGGCATAACATTAAATAAGACTACTATGGTTCAGAAAATGAACTAGGGCACTATTATAGGGTATAAAACTAACAACTGCGGCAGAGAAGTTTCTATAGAAGCATTGGGATGGAGAACCCCTTCAAAATGTTGCTATTGGGCCCACAAAGTTCTGGCTATGCCCCTGAGCGATGGGCATAATTCATGTTTACGCACCATTAAATCTAATCAATAGCACTACATGCTCCCATTCTACCACTGCACTCTATACTCTACCTGTGCGTTTGGGGTAAAAACACCATTTAACCCCGGGAACACTTGAATTAAAGCAGCAGCCTCTGGAATAGCATTCCTCATCACTTATCCCAGGAAATCCACAATCTTCACGCTCTGTGATGTCCACACTACATTGCTGTTTATCTGGATGGAGCCAAGCACACATCAGGATAATAGGAAATATTACAATGCATGACAAGAAAGTTGGGGGCTCTACTGCAAGTACTAACCCTTGACCGTGCCAAATACATAATTGCCAACATTGCAAACATGTCCCAGATACATAGAACACTGTTACCCGAGATTGCCCTCTGGAAATTACCATCAGTTGGCAAATATACATGAGTGGCTGGTGCTTGCTCTCTATATGCCCACCTATTTGTGTGATATCAAAAGAAATCATAACCGACAGATAAACTGGGCATACACTATACAGTTATCTGGCAGACCATCTGACCAATCCTTATGGTTGGCATTGAAATCTGATCATGTCTCAACTACATAGACATTTTAATATTCAACCAATTTGTTTGAACAACTATTTTTGTCCATTTTCCAGTGTTTGGGAGTCCAGTAAATGGTTGAATGTGATTTGCTCTCATACATTACCAGATATTCATTTCAACCAGCCAGATTGGACAGATGGTCTGCCAGATAATTGTATAGTGCAGTGGTTCTAAAACTGTGCTCAGAACCCCACATAGGGGCTTATTCAGACTGGAACACTGAAGCTGCAGCCATTGCAGTTTTACTTTTTGTGGATTGCGCATGCGCCCTGGGAGCCCAGTAAGTTGCTAAGAGTATCTCTGGGCTGTGACTGCCTGCACCGGATTGGCAGGCAGAGGCAGTTATTGGGCGTATCAACAGCGTTAGAACGCTGTTGGTGTGACATGGTCCAGAAAATGCAGCATGTCTGGACCATGGGTGGTGGGGGGGGGGGGCTGCAGCAGCTTCATGTCACACGCAGCTGCTGTGACCCAGGACATAGCGAATAGCAGGAGCTGCACTGGCAGGGAGCTACTTACCAGGTGCAAAAGCATCACTGCCATGAGATGCTTTTGCACCTGTGCAGGAGTGGGGGGTGGGGCTAGGGCCTGACATGCAGGGCGAACTTGTCCTGTGATGGGCGTCCACCCACATGTCAGAGTAAATTATTTTAAACATGCTAAATTTTGAACTTCTATGATCAGATCTGAATTACACCCACAGTTCATGTTTTCCAGGTCTCCTAGCAGGTGCATTCAGTACTCACCGACGTATTTTAATAGATCTACAGATAGGGATAATTATTTCACTAGTGATTCTGTGAGGAGATCTGGAAAACATGTAATGTGTGGGGTCCTGAGGACAGAGCTTGAGAACCTGTGAAATAGTGTATACAGGTTGAGTATCCCATATCCAAATATTCCGAAATACGGAATATTCCGAAATACGGACTTTTTTGAGTGAGAATGAGATAGTGAAACCTTTGTTTTTTGATGGCTCAATGTACACAAACTTTGTTTAATACACAAAGTTATAAAAAATATTGGCTAAAATGACCTTCAGGCTGTGTGTATAAGGTGTATATGTAACAAATGCATTCTGTGCTTAGATTTAGATCCCATCGCCATGATCTCATTATGGTATGCAATTATTCCACAATACGGAAAAATCCCATATCCAAAATACCTCTGGTCCCAAGCATTTTGGATAAGGGAGACTCAACCTGTATCTAGTTTACCGGTGGATCTATGTACCTGGAAGGCTTTGTTACTAGTGTACCTCATGACTGAAGGCATCTATCACTTATTTATTGTATATTACTACTTAGAGATGCGAGTGTCATGTAGTATTATGATACACAACGTGCATCACATACTGTATTAATGTCTATTTCCAAGTGGGCAGATACAAAGCTGTCTCCAAAAATTTGGAGTGTGCAGGTTTGAATGTACTCCGTTCTTAATGCCAAAATTAACACTAGTTCAGATTTATCTGGAATATTCTCATTGGCTATCCTAAACACATGACATCGGAGACAAAAAGACGCTGTTTTGAGATCCAGGTAAATTCAGATAAATCTAACCCCGCACATCTGTACTGAGAATAGTGATCAAAATCTGCTCCCAATCTGTATTTACCCCGATGCATAATCAGGTGTGTATGTAAGAGTATGTGTGATCTCATTACTTGCATGTAATTAGAATTGCCTGTGTTGAAGATGTTCAGTGATGTATAGTTCATGGAGCATACATGGCCTAGTGCTTACTTATCACAGGGCAATTTAGCTCATTTGGTCAACTGATCATTTGGGTTCAGCTGCATTAAAAATCACTAAGTTTAATTTTTTTAGGAACAGTTGAACAAACTTTGAACATCAGCTGATAACAGGAAATATCCACTTAAATAATGACATTTTCTTATATACTGCCTGACCATGGCTACGAATAAGGGATGGACAAGCAAAGCTGTAAGGCTGGGTACAAACTACAGGATGTTGGGCAGATGCGACATTGCAAACGATACATTTTAAGTGCACCCACTGTATGATGCATCTGCTGTGACTACATCCCAGAGCATGTAGGGCAGTCACATGTCTTTTGCTCTCAAGTGCAAAACAAAAGATATGCAATGTCGTATACAAGCTGCAGGACCATGCATTGTATAGGAGATCACCTGTACACTGTCCGATGGTACGGATATATCATACGAGCCGGTGGCTCGCACGATCTATCGGATGCACATCAGACAGTGTGTACCCAGACTTACAGCTATGGGCATAATTCATGTTTGTGCACCATCAAGTCTGTAACCAATAGCATTACATGCTCCCACTCTACCACTGCACCCTATACTCTACCTGTGCTGTTGGGGTAAAAACACCATTTAACCCCGGGAACACTTGAATTAAAGCAGCAGCCTCTGGAATAGCATTCCTTAGCACTTATCCCAGGAAATCCGCAATCTTCATGCTCTGTAATGTCCACACTACATTGCTGTTTATCTGGATGGAGCAGAGCACAACATCAGGACAATAGGAAATATTCCAATGCATGACAAGAAATTTGTGAGCTCTACTGCAAGGACTCCAACCCTTGACCGTGCCAAATACATAATTGCCAACATGTCCCAGATACATAGAAAAAGCTCTATAATGTTTGATGAATCTGATAGATATATATATATATATATATATATATATATATATATATATATATATATCTATCTTAGAATAAGAAAAAACACTAAGAATCACACTCAATATTCAGAAAAAGAGGAATTGTTGTGGAGTTGGGATGCAGGGAAGATGCCAGCCGTTTTGATTCCTACAGTCAGAATGCCGACAGCTGGCAATCTGTTTGTAAGCATAGCAGATGGGTTAGGTTTAGGATTAGGGGGGGGGGGGGGGGGGTTAGGCGTCACCCATGGTGTTAGGATTAGACACTGCTGTGGGAGGTTAGGTTTTAAGCACTTTGAATGGATGGTTGGGATTCGGCTGTGAGTAAGGTGACATTTGGTTTTAGGCACCACCGATGGGATGTTAGTGACAGGCACTAAGTGGGAAGGTTAGGCTGCAGAAAGTGATTGTTAGTGTTACGGTGTAGGAGAGAAGGGAACACTCAGGAATTACACTATCAGGATGCCAGCAATGGTATTCTGACTGCTGGAATCCCATCATCTGGGATATACTGAATACATGGAGTTGGTCATCTTTTAAACTAGGGACAATGGAAGGAAGAACAGTTTCCAGATATGGTTCTTTATAACAGATTGCCCCCTGGAACTTCACATCAGTTGGAAACTATGCATGAGTGGGTGGTGCTTGCTCTATATGTCCACCCATTTGTGTGACATCATACAAGAGCATAACAGACCGTTATCCTGGGCATACACTATACAATTATCTGGCAGGCCCTCTCTCCAAACTGGATGGTTAGGATGAAAATCTGGTAACATATAGGAGCGAATGTCTATTAACCATTTACTCCCATACACTGAAAAATGGACAAAAACTATTATACAATCAAACTGGTTAAACCAAAATTTTAACCAATTTTTGACCATTGTTTAGTGTTTGGGTGAAAATGGTTGATTGTAGTTTGCTCTCCTAGATACCAGATTTCCATTCCAACCACCAGTGTTGGTCCAATAATTATATAGTGCACACCCAGCTTTACTGATGGATCTATGTACCTGGAAGGCTTTAATCACCAGTGGCGCACCCAGGGGGGGGTTTCCGAGTACCCAGAAACCCCCCTTCACTAAAAAAAAAAAAAAAAAAAAAATTTTTTTTTTTTTTTTTTTAAGCTGCATGAGTATTATTAATGGCTGTCTAGCGTCCTCTGCAGACTGCTGTCTTCCTGGTGGCACTTGTAAGTGCAATAAAAGGTTTACTTTATTTTAATTTATAGTATATATATATATATATATATATATATATATATATATATATATACACACACACATACATACATATACACACACACACATGATATATATACATGTATGCATGTTTAATATGGTATGTGTGTGTGTGTATATATATATATATATATATATATATATATATATATATATATATATATATATATATATATATATATATATATATATATATATGTGTAGATATATTATTATTATCCTTTATTTATATGGCGCCACAAGGGTTCCGCAGTGCCCAATTACAGAGTACATAAACAATTAATCAAACAGGAAAACAGCAACTTACAGTTGACGACAATATGGGACAAGTACAGGGTAAATAAACATAGCTACATCAGCAGATGACACTGGAATAAATATCAGGTGGCAGAAGACTGCTGGATTTGGTGCAGCTGAAGATTATTAAAGTAAGACAAGGGTAAGCACATGAGGGAAGAGGGCCCTGCTCGTGAGAGCTTACATTCAATGTATACATACATACATACACACTAGTTTTACGGACCCAGCATGTACTGGGTCACCTCAGTCCGCACCCTGTGATTGGCTCCGCCCAGTTCTGGAAACCCCCCCATGCAAATCCTGCGTTTGCCACTGATCACCCATGTACATCATGACTGAAGACTACAATAATTTATGTTACTATTTAAGTTGGATGCACGCTATAATACTTTGTCCAATCTGGCTGTTTGGAACAAAAATCTGCTAATATCTGGGAGCAAAATGATAATCAACTATTTGCTCCTAAAGTCCAGAAAACCTACAATAAAAAGGTAGTTCAGATAAATTGAAACCAATTTATCTGAATGACCATTTTTGTATGTTTTCCAGTGTTTGGGAGCAAATGGTAAAATTACATTTACTCCCATATATTACCAGAGTTTTGTTTCAACTAGAAAAGATTGGACAGATAATCTGTAAGTGTGTATCCAGCTTAAGAGGTGTGAGCGTCATATAACTATAATGACTTGTGTGTAACTATACAGCAGCTCCATACCTTGTGACTTGGAGAAGAAACACCAGTTAACCCCTGGAATGCTGGAGTCAAAGCAACAATTCCTCTTCTTACATTCTGCAGCACTTATTGTGGGGTAGCCGCAATCCCTTCTGTTGTATGGTTCCACGTTACATTGTTTCAGGTCACTTGCTGTTGAATCAGTAAGTAAAGATCCAGAAGTAATTTTTTTTTTTTTTAAGAAAATGGGGCAATTTAGCTCCTTTGGTCAACTGATCATTTGGGTTCAGCGGTTAAAAAATAAATAAAATCAAAGTATAATTTTTCATGAACAGTTAATCAAACAGTTGAACAAACTTTGGAAAGCTGGTAACAGGAAATTTCCACTTAAACAATGGCATTTTCTAATATACTGTCTGGCCATGGCTAAGAATAAAGAACACACAAGAAACGGAGCTATGCGCCCAACTCATGTTTGTGCACCACCAAATCTGCAATCAATAGCATTACATGCTCCCACTCTACCACTGCACTCTATACTCTACCTGTGCTTTTGGGGTAAAAACACCATTTAACCCCTGGAACACTTGAATTAAAGCAGCAGCCTCTGGAATAGCATTCCTTAGCGCTTAACCCGGGAAATCCACAATCTACACGCTCTGTGATGTCCACACTACATTGCTGTTTACCTGGATGGAGTAGAGCACACATCAGGACATAAATATTACAATGCATGACAAGACAGTTGTGAGCTCTACTGTAAGCACTCTAACCCTTGACAGTGCCTACTGCTTAATTGGCAACATTGCAAACATGTCCAGATACATAGAAAACACTGTTACCCGAGATTGCCCTCTGGAAATTAACAATAGTTGGCAACAATGCATTAGTGGGTGGTGCTTACCATCTATATGCCCATTTGTTATAAAAGAAAGCATAAATTACAGGTAAGCTGGGCACAGACTAAACAATTATCTGGCAGACCATCTGTCTGGGTGGAATGAAAATCTGGTCATGTATCAACTATTTTTCCTGAACACTGGAAAATGGTGAAAAATAGTCAAATATTTAACCAGTTTGTTTGAACAACTAGCTTTGTCCATTTTCCTGTGTTTGGGAGTAAATGGTTGATTGCAATTTGCTCTAATACATTACAAGATTTAAATTCCCATCAGCCAGATTGGACAGATTGTTTGCCAGATAATTGTATAGTGCAGTGCAGGGATGTGCGGTGAGCTAAATGGCTCAGGAGGCACTGGCTAGAACCAGAGCCAGATTTATATGCAATATATGAGCCAAAGTGTACACCTGGGCATTAATTATACACAGGTGCAGCAGTATAAATTCCTGGAAATTTGATGAGTTTTGATAAGAGTAGTGCGGAAAAGTTAGCCAGATGAGGCACTGCCTACCCTGCCATAGACTTTTTGCTCCAGAGACTTGGCTATAAACATTAGAATAATGCAAAGATGATGATATTTCAAACATTCTTTGTATTTTTCATATACTTTATACAGTCAAAACTCTGGCACAAACGTTAGTATGACAGGAAAGGCTCTGCCTCACCCCACCGCACGTCACTGGTGCAGTGGTTCTCAAACTCTGTCCTCAGGAGAGCACAGTTCATATTTCCAGATCACTGAGCAGGTGCACAGGTGTATTCATTACTCACTGACCTATTCTATAATATCCAAAGATGGAGCTAATTATTTCACTAGTGATTCTGTGAGGCAATCTGGAAAACATCTAATGTGTGTGGTCCTGAGAACATAGTTTAAGAACCTGTGGCATAGTGCAGAGACAGATTAACAATGGGGCAGGTGGAGCTGCAGCTCCAGGTCACCCATTAAAATAGGCCCACAGCATTAGCTATGCTGGTGTAGGCAGGAAAATGTTTTTCTGCTACACAGAATGTCTGCATGTCAGTGGCCATGTGAGGTCCCACCCACTGAAAGCCTAGCGGCTACTGCCCGCTCCAACACCCCTTCCGCCTGCAGTATTTGCAACACTACATCTGCCCCCACTGTGCGCAGTCCCGACATTTCATGCTGCTGCAGTTGAAGGCTTTACTAGCCCTCACTGTGCCGCATCATGTCCATGGCATTGCCCCCTCCGCACCTTATGTCATTTAGGGGACCCCACCACCACTTCACCCATAAGTAGTTGGCTGGCTGTAGCTGAATACTCCGTTCTGCTGTGTCCTCCTGCAGACCACTGCTTCTGCACAAGGCAGGTATGCAAGCACCATAAAACAGTTTAACCTGATGACTATAGGATTTAATATTGAAATGTTGAAAGCATCACTGTTTCCATGAATTCTTGTTATAAATGCCTTGTGTGCCACACCTACACTGAATTTTATTTTTTATTTTTTTTAACACACACAGTATACAGCATACTTGCCTACCTGACCCTCTCCATGAGGGAGAAAATGCTCTGTTCCTGGACTTTCCTGGTAATGTATGATTGCCATCACCTGTGGTGAGCTAGGTAATTGTTAAGAAAGGTGTTTCACCACAGGTGATGGCAATCATACATTACCAGGAATGTCCAGGAACAGAGCATTTTCTCCCTCATGGAGAGGGTCAGGTAGGCAAGTATGCTGTATACTGTGTGTTAAAAAAAATAAAAAATAAAATTCAGTGTAGGTGTGGCACACAAGGCATTTGTAACAAGAATTCATGGAAGCAGTGATGCTTCCAACATTTTCATGTTTTATCATATTGTCAGTCTAAGAGACACAAATGACACATTTTATAACACATCCACCATGTGTAAAGCAGGGTCGGCTCTGGGATCACACTCGCCATACAAGCACACTCCATTTCATTTTCTGCAATTTTTTACTTGTTCCACGGCTGGGTAAAATGGGAGGGCATGCAAGGCAATCCATCACTACCGGAGCCCACCTCCACTCTGTTTGCACTTGCACGCGTGTATGCCATCATGTCCCCCACAACCCTAGTGACCTAGTGTAAGCATGTCGCCCTCCCCAGACTGTCAACATGTCCTAGACCCAGGCCCCCCTAGTGTCACCAAGTCTCCTTCACCCCCAAGACCCAGTGTGTTTGTGCCACCATGTCCCTCCCATGCCCATGTTACCCCCTAGGCCCCAGTGTGTCACCATGTCCCCCTCCCCTAACCCCTTTGTTTATATACTATCCCCATTAGTATGTATATCACTTTACCCATCCAGTCATCAATGTATGTTTCCATGTCGCCCTGGGCCAGGTGTCTTATACTTTTCTTTTTCTGCTCATTACTCCTTTTATATCTGATGCCCCACCTTTTACCATTTACTCTCACCACTCCCCTTTCCCCTGTGCCAGTCACAAACCACTACATCTCTTGCCATAGGTTTTTTCCTGCCACCTCCTTTCTTCCACTCCTGCTCTTCATACCACTTACCTTCCTCCTCATCTTTTTCTGAAGGCGATGGAGCCCTGCTGGCAAGCGGTCAGAAGTGACCATTATGTACCAAACCCCAAAAAGCATAGCTATTCAGTGCATTCCTGCTGGGACCTAGGGGTTCGAGACACCATGATCCAAGGAAGTTTGGGAACCACTGGATTACACTATTGTTTCAGTATGTGTCTCAACCGGTTGCACATTATGATGGGACCCTGAAGCCATCAAGATGGGTGGATAGATATACATATGTGGGAGTGTGAATGTGGAAACCTATACATATACACAGGCGCTGTGGTGAGTGGCCCATCCTAGCAGCTGTAAAAATGAGGGGTAGGCAAGCCCTTTAAACCAAGGTAAACAAAGAAAAATATACAGCGCTGGTTGACAGAGTAATGTAACAATAAATGTATTTAATATTGTTTAAAAAGACTTAACCTATAAGATCATGTCAAATAAATGAACAAACAAAATCTAAGTCTCACAATTAGATCCTTGGTGGACTTTAAGACCTTGGTATATACTAGCACCAATAGGCATAAGCAGGCCAAGCTAGAGCAGGGATGGGTGAATATATTTTTGCACCCGAGTCCACCACTCACTAGACCCATCAGGTCCTGCTTTGGGCTAGCTACCGTGATCAGAACTCCGTTGGGAGCCGGCAGCTTACAAGCCAGGACTCTGAAATCAGTTAAGTGATTGCGACGAGGAGCATTAAAAAATGGCCACGGGAAGAGGGCTGCTGTGCATAACCAACAGCAGCTCCTCCTCCTCACATGGGCCTTTGCAGAGATAGCAACACTGTCTCCCTGCAGCCATGGTGCCGTCCGGCCTCCCAACCCACAAAGAGCACTAGCATTATTAATGTGGAGCATATATGTGAGGAGTACAACCAAGTGGTTGTATGTGAATAGCATTAATATGTGGGGCATATGTGGCATTATGCGTATAAGGGGCTCAAACACTGTGGTGTAACGTGTATAATGGGAACTACTGTGTGATGTAATGTAAGGAGCGATATGGTGTGGTATAATGTCAAGAAGCATTACGGTGAGTACTACTGTGAGGCGTAACGTGAATAAGGGACACTGAATAACATACTAGTGTGTGGTATCATTTTTATTGGGGGTACTGTTGTGTGGGGATGCCTACTCCCAGCAAGAACAGTTTTTGGCCCGTGTCCCTTCAGCGTGCACTGTCCCAATTTCAAATACATTAAAATGAGGATAGCTATGGTTTAGGGGTGATGGATGTTGCTGGCTGCTGCTGTGGTGATCTGTGCTGCTGTGTTATTGGTGCTTTGCTGGGAGAAGGGTGCTACTGGGTCAGAGGTGGAAATAGCAGCAGTGCTAGGGGACAGCAGCCAAAATCTTGCCTAGGGCATCAAATTTGTTAGGGCTGGCTCTGACCCAGATGCATAACCAGAGGCATCACTCACCTCTGACACCTGGTGCGGCAACAAGCATAAAGGGGGTGGGGCTCCACGGGAATGGGTGTGGCTTAAACAGAGGGGCGGGGCTTCGCGGGCAGGGCCCATTTTTAGATTATTGCAGGCACACAAAGGGGTGGGGCTTTGCAAAGGGGCGGGGCTTCGTGTCCCAACACCCGTTTTTTTTTTCACTGGGGTGGGGGGTGGGAGGTGAGGGCTCACTCCCGGGAGGTGCTGTCCCTGCAGTGCTGGCTCCTACACAGTGACAGGAGCCGAGTGCTGCACATAATATAACAGTGCAGCACTCGGCTTCTGTCACTCTGCAGGAGCCGGCATTTTGGCGTCACCCCTCGGCGGGTGACACCCGGGAGCGGGCCGCACCCCCCTTGTGACGCCACTGTGCATAACCATCTGGATATGTAAAAGTATGTGATTTTATTACTTGCATGTAATTAGAATTGCCTGTGTTGAAGATGTTGTTCAGTGAAGTATGGTTAATGCAGCGTACATGGCCCTAGTGCTTACTTATCACAGGGCAATTTAGCTCATTTAGATCATTTGGGTTCAGCTGTGTTAAAATCACAAAGTATAATTTATTTTTATTAGCAGTTAATCAAACAGTTGAACAAACTTTGAACATCGGCTGATAACAGGAAATTTCCAATTGAACAATTACATTTTCTTATATACTGTCTGGCCATGGCTAAGAATAAGGGATACACAAGCAAATCTTACCACTATGGGCATAATTCATGTTTGTGCACCATCAAATCAGTTATCATTAGCACTACATGCTCCCACTCTACCACTGCACTCTATACTTTACCTGTGCTTTTGGGGTAAAAACACCATTTAACCCCGGGAACACTTGAATTAAAGCAGCAGCCTCTGGAATAGCATTCCTTATCACTTATCCCAGGAAATCCGCAATCTTCCCGCTCTGTGATGTCCACACTACATTGCTGTTTATCTGGATGGAGCAGAGCACACAAGAGTAGGACAATAGAAAATATTACAACTAGAAAAGATTGGACAGATAATCTGTAAGTGTGTAGGGCACTTCTATGTGTATCCAGCTTAAGAGGTTTGAGCGTCATATAACTATAATGACTTGTGAGTAACTATACAGCAGCTCCATACCTTGTGACTTGGAGAAGAAACACCAGTTAACCCCGGGAATGCTGGAGTCAAAGCAACAATTCCTCTCCTTACATTCTGCAGCACTTATTGTGGGGTAGCCGCAATCCCTTCTGCTGTACGGTTCCACGATACATTGTTTCTTGTCACTTGCTGTTGATGCAGTAAGGAAACATTCAGAAGTTACAACAGCTTAATGTTTCTTTGTAATAAAAGGGGGCAATTTAGTTAGATCACAGTGCAATTTAGGCCCTCATTCCGAGTTGCTCTCGCTAGCTGATTTTAGCAGCAGTGCACACGCTAGGCTGCCTCCCTCTGGGAGTGGATCTTAGCAGAAGTGTGAATGAAAGGTTAGCAGAACAATGCTGAAATTTTTTTATGCAGTTTCAGAGTGGCTGCAGACCTACTCCTTCCTTGCGATCACTTTAGTCTATTTAGTTCCTGTTTTGATGTCACAAACACGCCCTGCGTTTGGCTAGCCACTCCCCCGTTTCCTCAGGCACGCCTGCGTTTTTATCTGACACGCCTGCGTTTTTTAGCACACTCCCGGAAAACGGTAATTTACCTCCCAGAAATGCCCCATTCCTGTCACTCACCGTTCAACAGAGCGACTGAAAAGAGTCGCTCGGCCTTGCGTGAAACTGCATAGTTTTTTGTGAAAGTATGTCGCGCATGTGCACTGTGCCCCATACGCAGAAATGCAGATTTTTAGCCTGAACGCTGCATTGCGAACAACAGCTAGCGATCAACTCAGAATGACCCCCTTAGCTCCTTCGGTCAACTGATCATTTGGGTTCTGCTGTGTTAAAATCAAAGTATCATTTTTTATTTTTTATTTTTTTTTAGGAACAGAAACTATGTACAACAGCTGATTAAGTGGAAATCAGCCACTTAAACAATGACATTTTCTTATACAGTATACTGTGTGACCATGGCCAAGAATAAGGGATACACAGGAGAAACTTAGAGCAGGCATGTCCAAACTGCACCCCTCCAGCTGTTGAGAAACTACACATCCCAGCATGCCCTGACAGCTTTTGCATTCCTTGACAGCAAAACCGTGTCAGGGCATGCTGGGATATGTAGTTTTACAACAGCTGGAGGGCCGTAGTTTGGATATGCCTGTCTTAGAGCTAGGGGGCTAATTCATGTTTGTGCACCATCAAGTCTAATCATTAGCATTACATGCTCCCACTCTACCACTGCACTCTATACTCTACCTGTGCTTTTGGGGTAAAAACACCATTTACCCCCGGGAACACTTGAATTAAAGCAGCAGCCTCTGGAATAGCATTCCGTAGCGTTTATCCTGGGAAATCCGCAATCTTCACGCTCTGTGATGTCCACACTACATTGCTTTTTATCTGTATGGAGCGGAGTAAACATCAGGACAATAGGAAATATTACAATGCATGATAAGTTAGGAGCTCTACTGCAAGTACTCTAACCCTTCACAGTGCCAAATATTTAATTGCCAACATTACACATCTCAGCTTCCTCTCTTCTTCAATCTCTCTATCAGCCACTGTACCCTCCTCTGCCTTCAAGCATGCACTTGTCTCCCCTATTCTTAACACCTATCCTTGATCTTACCACTCTTTCCAACTACCGACCAATCTCTCTTTTCCCTTTTGCCTCCAAACTCCTTGTGCATATTGTCTAAAACCACCTCACTCTCTTTCCTCCCACTCACTGCTTAACCCTTTCCAGTCTGATTTCTGTCCTATGCACTCCACTGAAACTGCCCTAAAAAGTTTGCAATTACCTCCTTGCTGCTAAATCTAACGGCCACTACTCTGACTATTCTCCTTGACCTCTCCGCTGCTTTTGACAGTGGACAACCTTCTCCTCCGGCAAATCCTTTACTCCCTCGGTCTGCACGATCCTGCTCTCTCCTTTCTTTCTGACCGTTCCTTCTGTCTCCTCTCATGACTCCACCTCCACACACACACCACCTCTACCTGTAGGTGTTCTTGGGCCTCTCCTTTTCTCTCCACACATCCTCATTAGCTTTTGACCATCATCTCTACAGCTGATGATACTCAAATCTACCTGTCCTCCCCTGACCTCTCCTCACTCGTATCTCCAACTGTCTCTGCTATCTCTTCCTGGATGTCCCAGCACAGTCTTAAACTTAAGATGTCCAAGACTGAGCTGATCATCTTCCCTCCCACAATGTCATTATACATTGATGGAACTACAATCTCTTCTAGCCACCAAGTGCGCAGTCTTGCAGTAATCCTTGATGCCTCCCTATCCTTCAAACCACACATTTTGCACCTCTCACAAAACTGCTGTTTTCATCTCAAAAACCCATCAAGGATCAGGCCCTCTCTCACCCATTAGGTTACTAAGACCCTTAACCCCTCACTGGTCACCTCCAGATTGGACTACTGTAATCTCCTCCTACCTGGCCTCCCTGAAAGATGCCTCTCCAATCAATGTGGCTGCCCATCGCATCTTCCTCAAACGTACTACATCTACCACCTCCCCTCTTGCAGTACCTCCACTGGCTACCAATCCCATTCAGAATCCAATTCTAGCTTCTCACACTCACCTACAAAGCCCTCACCCAAACTTCTACTTCTTACATCTGATCTCATCTCTGTACATCCTCTTTGATCTGTGAATGCATGCTGCCTCATCTGCCAAAATTATTACCTCCTCCCACTCATACCTACAAGATTTTGCATATGTTTCCCATCAGACTCTCCACAAAACTTCAAATGGGCTCTAAAGACCAACATCTTCACCAAACCCAATCAACTCTCCTCGCAATACTTTTTTATGCCGACTGTCTACCCCTTCTGTGTCAGCCCTTCACCTTTTAGATTGTAATCTCGCTTCTTTCCTCATGTGCCTTTCCTTTTCTAACTTAGACTCCATACTCCCTTTGATGGCACCTAACCCCTGGTTTTCCATGCCTGTCCTATATAGTCTTGAACTGTAAGTGCTGTTATCTTGTTTGCTCATTTCATTATGTACTGTGTAAGGGGCGCTACGGATCTTTTGTGGCGCCATATAATTAAAGGATAATAAAAAGCCGGCAGCTCGTACTATTTGTCAGGTGCAAAATGGACACTGTGTACCCAGCCTTAAAGCTATAGGCCTAATTAATGTTTGTGTGCCATCAAATTTATAATCAATAGGACTACATTCTTCCACTGCACTCTATACTCTACCTGTGGTTTTGGGGTAAAAGCACCATTTAACCCCGGGAACACTTGAATTAAAGCAGCAGCCTCTGGAATAGCATTCCTTATCACTTATCCCGGGATAACCGCAATCTTCACGCTCTGTGATGTCCACACTACATTGCTGTTTATCTGGATGGAGCAGAGCACACAACATCAGGACATTAGGAAATATTACAATGCATGACAAGTTGGGAGCTCTACTGCAAGTACTCTAACCCTTGACCGTGCCAAATACATAATTGGCAACATTGCAAACATGTCCCAGATTCATAGAAAACTCTAATGTTTGATGAATCCCACTTAAATTATATATTTTCACATGTAAATACTTCTTTTCCATACATCTTACCACAGAGAATAAGAACACTAAGAATTATACTCCATATTCAGAAAGAGGAATTGTTGTGGAGTTGGGATGCAGTGAAGATTCCAGCTGTTGGGATTTCTGCAGTCAGATTGCTGACAGCTGGTAATCCATTTGTAGATATAGCAGAAGGGTTATGCTTAGGGCTAGGGGGGTTTAGGCATCACTGGTGGTATTGGGGTTCAGTGCCACTGTGGGAGGTTAGGTTTGAAGCCCTATGGGGTAGAGGTGTGCGGCGGGCACTTTTCGTATTTTGGTTCTAATTCTACTTTTGTGTTTTTGCTCTGGGTGTTTTTTTTTTTTTAAACGTAAACACAGCTAAAATCACAGAATGTGGGGGTCATTTTGCTCCTATGGTATTAACCACAATAACATTCATTTCCAGTCTATTCTGAATACCTCACAATATTGTTTTCAGGCTTAAAAGTTGCACCGAGGTGGCTGTATGACTAAGCTAAGCGACACAAATGTCCTGCACAAACACCTGGCCCATCTAGGAGTGGCACTGCAATTGCAGACAGGATGGCACTTCAAAAAACTAGGCCCCAAACAGCACATGATGCAAAGTAGTAAAAGAGGTGCAATGAGGTAGCTGTATGACTAAGCTAAGTGACACAAGTGTGCGGCACAAACATGGGACGTGCTGGAATTTGCCCAGATGTAATACACGCACAATATTGGTGGCACAGGATAGCGTACCCCTAAACCACACACACACGGCAAAGCCTGTAAAATTTATTTGGATAACAACCCTTTTATTTGGAGCCATTATAATACTAGGTGATTCATCCAACCCTACGGGCGCTCTTCACACTGTCATAAGCAGCAGCGTATACCACTGACTGCCTCGTCACTGGAATGACTGATGATACAGGACACTACCACTGGTCTAATGCAGCACAATACCACTTTATACAGCTCCACTGGATATATGGCAGCAGAGGACACCAACACTGACTACACTGGACAGCACAGCACAAGACTCGCAACCCCACTTTGCCGCCCCCACACAGACACTGCATACTGAGGACATGTCATCTCAATACACTCCCTGAGACTGGAGTGAAAATGGCCACAACGCGTGGCTCCTTAAATGGAATCCAAATCCCACAAGAATCTGACAGCGGGATGATGATGTTTTGCCGCGTTCGCGAGTCAAGCGGGATAACCCGAGCCTGGCTCGGAACCAAACTCAAAAAAGGCAAAGTACGGAAGGATTCGGTTCTCAGAGAACCGAACCCGCTCATCTCTACTATGGGGGGATGGTTAGGATAAGGCTGCGCATAAGGAAACATTAGGTTTAGGCACCATCGATGGGATGTTCGCATCAGACGCCAAGATAGAAGGATAAGGTTAGGCTGCAGAAAGGGATGGTTTGTGTTGGGGTGTAGGAGAGAGGGGAACACTCAGGATTTACACTCAGTATGCTGGCAATGGTATTCTGACTGCTGGCATCCCATCAGCTGGGATATCATACTGAATACATGGAGTTGATCAATTTTTTTTATTTTTTAAACTAGGGACAAAGAAAGGAAGAACAATTTCCAGATACTTTCCTTTATAACTGAGATTACCCCCAGGAACTTCACATCAGTTGGTAACAATGCATGAGTGGGCGGTGCTTACTCTATCTGCCCGCCCATTTGTGTGACATCATACAAGAAATAGCATAACTGACAGTTATCCTGGGCATACACTATACAATTATCTGGCAGGCTATCTATCCACTCTGGATGGTTGGAATGTATATCTGGTAATGTATAGGAGCGAATGTCAATTACATTTCAAGTATTATACCATCAAACTGGTTAAACCCAAATTTTAACCAAATTGTTTGAATGTCCATTTTTTAGTGTTTGGGAGTAAATGGTTGATTATAATTTTCTCTCATAGATACGAGATTTCCATTCCAACCAGCCAGTGTTGGACAGATGGTCTGCCAGATAATTATATAGTGCACACTCAGCTTTACTGATGGATCTATGTACCTGGGAGCCTTTATCACCCATGTACATCATGACTGTAGAGTCCAATAAATTATTATATGTTACTATTTAAGTTGGATGCACTATAATATTTTCTGTCCAATCTAGATGTTTGGAACAAAAAGCTGCTAATATCTGTGAGCAAATGAAAATCAACTATTTGCTCCTAAAGTCCAGAAAACAAATAAAGGTAGTTCAGATAAATTGGCTAAATGAAACCGACTCAACCAAATTATCTGAATGACCATTTTTGTATTTTTTCCCAGTGTTTGGGAGCAAATGGTCAAATGAAATTTACTCCCATAAACTACCAGATTTGTTTCAACTAGAAAAGATTGGACAGATAATCTGTAAGTGTGTAGGGCACTTGTGAGTGTATCCAGTTTAAGAGGTGTGAGCATCATATAACTATAATGACTTGTGAGTAATTATACAGCAGCTCCGTACCTTGTGACTTGGAGAAGAAACACCAGTTAACCCCGGGAATGCTGGAGTCAAAGCAACAATTCCTCTCCTTACATTCCGCAGCACTTATTGTGGGGTAGCCGCAATCCCTTCTGTTGTACGGTTCCACGTTACATTTTTTCTTGTCACTTGCTGTTGATGCAGTAAGGAAACAGCCAGAAGTTACAGCAGCTTAATGTTTCCTTTTAATAAAATGGGGCAATTTAGCTCCTTCAGTCAACTGATCATTTGGGTTCTCTTCTGCGGTGTTAAAAATCAAAGTATAATTTTTTTTTTTCTAAAGGAACAGTTAAACTATGTACAACAGCTGATAACAGGAAATTTCCACTTAAACAATGACAATTTCTTATATACGGTGTGACCATGACCAAGAATAAGGGATACACAAGAGAAACTCTTAGAGCTATGGAGCTAATTCACGTTTGTGCACCATCAAATCTAATCAATAGTATTACATGCTCCAACTCGGTTCTAGTATGAATGGTCGACCAGGTTATGGTTGACCACTATTGGTTGACATTGACATGGTTGACATGGACACATGGTCGACATGAAAATATAGTCGACAAATGAAAAGGTCAACATGAGGTTTTTTTTAACATTTTTTGGTGTAGTTTTTTGCATAAAGTGACTGGGAACCCCAATTAGTGCACCACTTCACTCGCCATGCTTCGGGCATGGTGCCTTCGCTCCGCTACCGCTTCACTCAGCACAGATTACCGTTCCAATCGTAGTCCACATGGATCGCAAAGTATGGAAAAGTTCCCCAAAAGAAAAAAAAAAAAAAACGTTAAAAAACTCACGTCGTCCTTTTCATGTGTCGACCATGCATCCTTGTCAAAGTCGACCAATAGTGGTCATCCATAACATGGTCGACCATCTGAACAGATACCCTCCCACTCTACCACTGCACTCTATACTCTACCTGTGCTTTGGGGATAAAAACACCATTTAACCCCAGGAACACTTGAATTAAAGCAGCAGCCTCTGGAATAGCATTCCTTATCACTTATGCCGGGATAACCGCAATCTTCATGCTCTTTGATGTCCACACTGCATTGCGGTTTACTTGGATGGAGCAGAGCACACAGTACCAGGACATAGGAAACATTACAATGCATGATAAGCAAGCTGGACGCTCCACTGCAAGGCCTCTAACCCTTGATAGTGCCAAATACACAGGGCCTAATTCGGATCTGATTGCAGCAGCAAATTTATTAGCTAATGGGAAAAACCATGTGTACTACAGGGGGGCAGATGTAACATGTGCAGAGAGAGTTAGATTTGGGTGGGGTGTGTTCAAACTAAAATCTAAATTTCAGGGTAAAAATAAAGCAGCCAGTATTTACCCTGCACAGAAACAATAAACCCACCCAAATCTAACTCTGCAAATGTTATATCTCCCCCCCCCCCTGCAGTGCACATGGTTTTTTCCATTAGCTATCAAATTTGCTGCATCCAGAAGTTACAGCAGCTTAATGTTTCTTTTTACAGAAGGTTCTGCAACTTAAATTACTTTAGTGTAATACTGTAATAATAACAGTTACAGGCATAAGTCCACATATTGTAGGTAGATTTATTGTTAGTGGTTAAATGCCCAAATTAAACCATAAGGAATAGTTCTCAAATGCTGTCATTACAGTCCAGGTTTTAAGGATATCCATGTTTGAGCACAGGTGACTTAATTAGTACTTTGTTCAATGTGAATTAACCATCTGGACTCAAGCATGGTTATCCTTAAAACCTGGGGGTCTATTTACTAAAGTTACATTTTGGATGATTTCAGACCGATCTTAATCGATGTTGGGCTTCCAGGTTGAAAAAAACCCCCACACATACTAATATTTAAAAATGTATATAAAAAATCATCTATTCGTAAATATTTGTTTTAACCTTGGAAGCTTAACATTGATTAAGATCGATCTTAAATCAGTCTGGAATCATCCAAAATTGAACTTTAGTAAATAGACCCCTGGGTTCATAGGTGTGCGCAGGGGGGGGGGGGGCGCCTGGTGCGCACAGGCACCCCCCAATGTCTGGCACCCCGATCTCACCTGCCTGATGCAGCGATCGCCTAGCAGGCTGATTACTGTCCCCTCTGCGCTGCACCCTGTCAGGACTGCATTACTGACCGGATGCCTGGGTTACTCAAGGATGCCACCCGTCACACCCGCCACATGCCCACCTCTCTCCTTCTATGCTATGCCAACGCCAGCCACTGATTAGGAGCAGCATGCAGTCAGCGTTCCTCTTAGGAAGGCAAATTCAATACTGGCAGGCGGCCGGCAGCAGCATTGACGACAGCAGTACTAGTCTGCGACTGTCAGTGTCAGTGATTGACTGACTTGTAAGTAAGCTGCTGCAGCTTGCAGGGGAAAGAGAGGAGGAGCCAGACCAGGCTGAGGAGGAGCAGTGTAATTGCAGTGAGTGCCATTAGGGGTGTTTGTTTGGTGCACACCACAACATCTGACAATGTATCTGCTTTATTAGGATTGGCACAAGGGTGGATATTTTATATTACGATGACCGTCAATGGATGGTGCTAGACACGCCCAAAAGGCGGTGCTAGACACACCCCTCCAACGGTGCATCCCCTAATAAAATGTGCTGCGCACGCCTATGCCCGGGTTTAATTTTGACATGAAATTGACCAACATCGACCAAAATTTACCAAAATTAACCTTTAGTAAATATACCCCCTGGACTGTAATGAAACTCTGCCCTAAGAGACTGATTCTGAGTTTAGATGGGGATTCCCTTTCAGCATTATAGCCACCAATGAGGGTCAGTCGGCCATGATTCAGACCCCTGAGGATGTCGTTCTCTTCTGCTCCACTCTGTCAATTGATCCGGTACAGACCCCTGAGTGGCAATCCGTACGCTCGAGGATCCGCCCCCCTCAACCCCCACAGGTTGACCCTCCTTTTCAAACAGCGGGCTCTCCCTCAGCATCGCAAAAGTGGAACTGCTCATCCCCGCCCTCTTCATCTTCCTCACCGGCTTCAAAGACCTGATTATCCCACTATCTGATCTGTAACTTTTGCTTAATGCATGGGATTTATCGGCCCACGGACAGCTGTTTCATCATGCGGGGACTCTGTGTGTGTGTGTGTGTGTGTGTGTGTGTGGGGGCAGTTGTCCACTGGATGGATTTCCCCAATAGGAAACTATGCAGTCGGAAGGTGCAATGCCTCTCAGGCCCTGTTTCTTTCTTTCTTTTTCTTTCTTTCTTTCTTTCTTTCTTTCTTTCTTTCTTTCTTTCTTTCTTTCTTTCTTTCTTTCTTTCTTTCTTTCTTTCTTTCATAGTTGCCTTTTGCTCAAGGGGCCTGAACATTGTATTACTCAATAGTTTGGGTTGTGTATTGTTATCATTGTATTGATAAGTTGTCTTTGCATTCCTGTGGTTGCTAAATGTTTTTTTTTTTATTATTATTATTTCTGTATGCCAATATGTGGTTTGTGTCGGAGGGTGGATCCATTCCTCCCTTGTTACCCCATTTGCACCGCGATGTCTGGTCCCGGACCGATCAGTGAGATTACTGTCTCTACCGCTCGAACAACCGGGAGCGGTGTCTTGTTACCACTATGGTTTCTTGTTCAATTGCTCTATAATGTTATGTCTTTTTGTTCTGATGTTCTTCTTCTGCCCTCTTCTTCTCTTTTATCTCTCTTCCTTCTGGTTCTCTCCCCCCTTCCTGACCTATCTGGATACGCTTGTGCCCGATTCCTACTTAATGCTCTTGGAATCTTCATGAGGCTTGATTCACTATTTCTTTTTGAAACATATATATGGCGCTATTGAAGGTGGTTTCTATTAACGCCGGGGACTCAACATTCCTGGGAGACGGTCAAGGGCCTTATGAGAACTAAAGGCAGAGAAATCAGATGTCGCCTTTGTGCAAGAAACTCACTTTAAGGAGTAGGCGGCCCCTTCTCTCAGGAATAGGGACTTCCCTACAGGTTATTATTCTAATAATACTGAAGGTAAAACCTTAGGTGTAGCAATATTGTTTGCCAAACACGTTGCCCTCGCTGATGTTATATGCCATCAACTTATTCCCGTCAGGGCTCTGCTTATTAATTGCAATGTGGCCAATAGGGTTCTCACCTTTCTAAACATCTATGCCCCGAATAAGGTACAACCGGCCTTTTTAGAAAGGGTCCTTACCCTAGCCCAGCCCCATATTAACAGAATTTTGCTCTTTGGTGGGGACATAAATTGGTCCCTAGAACCTCGTTTAGACTCCTCTAACCCCTGGCCCAGGTACTCTGATAAACTCCATCGCAGGGTCCGGAGAATTCTCCATAACTTCCAACTCATTGATGTATGGAGGCTACAACACCCCTCTACTCGTGACTTCACTTTCTACTCACGCCCGCACAACACTTACTCTAGGATTGACTACTTATTTATCCCTCATAGGTTTTTACACTTGGATGAGGTCTCTGCTGTGGGTAACATATCCTGGGCTGATCATGCTCCAGTTTCTTTGGGGTTTCATTTGTCCCCTCCACTCCTAAATTCTTACATGTGGAGATTGAACGAGCTGATCCTTCAGGATCCTTATTGTAAGCAGCAGATTAGGGAAGCTATAACTGAGTATATTGCCATTAACGACACTGCCAAGATCTCTAAAGTGGTAGTCTTGGAGGCCTACAAATGCTTCATAAGGGGCAAACTCATACAATTGGGGGCTCAAAGGAAAAAAACAACACATGGCGGCACGGGTGGCTTTGATTCAAAAATTCAAGCCTTAGAACTTCTCCACAAATCCGCCTTGTCAGATGATACCCTTCAGCCTTTATTATTGGCTCGGAAGGAACTGGACTCGCTTATGTCTCATAGACTGAAATTGGAGGCGAGAAAATGCCGTAGTCGTTATTTTCTATAGGGGAATAAGCCTGGGAAGCTGCTGGCATGGGCACTCCAGGCTCAGCGGGCAGCATCTTTTATATCCAAAGTTAAATCACATACTGGCACAACACAGAATGCCACGGCAGAGATAGCGGCAGCCTTCCAAAGTTATTACACCGAGTTATAGAATCTAAGAGGTTCTACTGAGGCCAGGCTTGACCTCTCCCGTAAGGCCTCTATTGCTGAGTTCCTACGTGAAATTAATTTCCCCACACTTACACCAGAGGAAGTCGAATCACTTGTGACCCCCTACACTATTTCAGAGCTTGAGAAAGCTATTAAAACAACCCCTAATGGCAAGAGTCCAGGCCCTGATGGTTTCTCGTTAGCATATTATAAGACATTTGGAGATGTTTTGTTACCACTGATGCTTAGATCCTTTAATCAGGTCTCGGACCAGTCCCCCTTCTCTCCCCAGTCTATGCTTGCACACATTATGGTGATCCCTAAAGAGGGTAAGGACCCGTCCCAATGCTCCAGCTATAGGCCCATTTCCCTGTTAAATGTAGACCTAAAGCTCTTCGCCAAATTAATGGCGAATCGCTTAAAACTTTTTCTTCCAGGCCTAATGCACTCGGACCACGTGGGATTTGTCCCGGGCTGTGAGGCCAGAGATAACACCACAAAGGTCCTGGACTTAATCTATTACACCTCAACCTGCAAATCTCCTTCTATTCTCCTCTCTACTGATGCGGAAAAAGCGTTTAACAGGGTTGATTGGGATTTTCTGTTGGGGGTAGTGAAACATTTGGGCTTGGGCAGAATAGGTTTCCAGAGAATTCGGGCCTTGTGCTCTGGGCCCGCGGCTCGTGTCCGTATAAATGGGGAGCTGTCGGACCCGTTCCAGATATGTAATGGCACTCGTCAGGGCTGTCCTTTGTCACCACTTATTTTTGTACTATGAATGGAGGCCTTAGCGAGGGCCATTCATCAGAACGTGAACATCACAGGATTGCAGGTGGGAGGGAAAGAATATAAACTCGCCTTGTTTGCTGATGATCTCCTCGCAGTGATATCTAACCCTCTGACCTCCATACCTAATCTCCTTAAAGAATTTAAGCGTTTTGGCACTCTCTCCAATTTCAAAATTAACTTGCACAAGTCCACGACATTGAATTTAACATTGGATCAGACGACTCTTCAAGTTCTCCAATCCATTTCACCCTTTGCATGGCATCCAACACAATTAAAATATTTAGGGGTGATCCTCCATAGTGATCTTTCTCAGATTTACCACTCAAATTTCCCCCCACTCTTATCCAAACTCCAATCTGACCTTACCAAATGGGGTGGGAAAAATATTTCATGGATAGGTAGAATAGGAGTCATTAAGATGAATATCTTACCCAGAATCCTTTACCTGCGGCAAACGCTGCCCATCGCTATCCCCTGATCATGGTTTACCTCACTACAACATAAGATTAGAGACTACATTTGGGCGGGACGCAAACCACGATTTAAGCATGACATTCTTTTTAGACAAAAACACCAAGGAGGACTCCAACTTCCCCACTTTTTCTCATGCTACCAAGCAGTACTCCTTACGAGAGTAATGGAGTGGAGTCATGAACTCCACAGGAAACAATGGGTAGACATTGAATTGGCCTCTCTCCCCTCCCTTAGCTCGGACTCCCCTTGGCTCTCCAAAATTCCCCTGGGTGCTGCACCCACTAGCTGGCCCTATTTTTATGTTTTGGCACCTTTTACGTACCCTACCACATGTTTCTGCGCCCCCTTCTCCACTCTCACCATTGTTTGGGAATCCTGAGTTTCCCCCAGGCTGCCACCCCTTGTCGTTTTGTCTATGGCGGGAAAGAGGCATCCTGAGAGTAGATCAGCTGCTGGACGCGTCTGGTATAATACCCTTTCCCGAATTGCAGGTGAAATGGAATCTACCACACAAAGAAATATGGAGATATCTCCAAATTAAACATTACCTAGTGGCTTTTTGCTCTTCTGGGAAGGGTAAACGAGCTATGACTTCATTTGAGCAGCTGTGTCTCTCCCAAACACATCCCAGACATACCCTTTCTACATTTTATAAATGGATAATAGACCACAGATTTTCTTCCCAACCTAAATACGTCAAGAATTGGGAACTTGATCTCGTGGGTTTAGTAACTACAGATGATTGGGAAGATATCTATAATAATACTTTCTCCTTAACTAACAAATGTCTTGGTTTGGAGACTCACTACAAAGTACTCACAAGGTGGTATAGATGCCCGAATCTGCTCACGAAAATCTATCCCGGAGTACCCAACACATGTTTGCGATGTGGGATAGCGGTGGGCACCCCCTACATATATGGTGGGAATGCTCTCTTCTTCAACCATATTGGCACAAAGTGGTGGAGGCTGCTAGCATTATTCTTGGCGAAGATCTACCCTTTTGTCCTAATCTTGGCCATTATAAATCTTCCCTTTAAAAGATAAAACCTCATTTTCTATTAAATTCATGCAGTCCTCTGCTAATGTTACGTCAGGGCTCCCTGAGTTGGGAGGATAGAAACCCCCCCCCCCCCCCCCCTTCCCTCTAAATCTTTCTTCTTGGGATACCCTTCCGCCCCCCCCCCCCCCCCCCCTCCTCTATCTTGGGAGTAACTTTACTCCTGTTCTCTCAGTTTTCTCTTTCCTGTTCTTTATCTTTCCTCTCCCTCTTCCATTTTCTGCCTTTTTTATGCTAGTAGAAAGGCAGCATTCCCTTTACAAATCTTGTTAATGTTCATGTCTTTGTGAACTTTTTGCTGTAATATCTCTGATATTACTATTTGCTGTTTGTATACTTGAAAATATTAATAAAAATTAAAAAATAAAAAGAATTAAGATGTAAGTCCAGGAACAGAGCATTTTGTACCTAATGGAATGGGTCATGTTGGAAGGTATGCGTTGAGCCACAAATGCTGCACTGCTGAGTTATTACACTGCAATTTAAAGTTATGCTAGGACATTCCACCTCCCAAATCTAACTCTCTCTGCATGTTACGTCTGTCCCACCTGCAGTGCAGCATGGTTTTGCAAAGATGCAAACTTACTTGCTCTTTTTTGCTTTTCTCTCCACCCAGAATCATTGCCTACGGCTGGGTACACACTGTGGGTCATTCCGAGTTGATTGCACGTAGCAACTTTTTGCAGCCCGTGCAATCAACTAGACGACGCCTATGGGGGAGTGTATTTTTGCATAGCAAGGCTGCGATCGCTTGTGCAGCCCTGCTTTGCAAAAAAAAGTTTTGTGTAGAACAAGACCAGGGTAAGAGTTACTTACCCTGTGCGATCAATCCAGCGTTGCAGGTCCCGGAATTGACGTCAGACATCCGCCCTCCAAACGCCTGGACATGACTGCATTTGCCGCACCTCTCCCAGAAAACGGTCAGTTGACGCACCGGAACGCCTTCCTCCTGTCAATCTTCTTGCGATCATGGCAGTGATCGCTTTCTTCAGTCTTCTTGTCATTGCCCAGCGATGGCTGTCGCTGGACAAGGACGCGCCTGTGCATTGCTGCCGCCGCGCATGCACAGAACCGACCCGTTCACACAGCTGCGAATGACCACCACTGTCCGATGTCTGGCAGATGCAATATATCGTCAGTACATACACACTGTACAATGTATCGTCTGTGACCGCATCCACCCACATCCCAGAGCATGCAGGCCTGTTAGCTATCTTCTGCTCTCAAGTGCAGAACAAAAGATATCTGACGTTGTATACAACCCGTGGGAGCATGCACCATATACAATATCTCCCGCACACATTGTCCGGTGTGACCGATATATCGTACGAGTCGTTGTACATATGTAGCCAATATTCTACATACTGTTTACTGGATACACTTTCTAATACAGTGTATCTAACATCTTTACTGCAGCATCTCTATCATTGAGGAGTGAGCTGCTTCAGGGCCTGATTCTGAGTTGCATGTAATGTGAACACATTTCTGGATGGCTGCAGCAAAGTAAATGATAATATAACTACATTCCTGTAATCTGATGCAGGTGTACATTGTATGCAATCACAGCACCCCCAGTTGTCCGTCTGTGAGAGCAGCTTTCATCAATATCATCAGTAATTACACCTACCCAATGCTAAGTGCAGCAGATGTGACTGAATTCGGTGTGCACCGTGTATACTCACAGCACAGAATAGACAGTAACTCTGACTACATGGTTATGCCCCACCTGTGGTACGTTTCTTACATATGGAGATTCACCATTGCCACACAGTTACACTTAAGCGATTGAAAATGTATCTGCAGCCCATTGACAACTGCGCAGTTGTCTAACCATTGCTAGATGCAGCTGCATGTGAGCTTGTGTGCGTTCCATAATCAGGCCCTCAGTCTTTTGTAGCCGGTTCCAACTGGTAGATCACAAATCCAATGCACAGCAAATAACATTGTTGGTACTCCTGATAAAACTGCTATTGACAGCTACATGAAATAGAGGTGAGGTTGGCCAGATAGAAGACTCAACGTGCTTGTCCTCCTGAAGATGGAGGTGATATCGTCAAGTAAGTAATAGTTATAACCAGAAAAGGTGGGGAGGGATGCAGGGCAAACTCTACCCCAGGCCCCTATCTGTCAGGGGGGCCCCCGGCTTGAGCACAATGAAATAACTAGCTCTCTCTCTTGTGCAGCATCAGAACGAGGCAGACAGAACATGAGGACAGTATGCAGTGCAGACAGACACAGGAGTATCAGGTTTTATGAGCTACTGATGGAGCTTTACAACCAGATAAGAGATGGGAGGGGGGGAGGAGCTGTAAGAGACCCAGGATCACAGCTTCTCCTCCTCCCACCTGGGTGTCTGGGTCCTGTGTAACCTGTTATTTAATGTGAGCATTTGGGTCTAGAGAAAGACGCAAACAGAAAGTTCTCCTTGGTCCTGTCCCAGTGTGTAAGTAGTACAGAGGCTGCTGCTATTCTTGCATGTGACAAGATAAATTATATATTTTATTTGTCTATGTATTTTAAGGTTGTTTAAGCTTATAAAATAGTTGTCTCTCAATTAGGTGGAGCTATAAACAGTACACAGGCATTATTAAGCTATTAGTTTAAATCTAATATACAGCATTGGTCTACATTTAATATACACAACATAGGTGTGCGCAGGGGGGGTTCCTGGTGCGCACAGGCACCCCCTAATATCTGGCACCCTGATCTCACATGCTTGATGCAGTGATCGCCGAGCAGGCTGATTACAGTCCCCTCTGCGCTGCACCCTGCCAGGACTGCATTACTGACCGGACACCTAGGTTAATCAAGGGTGCCACTGTCACCGGCTTTCATACTCCCGGCTCCACCTCCATGTTCAAAAACAGCGTGATGTGATGTGATTACATCATGCTGCTCGCATGCCCACCTGTCATACCAGCCACACGCTCACCTCTCTCCTTCTATGCTATGCCAATGCCAGCCAATGATGAGGATCAGCATGCAGCCAGCGTTCCTCTTAGGAAGACAAATTCAGTACTGGCCAGCGGTGGGCAGCAGCATTGACACGTCTCTTGTTTTTCCAGCAGCAGCAGTACTAGTCTGCGACTGTCAGTGTCAGTGAGTGACTGACTTGTAAGTAAGCTGCTGCAGCTTGCAGGGGAAAGAGAGGGGGAGCCAGACCAGGCTGAGGAGGAGCAGTGTAATTGCAGTGAGTGCCATCAGGGGTGTTTGTTTGGTGCACACCACATCTGATAATGTATCTGCATTTTTAGGATTGGTACAAAGGTGGATATTTTATATTGCATTGACCATCAATAAATGGTGCTAGACACGCCCCTCCAACGGTGCACCCCCTAATAAAATGTGCTGCACACGCCTATGCCCTTAATAGGTGCTTACACATTACTGCTCCATGTACCCACATATACAGTAGCAAGAAGATGGAACCTCAACCTTTAGCTAGGTTGAAGAAGAAAAGAACATATCCTGTCACTACCTCTTTCATTTCTATTATCTGTCCAAGTTTTCTGGAGGGTTGAGACTTTTCGCATCGATACTCAATGGACTTGTGCCAGCGATTGCATCCAGAGAACTGGTTTTCCTTTTTCTATCTCATATCTCACAATACTGCTCATTTGGGGAAAATGTATTTGAATATGATGAATATTTGATTAATTATATGTTGTATTTAGAGATTAAACAAAATGCAGGAATGATGAAGAAAAATCAAATCTACATATGTATTGCCTCAGAAATTGTGCTTTTAAACTTACAGTTAAGTATCTGTAACTAGTATTTTAATTTCCATAATAGTCAGTTCTCCTGAAGTGAGGTTTTCTATCACCTTTGTCCTAGCTTCTGACTAAGAGCATACGTGTCTAAATAGAGACCCTTGTATTTAGATAACCAGAACTTAATGACATTTTATGAGGTTTTTATGTCAGGAGAAAGAGGACATGATAGACCTTTGCTTTGGACAAACAACATGCCATTATGAACAAGAAAGACCTTTTGCTGACAAGGCCTACTGAGAAGCCCAATTGATGTGAATGGGAGATCCAAGACTCATGGAGCCAGTCTGCCATCTTCAGGAGAATATCAGCCATTACAATTAGCTCAGCTGACCATATTTGGCACTTCCGATTATTCACCATCAACCAATCTATGTTCCCCATGCGATCTAGATGTACTAGATGCCCCATTGATCAGTTATGAATTATTGTATAATCATGTACCATATAATGTAAGCCTGAATGCCCTGAAGGCACAGGTATAATTGATTTAGTCTGTCTTGGGTAGGGTGGCCAATCCCGGGATCAGGATCGGCGGGATCCCGGTATTTAGGCCCAAAAATGGCCGGGATTCAATCCCGGGATTGGAAGCTCCAATCCCGGGGATTGAGGGATCAGCGTTGAGCGTCCACAGGACGCTCAGACGCTGCCCGGCTTCCTCCTTCCGGGTCCCCAGCGCAGCATGAGAGGTCACGCTGCGCTGTCAGGAGCCGCCAGCAGCAATGAAGGGATGATCCCCTCCCGCCCGCCCTCGGTATATGGTAAGTTATATGTGCGGGACGGGCGGGGTGGGGCGAGAGGGTGGCCACCTATCTAAAGGCCAATCCCGGGTATCCCAGGATTGGCCATTTTTCAATCCCGATACCCGGGATTGAAAAATTGGCCCGGGATTGGCTTCCCTAGTCTTGGGTTACGCTCCTCTGCGCAGAATAATGGGCGTGGCCTCTTATTTCATAATAAATTCTATATGCTGAATATCATTGCAACGGAGACTCCCTAATTCTATTATGATAAATAGACATTATCAGTTCTATACAAAGCAGACATATAGAACATAGCAAATACACATACATTTTATAATGTGTGATGCTTGTTAGTGTCTCCTATTTTTAAATATGTTTTTACTTTTACATTTCCTAGGAGTTTAAATGCACATACCGTCTGTGAGCGTGAGTCAGCTACATTTGCAGTGTTGAGCCATTTGCTGATCACCAGCTGCTTTTTATTAGCTAGCTACACCCTGTCAGCCACTTGTAGCATGAGTTTGCTTGCTCTACGTAGCTCAAAACCTACTCCTGTGCTGCAAACGCTTGTTGTGTATCAGCTTTGCAGCGGGGCAAAAACCACACCTGCTACCCATAGCACATTCCCACAGTAGACACCCACCTCCACGCCTCCTTTTGCGAGTAAGCGAAGCCATGCCCTCGCACCACATTCAACACGCCTCTGTGATTGGACCACTGCGAACACAAAAAGCGTTTGCATTTCTGCACATTCGTCGCACAGCTCACTTTACACATGCGCATTGTGGTTTTTGCACATGTGGCTAAATCATGCTGCTTGCGATGCGATGAATCGCTGCAATCAACTCGGAATGACCACCTACATCAGGGGTGGCCAACCAGTCAGTGGCAAAGAGCCAAAAAAACCTTGTTAGGTACATCAAATAGCCGACATCGAGCCGATGGCGCACATGCAAAAATGGAATGTGGCTTTGTGCCTGCTAGACCACACCCCTGGTATAAAATACATTGAAAAAGCCAGAACGACATAAAATTATTTTTCTAAGCCAGATCCATTAAAAAAGCCACTTTCACATAAAACAATTGAAAAAGCCAGATTCACATAATAAACTTCAGCTCCCCCATGTGTCACTCCAACCAGCTCCCCATGTGACACTCCTGCTAGCACCCTCCTATGTCACTCCAGCCAGGTCTCCCATGTGTCACTACTGCCAAGACCCTGCTGTATCACTCCAGCAAGGTCTCCCATGTGTCACTACTGCCAAGACCCTCCTGTCACTCCAGCCAGCTCTCCCATGTGTCACTACTGCCAACATCCTCCTGTCACTACAGCCAGGTCTCCCATGTGTCACTACTGCCAACATCCTCCAGTCACTCCAGCCAGCTCTCCCATGTGTCACTACTGCCAAGACCCTGCTGTGTCACTCCAGCCAGGTCTCCCATGTGTCACTCCTGCTAGCACCCTCCTATGTCACTCCAGCCAGCTCTCCCATGTCACTCCAGCCAGCTCTCCCATGTCACTCCATCCACCTCTCCCATGCGTCACTACTGCCAAGACCCTCCTGTCACTCCAGCCAGCTCTTCCATGTGTCACTCCTGCTAGCACCCTCCTATGTCACTCCAGCCAAGTCACCAATGTGTCACTACTGCCAAGACCCTGCTGTGTCACTCCATCCAGCTCTCCCATGTGTCACTACTTCCAGCACCCTCCCGAGTCACTCCTGCTAGGACCCTCCTTTGTCTCTCCAGCCAGCTCTCCCATGTGTCACTCCTGCCAACATCCTCCTGTCACTCCAGCCAGCTCTTCCATGTGTCACTCCTACTAGCACCCTCCTATGTCACTCCAGCCTGGTCTCCCATGTGTCACTACTTCCAGCACCCTCCCACGTCACTCCTGCCAGGGGTTCACTACGGATTGCCATCGGTCGGGCTCCCGGCAACCAGCATACCAGCGCCGGGAGCCCGACCGCCGGCTTACCGACAGTGTGGCGAGCGCAAATGAGCCCCTTGCGGGCTCGCTGCGCTTGCCACGCTACGGGTACGGTGGCGCGCTATGCTATTTTATTCTCCCTCCAGGGGGGTCGTGGACCCCCACGAGGGAGAATAAGTGTCGGTATGCCGGCTGTCGGGATCCCGGCGCCGGTATACTGCGCGCCGGGATCCCGACAGCCGGCATACTGAAGACCACCCCCTGCCAGGCCCTCCTGTGTCTCTCCAGCCAGCTCTGCCATGTGTCACTCTAGCACACCCTCATGTATCACTACAGCTCCCCCATCAACTAATGCCATTGCAGCAGTCCCTAATGTGTTCTCTGTTTGCTTGTGGGTGTCTCACCTCTAGTATCGGACTCCTTCAGTTTTCAGTCTCTGTAGTGCTGCTGCATGTCAGGCTGGAGTGCAGCAGTTTCTGTATCTGTTGTGGTCACATGATTTAGAGTGTTGGGAGCCACATTTGAATAAAGATAGAGCCACAGGTTGGCCACCACTGCCCTACATCCTCACAGAGAAATAATATTCAAACAAAATCACATCATTTAGGTGTCAGTGGACTGCTTATGCGATTACCCAAAGTTTCTAAACTTGACAATGACTTATGATGAATGCGCTGCAGGTGACATATAAGGGAGGCTGTTCCTAGGTGGTTAATGTCCTTACCCCTACTTATTATGGATTGACAATGGCAACAGATGGCTTGACACTTGTTGTCCACATTTGTGGAGAAATAATTCCACACCAAAGAGGCAGCTTTTTTGGTATTTTGCCCAGGCATGACAATGGGCTTTTACATCCCATGGACAACTGTCTCCACTGGTACCTTATTCATGCAAACTACATCACCATCAGAATCCTCATAGTCAACTTCCTCCGCAGCGCCAGCTACACCCATATCCACCTCATCCTGGTGTACTTCTACAGCGATATCCTCAATCTCAATATCAGCGACTGGACTGGCAGTGCTTCTACCAGCACTTGCAGAGGGCTTGCAAATGATGGTAGGAGCCTCCTCTTCCCATACAGTGTTGTGACGGTAAGGCCTTTACATCGCAACCCCTGTGTTTTTTTTTCATAACACCCCTTTATTTTTACAGCATACAGGGCTAGTGTACTTTTATTTTAACAGCACCCCTGTATTTTTACAGCATACAAGAGTGCCAGTGTACATTGATTTTCACAGCAAACCCAAATGACAGCATACAAGACAGGGCCAGTCTACATTTATTATACTGCACCCCAGAATTTTTGCAGCATACGAGACAGGGCCAGTACATAGGCAAATGCAGGGGGCAGGTGGTTTCTGGTTGCACAGAAACCCCCTTCCTCTTGGCAAATGGCTTAAATTATGGCAACAATTGCAATGGTATATAATACTATTACAAGAGCTGCAACCAAATCATGCATTTTAAGGGATAGAGTGATAGCAACTTCTACCAATTTGCAGTGAGCTGGACCAGCGAGTAGCTACCAGGAAGAAAAGACAGGAGTCTTACCATAAGGTGGGAGAATGTGTGCTTACAAAGTGCAGTACTGGTTGTTAGGTTTGTGTATTTATTTTGATATGTTTAACCTTTTCCTGACCACTTATCTTATTTAAATATTTTATACAGCCTATAACCTAGTTAAATATTAGGTGTTTTCCATACACTATCCAGTATATAAAAAGTCCAATGTTTACATTAATGTCCAGTGTTATTACTAGGTTCTTCTACTGCTCCCCCAGACTCCCGTACTTGCTCCAAGGTTCCACAGAGAGTGTGAAATGCATTTGGAAAGACCCCTCTAAAAATCCTGTGCTTGCCACTGATATCATAGTGGTCCAAAAACATTGTAGAGACATTCATGATGTCATTGTAACGAAATATTTTGAAAGTCGTGTGTGTTGTTGGATTTATTAGCCTTGTCTGATTAGCTTAATTTACAGGGTATGAAGGCAAAAATTAAGCCAACATGACAGTCTTATGATGTGTGGGAGGCCATTACATAGGATGGGTAGTGGGCCAACAAACTCCTGCAACTATTTTTTTTTTTTTTTTTTAAGTGATACATGAAGATGACCGATGCATAGTGTAGATGGGAGTTGGCTGTTTTTACTAGAGAAGGGGAAATATGTTTATTTATGAAATAAATATGCAAATAATGGTTTGTAGATGTGCGTAAGTTTTTTATTGGTAAAAAAGCAGTAGCATTTATGAAGACCAACAGAGTTAATACACACACAAATGGCGGTGTTTGAAATCAGCTTTTAGTTGCATTCTAAATCAGTTCTAGTGATGAGGTTTTTCTGAATATGTTATGTTTGCAATTTTTATTTTTCACATTCTTCCCCTCTTATAAACAGACCCTGAGGTTGGAGATCAAAACCAGGCCATCCAAATGCAACTACTGGCCATGCAGGCACACATTCTGGCCCCGCTGGACAATGTCCAGAATTTACTACAATTAATACATTTTTTTTACAAAATAAAATGTTTATTTTTCGTTGTTTCAAAAAGTAAACTTTTAAAATGTAGCTATTGTGTGGTGTTTATTAAACCTAAATACTTTTTCTATGTCATCTAGCCTCTGTTTTTTTCCCTGTATATATCTATCTTTTAACTTCATTTCATTTATGGGTCTTTCCTTGTTTTGGGGTTAACCTCACTATTATAAAATACTTATATTTTAAAGATAGTATTTTAAAATAGTATTGAGTGTATTGTGCAGATAGAACATATTTTGATGAAAGGTTTGTTGCCTTAATTGCCGATTGTTATTGAACAATTACATTGTCAAACTCTTCAATTTGCAGTGTTTGATCACTTAATTGTTCAACATTTTGAATCCTTAAGTTTATTGAACCAATCACCCTATTAAAAAAAAAAAAAAAAAATAAAAAAAATTGTGCGATGTGTATTGCATAAATTTGCAAACAATGGGGGTCATTCCGAGTTGTTCGCTCAGTAGCAGATTTTAGCAGCATTGCACACGCTAGGCCGCTGCCCTCTGGGAGTGTATCTTAGTTTAGCAGAATAGCGAACGAAATATTAGCAGAATTGCGAATAGAATTTTTTTTAGCAGTTTGAGTAGCTCGAGACTTACTTCTACACTGCGATCAGTTCCGCCCGTTTCGTTCCTGGTTTTGACGTCACAAACATGCCCTGCGTTCAGCCAGCCACTCCCCTGTTTCTCAAGACACTCCCATGTTTTATCCTGGCACGCCTGCGTTTTTCCGCAAGCTCCCAGATAACGGTCAGTTTCCGCCCAGAAACACCCACTTCCTGTCAATCACTTCAGCAATGAAAATTCTTCGTTCAGACGTGAATAAATCTACTAAGTTTTGAGCTAAATTACTTAGCGCATGCGCATTTTTGCCTTAATCGCTCTGTTGCCAAAATTGGCAACGAGCGAACAACTCGGAATGACCCCCCAATGTACGACAAGCTTCATGATGCAGGAAGATCAATTCGCAACTATGCAAATGTATCGCTCCTGTACAATGTTAAGTAGTAAACACCTCTTTTGTGCACAGCTGCACGTTTTGTGAATTAGTACGTAATAGACGTGTTTCTTTCTGTTCGCACACTTGCATATGCTGCGTGTGAACGCATAAAACAGCAACCAAATCTGAATTCGGCCCTTTGTCTCCTATTTATTTGACTGTTATAGAATCACATGTGCCCAATGTGTAGTGATTGCAACTAAAACGTCTTGTGGCACCCAAGTCAATATACCAGCAATTCTTTAATTGTGCCTATCCAATGCTTTGTGTCATTTGTCAGTTGTTTGACCTTCGTATTTATTTTAAGGAAGCTTAATCAGAGGGCGAGAGAGTGTCCAGGAGGTGAATTAGTAAGCAGTAAGTTAGGGTGTGTACAAACGGCGAGATCCTTGCTATGCCAGATTGTCACTTGCGATTTCCCTTGAACTTCCCAGAGCCCAGCACCACTGATTTTGACTAACTTTTCTTGAGATCTGGACTATGTGTCCTTATGATTTTGGCTTATGTGAGAGGTCATTGACATGCGAGATGAACTAGATCAGGCATGTCCAAACTGCAGCCCCTCCAGTTGTGAAACTATATATCCCAGCATGCCCTGACACAGTTTTGCTGCCAGTGGATGCTAAAGCTGGGTCTGGGCATGCTGGGATGTGTAGTTTCTCACCAGCTGGAGGGCCGCAGTTTAGATATGCCTGAACTAGATAGTACACCGATCAGGCATCGGGATCGCAAGGTGACTTTCACCTTGCGATCTGCACTAGCTATTCTTGTGATTTTGACTAAATAGTCAAAATCTAAAGAAAATATCTCAGTGTGTACACACCCTTAGAGTCTTGCAGAAGTCAGATGTGTTTATGGTATGGAATAAAGCACAGAGCCAGAAGAGTGCATTAAGGACTTGTTTATACATTTGATTATACAAATGTGATGAGTGGGGTGAAGCATGTTGGGAATCAATGTATTGATAAGGAAATCCACATATACAGTATAACTACAAAACATGGATATTACATATAATGCTGTAACGCTTAGAAATTAATCACAATTTTTATTCTAAAACTCAATAAGCAATAAGGACAACTCTAGTTTATTAAAAAATTACATTTATAGATCAGAAGAAAAGAAAAAAAAAAACACACAGAACCAGGATGCTGTCTGTACGGAGACTCCAGTGATTGTTATGAGCCGGTTATACGGAGTATCTGTAAGAAAACAAAACACATTATTGCAACATAGACAGGTTTTACCCTCATAAAATACAGTCTAAGGGTGTGTACACAGATATTTTCTTTCGATTTTGACTATATAGTCAAAATCACAAGAAAAGTTAGTGCAGATCGCAAGGTGAAAGTCATCTTGCGATCCCGATGCGCGGTCCCGCCAGGTTGGCATCGCAAGAAAAGATAGACCGTGCAGGCAAGTCAATCCTTGCTAGATCGGTGTACTATCTAGTTCATCTCACATGTCAATGACATCTCACATAAGCCAAAATCTCACATAAGCCAAAATCGTAAGCGCACATAGTCCATATCTCAAGAAAAGTTACTCAAAATCAGTGGTGCTGGGCTCCGGGGAGTTCAAGGGAAATCGCAAGTGAAAATCGGGCATAGCAAGGATCTCACCGTGTGTACACACCCTAAGATGTGTGCAACTACAGGGCTACAGTGACCTCGCACTTGGCTAGGTACTGGAGCGGGGGGGGATGGGAAGTGGCCAAATCTGGGAAGTATGGCTTTGATCTACTGTAAATATACAATATGAAACATGTCTGTAATGTTATACATACAGTACAGTCAGGTAAATGCAGCCCCCTGTGTCCAAGACTTTTTCTAAACTGTAAGTAGCACTGTATGATAAATATGTAGGGGATAATTAATTTCAGCACAAAGTTTGGCTGCACACACACACCACAGTATTTTCTGGCAGCCAATCATTGCCAATTTTCTAGCGCACCTCTATGGGGTATAAGGGAAAATGAATGTTACAGCCATGTAGTGCCTCCACATGAATGTTACACTTTGCATTGATTGGTCTTACTGGTGGAGTCAATATGAATTATATAAGATAATATACAGTTCTATTTATTTTTAAGAAAACTTGATTATAATACACAAGAACTCAAACTATTAGTTTAAACAGATTGTGACTGTCTAATGGGTGACACATTATGTGCATTACCGTTAGTATTTTATTTATATCCATGGAAACACCAGATGGTCTCAGGAATACTGGAGTCAAAACAGCAGCCTCTAGCCAGACAGTCCTTGGAGCTGATGTTGGGATATCCGCAGTCTTTCCTCAGCTTGGGGCTCACAGAGCATCCTGCACACAACAGGAAACACAGCAATGTCATCAGAGGGTACAGCACTACACACAGATGGTCGGAACCTTCCCTACCCAACACTGACCCACCTCCCCCGTGCTGTACCACTTGTAGCCAAAGGACAAACAGTCTTCTGACAACGTTACCCTGTGCCTCAGACGCCCAACAAATACTGCAAGTTCCGCAGAGCAAAAGAATTCTACAAAAGTTCAGGGTACAGGTATATGTGTTACTGTGAGCGGGAGTGGAGGTGTGTATGAGTGTGATGTGTGTGTTCTTGACTGTGCACATAAATAATGTATTAAAAACTGTGATAACATTCACATTCCCACCATGAACTATTACAAGATCAGCTTTATGAAATATCTGTAATTTTTATTTTATTGCCAGCAAGTCAGTTTGAACAAAACTTCTCTACACACTTATTGGCCGATTCTGAGGAACATGCAATTCAGGCTGCATTGCATCTTTGAAAATACGGTAGATGCATATCTCCATCTATAGTCAGTTTCCCGCATCTATGTGTCAGCACCGGCCCCTATACATCCACGTGCGCCAGTAGCGCCATCACTATTACCAGCCCTATTCTTGGCTGAAATATATCAGTATGGAGTCACATACTCAGTGTATCCTTAGCCCTGGATAGCTCGTAATGCAGTCTCCCCAGCCACAGCGCACTTATCCCATGTGTGGGGGCACCTGTACCCGCCCAGTGTCACTCATTTAATAGATGCAGCTCAGTCATGCATGACTGAGAAGCAGAGGTGCGTTTGCTCATTAGACCAATATGGCCAGTACAAAATATTGCAGATGAGGCCGCTTGTATATATACTGTGAGTTTTTGGGGTAAAAACACCATTTAACATCAGGAACACTTGAATTAAAGCAGCAGCCTCTGGAATAGCATTCCTTAGCGCTTATCCCGGGAAATCCGCAATATTCACACTCTTTGAAGTTCATCCTACATTGCTTTTTAATTATATGCATGGTGCAGAGCACGCAACATCAGGGACATAGGAAATATTACAATGCATGACAAGAAAGTTTGGAGCTCTACTGCAAGTACTCTAACCCGTGACAGTGACATACATAATTACCAACACTGCAAACATGTCACATATACATAGAAAACACTGTTACCCGAGATTGCCCTCTGGAAATTACCATTAGTGGTCAGCTATGCATGGTGGGCAGTGCTTACTCTCCATATGCCCACCCATTTGTGTGACCCCATAAGAGAAAGCATAACTGTCAGTTAAACTAGGCATAGACTATACAATTATCTGGCAGACTGTCTGGTAGGAATGAAAATCTGGACATGTATCAAATATTTTTCCCAAACACTGAAAAACTGAGAAAAATGGTCAGATAAGATGGTTAAACCAAATATTCAACCAAATTTGTTTGAACAACTATTTTTGTCCATTTTCCAGTGTTTGGAGTAAATGGTTGATTGTAATTTGCTCTTATACATTATCAGATATTCATTCCAACCAGCCAGATTGGACAGATGGTTTGCCAGATAATTGTATAGTGTATTCCTAGCTTTACTGATGGCTCTATGTACCTGGAAGGCTTTATTACTAGTGCACCTCATGACTGAAGGCTCCCATCACTTATTTATTGTATGTTAGTACTTAGAGGTGTGACTGTCATGTAGTATTATGAGATACAATGTGTATCACATACTGTACTGTGTAATGCTTGTGGTTCCCAGTAAACAGACACAAAGCATTCTTAAAAATAAAAAAAGAAGATGTGAGGGTTCGAATATACAAAGTTCTTAATGAGAGTTCAGATCTATCCCGATTTTCTTAATGGCTATCCTAAACACGTGACATCCAAGAGCCAATAAGATGCCATTTTAGAGACGGTAAATTTGAGTAAATCCAAACCCGCACATCTCTACTGAAAATAGTGATCAAAATCCGTTCCCAATCTGTATTTACCCTGATGCATAATCATCTATGTATAAGTATGTGTGATTTTATTAAGGCGTCTATTTATTGTGATTGTACCTTAACACATTAAGCTAGCTTATCAACTAACACTGACCACTGCATTAGATTTAAAAGTAATTAAACATTTGTTTATTGGAATGACCCTATTCATAAAAGGATGGCAAGGAAGGAGCTACCTTAACCAGCTCCAGTCAATTGGATCTTTTAAAAGGGTGATGACTGAAACGCCCCACCTATATATAAGCATAACCTGCACTAAGGGGGTCTCACCACCCTTTACTATGGCACAGTGTGGATGCTCTCACATAGAAGTGCCCATAGCCTCTCCCCCAGCAAGGGCAGGACACACCTGCCATCCTTCAAAAGGGTAAGTGCCCAACAATGACCACTTAAACCACATGTAACCACTAGCCAGTAGTGCCTTCCTGCCACCAGGTTCTAAGAACCACCACATCCGGTTCTAAGAAATGCAACCGGCCACCCTGATTGAAAAGTAAGGATTCAACAGCATATAACTAATCCACACAGGAAAAGACTCACTTAAGAAAAACACCGACCTACAACAGTGACAGGGGAACACAGTCATTCCTGAAATAATGAGGACTGTAGCACTAACAGATGCCTAACCGCACCACCACCTATGTGGACAATACAAATTTCAACACAGCAAAATTTCTTCTTCCTAGCTTTTTCTATGGCAGTAAAATCATGTGAATCCCTCCAGACAAACCTAGGTATAATGTCTGACCACACCAGACCAATCAGATGAAGAACTAACTGAAGATACAGCAGAAACTTCATGCTCACCAGATCCTGAAGGGCCGGCAGTTCCGGACGCGTCGGTCAACTGTGCAGTTGCTGGAACGGAATTCACCCCTTCCACTGAAACAGTCTCCATGTCTTGTCTCGAACCTTCACTTGTCGCAGGAGGCGGCACCGGAGACGATGAGTCACTGGCGCTACCTTCAGAAACAATAGGTATTAAATTACCAGCCACTCCAGCAAGCCCCCTAGAGGAAATGGGGAGTAGGCCGCAGAGTTGCTCCAACTGAAAGTGCCCCAGGTGAAGTTGGAACCGGGCCAGGTGATGCTAAATGACCCCACACACCGCACTGACTGGAAGGGGATAAGAGGACATAAGCCCACCCTGACTGAAGTTCAGAAACCACAGCCCCAGTGGCCCATACCCACCCTGCCAAGGGTACACATAGGGCCCTGTCTGTTGTGCTGGGGAATAAACTGCTGCCAATGTGACATCTGGCTGAAATTAGACACTTCTAAAGTATTAGGTGGGAGTGAACCCACCATCCCCAAGACACTAGGAGTGTGACAAAAAATCTGAGCAATCCACGAGGACTAAACGGATTTCACTACTTGTGGGGTGGAAACTATGGAAGGCAACCCCTGGGTGACAACTGGAGCTAACAGCATCTGTAAATATTTATGGCCTGTGCTGCTCACTGTTGCAAAAGCCTGCAAGCCTAGCAACCCTGGTGCAAAACTCCAACTAGTCATGGCCCTAAAAGATGCAAAGGCAGCTGGCTGCTCTGGCAGAGAAACATTAGCCAACATTGCATCCCGAGCAGGAATTGGCTGCAATGTATTGATATGCCCAGCAGGTGGCACCATAATCACATCTAACCTAGAACCAGCAACCTGCTGTGCACCATGTACAGGCTTGCTGTCCACGAACATAAAGCAGTGTCACCAGAAGTGAACCCTGTTGTGGTTCTTGATATTGTCATCCCACTGCCACCCTGGGTGCACTCCCCGGCCACAGGAGTCCTGCCTGGCCCTTACGTGGCTTGGAATGCACCAGGCGTGGGTCCCGTGACTTCCACACAGAGGCCTGGGAGCCCAGCACCTGCCAAACCCACACACTGCCAGCGCTAAATACAGCCAGGGATACCAGTTCCATGGCACGCACCTCACTGCCCCTAGTGCTCGCAGCCTCTGTGGTGCTCCCGCTGACTGCAGGACACACAGAGCCATACGGTACGCTTCATGTGGCCAGAGTGGGAGGCACTGATGGAGCAGCCTGGTCCGCTGCACCTCACACCAGCACAATGACCAGTGAGTGATGAGGAATCCCTGAAGTGGTGGCGAATCCCCGAGGTCAGCAGGCGAGCTGCCTCAGTAAGATGCCACGGGGCTGGAGCTAGTCTGCGGGGACAGGACATGATTGAGGGAGGGTGACAATGTGGTAAAAGAATGGGAAAAGGGGAAACAGTATGAAAAAAAGGGGGTGGGGGAGGAGGAAAAAGGAATAAATGGAAGGTGAAAAAAAAAAAAAAAAAAAAGAAGACTAGATGGAATGATGAATGAGGTATAGAGCAGAAAAGAGGACAGCTAGAAGAAAGTTTGTGAGAACAAGCTATGCAAGGTAAATCAGGAGAGATACAGATACTGTAGTACTCAGCCTTCCAAAATGAAGAGGAATATTAATATTCAAATACCCTTATATACCCTAACAAAACCGCCCCTATACACCCTGATAAGCTAAACCTAGCTCGCCACAAAAACAAAAAACTTGATATTCCTAGCAACAACTAACCTAAACTTAATCCATCACAAAAATAAAATAAAAACTCTGACATAGTTGTGTGCCTATGCAGCTCTCCCCTAATCTACTTAGAATTAGAATTGCCTGTGTTGAAGATGTTGTTCAGTGAAGTATAGTTCATGGAGCGTACACGGCCTAGTGCTCACTTATCACAGGGCAATTTCGCTCTTTTAGATCACTTGAGTTCAAATGTGTTAGAATCGCGTACTATATTTTTTAGGAACAGTTAAACAGTAGAACAAACTGTACAGCTGATAACAGGAAATTTCCACTTAAACAATGGTATTTTCTTATACACTGTCTGACCAAGGCTAAGAATAAGAGATACAGAAGCAAATATCTTAGTGCTATGGGCATAATTATTGTTTAAGCACCATCAAATCTGTAATCGATAGCACTACATGCTCCCACTCTACTACTGCACTCTATACTCTACCTGTGCTTTTGGGGTAAAAACACCATTTATCCCCAGGAACACTTGAATTAAAGCAGCAGCCTCTGGAATAGCATTCCTTATCACTTATCCCAGGAAATCCACAATCTTCACGCTCTGTGATGTCCACACTACATTGCTGTTTATCTGGATGGAGCACAGCATACATCAGGACAATAGGAAATATTACAATGCATGACAAGAAAGTCAGGAGTTCTACTGCAAGTACTCTAACCCTTGACCGTGCCAAATGCATAATTGTCAACATTGCAAACATGTCCAATATACATAGAAAACACTGTTATCAGATATTGCCCCCTGGAAATTCACATCCATTGGCACCTATGCATGGGTGGGCGGTGCTTGCTCTCTATATGCCCGCCCATTTGTTTGACCTCAAAAGAAAGAGCATAACAGATAGTAAAGCTGGTCATACACTATATAATTATCTGGCAGACCATCTGTCCAATCTAGTAGAAATGAAAACCTGGTCATATATCAACTATTTTTTAGAGATGAGCGCCTGAAATTTTTCGGGTTTTGTGTTTTGGTTTTGGGTTCGGTTCCGCGGCCGTGTTTTGGGTTCGAACGCGTTTTGGCAAAACCTCACCGAATTATTTTTGTCGGATTCGGGTGTGTTTTGGATTCGGGTGTTTTTTTCCAAAAACACTAAAAAACAGCTTAAATCATAGAATTTGGGGGTCATTTTGATCCCAAAGTATTATTAACCTCAAAAACCATAATTTACACTCATTTTCAGTCTATTCTGAATACCTCACAATATTATTTTTAGTCCTAAAATTTGCACCGAGGTCGCTGTGTGAGTAAGATAAGCGACCCTAGTGGCCGACACAAACACCGGGCCCATCTAGGAGTGGCACTGCAGTGTCACGCAGGATGTCCCTTCCAAAAAACCCTCCCCAAACAGCACATGACGCAAAGAAAAAAAGAGGCGCAATGAGGTAGCTGTGTGAGTAAGATTAGCGACCCTAGTGGCCGACACAAACACCGGGCCCATCTAGGAGTGGCACTGCAGTGTCACGCAGGATGTCCCTTCCAAAAAACCCTCCCCAAACAGCACATGACGCAAAGAAAAAAAGAGGCGCAATGAGGTAGCTGTGTGAGTAAGATTAGCGACCCTAGTGGCCGACACAAACACCGGGCCCATTTAGGAGTGGCACTGCAGTGTCACGCAGGATGTCCCTTCCAAAAAAACCTCCCCAATCAGCACATGATGCAAAGAAAAAGAAAAGAAAAAAGAGGTGCAAGATGGAATTATCCTTGGGCCCTCCCACCCACCCTTATGTTGTATAAACAAAACAGGACATGCACACTTTAACCAACCCATCATTTCAGTGACAGGGTCTGCCACACGACTGTGACTGATATGACGGGTTGGTTTGGACCCCCCCCAAAAAAGAAGCAATTAATCTCTCCTTGCACAAACTGGCTCTACAGAGGCAAGATGTCCACCTCATCTTCACCCTCCGATATATCACCGTGTACATCCCCCTCCTCACAGATTATCAATTCGTCCCCACTGGAATCCACCATCTCAGCTCCCTGTGTACTTTGTGGAGGCAATTGCTGCTGGTCAATGTCTCCGCGGAGGAATTGATTATAATTCATTTTAATGAACATCATCTTCTCCACATTTTCTGGATGTAACCTCGTACGCAGATTGCTGACAAGGTGAGCGGCGGCACTAAACACTCTTTCGGAGTACACACTTGTGGGAGGGCAACTTAGGTAGAATAAAGCCAGTTTGTGCAAGGGCCTCCAAATTGCCTCTTTTTCCTGCCAGTATAAGTACGGACTGTGTGACGTGCCTACTTGGATGCGGTCACTCATATAATCCTCCACCATTCTATCAATGTTGAGAGAATCATATGCAGTGACAGTAGACGACATGTCCGTAATCGTTGTCAGGTCCTTCAGTCCGGACCAGATGTCAGCATCAGCAGTCGCTCCAGACTGCCCTGCATCACCGCCAGCGGGTGGGCTCGGAATTCTGAGCCTTTTCCTCGCACCCCCAGTTGCGGGAGAATGTGAAGGAGGAGATGTTGACAGGTCGCGTTCCGCTTGACTTGACAATTTTCTCACCAGCAGGTCTTTCAACCCCAGCAGACCTGTGTCTGCCGGAAAGAGAGATCCAAGGTAGGCTTTAAATCTAGGATCGAGCACGGTGGCCAAAATGTAGTGCTCTGATTTCAACAGATTGACCACCCGTGAATCCTTGTTAAGCGAATTAAGGGCTGCATCCACAAGTCCCACATGCCTAGCGGAATCGCTCCCTTTTAGCTCCTTCTTCAATGCCTCCAGCTTCTTCTGCAAAAGCCTGATGAGGGGAATGACCTGACTCAGGCTGGCAGTGTCTGAACTGACTTCACGTGTGGCAAGTTCAAAGGGCATCAGAACCTTGCACAACGTTGAAATCATTCTCCACTGCACTTGAGATAGGTGCATTCCATCTCCTATATCGTGCTCAATTGTATAGGCTTGAATGGCCTTTTGCTGCTCCTCCAACCTCTGAAGCATATAGAGGGTTGAATTCCACCTCGTTACCACTTCTTGCTTCAGATGATGGCAGGGCAGGTTCAGTAGTTTTTGGTGGTGCTCCAGTCTTCTGTACGTGGTGCCTGTACGCCGAAAGTGTCCCGCAATTTTTCTGGCCACCGACAGCATCTCTTGCACGCCCCTGTCGTTTTTTAAAAAATTCTGCACCACCAAATTCAAGGTATGTGCAAAACATGGGACGTGCTGGAATTTGCCCATATTTAATGCACACACAATATTGCTGGCGTTGTCCGATGCCACAAATCCACAGGAGAGTCCAATTGGGGTAAGCCATTCCGCGATGATCTTCCTCAGTTGCCGTAAGAGGTTTTCAGCTGTGTGCGTATTCTGGAAAGCGGTGATACAAAGCGTAGCCTGCCTAGGAAAGAGTTGGCGTTTGCGAGATGCTGCTACTGGTGCCGCCGCTGCTGTTCTTGCGGCGGGAGTCCATACATCTACCCAGTGGGCTGTCACAGTCATATAGTCCTGACCCTGCCCTGCTCCACATGTCCGTGGTTAAGTGGACATTGGGTACAACTGCATTTTTTAGGACACTGGTGAGTCTTTTTCTGACGTCCGTGTACATTCTCGGTATCGCCTGCCTAGAGAAGTGGAACCTAGATGGTATTTGGTAACGGGGGCACACTGCCTAGATGGTATTTGGTAACGGGGGCACACTGCCTCAATAAATTGTCTAGTTCCCTGTGAACTAACGGCGGATACCGGACGCACGTCTAACACCAACATAGTTGTCAAGGACTCAGTTATCCGCTTTGCAGTAGGATGACTGCTGTGATATTTCATCTTCCTCGCAAAGGACTGTTGAACAGTCAATTGCTTACTGGAAGTAGTACAAGTGGGCTTACGACTTCCCCTCTGGGATGACCATCGACTCCCAGCGGCAACAGCAGCGCCAGCAGCAGTAGGCGTTACACGCAAGGATGCATCGGAGGAATCCCAGGCAGGAGAGGACTCGTCAGACTTGCCAGTGACATGGCCTGCAGGACTATTGGCATTCCTGGGGAAGGAGGAAATTGACACTGAGGGAGTTGGTGGGGTGGTTTGCGTGAGCTTGGTTACAAGAGGAAGGGATTTACTGGTCAGTGGACTGCTTCCGCTGTCACCCAAAGTTTTTGAACTTGTCACTGACTTATTATGAATGCGCTGCAGGTGACGTATAAGGGAGGATGTTCCGAGGTGGTTAACGTCCTTACCCCTACTTATTACAGCTTGACAAAGGGAACACACGGCTTGACACCTGTTGTCCGCATTTCTGGTGAAATACCTCCACACCGAAGACCTGATTTTTTTGGTATTTTCACCTGGCATGTCAACGGCCATATTCCTCCCACGGACAACAGGTGTCTCCCCGGGTGCCTGACTTAAACAAACCACCTCACCATCAGAATCCTCCTGGTCAATTTCCTCCCCAGCGCCAGCAACACCCATATCCTCCTCATCCTGGTGTACTTCAACACTGACATCTTCAATCTGACTATCAGGAACTGGACTGCGGGTGCTCCTTCCAGCACTTGCAGGGGGCGTGCAAATGGTGGAAGGCGCATGCTCTTCACGTCCAGTGTTGGGAAGGTCAGGCATCGCAACCGACACAATTGGACTCTCCTTGTGGATTTGGGATTTCAAAGAACGCACAGTTCTTTGCGGTGCTTTTGCCAGCTTGAGTCTTTTCAGTTTTCTAGCGAGAGGCTGAGTGCTTCCATCCTCATGTGAAGCTGAACCACTAGCCATGAACATAGGCCAGGGCCTCAGCCGTTCCTTGCCACTCCGTGTGGTAAATGGCATATTGGCAAGTTTACGCTTCTCCTCCGACAATTTTATTTTAGGTTTTGGAGTCCTTTTTTTACTGATATTTGGTGTTTTGGTTTTGACATGCTCTGTACTATGCCATTGGGCATCGGCCTTGGCAGACGACGTTGCTGGCATTTCATCGTCTCGGCCATGACTAGTGGCAGCAGCTTCAGCACGAGGTGGAAGTGGATCTTGATCTTTCCCTAATTTTGGAACCTCAACATTTTTGTTCTCCATATTTTAATAGGCACAACTAAAAGGCACCTCAGGTAAACAATGCAGATGGATGGATTGGATACTAGTATACAATTATGGACGGGCTGCCGAGTGCCGACACAGAGGTAGCCACAGCCGTGAACTACCGCACTGTACTGTGTCTGCTGCTAACATATAGACTGGTTGATAAAGAGATAGTATACTCGTAACTAGTATGTATGTATGTATAAAGAAAGAAAAAAAACCACGGTTAGGTGGTATATACAATTATGGACGGGCTGCCGAGTGCCGACACAGAGGTAGCCACAGCCGTGAACTACCGCACTGTACCGTGTCTGCTGCTAATATATAGACTGGTTGATAAAGAGATAGTATACTCGTAACTAGTATGTATAAAGAAAGAAAAAAAAACCACGGTTAGGTCACTGGTATATACAATTATGGACGGGCTGCCGAGTGCCGACACAGAGGTAGCCACAGCCGTGAACTACCGCACTGTACACTGGTTGATAAAGAGATAGTAGTATACTCGTAACAACTAGTATGACGACGGTATAAAGAATGAAAAAAAAACCACGGTTAGGTGGTATATAATACAATTATGGTTGGACGGACTGCCTGCCGAGTGCCGACACAGAGGTAGCCACAGCCGTGAACTACCGCACTGTACACTGGTTGATAAAGAGATAGTAGTATACTCGTAACAACTAGTATGACGACGGTATAAAGAACGAAAAAAAAACCACGGTTAGGTGGTATATATTATAATACAATTATGGATGGACGGACTGCCTGCCGAGTTCCGACACAGAGGTAGCCACAGCCGTGAACTACCGCACTGTACACTGGTTGATAAAGAGATAGTAGTATACTCGTAACAACTAGTATGACGACGGTATAAAGAACGAAAAAAAAACCACGGTTAGGTGGTATATATTATAATACAATTATGGATGGACGGACTGCCTGCCGAGTTCCGACACAGAGGTAGCCACAGCCGTGAACTACCGCACTGTACTGTGTCTGCTGCTAATATAGACTGGTTGATAAAGAGATAGTATACAATACTACTAATATACTGGTGGTCAGGCACTGGTCACCACTAGTCACACTGGCAGTGGCACTCCTGCAGCAAAAGTGTGCACTGTTTAATTTTAATATAATATTATTTATCATGTACTCCTGGCTCCTGCTATAACAACCTGCAGTGCTCCCCAGTCTCCCCCACAATTATAAGCTTTATATACAATACATTGATGTGCAGCACACTGGGCTGAGCAGTGCACACAGACTGAGTCACTGTGTGACTGTGTATCGTTTTTTTTCAGGCAGAGAATGGATATATTAAATAAAACAAACAACTGCACTGTCTCTGGTGGTCACTGGTCACTGTGGTCGTCAGTCACTAAACTCTGTCTGCACTCTGTTCTAATCTACAGTATCACAGCAATCTCTCTCTCTCTCTTCTAAATCTAATCTAAATGGAGAGGACGCCAGCCACGTCCTCTCCCTATCAATCTCAATGCACGTGTGAAAATGGCGGCGACGCGCGGCTCCTTATATAGAATCCGAGTCTCGCGATAGAATCCGAGCCTCGCGAGAATCCGACAGCGTCATGATGACGTTCGGGCGCGCTCGGGTTAACCGAGCAAGGCGGGAAGATCCGAGTCGCTCGGACCCGTGAAAAAAAAAGTGAAGTTCGTGCGGGTTCGGATTCAAAGAAACCGAACCCGCTCATCTCTACTATTTTTCCTATACACTGAAAAATGGTGACAGTCAGACAAGTTAGTTAAAACAAATGTTCAACCAATCTGTTTGAACAACTATTTGTCCATTTTCCAGTGTTTGGGAGTAAATGATTGTGATTTGCTCTCATACATTACCAGATATTAATTCCAGACAGCCAGATTGGACAGATGGTTTGCCAGATAATTGTATAGTATATAACTAGCTTTACTGATGGGTCTATTTACCTGGAAGGCATTATTACTAGTGCACCTCATGACTGAAGGCTCCCATCACTTACTTATTGTATGTTACTACTTAGAGGTGTGACAGTCATGTAGTATTGTGACACAATAATGTGGATCACATACTGCATTCATGTCTCTGGTTAGTGAATTGATACGAAGCACTCTCAAAAACAGATGTGCATGTTTGAATTTACTCGATTCTTAACGCCAAAATTAACACGAGTTCAGCTTTATCCCTGATTTTTCTTATTGGCTATCCTAAACATGTGACATCCTAGAGCCAATAAGATGCCATTTTTAGAGTCAGTTAAAATCAGGTAAATCCAAAACCGCACATCTCTACTAAAAATAGTAATCAAAATCTGCTCCTAATCTGTATTTACCCCAATACATAATTACCTGGGTATGTATAAAAAAAAAAAAAAAAAAATGTGCGATTTTATTGCTTGCATGTAATTAGAGTTGCCTGTGTTGAATATGTTGTTCAGTGAAGTATAGTTCATGCAGCATACAAGGCCTAGTGCTTACTTATCACAGGGCAATTTAGCTCCTTTTTAGATAATTTGGGTTCAGCCGTGTTAAAATCAAAGTATAATTTTTAGAAGCAGTTAACAGTTGAACAAACTGAACAGCTGACAGGAAATTCCCACTTACGCAATTACCGTTTCTTATATACTGTCTGGTCATGGCTAAGAATAAGGGATACACAAGATAAACTCTTAGCACTATGGGCCTAATTCATATTTGTGCACCACCAAATCTGTAACCAATAGCACTACATGCTCCCACTCTACCACTGCACTCTATATTCTACCTGTGCTTTTGGGGTAAAAACACCATTTAACCCCAGGAACCTTTGAATTAAAGCAGCAGCCTCTGGAATAGCATTCCTTATCACTTATCCCGGGATAACCGCAATCTTCACGCTCTGTGATGTCCACACTACATTGCTGTTTATCTGGATGGAGCAGAGCACACATCAGGACAATAGGAAATATTACAATGCATGACAGGAAAGTTGGGAGCTCTACTGCAAGTACTCTAACCCTTGACAGTTCCAAATACATAATTGCAAACATGTCCCAGATACATAGAAAACTCATGTTTGATGAATCTGACTTAAATGATGTATTTTAACATGTAATACTTCTCCATATATCTTACCACAGAAAATAAGAAAAACACTAAGAATTGCACTCAATATTCAGAAAAAAGAATTGTTGTGGAGTTGGGATGCAGTGAAGATTTCAGCTGTTGAGATTCCTGCAGTCGGATTGCCAACAGCTGGCAATCCATTTGTAGATATAGCAGATGGCTTAGGAGTCACCTGTGGGGTTAGGCTGTGGCTAGGGATGGTTAGTATTAGGATATAGAGGAGAGAGGGGAACAGTCTTAACTCCCCACTGTCAGGATTTACACTATCATGATGCTGGCAATGGTATTCTGACTGCTGGCATCCCATCAGCATGGATATACTGAATACACGGAGTTGGTCAATTTTTTTTAAACTAGGGACAATGGAAGGAAGAACAATTTCCAGATTCTTTTCTTTATAACAGATTGCCCCCTGGAACTTCACATCAGTCGTCAAGTATGCATAAGTGGGCGGTGCTTCCTTTCTATCTGCCCGCCCATTTGTGTGACATACAAGAAAGGTCATAACCGACAATTATCCTGGGCATCCACTAAACAATTATCTGGCAGGCCATCTATCCAATCTGGATGGTTGGAATGAAAATTTTGTAATGTATAGGAGCGGATGTCATTTTACCTATTTGCTCACATACACTGGAAAAGGGACAAAAATTATTATACAATCAAATTATTTAAACCCAAAAATTAACCTGTTTAAATGACCATTTTTGTACATTTTCCAGTGTTTGGGAGTAAATGGTTGATTGCCATTTGCTCTCAGATTACTAGATTTCCATTTCAACCAGCCAGTGTTGGACAGATGGTCTGCCAGATAATTATATAGTACATACTAGAGCTGTAACTATACTCTTTGGTGCCATGTGGCAGAGAGAAATGGCTGCCCCCTCCTCCCCATCATTTTTCCAGTAGGGACATAAGGTGCATGCCTCGTAGGGAAGGGGCATTACAAGATTGATCCCAGAGAAAGCACATGATCGATATCTAGATTATATCTATATATGTACACTTTAAATAACACATCAATAAACTAACATACCCAGGATTCAAACCTATAACCTGTTGAATTCTAATCAAACACCCTACTCATTGAGCCATTTTATCTTGCATAAAAACTATGAACACTATGAAGCTATTGGTACTTTGTAAACAAATAATCAGCATTGGAATTGAGAAGATCTATGTAGTGTGCAGCCACACATTCAATCTTTTGCAGCCACGCACTACATAGATCTACTCAGCTGCAATGCTGATAAATTTTTCCACAAAGTACATGGTAAGTGACAAATAGTTAGAATTCTCTACTTTAGAATTATCTACCTTTCTATGCAAGGGCAAATGGCTCAATGAATAGATTGTCTGACTGCAATGCCACAGGCAATGGGTTTTGAATCCCAGACAGTGCAACTGAATAACAAAGAAATCTTAAGTTGAGTTCATGAATGTTGTATAGGTATTAGCGTCAAAAGAGGTCAGGGTAGGAGACAGGGGCGGTCAGGGGATGCTGGACTTCAAAAAAAGGGGGAAGCTGCATGTGAAAGTAATAACAGATTATTGTCAAGTGCCGTCAACAGCACCCCCTACCCTGCAGCACGATGTTCTGTGCTTCCACTGCACACACCTACTTACTGCCCTGGTGCACACTCAGCTTTACTGATGGATCTATGTACCTGGAAGTCTATCACCGATGTATATCATGACTGAAGAGTCCAATAATTATTATAGGTTACAATTTAAGCTGTATGCATTCTAATATTTTCTGTCCAATCTGGATGTTTGGAACAAACATCTGCTAATATCTGGGTGCAATTGACAATCAACTATTTGTCCCTAAAGTCCAAATATATACTATAAAAGGTAGTTTGGATAAATTGGCTAAATGAAATGGATTTAACCAACTTAATTGAATGACTATGTTTTCCAGTGTTTGGGAGCAAATGGTCAATTGTCATTTACTGCCACATATTACCAGATTTTTGTTTCAACTAGAAAACATTGGACAGATAATCTAAGTGTGTATCCAGTTTAAGAGGTGTGATCTTCATATAACTACAGTATAATGACTAGTGAGTAACTACAGTATATAGCGGCTCTGTACCTTGTGACTTGGAGAAGAAACACCAGTTAACCCCAGGAATGCTGGAGTCAAAGCAACAATTCCTCTTCTTACATTCCACAGCACTTATTGTGGGGTAGCCACAATCCCTTCTGTTGTACGGTTCCACGTTACATTGTCTGTCACTTGCTGTTGATGCAGTAAGGAAACATCGAGAAGTTACAACAGTTTAATGTTTCTTTTAATAAAAAGGGGCAATTTAGCTAGATCACAGGGCAATAAGTAAAAAAAATTTGGAAGAGTAAAACAGTTAAACTCTGTACAGCTGATAACAGGAAATTTCCCCTTAAAAAAAATGGCATTTTCTTATATACTGTCTGACCATGGCTAAGACTAAGGGATACACTTGCAAGCCTTAGAGCTATGGCAAGGGCTTAGCTACTATAGGTGCAGGCAGTGCAGCAGCTATGGGGCCCAGAGCTGAGAGTGGTCCACCTTATCTGTCACAGTTACATGTGTTATATACAGGGTGTAGCTACCATAGGTGCAGGCAGTGCAGCAGCTATGGGGACAGTATCTGTCAGTTACATACTTTTTCACCATTGAGTGGTATGTAGGGGTCCTTACAAACTCTTTGGGTTCTGCATTATATCTAGGTATGCCCCTGGACCTTCTCATTGTAGTGTGGTATAAAATGAAATGGAAAGTATTTTAAGGTTATATAATATGAGCTGGGGCCCTGTAACAGTGGTGGATTTAGCGGGGGGCAATTAGGGCGAACGCCCCACCTACACATACCGGCATGGAGGCTGGGTCCCGCCGCAGTGTTGGGAACGGGGTGGAAAGCGGTGCAGCGCGGCAGGGGGAAGGGGAGAGAGAGCGTCCTGACGCGCGTACAGGGAGGAGGGGGCGTGGTCAGAACAGAGGCCGGCAGGGACAGGCTACAGTGATTGTGTACACTGCTTCCTTTGCCGTCCATTCTGAGGAGACACCGCTCTCCACCCTGTTCCCAACACCGCGGCGGGACCCGGCCTCCATCCCGACTCCTCATGCTGCTGTGGAGTCGGACTCCAAAATACGAGTAGGTGTCAATGTATGCCATGTCTCCTCCCCTCCAAGCTAGAGTGAGTGAGTGAGTGAGTGAGTGAGTGAGTGTGTGTGATATCTTCCACCCCCCCTTCTCCTCCTAGCTAAAGTGTGTGTGCCATGTCTCCCCTCCTAACTAAAGTGTCTGTGTGCCATTTCTCCCCCCCTTCTCCTAACTAAAGTGTATGATATGTCCCCCCTCCTAGCCAAAGTGTGTGTGTGCCACGTCTCCCTCCTGTATTTTTTTTCTTGCTGCCCCAGTGTAAGTTAATAAGGGGGTAGGATTCCCCTTGCCCCCAGTGCCTGCATTATTTTAGCTCATTCAGTGTACTGTAATGTGAATTTCGGCTCATTCTGCGTGCTGTAATGTGAATTTCGGCTCATACAGTGTGCTACAATGTGAATTTCGGCTCAGTGTGCTACAATGTGAATTTCAGCTCATTCAGTGTGCTACAATGTGAATTTCGGCTCATTCAGTGTGCTACAATGTGAATTTCAGCTCATTCAGTGTGCTACAATGTGAATTTCAGCTCATTCAGTGTGCTATAGAAACATAGAATTTGTTGGCAGATAAGAACCACTTGGCCCATCTAGTCTGCCCCTTTTTTTTTTTTACGTTATTTTTATCTCTAACCTTATTTGATCCTTATTTCTTTGTAAGGAGATCCTTAGGTCTATCCCATGCATGTTTAAATTGCCCTACTGTCTTAGCCTCTACCACCCCTGATGGAAGGAATGGTGATTCGTTAGTCTGCATCACCAGTGCGCAGGGTTCTCTCCACTAACTGGCAACATTTTATTAGTAATGGCAACAATAGGAAATTTTAGAAGCGAACGGGAAGGGCATTACTAAGTGGGAGGGGCTATGATTAGGGGAAGTAGTCATCAATCTTAAACCGCCCCCCCCCCCTAAAAGTTAAGTCTAGATCTGCCACTGCACTGCAATGAGGCACAATATGAATGAGGAGCACTAAATATATATATATATATATATATTTATTAAGGATGCTGGCATTGGGGGTACTGTGAGGCATAATGTGTACTGGCAGCTCTGATATGTGACAGAGGGTGAAATAATGCACTACTGCAATACAGAAATGAAACTAGGGCACTACTGTGGGGCATAACATTAAATAAGGCTCTACTATGGTTCAGAAAATGAACTAGGGCACTATTATAGGGTATATAACTAAAAACTGCGTCAGAGAAGTTTCTCTAGAAGCATTGGGATGGGGGGCCTTCAAAATGTTGCTATTGGGCCCACAAAGTTCTGGCTATGCCCCTGAGCTATGGGCATAATTCGTGTTTATGCCCCATTAAATCTAATCAATAGCACTACATGCTCCCACCCTACCACTGCACTCTATACTCTACCTGTGCTTTTGGGAGAAAAACACCATTTAACCCCGGGAACACTTGAATTAAAGCAGCAGCCTCTGGAATAGCATTCCTTAGCGCTTATCCCGGGAAAACCGCAATCTTCACGCTCTGTGATGTCCACACTACATTGCCATTTATCTGGATGGAGCAGAGAACACATCAGGACAACTGGAAATATTACAATGCATGACAAGAAAGTTGGGAGCTCTACTGCAAGTATTCTAACCCTGACCGTGCCAAATACATAATTGGCAATATTGCAAACATGTCCCAGATACATAGAAAACACTGTTTGATGAATCGGACTTAAATGATAAATTCTCATGCAAATACTTCTTTTCCATATATCTTAGAATAAGAAAAACACTAAGAATTGCATTCAATATTAAGAAAAGAAAAAAAAAAAAAAAAAAAGAGGAATTGTTGTGGAGTTGGGATGCAGTGAAGATTCCAGCTGTTGGGATTCCTGACAGCTGGCAATCCATTTGTAGGTATAGCAGACTGGTTAGGCTTAGGGCTGGGGGGTTAGGTATCACATGTGAGGTTTGGGTTATGCACCACTGTGGGAGGTTAGGTTTTAAGCACTATGGGGGGATGGTTAGGATTAGGCTGCATGGAAGGTGACATTATGTTAAGGCGCCACTGATGGGATGTTAGTGTCAGGCACTAAGAGGGAAGGTTAGGGTTAGGCTGCATAAAGGGATGGTTAGTATTCGAGTGTAGGGGAGAGAGGGGAAGTCAGGATTGACACTATCAGGATGCCGGCAATGGTATTCTTACTGCTGGTATCCCATCAGCTGTGATATCATACTGAATACATGAAGTTGGTCAATTTTTAAAAAAAAAAACTAGGGACAATAGAAGGAAAAACAATTTCCAGATACTTTTCTTTATAACAAAGATTGCACCCTGGAACGTCACATCAGTTGTAAACTATATATAAGTGGGTGGTGCTTACTCTATCTGCCCTCCCATTTGTGTGACATCATACAAGAAAGATCATAACCGACAGTTATCCTGGGCATACACTATACAATTATCTGGCAGGCTATCGATCCAATCTTGATGGTTTGAATGAAAGTCTGGTAATGTATAGGAGCAAATGTCATTTAACCATTTGCTCCCAAACACTGGAAAAAGGACAAAAAGTATTCTACAATCAAATTGTGTAAACCCAAAAATTAAACTATTTGTTTAAATGACCATTTTTGTACATATTCCAGTGTTTGGGAGTAAACTGTTGATTGCCATTTGCTCTCAGATTTCCATTCCAACCAGCCAGTGTTGGACAAATGGTCTGCCAGATAATTATATGGTTCATACCAGAGCGAGCAGTAACTAAACTTTTGGTGCCCTGTGGCAGAGAGATATGGCTGCCCCCCCATTTTTTCATTAGGAACAATGCGCATGCCTCGTGGGGAAGGGGCGTGGCAAGATTGATCCCAGAGAAAGATATGATCGATATCTAGATGTACACTTTTTTAAATAACACATCAATAAACGGACATACTGTACCCAGGATTCAAACCTATAACCTGTTGAATTCTAATCAAACACCTACTCATTGAGCTATTTGATCCTGCATTTAAAAAAAAAAAAAAAAAAATTATGAACTCTATGAAGCTACTGGTACTTTGTAAACAAATAATCAGCATTGGAATTGAGAAGATCTTTGCAGTGTGCAGACACACATCCAATCTCTTGCAGCCCCACACTACTAGAGATGAGCGCCTGAAATTTTTCGGGTTTTGTGTTTTGGTTTCGGTTCCGCGGCCGTGTTTTGGGTTCGAACGCGTTTTGGCAAAACCTCACCGAATTTTTTTTGTCGGATTCGGGTGTGTTTTGGATTCGGGTGTTTTTTTTCAAAAAACCCTAAAAAACAGCTTAAATCATAGAATTTGGGGGTAATTTTGATCCCAAAGTATTATTAACCCCAAAAAACATAATTTACACTCATTTTCAGCCTATTCTGAACACATCACACCTCACAATATTATTTTTAGTCCTAAAATTTGCACCGAGGTCGCTGTGTGAGTAAGATAAGCGACCCTAGTGGCCGACACAAACACCGGGCCCATCTAGGAGTGGCACTGCAGTGTCACGCAGGATGTCCCTTCCAAAAAACCCTCCCCAAACAGCACATGACGCAAAGAAAAAAAGAGGCGCAATGAGGTAGCTGTGTGAGTAAGATTAGCGACCCTAGTGGCCGACACAAACACCGGGCCCATCTAGGAGTGGCACTGCAGTGTCACGCAGGATGGCCCTTCCAAAAAACCCTCCCCAAACAGCACATGACGCAAAGAAAAAAAAAGAGGCGCAATGAGGTAGCTGACTGTGTGAGTAAGATTAGCGACCCTAGTGGCCGACAAACACCGGGCCCATCTAGGAGTGGCACTGCAGTATGTATGTATAAAGAAAGAAAAAAAAACCACGGTTAGGTGGTATATACAATTATGGACGGGCTGCCGACTGCCGACACAGAGGTAGCCACAGCCGTGAACTACCGCACTGTACACTGGTTGATAAAGAGATAGTAGTATACTCGTAACAACTAGTATGACACTATGACGACGGTATAAAGAATGAAAAAAAAACCACGGTTAGGTGGTATATATTATAATAATAATACAATTATGGATGGACGGACTGCCTGCCGACTGCCGACACAGGTAGCCACAGCCGTGAACTACCGCACTGTACACTGGTTGATAAAGAGATAGTAGTATACTCGTAACAACTAGTATGACACTATGACGACGGTATAAAGAATGAAAAAAAAACCACGGTTAGGTGGTATATATTATAATAATAATACAATTATGGATGGACGGACTGCCTGCCGACTGCCGACACAGGTAGCCACAGCCGTGAACTACCGCACTGTACACTGGTTGATAAAGAGATAGTAGTATACTCGTAACAACTAGTATGACACTATGACGGTATAAAGAATGAAAAAAAAACCACGGTTAGGTGGTATATATTATAATAATAATACAATTATGGATGGACGGACTGCCTGCCGACTGCCGACACAGAGGTAGCCACAGCCGTGAACTACCGCACTGTACACTGGTTGATAAAGAGATAGTAGTATACTCGTAACAACTAGTATGACACTATGACGACGGTATAAAGAAAGAAAAAAAAAATACCACGGTTAGGTGGTATATATTGTAATACAATTATGGATGGACGGACTGCCTGCCGAGTTCCGACTGCCGACACAGAGGTAGCCACAGCCGTGAACTACCGCACTGTACTGTGTCTGCTGCTAATATAGACTGGTTGATAAAGAGATAGTATACAATACATACAACAATATACTACTATACTGGTGGTCAGGCACTGGTCACCACTAGTCACACTGGCAGTGGCACTCCTGCAGCAAAAGTGTGCACTGTTTAATTTTAAATTAATATAATATTATGTACTCCTGGGGGCTCCTGCTATAACAACCTGCAGTGCTCCCCAGTCTCCCCCACAATTATTATAAGCTTTGCCTTTTATACATTGATGTGCAGCACACTGGGCTGAGCTGAGTGCACACAGACTGAGTCACACTGTGTGACTGGCTGCTGCTGTGTATCGTTTTTTTTCAGGCAGAGAACGGATATAGCAGAGAACGGATATATTATATTAAAATAAATAAAAGTTAACTAACAACAACTGCACTGGTCACTGTGGTAAACTCTGTCTGACTCTGCACAATCTCTCTCTCTCTTCTAATCTAATTTCTAATGGAGAGGACGCCAGCCACGTCCTCTCCCTATCAATCTCAATGCACGTGTGAAAATGGCGGCGACGCGCGGCTCCTTATATAGAATCCGAGTCTCGCGAGAATCCGACAGCGTCATGATGACGTTCGGGCGCGCTCGGGTTAACCGAGCAAGGCGGGAGGATCCGAGTCTGCTCGGACCCGTAAAAAAAACATGAAGTTCGTGCGGGTTCGGTTTCAGAGAAACCGAACCCGCTCATCTCTACACACTACATAGATCTGCTCAGCAGCAATGCTGATCATTTTTTCCACAAAGTACACGGTAAGTGTCAAATAGTTAGAATTCTCTACCTTTCTATGCAAGGGCAAATGGCTCAATGCATAGATTGTCTGACTGCAATGCCACAGGCAATGGGTTTTGAATCCCAGAGGGTGCAACTGAATAACAAAGAAATCTTAAGTTGAGATCATGAATGTTGTATAGGTATTCGCATCAAAAGGGGTCAGGGTAGGTGACAGGGGTGGTCAGGGGATGCTGGGCTTCAAAAATAGGGGATGCTGCAAGTGATTATAACAGATAATTTTCAAGTGCCACCAACAGCGCCCCCTACCCTGCAGTGCTATGTGCTGTGACACCTCCGCACACACCTACTTACAGCCCTGGTGCATACCCAGCTTTACTGATGGATCTATGTACCTGGAAGTCATCACCCATGTACATCATGACTGAAGATTCCAATAATTATTATATGTTACCATTTAAGCTGGATGCATTCTAATATTTTCTGTCCAATCTGGCTGTGTGGAACAAACATCTGCTAATATCTGGGTGCAATTGACAATCTACTATTTGCTCCTAAAGTCCAAAAAAAAAAAAAAAACACTATAAAAAGGTAGTTTGGATAAATTGGCTAAATGAAACGGATTTAACCAACTTAATTGAATGACTTTTTTTTTTTATGTTTTCCAGTGTTTGGGAGCAAATGGTCAATTGTCATTTACTGCCACATATTACCAGATTTATGTTTCAAATAGAAAAGATTGGACAGATAATCTAAGTGTGTATCCAGCTTAAGAGGTGTGATCTTCATATAACTACAGTATAATGACTTGTGAGTAACTACAGTATATAGCGGCTCTGTACCTTGTGACTTGGAGAAGAAACACCAGTTAACCCCGGGAATGCTGGAGTCGAAGCAACAATTCCTCTTCTTACATTCCGCAGCACTTATTGTGGGGTAGCCGCAATCCCTTCTGCTGTACGGTTCCACGTTACATTGTTTCAGGTCACTTGCTGTTGATGCAGTAAGGAAACATTCAGAAGTTACAGCAGTTTAATGCTTTTTAATAAAATGGGGCAATTTAGCTAGATCACAAGGTAATAAAAGTTAAAAACATTTTTAGAAAGTTAATCAAAACAGTTAAACTTTGTACAGCTGATAACAGGAAATTTCTACTTAAACAATGGCATTTTCTTATATACTGTCTGACCATGGCTAAGAGTAATAGGCCCTACACACTGGCCGACACCACTGCACGATATGAACGATCTCGTTCATTAATGAACGAGATAACGTTCATATCGTGCAGTGTGGAGGCACCAGCGATGAACGATGCGCGGCCCCGTGCTCGTTCATCGCTGGTGCCCAGTCGGCTGTGCATGCAGGCCAATATGGACGATCTCGTCCATATTTGCCTGCAGGTCTATGGAGCCATGTGACGGGGGAGTGAAGTAACTTCTCTCCCCGTCACTGCCCCCCGCCGCCAGGTCGCCCATATCTGCCGTCGGGCAGCTCGGCGGCGGATTGGCCAATGTGTAGGGCCCATTAGGGATTTACAAGCAAGCCTTAGAGCTATGGCAAGGGCATAGCTACCATCGGTGCAGGCAGTGTAGCTGCTATGGGGCCCAGAGCTGAGAGGGGCCACCTTCCCTGTCACAGTTACATGTGTTATATGCATTTATCACCATTGGGTGGTATGTAGGGGTCCTTTCAAACTTTCTTTGAGGCCTGCATTATATCTAGGTATGCCCCTGGACTTTATCATTGTAGTGTGGTATAAAATAAAATGGAAGGTATTTTAATGTTTAAGAATAATATGAACTGCGGCACTGTACTGATGCACAATATGAACGAGGAGCACTATATATCATAATGTGAATTGTAGAGATGTGCACTTGAAATTTTTCGGGTTTTGTGTTTTGGTTTTGGGTTCGGTTCCGCGGCCGTGTTTTGGGTTCGACCGCGTTTTGGCAAAACCTCACCGAATTTTTTTTGTCGGATTCGGGTGTGTTTTGGATTCGGGTGTTTTTTTTAAAAAACACTAAAAAACAGCTTAAATCATAGAATTTGGGGGTCATTTTGATCCCAAAGTATTATTAACCTCAAAAATCATAATTTCCACTCATTTTCAGTCTATTCTGAATACCTCACAATATTATTTTTAGTCCTAAAATTTGCACCGAGGTCGCTGGATGACTAAGCTAAGCGACCCTAGTGGCCGACACAAACACCAGGCCCATCTAGGAGTGGCACTGCAGTGTCACGCAGGATGGCCCTTCCAAAAAACACTCCCCAAACAGCACATGACTCAAAGAAAAATGAAAGAAAAAAGAGGTGCAAGATGGAATTGTCCTTGGGCCCTCCCACCCACCCTTATGTTGTATAAACAGGAAATGCACACTTTAACCAACCCATCATTTCAGTGACCGGGTCTGCCACACGACTGTGACTGAAATGACGGGTTGGTTTGGACCCCCACCGAAAAAGAAGCAATTAATCTCTCCTTGCACAAACTGGCTCTACAGAGGCAAGATGTCCACCTCATCATCATCCTCCGATATATCACCGTGTACATCCCGCTCCTCACAGATCATCAATTCGTCCCCACTGGAATCCACCATCTCAGCTCCCTGTGTACTTTGTGGAGGCAATTGCTGCTGGTCAATGTCTCCACAGAGGAATTGATTATAATTCATTTTAATGAACATCATCTTCTCCACATTTTCTGGAAGTAACCTCGTACGCCGATTGCCGACAAGGTGAGCGGCGGCACTAAACACTCTTTCGGAGTACACACTTGTGGGAGGGCAACTTAGGTAGAATAAAGCCATTTTTTGCAAGGGCCTCCAAATTGCCTCTTTTTCCTACCAGTATAACTACGGACTGTCTGACGTGCCTACTTGGATGCGGTCACTCATATAATCCGCCACCATTCTTTCAATGGGGAGAGAATCATATGCAGTGACAGTAGACGACATGTCCGTAATCGTTGTCAGGTCCTTCAGTCCGGACCAGATGTCAGCATCAGCAGTCGCTCCAGACTGCCCTGCATCACCGCCAGTGGGTGGGCTCGGAATTCTGAGCCTTTTCCTCGCACCCCCAGTTGCGGGAGAATGTGAAGGAGGAGATGTTGACAGGTCGCGTTCCGCTTGACAATTTTGTCACCAGCAGGTCTTTGAACCCCAGCAGACTTGTGTCTGCCGGAAAGAGAGATCCAAGGTAGGTTTTAAATCTAGGATCGAGCACGGTGGCCAAAATGTAGTGCTCTGATTTCAACAGATTGACCACCCGTGAATCCTTGTTAAGCGAATTAAGGGCTCCATCCACAAGTCCCACATGCCTAGCGGAATCGCTCCCTTTTAGCTCCTCCTTCAATGCCTCCAGCTTCTTCTGCAAAAGCCTGATGAGGGGAATGACCTGACTCAGGCTGGCAGTGTCTGAACTGACTTCACGTGTGGCAAGTTCAAAAGGTTGCAGAACCTTGCACAACGTTGAAATCATTCTCCACTGCGCTTGAGACAGGTACATTCCACCTCCTATATCGTGCTCAATTGTATAGGCTTGAATGGCCTTTTGCTGCTCCTCCAACCTCTGAAGCATATATAGGGTTGAATTCCACCTCGTTACCACTTCTTGCTTCAGATGATGGCAGGGCAGGTTCAGGCGTTTTTGGTGGTGCTCCAGTCTTCTGTACGTGGTGCCTGTACGCCGAAAGTGTCCCGCAATTCTTCTGGCCACCGACAGCATCTCTTGCACGCCCCTGTCGTTTTTTAAATAATTCTGCACCACCAAATTCAAGGTATGTGCAAAACATGGGACGTGCTGGAATTTGCCCATATTTAATGCACACACAATATTGCTGGCGTTGTCCGATGCCACAAATCCACAGGAGAGTCCAATTGGGGTAAGCCATTCCGCGATGATCTTCCTCAGTTGCCGTAAGAGGTTTTCAGCTGTGTGCGTATTCTGGAAACCGGTGATACAAAGCGTAGCCTGCCTAGGAAAGAGTTGGCGTTTGCGAGATGCTGCTACTGGTGCCGCCGCTGCTGTTCTTGCGGCGGGAGTCCATACATCTACCCGGTGGGCTGTCACAGTCATATAGTCCTGACCCTGCCCTGCTCCACATGTCCGTGGTTAAGTGGACATTGGGTACAACTGCATTTTTTAGGACACTGGTGAGTCTTTCTGACGTCCGTGTACGTTCTCGGTATCGCCTGCCTAGAGAAGTGTAACCTAGATGGTATTTGGTAACGGGGGCACACTACCTCAAGAAATTGTCTAGTTCCCTGTGAACTAACGGCGGATACCGGACGCACGTCTAACACCAACATAGTTGTCAAGGCCTCAGTTATCCGCTTTGCAACAGGATGACTGCTGTGATATTTCATCTTCCTCGCAAAGGACTGTTGGACAGTCAATTGCTTGGTGGAAGTAGTAAAAGTGGGCTTACGACTTCCCCTCTGGGATGACCATCGACTCCCAGCGGCAACAACAGCAGCGCCAGCAGCAGTAGGCGTTACACGCAAGGATGCATCGGAGGAATCCCAGGCAGGAGAAGACTCGTCAGAATTGCCAGTGACATGGCCTGCAGGACTATTGGCATTCCTGGGGAAGGAGGAAATTGACACTGAGGGAGTTGGTGGGGTGGTTTGCGTGAGCTTGGTTACAAGAGGAAGGGATTTACTGGTCAGTGGACTGCTTCCGCTGTCGCCCAAAGTTTTTGAACTTGTCACTGACTTATTATGAATGCGCTGCAGGCGACGTATAAGGGAGGATGTTCCGAGGTGGTTAACGTCCTTACCCCTACTTACAGCTTGACAAAGGCAACACACGGCTTGACAAATGTTGTCCGCATTTCTGTTGAAATACTTCCACACCGAAGAGCTGATTTTTTTGGTATTTTCCCCAGGCATGTCAACGGCCCTATTCCTCCCACGGACAACAGGTGTCTCCCCGGGTGCCAGACTTAAACAAACCACCTCACCATCAGAATCCTCCTGGTCAACTTCCTCCCCAGCGCCAGCAACACCCATATCCTCCTCATCCTGGTGTACTTCAACACTGACATCTTCAATCTATCAGGAACTGGACTGCGGGTGCTCCTTCCAGCACTTGCAGGGGGCGTGCAAATGGTGGAAGGCGCATGCTCTTCACGTCCAGTGTTGGGAAGGTCAGGCATCGCAAACGACACAATTGGACTCTCCTTGGGGATTTGGGATTTCGAAGAACGCACAGTTCTTTGCGGTGCTTTTGCCAGCTTGAGTCTTTTCATTTTTCTAGCGAGAGGCTGAGTGCTTCCATCCTCATGTGAAGCTGAACCACTAGCCATGAACATAGGCCAGGGCCTCAGCCGTTCCTTGCCACTCCGTGTGGTAAATGGCATATTGGCAAGTTTACGCTTCTCCTCCGACAATTTTATTTTAGATTTTGGAGTCCTTTTTTTACTGATATTTGGTGTTTTGGATTTTACATGCTCTGTACTATGACATTGGGCATCGGCCTTGGCAGACGACGTTGCTGGCATTTCATCGTCTCGGCCATGACTAGTGGCAGCAGCTTCAGCACGAGGTGGAAGTGGATCTTGATCTTTCCCTAATTTTGGAACCTCAACATTTTTGTTCTCCATATTTTAATAGGCACAACTAAAAGGCACCTCAGGTAAACAATGGAGATGGATGGATACTAGTATACTTACGGATGGACCAGCGACTGCCGACACAGAGGTAGCAACAGCCGTGGACTACCGTACTGTGTCTGCTGCTAATATAGACTGGATGATAATGAGATGAAATAAATATATTATATATAAAATATCACTAGTACTGCAGCCGGACAGGTATATATATTTATTATGTAATGACTGATGACGGACCTGCTGGACACTGTCAGCTCAGCAGCACCGCAGACTGCTACAGTATGCTACTATAGTAGTATGTATCAAGAAGAAAAAAAAAAAAAAAAAAAAAAACACGGGTAGGTGGTATAAAAAAAAAAAAAAAAAAATTTATATATATATATATATATATATATATATATATATATATATATATATATATATATATATATATATATATATATATATATATATATATATATATATATTAAACTGGTGGTGATTAAACTGGTGGTCAGGTCACTGGTCACACTATCAGCAACTTGCAAGTAGTACTCCTAAGCAGACAATCACAATATATACTGGTGGTCAGTGTGGTCACAATGGCAGTGTGGCACTCTGGCAGCAAAAGTGTGCACTGTACGTTAAAATATGTACTCCTGCTCTCAGACTCTAACTGCTCCCCACTGTCTCCCCCACAAGTCAGATAAACAGTCACACTATCACTTCAGCAAGTAGTAGTACTCCTCCTAATGCTCCCCAAAATTACTAAAGTAAATACTGTGTCTCTCTCTACTCTAGTCTCACTCTTCTCTATAAACGGAGAGGACGCCAGCCACGTCCTCTCCCTATCAATCTCAATGCACGTGTGAAAATGGCGGCGACGCGCGGCTCCTTATATAGAATCCGAGTCTCGCGATAGAATCCGAGCCTCGCGAGAATCCGACAGCGGGATGATGACGTTCGGGCGCGCTCGGGTTAACCGAGCAAGGCGGGAAGATCAGAGTCGCTCGGACCAGTGTAAAAAAACCATGAAGTTCGGGCGGGTTCGGATTCCGAGGAACCGAACCCGCTCATCTCTAGTGAATTGGGGTACTGTGTGGCATAATGTGTACTGGCAGCTCTGAAATGTGACAGAGGATGAACTTATGCGATTCAAAAAAAAAAAAAAAAAAAAAAAACTAGGCCACTACTGTGGGGCATAGCATTAAATAAGGTTCTACTATAGTTCAGAAAATGAACTAGAGCACTATTATAGGGTATAAAACAACTGTGGCAGAGAAGTATCTCTAGAAGCATTGGGATGGGGGACCCCCCCTTCAAAATGTTGCTATGGGGACCACAAAGTTCTGCCTATGCCCCTGAGCCATGGGCATAATTCAGGTTTATGCCCCATTAAATCTGTAATCATTAGCACTACATGCTCCCACTCTACTCTATACCCTACCTGTGCTTTGGGGGTAAAACCACCATTTAACCCCGTGAACACTTGAATTAAAGCAGCAGACTCTGGAATAACATTCCTTAGCGCTTATCCCGGGAAAACCACAATCTTCACGCTCTGCGATATCCACACTGCATTGCTGTTTATCTAGATCAGGCCTGGCCAACCTGTGGCTCTCCAGATGTTGTGAAACTACACATCCCAGCATTCTCTGCCACAGTTTTAGCATTCCCTAACAGCAAAACTGTGGCAAGGCATGATGGGACTTATAGTTTTACAAGAGCTGGAGAGCCACAGGTTGGTCAGGCCTGATCTAGATGGAGCAGAGCACACATCAGGACAATAGGAGATATTACAATACATGACAAGAAAGTTGGGAGCTCTACTGCAAGTACTCTAACCCTTGACCGTGCCAAATACATAATTGGCAACTTTGCAAACATGTCCCAGATAAATAGGAAACACTGTTATCCAAGATAACCCTCTGGAAATTACCATAAGTTGGCAGCTATGCATGAGTGGGCGGTGCTTGCTCCCTTTATGCCCTCCAATTTCTGTGACATCATAAAAGTAAGAGCTTAACTGACAGATAAGCTGGGCATACACTATACAATTATCTGGCAGACCATCTGTCCAATCTGGCTGTTTGGAATGAGAATCTGGTCATGTATCAACTATTTTTCCTAAACACTGGAAAATGTAGAAAAATTGTCAGACAAGTATTCAACCAATTTGTTTCAAGAACTACTTGTCTATTTTCCATTGCTCTGGACTCTGCACTGCAATCAGTGACATGGAACATGCAGGCAGTGTGGTAGCCACCCATTCCCCCTCTTCCAGTCATCTTCTACCCCGAGATCCCGGCTCTCAGCTCTGTTACAGAGACAGCGCCTTCTGTCCCCAGCGGCACCTGGAGATCAAGCTCCACTCGTTCCACCCCTGCATGGCCTAGTGCAGGGTTGGCCAACCAGTCAGAAACAAAGAGCCAAAAATCTTATTAGGCACGTCAAAGAGCCGACATCGAGCCGCAGGCGCACATGCAAAAATGTGGTGTGGCCTTGTGCCTGCTAGGCCACGCCTCTCGTATAAAATACATTTAAAAAGCCAGAGCCACATAAAACACATTTTTAAAGCCAGATCCAACATAATACATTTAAAAAGCCACTTCCACATTAAATAATTGAGAAAGAAAGATCCACATTAAAATATTGAGAAAGCCACATTCACATAATACACTTCAGCTCCCCCATGTGTCACTTCAGCCAGCTACCTCATGTGTCACTCCTGCTAGCACACTCCTGTGTCACTCCTGCCAGGACCCTCATGTGTCACTACAGCCCCCCCCCCCCCCCCCCACCGAAAACACACCTCGTGCCGTTGCAGCAGCCCTTTATGTGTCCTCTGTTTGCCAGTGGGTGTCTCACCTCTAGACTCTCTCAGTTCTCAGTCCCCGTAGTACTGCTGCCTGTCGGGCTGGAGTGCAGCAGTTTCCGAATCTGTTGTGGTCACGTGACTTCGAGTGTCGGGAGCCACATTTGAATAAAGAAAGAGCCGCATGAGGCTCAAGAGCCACAGGTTGGCCACTGCTGGCCTAGTGCTTACTTATCACAGGGCATTTTTGCTCCTTTGGTCAACTAATCTTTTGGGTTCAGCTGTGTCAAAATCACAAAGTATAAGTATATATACATTTTTTTTGTAGGAACAGTTAATCAAGCAGTGAAATTTTGAACAGCTGATAACAGAAAATTCTCTTAAACAAAGACATTTTCTCATATACTGTTTGGCCATGGCTAAGAATAAGGGATACACAAGGAAAGCTCTTAAAGCTATGGGCATAATTCATGTTTGTGCACTACCAAATCTGTAACCAATAGCACTACATGCTCCCACTCTACCACTGCACTCTATACTCTACCTGTGCTTTTGGGGTAAAAACACCATTTAACCCCGGGAACACTTGAATTAAAGCAGCAGCCTCTGGAATAGCATTCCTTATCACTTATCCCGGGAAATCCACAATCTTCACGCTCTGTGATGTCCACACTACATTGCTGTTTATCTGGATGGAGCAGAGCACACATCAGGACAATAGGAGATATTACAATGCATGACAAGAAATTTGGGAGCTCTACTGCAAGTACTCTAACCCTTGACAGTGCCAAATACATAAGTAGCAATATTGCAAACATGTCCCAGATACACAGGAAACACTTATCCGAGATTGCCCCCTGAAAATTACCATCAGTTGGCAAATATGCACGAGTGGTTGGTGCTTGCTCTATATGCCCACTCATTTGTGTGAATTAAAAGAAAAAAGAAAAAAAGCATAATTGTATAGTGTATGCCCAGCTTACCTGTAAGGTATCTGGCAGACCATCTGTCCAATCTTTCTGGTTGGCACTGCAATCTGATCATGTAACTATGGACATTGTCTTTTTTCAACCTCAATAACTATGTTACCATGTATGTATTTTTACTAAACATTGGAAAAAGAAAAAAAGGTCAGACAAGTTGGTTAAACCAAATATTCAACCAATTTGTTTGAACAACTATTTTGTCCATTTTCCATTGACAGATTGGATAGATATCAAACTGGTTAAACCCAAAATTAAACCAATTTGTTTGAATTTCCATTTTTGACCATTTAGTGTTTGGGAGTAAATGGTTGATTATAATTTGCTCTCATAGATACCAGATTTCCATTCCAACCAGCCAGTGTTGGACAGATGGTCTGTCAGATAATTATATAGTGCACACCCAGCTATACTGATGGATCTATGTACCTGGAAGGCTTTATCACCCATGTACATCATGACTGAAAATTCAACAAATTATTATGTTACTATATAAGTTGGATGCACTCTAATACTTTCTATCCAATCTAGCTGTTTGGAACAAAAATCTGCTAATATCTGGGAGCAAATGCCAATCAACTATTTGCTCCTAAAGTACAGAAAACATACAATAAAGGTAGTACAGATAAATTGGCCAAATGAAACAGATTTAACCAATTTATCTGAATGACCGTTTATGTTTTCCAGTGTTTGGGAGCAAATGGTAAAATGACATTTACTTCCATAAATTACCAGATTTTCATTTCAACTAGAGAAGATTGGACAGATAATCTGTAAGTGTGTAGGACACTTCTGTGTGTATCCAGTTTAAGAGGTGGGAGAGTCATATAACTATAATGACTTGTGAGTAACTATACAGCAGCTCAATACCTTGTGACTTGGAGAAGAAACACCAGTTAACCCCAGGAATGCTGGAGTCAAAGCAACAATTCCTCTTCTTACATTCCGCAGCACTTATTGTGGGGTAGCCGCAATCCCTTCTGCTGTACGGTTCCACGTTACATTGTTTCACGTCACTTGCTGTTGAATCAGTAAGGAAACATCGAGAAGTTACAGCAGCTTAATTTTTGTTTTTAATAAAATAGGGCAATTTAGCTAGATCATAGGGCAATTTAGCTCCTTCGGTCAACTGATCATTTGGGTTCAGCGGTGTTAAAAAATCTAATTATAATTTTTCATTAACAGTTAATCAAACAGTTGAACAAACTTTGGAAAGCTGGTAACAGGAAATTTCCACTTAAACAATGGCATTTTCTAATATACTGTCTGGCCAAGAATAAGGGATACACAAGATAAACTGAGCTATGCGCCCAATTCATGTTTGTGCACCACCAAATCTGTAATCAATAGCATTACATGCTCCCACTCTACTCTATACTTGTGCTTTTGGGGTAAAAACACCATTTATCCCCGGGAACACTTGAATTAAAGCAGCAGCCTCTGGAATAGCATTCCTTAGAGCTTATCCCGGGAAAACCACAATCATGCTCTTTGATGTCCACACTACATTGCTGTTTACCTGGATGGAGTAGAGCACACATCAGGACATAAATATTGCAATGCATGACAAGAAAGTTGGGAGCTCTACTGTAAGCACTCTAACCCTTGGCAGTGCCTACTGCATAATTGGTAACATTGCAAACATGTCCCAGATACATAGAAAACATTGTTACCTTAGATTGCACTCTGGAAATTAACATCAGTTGGCAACAATGCATGAGTGTGCTTGCTCTCTATATGCCCATTTGTTTGACATCATAAAAGAAAGAGTATAAGTGACAGGTAAGTTGGGCATACACTATACAATTATCTGGCAGATCATCTGTCTGGTTGGAATGAAAATCTGGTCATGTACCAACTATTTTTCCTAAACACTGGATAATGGTGAAAAATTGTCAGACAAGTTGGTTAAACCAAATATTTAACCAGTTTGTTTGAACAACTATCTTTGTCCATTTTCCTGTGTTTGGGAGTAAATGGTTGATTGTGATTTGCTCTCATACATTACAAGATATTCATTCCTATCAGACAGATGGTCTGCCAGATAATTGTATAGTGCAGTGGTTCTCAAACTATCCTCAGGACCCCACACAGCTCTCATTTTCCAGATCCCCTAGCAGGTGTATTCATCACTCACTGACCTATTCTATGAGATCCAAAGATGGAGCTAATTATTTCACTAGTGATTCTGTGAGGTGATCTAGAAAACATGTAATGTGTGTGGTCCTGAGAACAGAGTTTAAGAACCTGTGGCATAGTGCCAACAATGTATAGTGAATAACAATGGTGCGGGTAGAGCTGCAGCTCCAGGCCACCCATTAAAAAAGGCCCACAGCATTAGCTATGCTGATGTAGGCAGGAAAGTTTTCTGCTACACAGAACGTCTGCGTATCAGCGGCCATGTGAGGTCCCGCCCACTGAAAGCCCAGTGGCCGCTGCCCACTCCAACACCCCTTCCGCCGGCAGCATTTGCAACACTACATCTGCCCCCACTGTGCGCAGTCCCGACATCTCATGCTGCTGCAGTAGAAGGCTTTACTAACCCTCACTGCGCAGCATCATGCCCACGTCTTATGGCGTTGCCTCTTCCGCATCTTATGTCATCTAGGTGACCCCACCACCACCTCACCCATAAGCAGCTCTATGAAGGTTGCACTGGCTGGCTGTAGCTGAATACTCAGTACTGCTGTGTCCTCCTGCAGACCACTGCTTCTGCACAAGGCAGGTATGCAAGCACCATAAAACATTTTTTTAACCTGATGACTATATGATTTAATATTGAAATGATGAAAGCATCACTGTTTCCATGAATTCTTGTTATAAATGCCTTGTGCGCCACACCTACACCGTGTGTAAAAAATAAATAAATAAAAAAATATATATATATATATATTTTTTTTTTTTTTTTTTTTTTTTTTTTTTACACACATGGTGTAGCTGTGGCACACAAGGCATTTATAACAAGATTTCATTGAAACCGTGAAGCTTTCAATGTTTTCATGTTTTATCATATTGTCAACAGTTTAAAAGACAAATGAAACACATTTTATAACACATCCACCATTTGTAAAGCAGGGTCGGCACTGGGATCGCACTCTCACCATACAAGCACACTCCATTTCGTTTTTCTGCAATTTTTTACTTGTTCCGCAGCTGGGTAAAATGGGAGGGCATGCAAGGCAATCCATCACTCCCGGAGCCCACCTCCGCCGTTTGCACTTGCACGCCATCATGTTCCCCACAACCCTAGTGATCTATTGTAAGCATGTCCCCCTCCCCCACACTGTCAACATGTCCAAGACCCAGGCCCCCCCCTAGTGTCACCATGTCTCCTTCACCCCCAAGACCCAGTGTGTTTGTGCCACCATGTCCCTCCCATGCCCATGTGTATCCCCATGTTACCCCCTAGGCCCCAGTGTGTCACCATGTCCCCCTCCCCTCTTTGTTTATATACACCATCCCCCCACCCCCATTAGTATGTATATCACTACACATACTAATGGAGTGTATAGTCACCAGGTCCCGATGGTATTCACCCAAGGGTTCTAATGGAGCTTCATTCTGAACTTGCAAAACCACTATTTTTGATCTTTAAGGATTCAGTAATATCAGGTATGGTTCCCAAAGACCTGCGTATAGCGGAAGTAGTGCCTATATTCAAAAAGGGAAGTAAAGCTGAACCAGGTAATTATAGACCAGTTAGTCTTACATCTATAGTGGGGAAAGTATTGGAAGGTATTCTAAGATAGTATTCAAAAGTTCCTTGAAGTCAATAAGGTTATTAAAAGCAATCAACATGGGTTTATGAAGGACAGATCCTGTCAAACCAACTTACTTGGCTTTTATGAAACAGTAAGCGCAAACCTAGATCAGGGTAAAAGAGGTGGATGTAATCTTTTTAGATTTTGCCAAAGCGTTCGATACTGTACCACACATGAGACTTATCTACAAGCTACAAGAATCAGGGCTAGGAAGCACAATATGCACTTGGGTCAAAAACTGGTTAGATAATAGGAAGCAGTGCGTTGTGGTTAATGGATCTTTTTCAACTTGGACTGAAGTGCTAAGTGGTGTGCCACAAGGCTCAGTATTAGGACCGCTATTGTTCAATATTTTCATTAATGACCTAACAGAAGGTCTAGAGAGCATGGTGTCAATTTTTGCAGATGATACCAAATTGTGTAAAGTTATAAATGCGGAGGGGGATGCTGAGTCGCTTCAGAATGACTTCGTTAAATTAGAAGCTTGGGCAGCGAAATGGAGAATGTGCTTCAATACAGACAAGTGTAAGGTAATGCACTGTGGTAACAAGAACAAAACTAACACCTACCTACTAAATGGGGTAAAATTAGGGGATTCTGTACTGGAAAAGGACTTGGGTGTCCTCATAGATTGCAAACTAAGCAGTAGTACCCAAAGTAGGACTGCAGCAAAGAAGGCTAATAAGATATTAGCATGCATAAAATGGGGAATTGATGCTAGGTACGAGAGTATTAAACTCCAGTTATATAAATCACTTGTGAGGCCACACCTTGAATACTGTGTACAATTCTGGGCACCTTACTACAAAAAGGATATGCTGGAGCTAGAAAAGGTTCAAAGGCGGGCGACCAAACTAATTAAGGGTATGGAGACGCTGGAATACGAGGAAAGGCTTGCAAGACTAGGCATGTTTACACTGGAAAAGAGAAGATTAAGAGGAGACATGATCAACATTTACAAATATAGAAGGGAACAATATACAGATCTTGCGCAGGACCTGTTTTTGGTTAGATCAACACAGAGAACTCATGGACACTCGCTCGGGTTAGAGTAGAGGAGATTCCACACAATACGGCGTAAAGGCTTTTTTACGGTAAGGACGATACGTGTTTGGAATTCCCTGCCTGAGGGAGTTGTAATGGCCAACTCAGTCAACACCTTTAAGAATGGGTTAGATAAATTCCTAATGGATAAGGATATCCAGGATTACGGGGCATAGTCACACACTATGGTTATTATAAAAAAAGAGGGGTTAATCGGAACGGCAGTCAGCAACTTCAGTCAAAATTTTATACAAAATAATCGTGCATAGGAGACCACAAATAGGTAGAACCCGATGGACAATTGTCTTTTTTCAACCTTAGATACTATGTTACTATGTTAGCCATCCAGTCATCAATATATGTTTCCATGTCACCCTGGGCCATGTGTCTTATACTTTTTTCTTCTTCTGCTCATTACTCCTTTTATATCTGATGCCCCACCTTTTACCATTTACTCTCACCACTCCCCTTTCCCCTGTGCCACAAACCACTATATCTCTTGCCATAGGTTTTTTCCTGCCACCTCCTTTCTTCCACTCCTGCCCTTCATAACACTTACCTTCCTCCTCATCTTTTTCTGAAGGCGATTGAGTTCTACTGGCAAGCGGCCAGAAGTGACCATTATGTACCAAACCCCAAAAAGCATAGCTTTTCAGTGTATTCCTGCTGGGACCTAGGGGGTTCGACCATGATCCAAGGAAGTTTGGGAACCACTGGATTACACCATTGTTTCAGTATTTGTCTCAACCGGTTGCACATTATGATAGGACCCTGAAGCCATGAAGATGGGTGGGTGGATAGATAGACATACGAGTGTGTGTAATATTTATATAAAATAGTTTTTTTTATTGCGGTAGTGGATTGTACACGGTAGCCATGTCCTCCATCATGCTAGTCAAAGTACTGGCCATGCCGCTTATGTAGAATACACCTCCTCAGTGCTGTCACACCCCCTACAGTAGCACACATTAGGCCCTTCCTACATTTCAGCTCCAGGTCCATGTGGACCTTAAGCTGGCTCTGGTATAGTATATCTAGCTTTACTGATGGCTCTATGTACCTAGAAGGCTTTATTACTAGCACGCATCATGATTGAAGGCCCCCCATCACTTATTTATTGTATGTTACTACTTAAAGGTATGGGTGTCATGTAGTGTTACAAGATAATGTGCATCACATACTGTATTAATGTCTCTAGATCCAGGTGAAGAGATACAAAGCATTCTCAAAAAATTAGATATGCAGGTTAATTTACTTTGTCCTTCATGCCAAAATTAACACAAGTTCAGATTTATCCCGATTTTTCTTATTGACTATCCTAAACGCGTGACATCTGAGAGCCAATAAGACACCCTTTTTAGAGCCAGGTGAAATCGGTAAATCCAAACCTGCACATCTCTACTAAAAATAGTGAACAAAATCCACTCCCAATCTGTATTTACCCTGATCATAGCTAGCCCTAGCTATAGGCAAGCTAGGCAATTGCCATGGGCATTTGAAATGCCAAAGGGCATTCTTGCCTGCCTAGAGACAGTGGACAGTGCAGACCCGCAGCCTGTTATGTTAGTGATTGCAGTGGGGTCGAAAGCAGGGAGAGCAGTGTGGTCTGGGCAGGGAGAGAACGGGTTCCCTCTTAGACGACAGCTACTGCAGGACAGAACAGTCACCTTCTTCCTCCTGTCTACAGGACCAGGCCAGCTCCCTTTAGCCCACCCTCTTTATCTCACTCTTGTCAATATGACTAGGCCAGTCCCCTTCAGCCCTATGCGGGTCTGCTCTCACTGTCATAGGACCAAGCTCTGCACACTTCTTCCCGTCCTCTATTCCCCTATACCCTGCTCGGGAAAGAAGTAGGCTTCATCCCCCTCCTTACCCTCAGCCAGCCCCCCCGATTCTTCTCTACCCTTCTCTGGTTCAGATGGAGTATCAGGTCCTGCCTACTTTCTCCCCTCAGCTAGTCCCCGCTTCCCTTCTCCCTGATCTGATCCAGTCAGAGGACCAAGCCCCACCCCCTTATTACCCACAGCCAGCCCTGCCCCCCTTCTAACCTGCTCTGTCCTATCCAGAAGATCAGACCACGCCCCATTATTCCCCTCAGCCAGTTCCCTATTTCCTCTAGCAAGAGCTTTACTAGGCTGAAGACAAAGCCCGCCCCCCCCCCTTCTTCCAGACATTCAGTCCTGCCACTGCTTTCCCTCTACTTCCCCCTCAGCCAGCTCCCACTTACACTCCACCTAGTGCTGTCCTGGTCATAGAACCAAGCCCTGCTCCCATCTTCCTTTTCTCGTTTACTCTACCCAGCTCTCTCCCAGGGCCTGACCTCCTCCTATCACTCTACAATATTGCAGTGTTGCCCTTGAAACGCCGGTGTACAGAGAGGACTTCATCATGATAAGTTAATGTTGGAGGTGGCACAAGGATGTGATAAATGTTATTGTGGGGAATATAGTGCAGTCATGTAGTGCGGCATATGGGGGGGTATTTAGTCTAGTGATATAGATCAGTGTATAGGGGGATGTAGTGTAGCGATTTAGGGGTCTGTTTACTAAGCCTTGGGCTGAGATACAGTGGACAGAGAATAAGTCCCAGCCAATCTGCTTCTAACTACCATGTTACAGTCTGATTGAAAAATGGCAGTTAGAAGCCGATTGGCTGGTACTTTATCTCCAGCCAAGGCTTAGTAAATAGACCTTAGTGCAGCATAGACGGCGGATGTAGTGTAAAGATGTACTACAACATATAGGGGCATGTATTGTAGTGATTTAGAGCCTCATACTAGTGTACTGATTGCAGTGTAAAGTGTGTATGTAGTGTAGGGATTTAATGCAGTGTGAAGGGTTAGTGAGGTAGTGCAGCATATAGGGGAGATGTAGTGCAGTTATGTGATGTGTAGTGGGGATGTGGGGAACATGTTGCTGTTGAGAGGGGATAACAGGGAAACACTGTGGGCATTTGGGACACACAAGGGAGGAAGCATCTGGGGAAAGTGCCGCTGTGGATTGCGCACACACACTTATAGCAGCCTGTTAAGTGCCTTACTCTAGCACAGGGATGGGGAACCTTCGGTCCTCCAGATGATGTTGATGTTGAACTACAAATACCAGCATGCCTTGCTACAGTTTTGCCATTTGGCCATGCTAAAACTGTTGCAGGGCATGCTAGGATGTATAGTTCAACAGCTGGAGGGCTGAAGGTTCCCCATCCCTGCTCTAGCGGGTGGGTGGGTGAATATATTTTTGCACCCGAGTCCACCACTCGCTAGACCCATCAGGTCCTGCTTTGGGCTAGCTACCGTGATCAGAACTCCGTTGGGAGCCGGCAGCTTACAAGCCAGGACTCTGAAAGCAGTTAAGTGAGGGCGACGAGTAACTTTAAAAATGGCCACGGGAGGAAGGCTGCTGTGCATGACCAACAGCAGCTCCTCCTCACATGGGCCTTTGCAGAGATAGCAACACTGTCTCCCTGCAGCCATGGTGCCATCCGGCCTCCCAACCCACAAAGAGCACTAGCATTACTAATGTGGAGCATATATGTGAGGGGCACAACCAAGTGGTATTATGTGAATAGCATTAATATGTGGGGCATATGTGCAAGGGGAATGTGTGGCATTATGTGAATAAGGAGCACAAACACTGTGTGGTGTAACGTGTATAATGGGCACTACTGTGTGGTGTAATGAGACTAAGGAGTGATACGGTGTGGTGTAATGTCAACAAGGATTGTTATGGTGTGGTATAATGTCAACAAGGAGCATCACGGTAAGTACTACTGTGAGGTGTAATGTGAATAAGGGACACTGAATAACATACTAGTGTGTGGCGGAATTTTTATTGGGGGTACTGTTGTGTGGCCATGCCTACTCCCAGCAAGAACCGTTTTTGGCCCGTGTTCCTTCAGTGTGCACTGTCCCAATTTCAAATATGGGATCACCAATGCTCTTGCTGGCATAGGGCACTAAAATAAGGATAGCTATGGTTTAAGGGTGATGGATGTTGCTGGCTGCTGTGGTGATCTGTGCTGCTGTGTTATTGGTGCTTTGCTGGGAGAAGGGTGCTGGGTCAGAGGTGGAAATAGCAGCAGTGCTAGGGGACACCAGCCAAAATCTTGCCTAGGGCATCAAATTGGTAAGGGCTGGCTTTGACACGGATGCATAATCTGGATATGTAAAAGTGTGTGTGATTTCATTACTTGCATGTAATTAGAATTGCCTGTGTTGAAGATGTTGTTCAGTGAAGTATAGTTCATGCAGCGTACATGGCCTAGTGCTTACTTATCACAGGGCAATTTAGCTCCTTTTTAGATCATTTGGGTTCAGCTGTGTTAAAATCACAAAGTATAATTTTTTTTTAGTAGCAGTTAATCAAACAGTTGAACAAACTTTGAACATCGGCTGATAACAGGAAATTTCCAATTAAACAATGACATTCTTATATACTGTGACCATGGTTAAGAATAAGGGATACACAAGCAAATCTTACCACTATGGGCATAATTCATGTTTGTGCACCATCAAACCAGTTATAAATAGCACTACATGCTCCCACTCTACCACTGCACTCTATACTCTACCTGTGCTTTTGGGGTAAAAACACCATTTAACCCCAGGAACACTTGAATTAAAGCAGCAGCCTCTGGAATAGCATTCCTTAGCACTTATCCCGGGATAACCGCAATCTTCACGCTCTGTGATGTCCACACTGCATTGCTGTTTATCTGGATGGAGCAGAACACACATCAGGACAATAGGAAATATTACAACTAGAAAAGATTGGACAGATAATCTGTAAGTGTGTAGGGCACTTGTGTGTATCCAGCTTAAGAGGTGTGAGCAGCATATAACTATAATGACTTGTGAGTAATTATACAGCAGCTCCATACCTTGTGACTTGGAGAAGAAACACCAGTTAACCCCGGGAATGCTGGAGTCGAAGCAACAATTCCTCTCCTTACATTCTGCAGCACTTATTGTGGGGTAGCCGCAATCCCTTCTGTTGTACGGTTCCACGTTACATTGTTTGTCATTTCCTGTTGATGCAGTAAGGAAACATCCAGAAGTTACAGCAGCTTAATGTTTCTTTGTAATAAAAAGGGGCAATTTAGCTAGATCACAGGGCAATTTAGGCCCTCATTCCGAGTTGATCGCTTGCTAGCTGCTTTTAGCAGCAGTGCAAACACTAAGCCGCCGCCCTCTGGGAATGGATCTTAGCAGAAGTGTGAATGAAAGGTTAGCAGAGCAGAGCTGAAATTTTTCCATGCAGTTCCTGAGTAGCTGCCGACCTACTCCTAGATTGCGATCACTTCAGTCAGTTTAGTTCCTGTTTTGACGTCACAAAAACGCCCAGCATTCAGCCAGCCACTCCCCCATTTCCCCAGGCACGCCTGCGTTTTTATCTGACACGCCTGCGTTTTTTAGCACACTCCCGGAAAACAGTCATTTACCTCCCAGAAACGCCCCATTCCTGTCAATCACTCACTGATCAACAGAGCGACTGAAAAGTCGCTCGGCCTTGTGTGAAACTACATAGTTTTTTGTGAAAGTACGTCGCGCATGCGCACTGCACCCCATACGCATGTGCAGAAATTCCGATTTTTAGCCTTAACGCTGCACTGCGAACTACTCTGAATGACCCCCTTAGCTCCTTCGGTCAACTGATCATTTGGGTTCTGCTGTGTTAAAATCAAAGTATAGTTTGTATTTTTTATTTTATTTTTTAGGAACAGATAAACCATGTACAACAGCTGATTAAGTGGAAATTTCCACTTAAAACAATGACATTTTCTTATACAGTATACTGTGTGACCATGGCCAAGAATAAGGGATACACAGGAGAAACTCTTAGAGCTATGGGGCTAATTCCTGTTTGTGCACCATCAAATCTGTAACCAATAGCATTACATGATCCCACTCTACCACTGCACTCTATACTCTACCTGTGCTTTTGGGGTAAAAACACCATTTAATCCCTGGAACACTTGAATTAAAGCAGCAGCCTCTGGAATAGCATTCCTTAGCTTTTATCCCGGGAAATCCGCAATCCTCTCGCTCTTTGATGTCAACGCTACATTGCTTTTTGTCTGGATGGAGCGGAGTAAACATCAGGACAATAGGAAATATTACAATGCATGATAAGTTAAGAGCTCTACTGCAAGTACTCTAACCCTTGACAGTGCCAAATATATAATTGCCAACATTGCACATCTCCGCTTCCTCTCTTCTTCAATCTCTATCTCAGGCACTGTACCCTCCTCTGCCTTCAAGCATGCACTTGTCTCCCCTATTCTTAACACCTATCCTTGATCTTACCACTCTCTCCAACTACCAACCAATCTCTCTTTTCCCTTTTGCCTCCAAACTCCTTGTGCATATTGTCTAAAACCACCTCACTGTCTTTCTTTCCTCCCACTCACTGCTTAACCCTTTCCAGTCTGGTTTCTGTCCTATGCACTCCACTGAAACTGCCCTGACAAAAGTTTGCAATGACCTCCTTGCTGCTAAATCTAACGGCCACTACTCTGACTATTCTCCTTGACCTCTCCGCTGCTTTTAACAGTGGACAAACTTCTCCTCCTGCAAATCCTTTACTCCCTCGGTCTGCATGATCCTGCTCTCTCCTTTCTTTCTGACCGTTCCTTCTGTCTCCTCTCATGACTCCACCTCCCCCCTACACACACTTCTACCTGTAGGTGTCCCAAGGTCCTGTTTTTGGGCCTCTCCTCTTCTCTCTACACATCCTCATTAGGGGCCAAATGTACTAAGCTTGAAAAGTGATAAATATCACTGATAAAGCACCAGCCAATCAGCTCCTAACTGTCATTTTTCAAACACAGCCTGTGACATGGCAGTTAGGAGCCAATTGGCTGGTGCTTTATCAGTGATATTTATCACTTTTCAGGCTTAGTACATCTCTCCCTAGGTGAGCTCATTAGCTCTTTTGACTAACTATCATCTCTACAGCTGATGATACTCAAATCTACCTGTCCTCTCCAGACCTCTCCCCTGCTCTCCTCACTCGTATCTCCAACTGTCTCTCTGCTATCTCTTCCTGGATGTCCCAGCACTTTCTTAAACTTAACATGTCTAAGACTGAGCTGATCATCTTCCCTCCCACAATTTCATTATACATTGATGGCACTACTATCTCTTCTAGCCTCCAAGTGCGCAGTCTTGGAGTAATCCTTGATGCCTCCCTCTCCTTCAAACCACACATACAGCACCTCACAAACCTACGGTTTTCATCTCAAAAACCATCAAGGATCAGACCCTCTCTCACCCAGGACGCTACTAAGACCCTCAACCCCTCACTGTCACCTCCAGATTGGACTACTGTAATCTCCTCCTACCTGGCCTCCCTGAAAAATGCCTCTCCACTCCAATCTATCCTCAATGCTGCTGCCCATCGCATCTTCCTCAAATGTACTACATCCACCTACCCTCTTGCAGAACCTCCACTGGCTACCCATCCCATTCAGAATCCAATTCAAGCTTCTCACTCACCTACAAAGCCCTCACCCAAACTTCTATTTCTCACATCTGATCTCATCTCTTTACATCCTCTTTGATCTGTGAATGCATGCTGCCTCATCTGCCAAAATTATTACCTCCTCCCACTCATACCTACAAGATTTTGCACATGTTGTTTCCCATCTCTGGAATTCTTTACCTCTCCCCATCAGACTCTCCACAAAACTTCAAATGGGCTCTAAAGACCCACATCTTCACCAAACCCAATCAACTCTCCTCACAATCCTTTTTTATGCCGACTGTCTACCCCTTCTGTGTCAGCCCTTCACCTTTTAGATTGTAATCTCGCAAGAGAAGGGCCTTCTTTCCTCATGTGCCTTTCCTTTTCTAACTTAGACTCCATACTCCCTTTGATGGCACCTAACCCCTGGTTTTCCATACCTGTCCTATATTGTCTTGAACTGTAAGTGCTGTTATGTTTGCTCATTTCATTATGTACTGTGTAAGGGGCGCTACGGATCTCTTGTGGAGCCATATAATTAAAGGACAATAAAAATCCGGCATCTCGTACTATTTATCAAGTGCAAAATGGACAGTGTGTACCCAGCCTTAAAGCTATAGGCCTAATTCATGTTTTTGCGCCATCAAATTTATAATCAATAGGACTACATTCTTCCACTGCACTCTATACTCTACCTGTGCTTTTGGGGTAAAAGCACCATTTAACCCCGGGAACACTTGAATTAAAGCAGCAGCCTCTGGAATAGCATTCCTTAGCACTTATCCCGGGATAACCGCAATCTTCACGCTCTGTGATTTCCACACTGCATTGCTGTTTATCTGGATGGAGCAGAGCACACGAGAAGGACAATAGGAAATATTACAACTAGAAAAGATTGGACAGATAATCTATAACTGTGTAGGGCACTTCTGTGTGTATCCAGCTTAAGAGGTGTGAGCGTCATATAACTATAATGACTTGTGAGTAATTACACAGCAGCTCCGTACCTTGTGACTTGGAGAAGAAACACCAGTTAACCCCAGGAATGCCGGAGTCGAAGCAACAATTCCTCTTCTTACATTGTGCAGCACTTATTGTGGGGTAGCCACAATCCCTTCTGCTGTACGGTTCCACGTTACATTGTTTGTCATTTCCTGTTGATGCAGTAAGGAAACATCCAGAAGTTACAGCAGCTTAATGTTTCTTTGTAATAAAAAGGGGCAATTTAGCTAGATCACAGGGCAATTTAGGCCCTCATTCCGAGTTGATCGCTTGCTAGCTGCTTTTAGCAGCAGTGCAAACACTAAGCAGCCGCCCTCTGGGAGTGGATCTTAGCAGAAGTGTGAATGAAAGGTTAGCAGAGCAGAGCTGAAATTTTTCCATGCAGTTCCTGAGTAGCTGCCGACCTACTCCTAGAGTGCGATCACTTCAGTCAGTTTAGGTCCTGTTTTGACGTCACAAACACGGCCAGCCACTCCCCCATTTCCCCAGGCACGCCTGCGTTTTTATCTGACACGCCTGCATTTTTTAGCACACTCCCGGAAAACGGTCATTTACCTCCCAGAAACGCCCCATTCCTGTCAGTCAATCACTCACCGATCAACAGAGCGACTGAAAAGAGTCGCTCGGCCTTGTGTGAAACTACATAGTTTTTTGTGAAAGTACGTCGCGCATGCGCACTGCACCCCATACGCATGTGCAGAAATTCCGATTTTTAGCCTTAACGCTGCACTGCGAACAACGGCAGCTAGCGATCAACTCTGAATGACCCCCTTAGCTCCTTCGGTCAACTGATCATTTGGGTTCTGCTGTGTTAAAATCAAAGTATAATTTGTATTTTTTTTTTTTAGGAACAGATAAACCTCGTACAACAGCTGATTAAGTGGAAATTTCCACTTAAACAATGACATTTTCTTATACAGTATACTGTGTGACCATGACCAAGAATAAGGGATACACAGGAGAAACTTTTAGAGCTATGGGGCTAATTCATGTTTGTGCACCATCAAATCTGTAATCAATAGCATTACATGCTCCCACTCTACTCTATACCTTTGCTTTTAGGGTAAAAACACCATTTAATTCCTGGAACACTTGAATTAAAGCAGCAGCCTCTGGAATAGCATTCCTTATCACTTATCCCGGGATAACCGCAATCTTCACGCTCTGTGGTGTCCACACTACATTGCTGTTTATCTGGATGGAGCAGAGCACACATCAGGACAATAGGAAATATTACAATGCATGACAAGAAAGTTGGGAGCTCTACTGCAAATACTCTAAACCTGGACAGTGCCAAACACATAATTGAAAACATTGCAAACATGTCCCAGATACATAGAAAACTCTAATGTTTGATGAATCCCACTTAAATTATATATTTTCACATGTAAATAATTATTTTCCATATATCTTACCACAGAGAATAAGAACACTAAGTATTGCACTCAATATTCAGAAAAAGGAAAGGTTGTGGAGTTGGGATGCAGTGAAGATTCCAGTTGTTGGGATTCCTGCAGTCAGATTGCCGACAGCTGGCAATCCGTTTGTAGGTATAGCAGATGGTTTATGCTTAGGGGGGTTTAGGTGTCACCGGTGGGATTAGGGTTCAGCGCCACTGTGGGAGGTTAGGTTTGAAGCCCTATGGGGTAGAGGTGTGCGGCGGGCACTTTTTATATTTTGGTTCTAATTCTACTTTCGTGTTTTGGCTCTGGATGATTTTTGAAAAAAAATGTAAACACAGCTAAAATCACAGTATGTGGGGGTAATTTTGCTCCTATGGTATTCACCACAATAACATTCATTTCCACTCATTTCCAGTCTATTCTGAATACCTCACAATATTGTTTTTAGGCTTAAAAGTTGCACCGAGGTGGCTGTATGACTAAGCTAAGCGAAACAAGTGTGCGGCACAAACATGGGACGTGCTGGAATTTGCCCAGCTATAATACACGCACAATATTGGTGGCACAGGATAGCGTACCCCTAAACCACACACACACAGCAAAGCCTGTAAAATGTATTTGGATAATAACCCTTTTATTTGGAGCTATTATAATACTAGGTGATTCATCCCACCCTACAGGCACTCTTCACACTGTCATAAGCAGCAGCGTATACCACTGACTGCCTCGTCACTGGAATGACTGATGATACAGGACACTACCACTGGTCTAATGCAGCACAATACCACTTTATACAGCTCCACTGGATATATGGCAGCAGAGGACACCAACACTGACTACACTGGACAGCACAGCACAAGACTCGCGACCCCACTTTCCCGAGGACACGTCATCTCAATACACTCTCCGAGACTGGAGTGAAAATAGCAGTGACGCGCGGCTCCTTATATGGAATCCAAATCCCACAAGAATCTGACAGCGGGATGATGATGTTTTGCCGCTTTCGGGTATCCGAGTCAGGCGGGATAACCCGAGCCTGGCTCGGAACCGAACGCGGAAGGCAAAGTCCGGAAGGGTTCAGTTCTCCGAGAACCGAATACGCTCATCTCTACTATGGGGGGATGGTTAGGATTAAGCTGCGCATAAGGTGACATTAGGTTTAGGCACCATCAATGGGATGTTAGCATCAGACACCAAGATGGATGGATAAAGTTAGGCTGCAGAAAGGGATTGTTAGTATTAGGGTGTAGGGGAGAGAAGGGAACAGTCAGGAATTACACTATCAGGATGCCGGCAATTGTATTCTGACTGCTGGCATCCCATCAGCTGGGATATCATACTGAATACATGGAGTTGGTCAATTTTTTTTTTAAACTAGGGACAAAAGGAAGGAAGAACAATTTCCAGATACTTTCCTTTATAACCGAGATTACCCCCTGGAACTTCACATCAGTTGGCAAGAATGCATGAGTGGGCGGTGGTTGCTCTCTATCTGCCCACCCATTTGTGTGACATCATACAAGAAATAGCATAACTTAGTTATCCTGGGCATACGCTATACCACAGGTTCTCAAACTCGGTCCTCAGGACCCCACACAGTGCGTGTTTTGCAGGTCACCTCACAGAATCACAAGTGAAATAATTAGCTCCACCTGTGGACCTTTTAAAATGTGTCAGTGAGTAATTAATACACCTGTGCATTTGCTGGGAACCTGCAAACCATGCACTGTGTGGGGTCCTGAGGACAGTTTGAGAACCACTGCGCTATACAATTATCTGGCAGGCTATCTATCCAATCTGGATGGTTGGAATGAATATCTGGTAATGTATAGGAGCAAAGGTCAATTAAATTTCAAGTATTATACAATCAAACTGGTTAAACCCAAATTTTAACCAATTTGTTTGAATTACCATTTTTTAGTGTTTGGGAGTAAATGGTTGATTATAATTTGCTCTCATAGATACCAGATTTCCATTCCAACCAGCCAGTGTTGGACAGATGGTCTGCCAGATAATTATATAGTGCATACCCAGCTTTACTGATGGATCTATATACCTGGGAGGCTTTATCACCTATGTACATCATGACTAAAGATTCCAATAAATTATTATATGTTACTATTTAAGTTAGATGCACGCTATAATACTTTGTCCAATCTAGCTGTTTGGAACAAAAATCTGCTAATATCTGTGAGCAAACGACAATCAACTATTTGCTCCTAAAGTCCAGAAAACATACAATAAAAGGTAGTTCAGATAAATTGGCTAAATGAAACTGACTCAACCAATTAATCTGAATGACCATTTTTGTATGTTTTCCAGTGTTTGGGAGCAAATGGTCAAATGACATTTACTCCCATAAAATTACCAGATTTTCATTTCAACTAGAAAAGATTGGACAGATAATCTGTAAGTGTGTAGGGCACTTCTGTGTGTATCCATTTTAAGAGGTGTGAGCATCATAACTATAATGACTTGTGAGTAATTACACAGCAGCTCCATACCTTGTGACTTTGAGAAGAAACACCAGTTAACCCCAGGAATGCTGGAGTCATAGCAACAATTCCTCTTCTTACATTCTGCAGCACTTATTGTGGGGAAGCCACAATCCCTTCTGCTGTACGGTTCCACATTACATTGTTTTTTGTCACTTCCTGTTGATACAGGAAGGAAACATCCAGAAGTTACAGCACCTTAAGGTTTCTTTAATAAAATGGGGCAATTTAGCTAGATCATAGGGCAATTTAGCTCCTTCGGTCAACTGATCATTTGGGTTCTGCTGTGTTAAAGTCAAGTATAATTTTTTTTTTACATTTTTTAAAGGAACAGTCAAACTATGTACAACAGCGGATAACCGGAAATTTCCACTTAAAAAAATGACAATTTCTTATATACTGTGGGACCATGGCCAAGAATAAGGGATACACAAGAGAAACTCTTAGAACTATGGAGCTAATTCATGTTTGTTTCCCATCAAATCTGTAATCAATAGCATTACATGCTCCCACTCTACCACTGCACTCTATACTCTACCTGTGCTTTTGGGGTAAAAACACCATTTAACCCCTGGAACACTTGAATTAAAGCAGCATCCTCTGGAATAGCATTCATCAGCGCTTATCCCGAGATAACCACAATCTTCACGCTCTGTGATGTCCACACTGCATTGTGGTTTACCTGGATGGAGCAGAGCACACAGTACCAGAACATAGGAAATATTACAATGCATGATAAGAAAGCTGGAAGCTCCACTGCAAGGCCTCTAACCCTTCACAGTGCCAAATACACAGGGCCTAATTCAGCTCTGATTGCAGCAGCAAATTTATTAGCTAATGGGAAAAACCATGTGCACTGCAGGTGGGGCAGATGTAACATGTGCAGAGAGAGTTAGATTTGGGTGGGGTGTGTTCAAACTGAAATCTAAATAGCAGTGCAAAAAATAAGCAACCAGTGTTTATCCTACACAGAAACAATAAACCCACCCAAATCTAACTCTCTGCAAATGTTATATCTGCCCCCCTGCAGTGCACATGGTTTTTCCCATTAGCCAGCAAATTTGCTGCATCCAGAAGTTATAGCAGCTTAATGTTTCTTTTATCTGAAGGTTCAGCAACTCAAATTACTTTAGTGAAATACTGTAATAATAACAGTTACAGGGATAAGTCCACATATTGTAGGTAGATTTATTGTTAGTGGTTAAATGCCCAAATTAAACCATAAGGAATAGTTCTCAAATGCTGTCATTGTGGTCCAGGTTTTAAGGATATCCATGTTTGAGCACAGGTGACTTAATTAGTACTTCGGTCAATGTGAATGAACCATCTGGACTCAAGCATGGTTATCCTTAAAACCCGGGTGTCTATTTACTAAAGTTAAATTTTGGAAGATTTCAGACCGATCTTAATCGATGTTGGGCTTCCAGGTTGAAAAAACCCCCACACATTTACTAACATTTAAAAATTTATATAAAAAATCATCTATTCGTAAATATTTGTTTTAACCTTGGAAGCTTAACATCGATTAAGATCGATCTTAAATCAGTCTGGAATCATACAAAATTGAACTTTAGTAAATAGACCCCCGAGTTTAATTTTGACATGATATTGACCAACATCGACCAAAATTGACCAAAATCAACCTTTAGTAAATATACCCCCTGGACTGTAATGAAACTCTGCCCTAAGAGGCTGATTCTGAGTTTAGATGGGGATTCCCTTTCAGCATTACAGCCACCAATGAGGGTCAGTCGGCCATGATTCGGATCCCTGAGGATGTCGCTCTCTTCTGCTCCACTCTGTCAATTGATCCGGTACAGACCCCTGAGTGGCAATCCGTACGCTCGAGGATCCGCCCCTCTCAACCCCCACAGGTTGACCCTCCTTTTCAAACAGCGGGCTCTCCCTCAGCATCGCAAAAGCGGAACCGCTCCTACCCGCCCTCTTCATCTTCCTCACCGGCTTCAAAGACCTGATTATCCCACTATCTGATCTGTAACTTTTGCTTAATGCATGTGATCTATCGGCCCACGGACAGCTGTTTCATCATGCGTGGCCACTGTGGGGGGGGGGGGGGGGGTAGTTGTCCACTGGGTGGATTTCCCCAATAGGAAACTATGCAGTCAGAAGGTGCAATGCCTCTCAGGCCCTGTTTCTTTCTTTCTTTCTTTCTTTCTTTCTTTCTTTCTTTCTTTCTTTCTTTCTTAGTTGCCTTTTGCTCAAGGGGCCTGAACATTGTATTACTCATTTAGGGAGATGGCCCTACATCTCTACCATAGTTTATACTGCTTTACAATAGTTTGGGTTGTCTATTGTTATCATTGTATTGATAAGTTGTGTTTGCATTCCTGTGGTCGCTAAATGTTTTGTTTTGTTTTTATTATTATTATTATTTCTGTATGCCAATATGTGGTTTGTGTCGGAGGGTGGATCCGTTCCTCCCTTGTTACCCCATTTGCACCGCGATGTCTGGTCCCGGACCGATCGGTGAGATTACTGTCTCTACCGCTCGAACAACCGGGAGCGGTGTCTTGTTACCACTATGGTTTCTTGTTCGATTGCTCTATAATGTTATGTCTTTTTGTTCTGATGTTCTTCTTCTGCCCTCTTCTTCTCTTTTATCTCTCTTCCTTCTGGTTCTCTCCCCCCTTCCTGACCTATCTGGATACGCTTGTGCCTGATTCCTACTTAATGCTCTTGGAATCTTCATGAGGTTTGATTCACTATTTCTTTTTGAAACATATATATGGCGCTATTGAAGGTGGTTTCTATTAACGCCCGGGGACTCAACATTCCTGAGAGACGGTCAAGGGCCTTATGAGAACTAAAGGCCGAGAAAGCAGATGTCACCTTTCTGCAAGAAACCCACTTTAAGGAGGGGGCAGCCCCTTCTCTCAGGAATAGGGACTTCCCTACAGGTTATTATTCTAATAATACTGAAGGTAAAACCTTAGGTGTAGCAATAATGTTTGCCAAACACGTTGCCCTCTCTGATGTTATATGCCATCAACTTACTCCCGTCAGGGCTCTGCTTATTAATTGCAATGTGGCCAATAGGGCTCTCACCTTTCTAAACAGCTATGCCCCGAATAAGGTACAACCGGCCTTTTTAGAAAGGGTCCTTACCCTAGCCCAGCCCCATATTAACAGAATTTTGCTCTTTGGTGGGGACTTAAATTGGTCCCTAGAACCTCGTTTAGACTCCTCTAACCCCTCGCCCAGGTACTCTGATAAACTCCATCGCAGGGTCCGGAGAATTCTCCATAACTTCCAACTCATTGATGTATGGAGGATACAACACCCCTCTACTCGTGACTTCACTTTCTACTCACGCTCAAACAACACTTACTCTAGGATTGACTACTTATTTATCCCTCATAGGTTTTTACACTTGGATGAGGTCTCTGCTGTGTGTAACATTTCCTGGGCTGATCATGCTCCAGTTTCTTTGGGGGTTCGTTTGTCCCCTCCACTCCTAAATTCTTACACGTGGAGATTGAACGAGCTGATCCTTCATGATCCTTATTGTAAGCAGCAGATTAGGGAAGCTATAACCGAGTATATTGCCATTAACGACACTGAGGAGATCTCTAAAGTGGTAGTCTTGGAGGCCTACAAATGCTTCATAAGGGGCAAACTCATACAATTGGGGGCTCAAAGGAAAAACACAACACATGGCGGCACGGGTGGCTTTGATTAAAAAAATTCAAGCCTTAGAACTTCTCCACAAATCCGCCTTGTCAGATGATACCCTTCAGCCTTTATTATTGGCTCGGAAGGAACTGGACTCGCTTCTATCTCATAGACTGAAATTGGAGGCGAGAAAATGCCGCAGTCGTTATTTTCTATGGGGGAATAAGCCTGGGAAGCTCCTGGCGTGGGCACTCCAGGCTCAGCGGGCAGCATCTTTTATATCCAAAGTAAAATCACATACTGGCACAACACAGAATACCACGGCAGAGATAGCGGCAGCCTTCCAAAGTTATTACACCGAGTTATATAATCTCAGAGGTTCTACTGAGGCCGGGCTTGACCTCTCCCGTAAGGCCTCTATTGCCGAGTTCCTACGTGAAATTAATTTCCCCACACTTATACCAGAGGAAGTCGCATCACTTGTGACCCCCTACACTATTTCAGAGCTTGAGGAAGCTATTAAAACAACCCCTAATGGCAAGAGTCCGGGCCCTGATGGTTTCTCGTTAGCATATTATAAGACATTTGGAGATGTTTTGTTACCACTGATGCTTAGATCCTTTAATCAGGTCTCGGACCAGTCCCCCTTCTCTCCCCAGTCTATGCTTGCACACATTACGGTGATCCCTAAAGAGGGTAAGGACCCGGCCCAATGCTCCAGCTATAGGCCCATTTCCCTGTTAAATGTAGACCTAAAGCTCTTCACCAAATTAATGGCGAATCGCTTAAAACTTTTTCTTCCAGGCCTAATGCACTCGGACCAAGTGGGATTTGTCCCGGGCTGTGAGGCCAGAGATAACACCACAAATGTCCTGGACTTAATCTATTACGCCTCAACCTGCAAATCTCCTTCTATTCTCCTCTCTACTGATGCGGAAAAAGCGTTAGACAGGTTGATTGGGATTTTCTGTTGGGGGTAGTGGAACATTTGGGCTTTGGCAGAATAGGTTTCCAGAGAATTTGGGCCTTGTGCTCTGGGCCCGCGGCTCGTGTCCGTATAAATGGGGAGCTGTCGGACCCGTTCCAGATACGTAATGGCACTCGTCAGGGCTGTCCTTTGTCACCACTTATTTTTGTACTATGCATGGAGGCCTTAGCGAGGGCCATTCGGCAGAACGTGAACATCACAGGATTGCAGGTGGGAGGGAAAGAATATAAACTTGCCTTGTTTGCTGATGATCTCCTCGCAGTGATATCTAACCCTCTGACCTCCATACCTAATCTCCTTAAAGAATTTAAGCGTTTTGGCACTCTCTCCAATTTCAAAATTAACTTGCACAAGTCCACGGCATTGAATTTAACATTGGATCAGGCGAATCTTCAAGTTCTCCAATCCATTTCACCCTTTGCATGGCATCCAACACAATTAAAATATTTAGGGGTGATCGTCCATAGGGATCTTTCTCAGATTTACCACTCAAATTTTCCCCCACTCTTGTCCAAACTCCAATCTGACCTTACCAAATGGGGTGGGAAAAATATTTCATGGATAGGTAGAATAGGAGTCATTAAGATGAATATCTTACCCAGAATCCTTTACCTGCTGCAAACGCTGCCCATCGCTATCCCCCGATCATGGTTTACCTCACTACAACGTAAGATTAGAGACCTCATTTGGGCGGGACGCAAACCACGATTTAAGCATGACATTCTTTTTAGACGAAAACACCAAGGAGGACTCCAACTTCCCCACTTTTTCTCATGAACTCCACAGGAAACAATGGGTAGACATTGAATTGGCCTCTCTTCCCTCCCTTAGCTCGGACTCCCCTTGGCTCTCCAAAATTCCCCTGGGTGCTGCACCCACTAGCTGGCCCTATTTTTATGTTTTGGCACCTTTTACGTACCCTACCACATGTTTCTGCGCCCCCTTATTTTTGGAAGAAGACGCCCTGCTGGCGTTGAAACGCGTTAAGGATACAGGTGTACCCTTCCACTTATTGAAGTCAAGCTCAATCTGAGCCCACACAGGAGATCAGTTCCTGACGGCCGCTGCACTGCACAGCTTTACATCACCTCACTGACGCCCAGGTGCCGGGGCTCCGGTGCCTTCCTGACCTAGCCGGTGGTCCGTCAAAGCGAGTCCGTATTGGAGCCAAGCTAGGAGACGCAACTCCGACATCACCATTCAGAGTGTGGCTGCCTTTCACATACAGCCAGCGGAACACATCTGTGGCTCCAACAGTCCCTTGTCTACATCAGGTGAATTGGAGGGAGGCTCAGTCGGAGCTGCCCGTGGGAGGTAAGCATAGCCGTTTTTGGGTGAGAGCGCATGCACACCGTGTCACAGAGTCAACATCCAGCTATCCGGGTCATATAGCCTATGCACGGCTTTATTCCATTCCAAACCCGACGGCTATCTCAGACACCGCTCTCCCCTCCCCCGTGCGGGGGTAAAACGGCTGGCTGTAGAAACATCACTCCGGGCTCTCCCTGCCAAACACCATTACAGCGGTTTGGTTTTGGTGGACATAATTTATCTGTCCATCCCTACATGTATTTGAGTTATTATTACCTTCCACAAGGATAACTTCTATCCATAAAAATTTGGAAACCAATATATGTTTGCATGGAATAAGGACTGTTTGGGGACTTCTACATAGCAAGTGAGTTGTTACTAGCACACAGACCTATATGGTGTTTAAAAGAGTGTAATTACTATCACTACTGCTCAATACATCATATCGTTTGTGGCCAAATTGTTACAAATTACTAAATAATACTTGCAGTATTATAATTCATTAGGATACAGTGATTCTGTACCGTATATATTTTATGATAATTCATTTATATTAATTGCACTCCCGGGAGAATTGCTGTTATTTTATAAATTTTATAATAAATGTTTCTATTCTGATTGTTGAGCGCAACTTGGTTTTTGTTTGTATTTAGTGTTTCTTGGAGGGATTGGCATTCCCTCTCCAAGTCGCTGCTGACAATCATATACACCACCACTCACTGAGCGCACAGCTTCATTACCTTTGTTAGACATTGAATTGGCCTCTCTTCCCTCCCTTAGCTCGGACTCCCCTTGGCTCTCAAAAATTCCCCTGGGTGCTGCACCCACTAGCTGGCCCTATTTTTATGTTTTGGCACCTTTTACGTACCCTACCACATGTTTCTGCGCCCCCTTCTCCACTCTCACCATTGTTTGGGAATCCTGAGTTTCCCCCAGGCTACCACCCCTTGTCATTTTGTCTATGGCGGGAAAGAGGCATCCTGAGAGTAGATCAGCTGCTGGACGCGTCTGGTATAATACCCTTTCCCGAATTGCAGGCGAAATGGAATCTACCACACAAAGAAATATGGAGATATCTCCAAATTAAACATTACCTAGTGGCTTTTTGCTCTTCTGGGAAGGGTAAACGAGCTATGACTTCATTTGAGCAGCTGTGTCTCTCCCAAACACATCCCAGACATACCCTTTCTACGTTTTATAAATGGATAATAGACCACAGATTTTCTTCCCAACCTAAATACGTCAAGAATTGGGAACTTGATCTCGTGGGTTTAGTAACTATAGATGATTGGGAAGATATCTATAATAATACTTTCTCCTTAACTACCAATGTCGTGGTTTTGGAGACTCACTACAAAGTACTCACAAGGTGGTATAGATGCCCGAATCTCCTCACGAAAATCTATCCCGGAGTACCCAACACATGTTGGCGATGTGGGATAGCGGTGGGCACCCCCCTACATATATGGTGGGAATGCTCTCTTCTTCAACCATATTGGCACAAAGTAGTGGAGGCTGCTAGCATTATTCTTGGCGAAGATCTACCCTTTTGTCCTAGTTTTTGGCTATTAAATCTTACGCGTACACCCAGACATCAAGAAATCGATACTCCGCCATATTTTAAGTGCCTCTAAGGCAGTCATTCCAGTACACTGGAAATCTACAGTGATTCCTACTATGAAGGAGTGGAACGCCCGCATAGATCACTATATGGCAATGGAGGACTTCATTGCGTCTCTAGAAGTGAGAAATACTGCCTTTACTGCTACTTGGAGCCCTTGGCTGGAATACAAAGAGACAACCCGTTATAAATCTTCCCTTTAAAAGATAAAACCTCATTTTCTATTAAATTCATGTAGTCCTCTGCTATTGTTACGTCAGGGCTCCCTGATTTGGGAGGATAGACCCCCCCCCCCCCCCCCCCTCCCTCTAAATCTTTCTTCTAGGGATACCCTTCACCCCCCCTCCTCTTTCTTGGGAGTAACTTTACTCCTGTTCTCTCGGTTTTCCCTTTCCTGTTCTTTATCTTTCCTCTCCCTCTTCCATTTTCTGCCTTTTTATGTATCTGAGAAGTTGTAATTCTAGTTATGTTTTTAGAGATATGGTATGCTAGTAGAAAGGCAGCATTCCCTTTACAAATCTTGTTAATGTTCATGGCTTTGTGAACTTTTTGCTGTTATATCTCTGATATTACTATTTGCTGTTTGTATTCTTGAAAATATTAATAAAAAATAATTTGCAAAAAATAAAAAAAAATTAAGATGGAAGTCCAGGAACAGAGCATTTTGTACCTAATGGAATGGGTCATGTTGGAAGGTATGCGTTGAGCCACAAATGCTGCACAGCTGAGTTATTACACTGCAATTTAGAGTTATGCTAGGACATTCCACCTCCCAAATCTAACTCTCTCTGCATGCTACGTCTGTCCCACCTGCAGTGCAGCATGGTTTTGCCAAGATGCACACTTACTTGCTCTTTTTTGCTTTTCTCTCCACCCAGAATCATTGCCTATGGCTGGGTACACACTGTGGGTCATTCCGAGTTGATTGCACGTAGCAACTTTTTGCAGCCCGTGCAATCAACTAGACGACGCCTATGGGGGAGTGTATTTTTGCATAGCAAGGCTGCGATTGCTTGTGCAGCCCTGCTTTGCAAAAAAGTTTTGTGTAGAACAAGACCAGGGTAAGAGTTACTTACCCTGTGCGATCAATCCAGCGTTGCAGGTCCCGGAATTGACGTCAGACATCCGCCCTCCAAACGCCTGGACATGACTGCATTTGCCGCACCACTCCCAGAAAACGGTCAGTTGACGCACCGGAACGCCTTCCTCCTGTCAATCTTCTTGCGATCATGGCAGTGATTGCTTTCTTCAATCTTCTTGTCATTGCCCAGCGATGGCTGTCGCTGGACAAGGACGCGCCTGTGCATTGCTGCCACCGCGCATGCACAGAACCGACCCGTTCACACAGCTGCGAATGACCACCACTGTCCGGTTTCTGGCAGATGCAATATATCGTCAGTGCATATACACTGTACATATCGTCTGTGACCGCATCCACCCACATCCCAAAGCATGCAGGCCTGTCAGCTATCTTCTGCTCTCAAGTGCAGAACAAAAGATATCTGACGTTGTATACAACCCGTGGGAGCATGCACCATATACAATATCTCCCGCACACATTGTCCGGTGTGACCGATATATCGTACGAGTCGTTGTACATATGTAGCCAATATTCTACATACTGTTTACTGGATACACTTTCTAATACAGTGTATCTAACATCTTTACTACAGCATCTCTATCATTGGGGAGTGAGCTGCTTCAGGGCCTGATTCTGAGTTGCACATAATGTGAACACATTTCTGGATGGCTGCAGCAAAGTAAATGATAATATAACTACATTCCTGTAATCTGATGCAGGTGTACATTGTATGCAATCACAGCACCCCCAGTTGTCCATCTGTGAGAGCAGCTTTCATCAATATCATCAGTAATTACCCCTACCCAATGCTAAGTGCAGCAGATGTGACTGAATTCCGTGTGCACCGTGTATACTCACAGCACAGAATAGACAGTAACTCTGACTACATGGTTATGCCCCACCTGTGGTACGTTTCTTACATATGGAGATTCACCATTGCCACTCAGTGACACTTTAGTGCTTGAAGTTGTGTCTGCAGCCCAGTGACACCTGTGCAGCTTTCTAATGATTGCTAGATGCAGCTGCATGTGAGCTTGTGTGCGTTTCCATAATCAGGCCCTCAGTGTTTGGTCTGTAGCCGGTTCCAACTGGTAGATCACAAAACCAACGCACAGCAAATAACATTGTTGCTACTCCTGATAAAACTGCTATTGACAGCTACATGAAATAGAGGTGAGGTTGGCCAGATAGAAGACTCAACGTGCTTGTCCTCCTGAAGATGGAGGTGATATCGTCAAGTAAGTAATAATTATAACCAGAAAAGGTGGGGAGGGACGCAGGACAAACTCTACCCCAGGCCCCTATCTGTCAGGGGGGCCCCCGGCTTGAGCACAATGAAATCACTAGCTCTCCCTCTTGTGCAGCATCAGAACGAGGCAGCCAGAACATGAGGACAGTATGCAGTGCAGACAGAGACACAGGAGTGTCAGGTTTTATGAGCTACTGATGGAGCTTTACAACCAGAGAAGAGATGGGAGGGGGGGAAGAGCTGTAAGTGACCTAGGATCCCAGCTTCTCCTCCTCCCACCTGGGTGTCTGGGTCCTGTGTTACCTGTTATTTAATGAGAGCATTTGGGTCTAGAGAAAGACGCACACAGAAAGTTCTCCTGGGTCCTGTCCCAGTGTGTAAGTAGTACCGAGGCTGCTGCTATTCTTGCATGTGACAAGATAAATTATATATTTTATTTGTCTATGTATTTTAAGGTTGTTTAAGCTTATAAAATAGTTGTCTCTCAATTAGGTGGAGCTATAAACTGTACACAGGCATTATTAAGCTATTAGTTTAAATCTAATATACAGCATTGGTCTACACTTAATATACACAATCCCTACCTCCCGGCATGACCCATTCCAGGAGGGACAAAATGCTCTCTACCTGGACTTCCATCTTCATTTATGATTGCAATCACCTCTGCTGAAACTCCTTTCTTATCAATTAAATAGTTCAAACAGGTGACAGCAATCATATACTAAGAGGAAAGTCCAGGTAGAGAGGATTTTGTCCATCCTGGAATGGATCACGTTGGGAGGTATATACAATCAGTATATTTTATCTACTACTAAGCTACAGTACATACTGTATATCCCATTGGCTCACATCAGCTGCATATACTGAAACCAGCTCCATAACTAGAGGTCAACCAAGGCACAGCAGCACCTGCCAGGGGAGCCAGTGGGACATGCAGGGGGTTCTCAGTACCTTGACACCCCCCAATGGACCAAAATTTTTATTCAAGAGACAGAGGCAGCTGTGTCACTGTCTCAGGTTAAACGGCTACCTGACAGCTATCGCGGAATTGCCACTACAGAGAAGTCTCAGTGTACAGAGTGTACAGGGGGAACTGCTGTGTAAGTTCAGCTACTGCAGCTTCCTACATCCTCACAGTGCTGCCAGTCAGTTTGTGTGTGTGTGTGTGTGTGTGTGTGTGTGTGTGTGTGTGTGTGTGTAAGTATGTGTGTGTTTATACAGTATGTACTGTATGTATGTAGGTATGTGCATGTGTATATAGTGGCACTGAGAGGGGGTACTCTACCTGGGCACAGGTCTGTTGGAGGGGTCCTGGATTCCGCTGCCCCCTCCTCCTTACCCATTGCAGAGAGCCATGCAGGGAGAGAACTGAATGCCGCTGTTCTATCCACAGCCTGGCACATTTTTCTCAGTGATGTGTGCTGAGCTGGGGAGAGAAACAACTGCAGCAGTCAGTGGCGTACACAGGAGGGGGTTTCTGAGCACCCATACCCCCCATGGGCAGAATTATTTTTTCTGAGACAGAGACAGCTTTGCCTCCATCTCAACATGGACCGCAATCGCATCTACAACCGCAGTTACCGCTGCAGTCAGCTCTGATCTGCAGAGCTCTCTCATACCTCCAAACTTTAGAAAGTTGGGAGGAGGGACACAGATGTGCAGGATGTCAAAGGATTTGTTTTAGCCTGTGAGGTCTGTGCTAAAAACAAGTCTCTCAAGGGCTCTCCTTTCAGTCAACTGCTGACTCTGTCCATTGTCAAAGTCGAAAAATATTCCAGGACACACATTACGTACTAACAACACACACATGCCCGCTGCGCATGCAGTTGTTCCGCCGTGCGTGCACATATCCGCAATTTGCGTATGATCGCTCCCGCGGTCCTGCGCGTGGTGTGGGTATTTACGGCGGAGTTTGTGAGCGCATAGAGGGTTATCAAAACATTACATATTTAATCCAAATAGTGCACATTGTACACATAGCCCCCCTGCACCACATCAGCAAGTATCAACAGTTTAAATGATTCCAGGACTAAGGGATTCGCCTTTGCATGATAGGAAGGGACAGACTAAGGTTATAAGGTGATGTCTGGTATCCAGCTGTAGGGTATTTTAAGGGTAACATTTCGGTGTTGGTTAGAGGAAGATCGCATGTACCTGCGTATAGTTATGTGCAGAAGTAGAATATAGATATAAACTGTATTTACTATATATTATGTATGTGGCGGAAATCCAGAGGAGACCACCCACAAGAGCAGTTGAGAAAGACATCGCCCACCTTTTCAAATCAACCTATGACCTCTCCTGTAATGTAAAGATGCATCTCTGTGTCCAATGGACAAAGGGATTACAGTATCCATTGTATTGCTTTTGGAAGTAGTGTATAAAAAGCCTGTTGCTGCCTGGCCGGTCAGAAGACTCTTAACGCTATCTACCTGATTAGCGGAGGACTGGACCAGGAAGCGCATGCGAATATTCTCACGTATGTACATTGACTGTAGCCATTTACTCTGTTGTATTGTAGTGTATAAATTGTATTGTTATCCCCTTCCAGATATATACGCTGAGGTGTCGGAGCCCAGTGTTTAACTACAAATCTGTGTTGTGTCCTCTTTTCCCTGCTAGGGTTTAAAGCGTATTACATTACCTAACTGTATAAGGTTTAAGAGTGTATTGATAAGGTGTGTACGCACTGCGGGTACTTTGTACCGTCAGCGCTGCATAAGGTTTAAGGTGTAACATCATTGCAGTGCTTTGCTGCATAAGGTTTAGAGTGTAATAATATCATTGCATTGCATTACTAATAAGGTTTAAAGTATATCAAGAGTGTGTGCGCGCTGTGTGTACTTTGTACCCCCAGCGCGGCGTTTGTACGCTAAGTCCGTACACGGTACGGGACTCTGTACGCAAATAGCGTACAAGGTACGTAGAGTGCATATTAAGTCTAGCGGCTGCAGCGGCTCCATGGTAAAAGTGTGTTTAAAGGTATAGCTTTATGGTTTAAGATAATATCGACATTATCAATTGGAGGCATCGTCCGGTTTTTCCTCATACCCGCAGCCTAGCAGGTTAGAGCAGACTTTATCTATCAGCAAAGGGCGGAAGGGTATCCTACATGAACCTTTTCCTGGCCGTAGAATACACTGGAAACCCTAAGTTATTGCTGATTAGATGGTGTCTGCTCTGCATGGTTTGTAGGGATGCTGGTGGGACCCGTAAAATAAATACGCAAAGCTATTTTAAAAAATCTGTGAATTTCTATTTTGGCGCCAAATGCGCACACAACACAAGCATACACCTGTACTTTGTATTTGTATATCTGCTCGCATTGTTGCTATAAATACTGATTACTAGATTCATTTAGACCTGTACGGAGAAAATTTGTTGCTATTTAGTTAAAACATAGAATAAATATTAAGGAAGTAAACGTAAAACCTAAATACAGTCTGGCCTAGTTAAACAGGTTTATACAGGAAGAAACTGTGTTGTGTTAAGTAAACGATTATAGGTAATATCGCTTACATTTATAGAAGTGTGGGATTTGTACTATTGCGGACGTACGTTTTTTGTACACGTGTCTCGGACAAAGTACGGGACTGCGTACGCAACGTAAAGACATACGCACGGTCGCGTGTTTACGCAACGTGCGTAAGGGTACGACCGCTAAGTACAAATTACACAATAGCATTGTTTAGTTTAGGGGCGGAACAGTAGCCACGCTACAATAGCACAAATTACTCTGTTTCCAAAATTTAGTTTAAATAAAACCTTTTTTACTGTATTACCTCTGGTACTAAGGCTGTTTATCTGAATGAAAGTTAATTTTCTGTACAGAAAAACCAAAGTGTATTTGAGTGAACGAACGTGAGTGTGCAAACATAATAAAGGTTTTGTGGACCCAGTGAATTCGGGATCCCGTAGAAGTGGTACACCAGGTGAGTGGAGACCTGGTGGCGTGAGAATAGCTGTCTCACGTTTCTAGAGATTGAAGTACAAAGGAGCAAGGTAGCAGAGTACCGCGGCCCAAGAGGTCAGCGAGGTTTAGAGTTAGCGAGTTTAGGGTTAGCGAGGTTGACCCATATAGGCCAGTTTTTGATACACTCCGGCTGAGGTTTCGCAGCCTGAAAAATCGATTCCATTGGTCGTACAGCGGATAAGTGACAAGTACCTATACGCTGTGCGATTGGACCGCGCGTGAGTGGGTGCAATAGTTAGTGCAACGTGATACTCTTTTTACGAGCTTTGCGTAAAAAATCGCGGGATCATTAGCGCTGAATATAGCATACGCAAGCGTGATTTGTGTATAATAAAGGTTTAGGGAGTTTTCGCTGGTCTCACTCAGGAACTCTCCAACGACCAATATTTACTGGAAAGGGTAAGTCACTCCCAGAAACTTCCAGTGAATAGAGGTTACACAGGGCCCTAGGTTGGGTACATACCTTCGCTAACGACAGTGTATGGTAGTATTGGCCAACGTGGGCGGTGAGTGGGTGAAAGCACTTGGAGGACTTTCACCGTTGCCTTATATTGAGTATTTTCGTTATTTTTGTGGGATTAGCCAAAAGGACTATACTTGCAAAATATGGGGGCCAGTTGCTCAAGTAAGGGACGGTCAACCAGGGTTCAGGTTGACATTCCGCGGCCCAGGGGTCGGCGAGGTACATAATGTGTGAGAAGCATGGACCACACACAGAAGTTTTTTGCAATGAATGGGAACGTATGACTGCGGAAGATAGGGAACCATTCCCTAAGGTAGGCAGTTTTGAACCAGAGGTATTGCAGAATTTAAGGAGTAGGATATGTCTAATAAAATCCAGAAAACAAAGGATTAGACATACAGATTGTTTAAATTTATGGCAGCAAGAGGGCGATATGCAAGGGAAATTAACATATGCAGCAGGTTCCAAACCTAGCGGGAATGAGAACACAAACACACCATTGTCGACACAGGTCGAAGGGGAACAGAAGGCTACAGTCAATGATACATCCGTAAATGATAGTAATATGAAAGAGCAATGTATTAACCCTAACTTTTGCAAAATGTTTCCTATTTTGAAGTCTCTCCAAGGTTTTAGGTCACAGGGAGATGAAGGATTCAGCCAAATCGCAGCTCTCCTCCAAGCAGTCATGTTGCAGGAAACTCAGGTGGGACCTGTCCAACCAGGTAGAGCAGTAACAGTATTCCCCAATGAAAGAACTGGTGAGGTCACAGCTACCGGTAAGTATGAGACAGTTCATTACACAGAAACAACAACACCACACAGTAAACAGATTAGGAACGGAACGGTAGGATTACACCCTGTCTTGGAAATAGTAACTCCCAATGGGGGAAACGACAGTCAGGAAGTAGTCCTCACCAGGAATAATGCAATGTATTGCCCGTGGCCCAGAGATGAGCTGCAATCAATCATTTCAGAATTCCCTGACCCTCGGAAGCATTTAGCCAGATGTCAGAAATTTATCAGAGATCTGGGTAATGTGTATGAACCGACAAACCAACATTGGCGGACATTTTTGAAAGCATGCCTACCCCCTAATATTGACACCCAAAAATGTACCACTGATTGTAGGCTAGAGTCGGATAGTCCTATGACTGACAGAACCAATCAGGAAAATATAGAATGAATTAATAGGCAACTAGAGTTGTGTTTCCCCACTGAGTGGAGAAGAATTTTCTCCATAAAACAGAGGGAAAATGAAATGACATCTGAATATTTCCACCGAGCACTGCAGGAAATGGATAGATACATGGGGGTATCAGATACAGGGAATGATACGAAATACAGGAAGGTAGCTGTGTCTGTGCTAATGGACGGACTCAATAAGACAGTAAGGGACAGAGTACAAACATCTTTGCCTAATTGGAAAGGGGTCACAGTAGCTTGCCTTAGAGAGTGCGCAATTGTACACCACAAAAATATTGTTAGGCGTAGAAAACAACAAGAGGAGAGGCTGAGGATTGAAAGTATTCAGGCTCTTACACCAAAGTCTCATCAGCCCAAGCCCCAAAACCCTAGTAGTAACAAAAGACAAAGAATATGTTACATTTGTAAAAATAAAGGACATGTTGCTAGAGATTGTAAGAGTAGTAGAGCACATAGCCAATATAGACCCCTAGACAGAGAAAACAAGCCACGTTATTAAACACATAGACGGGATCAAGGGACATATAGTAAGGAATCACTATACAGTATAGAAAAACACAGATTCGGTTAAATGGGAAGAACAGAATATATGCAACTTTACCCTTTTGACAGAATTTACGGAGATTAGGAGGAGGCCTCTAAACTTCTGCTTCTCTCTCTAGCAGAAGTGACCTCTAAGTAATTTAACAGGAGTTTTGTTAGAGATGGTATACATATAGAGTGCTCCCACCCAGGAAGCACAAAATATGTTAAATACCCACGAAGACTAATATTGCATTCCACTGTTTTAGATGCATGTCCATCACAGGTAGAGGAAATTATCTCAAGGATACCGGGTTCCCTATGAACTTAGAATGGACAAGACACTGGATTTATGGCTGGGATAGTCCCAGTAGAGATATAACACACATAAAAAATTTTTTTTTTAAGGGGAACAGACCGATTAGGGAATCATTCCCCGTAGTGCCCAATCCAGATGTCAAACTTTGTAAAATTTTCTTTGCCTTTACAAACTTACCTGTTAATAAACTCTGTAATTTGTCTTCAAAGTTTCCTCTTCATTTCTTACGTTCACTGACAGGATTATAGTTCAAACGCCACATGCCTACTCGGTCTTTCAGAGCTCTGCCTAAATCCAGTATATCTCACTAGCATAGGGACACCAGTATCAGTGTGCCTGGTCATGCACAAAGGGTGGAGAATGGGAATACTGGTGAAGATAGACTGTGCATAGATACCGATATACATGATGGTGTGACAGCCTGATGGTGAACGCAAATCTGACAAATTTTCTTATTAATATTTCCCCCCCCTCTTTTCACTTTCCAAAGATGGTTTACTTCACACAACTGATAATACACAACAGTTAAACACATTGAAATACAAGATTTATGTTCCCTACAGAAAGGTCGCTGACCCGGAGAGAACATCGTATCACTGGAGTGTCTGTTCCGGGAAGGTTGAGAGGCAGGACTGTTGTCACGGCACCTGAGCGCGGAGAACAACAAGACCAGAGGCAGTTGTCGCACCAGTTTTTCTTTTTTATTATTTTCTCCATCTCCCACTATCCTCCTTCTCTCCTTCCCTTTTCCTCCCCCTTCTTGTTTCCTTTCTCTCCCCTTAACAAGATGGACTTACCCCAAGAGACTGTGTTCCGGGTTTTCTTGTTAACCCTGTTGTTGACCAGAACAGTCTGTTTCGATGAGAGTCCCAGAGAGGTCGAGAAAGGATCTGGAATGGGGTCTGATGGTGAGGACGGATTTGTAGAATTCCAAGAGCAACACATCACTCGAGCAAAGGCGAGTATCAGAAAACGATCTGGTAGTCAGGGAGCTCGGAGGCACTGTGAAGGGTTATTGGCTGAGGAAAATTGCATTTGTAAAAAAATTGTGAGAACATAGTTGAGGATGGCTGCATCCAGAGATGTCAGTCCAGCCTTAATATCAACATGGACCGTCATCCATTGAGTGATTACCACTCACTAGTGAGTAAGGTTTTAAACCAAACAGAATGCTGGGTGTGCTCACAAGTACCTCAAGGTCAGAGCAAGTCAGGATTAGTACCGTACCCATTAGCAATAGATGAGGTACTCGAATTACGGGGTGGGAGACCGGTGGACAAGAAATTTAATATTTCTAGGCCCCCTAGTTTGAAGCTCCACCAGTATCATGTAGACAGATCCTTATTATGCTTCAACATTTCCAATTTCCGAAAACCAGGAAATTGGGAGGTGACATGGAATTACCAGACCATGGCCTTTTCGCATAGAGCTGATAGGATACCCATAGACTCTGAACTTGTACGCCAAATAGCCAACAGTGGAAGGTATTTTTGGTATAGGTATACTCGAGGAAGCAAGACCATGTGGGTTGGAGAAGTATCACCAGGGTTCTGTGCTCATATCATCCAGCCTGATACTTGTACTGAGCAGATGGGAGAACTAGGGATTGGGTTTTTCACTTGGAAAGTTTGTAATATGGTAATGTCATATTCTGTCCCATATGTTCTCCCCGATGATGCCTATTTCATATGTGGGAGGAAGGCGTATAAGTGGCTTGCCCCAAACTCAGAGGGATTGTGTTATGTTGGAAGAGTGTTGCCAGAGGTCATGACCATAACCCATGATAAGATGAAAGATGTTCACCGCAGTGCTCAGGCTCCTTATAGTCATACTCACTATGAACACATCGTCAAGAGACATTTCATAGATAGGACAGAGCACGTAGCCTCTGATTTGATTCACGAATCCACCGGGATTCAATTCCTACTTGCGTTAGACATCACCCGTACTGCCAGAGGAATTATAAATTATAGGTATATCCATGCGCTAGCGAACTTGATAGATAATATCACTGAGATGTATGACGACACCTTCAGGTATACGGGTAGGGAGTTGCAAGCTTACAAAACGGAACTGATCCAGCACAGGATGGTCCTTAATTATATCACAGCTGTGACGGGTGGGTACTGTGTCACTTTGGCAACTCAATATGGTGTGAAGTGCTGCACGTATATTACAAACAGCACTGATGACCCAACCGAGATCATCAATCAAAAGATGGACGATATCTTGCAGTTGAAGTGGGAGTTCCGGAGGAGACACAACCTTACCCTTACGGCTGTGGGTAATGAGCTGACCGGCTGGGTCTCATGGTTGAACCCATGAAATTTGTTCTCAGGTTTAGGAGAGTGGGCTCAAAATGTTATTATGAGTGTAGGAAAGTTTCTCCTTTGTATCCTGGGAGTCGTCATAATTATTGGCTTGATATTTAGGTGTGTTCGAATTCTAATGCGGCGCAAGCACGGCACAAATTTGATGAGTTTAAGGAGCGGGGGCATTGTTACAGCAGCAGATTTAATTTACGACCCATCCATAGAGACAATGTTATGATAAGGATTGCAAATGAATTCCATGGCCCGTTTCTTTCACCCGTTTTTCTTTTGTCTCCCCCTTTGCCCAGATACACTGATCCGGAAAAGACATCGACTACACCCAAGAATGATTACGAAAATGTTATGTGAATGTATTTTAGATATGTGTTTTATCTTCATCTCTACAACCTTCAGTTAGTGACACACATAGTCGACAGGTGATATCCACATATATTAGCACTCACATATGTTCCCTCTCCATGTATCATCAACTAAATGTGCACCCCATTTGTTGGAACAAGAAGCCGAAAAGAGCTCGGTAGTGTTTGTTGGCCCACTTACAGACCCTTAATACGGGATAAGAAGGATTTAATGTATACTTCGCAATACCTCGAAGCTTATCTAGAACATATACGGCACGATGATACATGCCCCTCAGACATGGATTCATACATACATGCTTTTACTATCCCACTAGGTCATACATTTCCCGCCTACACCTCTCCTCCTACCATCCAATCATTTGTAGATATTGTATTATATGTTTTCCTGTTTAGTGTTTAGATAGTGGCAGTTATTGTTGACTGCCAAAGGGTGGACTGTCAAAGTCGAAAAATATCCCAGCACACACATTACGTAATAACAACACACACATGCCCGCTGCGCATGCACTTGTTCCGCCGTGCGTGCACATATCCGCAATTTGCGTATGATCGCTCCCGCGGTCCTGCGCGTGGTGTGGATATTTACGGCGGAGTTTGTGAGCGCATAGTGGGTTATCAAAACATTATATATTTAATCCAAATAGTGCACATTGTACACATAGCCCCCCTGCACCACATCAGCAAGTATCAACAGTTTAAATGATTCCAGGACTAAGGGATTCACCTTTGCATGATAGGAAGGGACAGACTAAGGTTATAAGGTGATGTCTGATATCCAGCTGTAGGGTATTTTAAGGGTAACATTCCGGTGTTGGTTAGAGGAAGATCGCATGTACCTGCGTATAGTTATGTGCAGAAGTAGAATATAGATATAAACTGTATTTACTGTATATTATGTATGCGGCGGGAATCCAGAGAAGACCACCCACAAGAGCAGTTGAGAAAGACATCGCCCACCTTTTCAAATCAACCTATGACCGCTCCTGTAATGTAAAGATGCATCTCTGTGTCCAATGGACAAAGGGATTACAGTATCCATTGTATTGCTTTTGGAAGTAGTGTATAAAAAGCCTGTTGCTGCCTGGCCGGTCAGAAGACTCTTAACGCTATCTACCTGATTAGCGGAGGACTGAACCAGGAAGCGCATTCAAATATTCTCACGTATGTACATTGACTGTAGCCATTTACTCTGTTGCATTGTAGTGTATAAATTGTATTGTTATCCCCTTCCAGATATATACGCTGAGGTGTCGAAGCCCAGTGTTTAACTACAAATCGGTGTTGTGTCCTCTTTTCCCTGCTAGGGTTTAAAGCGTATTACATTACCTAACTGTATAAGGTTTAAAAGTGTATTGATAAGTTGTGTACGCGCTGTGGGTACTTTGTACCGTCAGCGCTGCATAAGGTTTAAGGTGTAACATCATTGCAGTGCTTTGCTGCATAAGGTTTAGAGTGTAATAATATCATTGCATTGCATTACTAATAAGGTTTAAAGTATATCAAGAGTGTGTGCGCGCTGTGTGTACTTTGTACCCCCAGCGCGGCGTTTGTACGCTAAGTCCGTACACGGTACGGGACTCTGTACGCAAATAGCGTACAAAGTACGTAGAGTGCATATTAAGTCTAGCGGCCGCAGCGGCTCCATGGTAAAAGTGTGTTTAAAGGTATAGCTTTATGGTTTAAGATAATATCGACATTATCACCATTCCTAGAAGACCCTGGACCCATATATCTACTGTATGGATTTTATTTTTGACCTACCTGTGGCTGCAGGTTATCATACCATTTGGATCATGGTTGACCATTTCAGTAAATTAGCCCCTTTCATTCTACTCACAAAGCTACCCAGTGTCAGGTCATTAGCTTCTCTGTTTATTCAACACATTTTAAGACTACATGGCCTGCCTCTGGATATTGTTTCTTACAGGGGTATCCAATTTATTGCGCAATTTTATCAATTGCTCAGAATTAGTATCAGTCTGTCCTATACATACAACCCACAGTCTAATAGGCAGCCTGAAAAAGTTAATCCATCATAGAAACAATACCTTTATTGCTACATTTCCAAATTCCACAATTGGGTTGAACATCTGCTTTTGGCCTAAAATAATACTTCCCATTCTTCTACCAAGATGTCTCTATTGTTTTATTATTTTGGACATTACCCTAGAGCTAATTCTTTCTCAGCCCTCAAACCACCAAACTGCCTGAGGTTCACAACATGGCTTCCCGGCTCAAATGTTCATGAAGAAAATATATTCTGCTCTGATCAAGGCTTTATTGCGATCTATGTCTTTTGCAGGCCGTCATCATAAGGCCTGCACTTTAAATGTTGGAGATAGGGTTTGGCTGTCCACCAAGAATATAAAACTCTGTCAGCCCTCCAGAATATTTGGTCCTAAATATATTGGTCCATTTCTGGATATAAAGCAAGTGAACCCTGTTGCTTTCCAATTGAGGGTTCCAAGGTCTTAGAGAATCCCTACTACATTTCATTTTTCTCTTTTTACACCAGTTTGTATTTCAAGAAAATTCAGGTTCTATCATCCTTGAAAACTATCTCAATTTGTGGTGGATGGTCACCAAGAATATATGGTTAAAAAAAAATGTGCATTGCAAAAAGGTTCGTAGTCAAGTTCACTTACTTATCCATTGCAAGGGAAATGGACCGGAAGAAACATCTTGGGTTTCTGAAAGACATCTTCATACAGATAATCTGAAAAAGGCTTTTTTCAAGTCATTTCCAGGTAAACATGGATCTAGGAGTTCTTTAACCCCTCCTCAAGGGGGGTTCAGTTATGAGCCACTGCTGTGGCTCACAATTTCTGTGGGTCCTGGCCACTGATAGGCAACTGAGACTCTCTATGACTGCACTGCCTGTTGGTCCTGGCTATTACTAGGCAGCCAGGACAAATCCTCTGCACCTGCAGCTACTTATCTGTAGTATAATTAACGAGCCTGTCTCAGTTTGTGTAGCTACTCAGCTGCAGTATAATTAAGGTGCCTGTCTCTGTTTGTGCAGCTACTCAGCTGTAATATGATTACTGCAAGCATTCTGCCTGGTTCCAGTCCTGTTAATTTATCAAGTTTTCCATTCTGTTATTGTCCTTTCTGCTCCGAGGTTGTATCCCAGTATGTCAAGTTATCTGCCATTCTTGTTACTATTTCCAGACCCTGAACTCTGTCTTGCTCTTGTGTTGTCAGATTCCATTTACCACTTAAGCTCGCTCCTTGCTCCCGTAGTCCCATGTTATTTCCTTGTACCAGCATTTAAGTCCTGGTGGCCTCCTAGTACCAGGTGCACTTACTTTAACTAGGAACGGCGACCATTAAAGGTGAAGCAAATCTAGTCTCTGCTGCAGGAGCATGCTTACTTGGTGAGCATAACAGGGAGCTGGCTGAAGAGATAGATGTGGGGCTGGCTGGTGAGACAAGGGGAACTGACTGGAGAGACAGAAGTTGGACTGGCTGGATAGTCAGAAAGGAGGCTTTGCTGGAGATAAAGAAGGAGGATGACTGGAGAGATGGGGGGTGGCTGATGAGACAGAAGGGAGGCTGGCTGGAGAGACAGAAGGTGGCCTGAAAGACAGAAGGGAGGCTGGCTGGTCTGACAGAAGGGAAACTGATTAGAGAGACAGAAGGGAGTGTCTTGAGAGGCAGAGGGGGCTGGCTGGTAAGACAGAAGGGGCTGGGTGGAGAAACAGATGGGAGGCTGGCTGGTGAGAGATAATGGGGACTGTCAAGGGGGAAAGACGGGAGTTTGGCTGGAGAGACAGAAGGGGTGCTGACTGATGATACATAAAGGGGTTGGCTGTTGAGCTGGAAAGGGTTTCTGGCTGGAGAGATGGAAAGGGGCAGGCTTGTAAGACAGATTGGGGTGATGGCTGGAGACACAGTAGGGGAACTGTTTGAGATACAGAAGAGGGATGTCTGGAGATACATAAGGGGATTGTGTGGAGACATAAAACGGGGCTTGCTGGAGGGACTGAGGCGGGTGCTGGCTGATGTGAGAGAAGTGGGAATGGTTGCAGAGATAGAAGGGAGATGACTGGAGAGACAGAAAGGGGTCTGACTGGTGAGAGAAAAGCAAGACTATCTGCTGAGACAGATGGGGGCTGGCTGGTTAAATTGAGTGAGGCTGGCTAATGAGACAGAAGGGGAACTAACTGGGGAGGCAGAAGGAGGGCTGGCTGGTGAGACAGAAGGGAGTCTGGCTGGAGAGACAGAAGGGTGGCTGGCTGTAGCAACAGTAGGGGGGGGGGGCACCTATTTTGTCAGTCCAGAGCCCTACAATTTCTGATGGCAGTTCAGCTGGTGAGGGATCTCCTGCAAAAATGTCTCCATAGGCACAAAGCAGCTGCAGGCATATGAGGATGGTGTCAGTCTTTGGGCCATACTTCACAAAGCAAAAGTTTTAGAGCTCTGTCTATAGGTGTAACACTGCAGTCCCCATTGATGAGAATTATGCAGTGGACTCCTATGATATCTCCTACATTAGGCTGCTGCCGATAGACAGCCCCAATATTTAAAACACGTCCAAACTGCCATTTCCATATGGAAAAAGGAAAAAGGGACTTGATGCCCCTGAAAGTAGAATTAGCTGGAGCAATCTTATTCTCTCTATGGGCCTATGTGCAGTAACAGTATTAATAATCGTGGCAGTGCTCTGAATACAGATTCTCCTCACTTAACGAACGAGTTTCGTTCCTAATTACTAGGTTTTAAACAAATTGGTTGTTAAGTGAGGAACCGCATACTTAATACAGGTAATTGTTTTAATTTTTCTGAAAAAAGAAAAAGTGTAAATTGAACTATATCTTGATAACTTTGTTTTACTTGGCATAAGTCTGACATAATATACAGTATTACATAACCTAAAAATACCATCAGCAAGAATTATAAAAATGATTAAATTGCCGTTTCCAGTTGGTCAGAGAGCTGGTCGTAAGTCTAAGCAGTTGTTAAACAGGTAGGTCATTGAGTGAGGAGCATCTGTATTAACAATCCTCATTATGGCTGGTATAATCATTTATAACGTGATTACGCTGCCTATATATTCAAAATTTATACAAGGTCAGGGCATTTGATGAGATGCTGCAACCAGTGCCAGATTACCCACAAGGACCAGGGGTCAGACTGCCACCCAGCCTGGGAATACATTTTCAATCCATTTTTTTTAAATATAATTTTTCATTTATGGGTTATGAGCAGGCGGCACGTGTGGGGAGTTTAAATCAGCACAGTGAGTGCGGAGAGGCCACCAATAATAGACTTGCAAGCAGCCAGGATATTGGAGGAGGCACCTCGAGCGCAATAGTCTGGAGCCATGGCGCAGCAACTCAAGGGATGAGATATGGCTCTAGGTCCTTTAAGGTCTCAGTTTACTACACGCAGTTACCAGTGCTGGATCCAGGAAGGGGGTGGTTGCTTCCCTATCACATTCTGTCCATGGTTTCCTCTCCCTCTCACGTTTTACAAGTGCATCTCATCACTTGCATACTGACATTGTTGCTTTGCAACCCCCTGAAGTGAACCCCCAGAAGCAAGACTTCTACTCATGGACCAGCAGCAAGACTTCTACCCATGGATTCATCTGCATACCTCCCAACTGTCTTCTGGGTTTATGACCTGGTAATCCTATTGCGCATGTGTGGCTGTTAGCCAGCACATGCACAAGCCATGGGGGAAGGAAAGGATTCCTTCAGTTCCCTCTCCTGGAACTTGTTGTGGTGAGAAGCCCACCGAGCACAAGCTCTGGAAAATTTCACCTTTCCGGGGCTTGATGGACACATTGTAGCCCCGTAGAATTCTATGGAGTTTGCAGTGCTGGCGGTCTGCAGCAGATATCAGACCATTTTAATACATATGAGTAAAAATATGTATTTCATTAAACCTCTTAAAATAGTGATACATATGCCATTTATCTGAACATAGAAGTTGTTTTGGTATAAGAGAAACACTAGTATTGTATCTACTCATTTCTACTCACCTATGTCTTCCCTGCTGCTGCTGGGACCATCGCTGTGGCTTCCCTTTTTGTAACCTTTTACCAAGCTGTGTTGCCCCAGAAGAAGGATGACTGACAGCAGGAGGAGGATTTTTGGGCTCATTTCGTCTATCGGTCGGTGCTCCAAATGGCAGTTTGGACCCAGTTCATAGGATGCTGTTATATATAGGGACTGCGTTGTGTAACTTGTGTAGGAAACATTTACTGAGGGTGGGATACTCTGTGTCCTTATTGTTACTACACCCAGTGCATTCTAGCAGACTGCTACTTTACAGAACATAATAAATGTACAGTTAATTGGTTATGTGGTGATAATCTCCTGGGAGAGGTGGTGTTGTCTTCGTGGAGTGACACAACGCCACCATTATTCAGCAGTATAAAGGGCTACTGACTAGATCTTTATACAGACAATTTGCAGTATAATAAAAATAACTTGCTTATCAGTAGATAATTCCTATTATACTTTTTTGTCACCATTGCAAACACAAGTTTATTTATCTTCATAAAGGGAATTCTAGCATTCATGTGTATTGTTGTTGCCTGGGATCCTTTTTCTATAGAGTGTGATTGTGGTCATTCCCTCAGTAATCTTATCTGACTAGTCTGTGCCCCACTATAGATGCTGCACTCTCTGTTACTGACGTCTGTCCTTACTCTAATCTCTGTAACTTTGATCTCAGTCGTTATTTATCTTAAGATGCTTCTACCTATCACTTTTTTGTTTTGTTTCCTTGCTACAAGTTTCCTCTATCCAGGGCTGTTTCTAGACAATGTGGCTCCCAGTGTACAAAAAAAAGTGCCCCCCCCATAGACATTGTGAAATGTAAACTGTAGCACACGCCCTAAGAGGGGGTGTGGTCTCTATACAATGGGTGTGGCCTAACTACAATGGGCATGGCCTTGCAGGTAAGGACTAACTTACACCTCAGGTTTTGGTCCTGCACCCCCAGACATTGGCCACCCCTGGAAAAACAAAATTCCACCATGTTATGCCCCACACTGTAATGCCCCTTGCACCATATTATGCCCACACAGTAATGCCCTTTGCACCATATTATGCCCACACTGTAATGCCCTTTGCACCATATTATGCCCACACTGTAATGCCCCTTGCACCATATTATGCCCACACTGTAATGCCCTTTGCACCATATTATGCCCACACTGTAATGCCCCTTGCACCATAATATGCCCACACAGTAATGCCCTTTGCACTATATTATGCCCACATTGTAATGCCTCTTGCACCATATTAAGTCCTGCACAGTAATGCCCTTTGCACTATATTATGCCCCACACAGTAATGCCCAACACAGTAATGCCCTTTGCACCATATGCACCACATTAATGCCCCTTGTTCCATATGCTCCACACAGTAATGCCCCTTGCATCATATTATACCCCACACTTACGCCCTGTCCTGTCACTTTAATACATGCCTCACATAATAATGCCCCACTACTACCTGCTCATTGTCAAGGAGTTTCATGCTGTCACCACCTTCCTCTCACTGCGGCTGTGATTCACACGCAAACCTCCCACCACCACCACCACCACCACCACATGACAGCGGTCCTGCAGTCCAGGCACTTATGGGATTCACTGTTTGCACCTGCCTCTAGTAAAGGTCACTCCCAAAATGGCTGCCGCCTCCTCTAGCATCCTTCATAATTGTCTCCTCTGTGGAGGAGGCCATTTTGGACTAGACATTTTTAACAGTATTCCATGAGGACAGCTAAACTGCATGGAATACTGTGCAAACACTGGCCACAGGCGCCCATGCAATTGCACTGCTTGCCCGGCCAGAATAATGGCCCTGCCTCTATCTAAAGTTTGTTACTTTTCAAACTTACATCAAAGTCATCTGTGGCCACAATTTCTGAATAAAATATCACTGGGGCAACTGGCGACACTTATCTGCATTAACAATACTGGCCTGGAGTTACATAGTTACATAGTCAGTGAGGTTGAAAAGAGCCAAAATGCCTGTCGGGTTCAACCTGTATTCTGTGTTAGCTGTTCATATTATAATCATACTTGCCTACCTGACCCTCTCCATGAGGGAGAAAATGCTCTGTTCCTGGACTTTCCTGGTAATGTATGATTGCCATCACCTGTGGTGAAACACCTTTCTTATCAATTAACTAGCTCACCATAGGTGATGGCAATCATACATTACCAGGAGGGAGAATAGCGCGGCGCGTGCAGCGAGCCCGCAAGGGGCTCATTTGCGCTCGCCCAGCTGTCGGTATGCTGGCGGTCGGGATTCCGGCGCCGGTATGCTGGTCGCCGGGACCCCGACCGCCGGCAAACGATACTACACCCAGTTGCAGGACATGTGGCTATATTAGTACTATGAATGAAATTGATGACCACTATGGAAAAAATGGGATTTCAGACTACATTAATTGTAAAACTACAGGTGTTATTTACTGTCTACTGTTCCCCTGTGGTAAATGATAAATAGAAATGACGAAAAGACAACTACTGTAAGGATGAGAGTCATGGAACATGCTAGAAATATATACATAATGTAGAGGTGGACCAACAACAATTAAAAAATATCACTAGTGTAGTGAGATACTTAAGTATCTTCATATAGTTAAAATTCTCATATTTCCTATACGGGAGCAAATAGCTTTATCAGTAAGGTGCTGCATCCAGTGTAATAGGTTGTGGTTTCTAATCCTGGGTGTGACACTTGTAAAATGTGTATATTCAGTATAATAAAGAGGGTGTGATTTGTAAGGTGCAGGGACCAGTGAGGAAGTCGGCCACTGAAAAGACAGCGACAGCTATCTATTAACTTAATACAATGGTGTCACAGAATGGGAGGAGAGGTGCCCCCCTTCAGAGCAGGAGCCCGGTGGCAGATGACTCCGTTGCCTCCCAGAGTTCTGCATCTGTTTCTGCAAATACAAACCTCTTCAACATGAAATCCACTGGATCAACTTTCCTGATCGTCATAATCAGACTAAAGATTGTGTCATCTGTGACATCATATATTACGGATTTATTACATCAGACATTTTGACTATGAATGACTAATTAGGCACTTAGAAGTTTTTAGTTATTTTTAATTGGCCAATAAGGACATGTCAGTTTTTGGGTGAAAAAGTGCAAAGTAATGAAATTTGGGGTTCAAGGTATAGGATAGGAATATTTGGGTGTTTAATGAGTGGGACAAGTGTTTTTAGGCTTGCAGGTGGGAGTAGTCGGTCTTTGTACACTTTTTTTAAAATACCATAAAATTACCCAAGCTCTTCACACCGTCAAAAAGGAGCTACGCCCCCTTAACCCTTGCATGCCTTTCTGGGGTTCAATATTTGTATTATATGGAGTATTACCTGCATTCCTTTGTTAGTGGTTAAATATTGCACAATAAAAGTGCGTGCGATGGTGAAGGAGGCGCAGCCCCTTGCGACGGCGTGAACAGCACCTGCAGCGCATGATGTACTGAATGTAGCGGGTGCGGGGGGGACTGCGGATGGGGGAGGGTGTCTGTAGATGCTGCGGGTGGAGGGGGGCAGAAGCGGGGGGGGGCCCCGGAGGGGAAGGGTCGGGAGGTGCAGCGGATGGGATGGGGGAGGGGCAGAGGAGTGGGGGCTGCAGATGGGGGAGGGGTCCGGAGGCACTGCAGGTGGGGGAGGGGCGGGGTGCCACGGGTGTGAGAGGGGCAGGTGCGGGGATGTTGCGGATGGGTGAAAAGTTCCGGAGGTGCTGTGGGATGGGAAGGGGCGGGGGTGCCGGGGGTGGGGTAGGGGGTCTGGAGGCACCATGGGTGGGGGAGGAGCAGGTACAGGTGGTGCGGCGGATGGGGAAGAGGGTCTCGAGGCGCTGCAGGTGGTGGAGGGGCAGGTGTGGGGGTGCCGTGGGTGGGGGAGGGGTGGGTGAGGGGGGGGACCATGGATTGAGGAGGGTGTCTGCAGATGCTGCGGGTGGAGGGGGGGCAGGTGTGGGGGAGACATATATGGGGGGTGGTTGGTGGAGGGGGCCTGGAGGTGCTGTGGGTGGCGGAGGGGCGGGGGAGTGGGAGCCGCGGGTGGTGTAGGGGGTCTGGAGGCACAGCGTGTGGGGGAGGGGAAGGTACGGAGGTGTGGTGCATTGGGGAGGGGTCTGGAGGCGCTGTGGGTACTGTACCTGCCAAAAAGGTAGTTGGAGGGTATGCAGTAAGAGGGCCAGGACAGGGGTGACAGGGTCAGAACAGGGGTGACAGGGTCAGGACAGAGGTGACAGGGTCAGGACAGGGGTGACAGGGTCAGAACAGGGGTGATGGGGCCAGGACTGGGGTGACGGGGCCAGGACAGAAATGATAGAGACAGGATAGGGGTGACATGGCCAGGGTAGGGGCGGCATGACCTGGACAGGGGTGACAGGGTCAGAACAGGGGTGACAGGGCCAGGACAGGGGTGACAGGGCCAGAGTAGGGGCGACAGTACCAGGACAGGGGTGACAGGGACAGGATAGGGGTGACATGGCCAGGGTAGGGGCGGCAGGACCAGGACAGGGGTGACAGGGCCAGCATAAGGGTGAAAGGGCCAGGATAAGGGTGACAGGGCAAGGCCAGGGGTGACAGGGACATGACAGAACACAGGGCACGGGAGAGATTGGTATTAGGGACAGAACAGTGGTGACAGACAGATGTGAATTACCAGAGTCACTGCTGCTGGCTGCTGCTGTTCCACTCCAACCTGTTGGGATCTGCTGCTGGTGGAGACTTGGCATGGCTGACTCTCTCAGGCTGGAGTCCTGCTTCCTCTGCCCGTCCGCATCCTTCCCCCCCTCCTCAGTCACACACCGCGGACCTCGCGCAGCTGCCGGGCACTGTGGTAAAGGGAGACTGGGAGTGACTGGTTAGCCCCCAGGAGACACTGCAGCTGGAGGGAGGAGAAGGTCATAGCATGCACGCAGCGTGGACCTCGCGGCTGCCGGGCACTGTGGTAAGGGGAGACTGGGAGTGACTGGTTAGTTCGCAGGAGACGCTGCGGCTGGAGGGAGGCGGGGGTCGGAGCATGCACGCGGCGCCGACCTCGCGGCTGCCGGGCAGTGTAGAAAGGGGATACTGGGAGTGACTGGTTAGCTCCCAGGAGACGCTGCGGCTGGAGGGAGGAGGGGGTCGGAGCCTGCAAACAGCACAGACTTCTGCAGAGCTATCCACCGGCTAAAGTGTGAGAAGGAGCTGGGCGCAACTCACTGTGGGCGGCAGCGCTGCCGCTAGCGGTGGGGTTGCCGGGACTGGAGACAACAGAGGCAGTACAGAACCTGCACAGCGGCAGGTGCCCCACAAAATTGCAGCTAAGAAGAGTGGAGTGTGCCAGAAAGTGACGCTCCTCCGCGCCAGAGAGCCCCTACTCAGTTTGCTGATGTGGGGGGTCAAGCACACACCCCCATACCTCCCCACTGTCCCGATTTTCGCGGGACAATCCCATTTTTTTGAGTCTGTCCCACTGTCCCACCCGTGGGCCACAGTGTCCCCCGGTGGGGAGGGGGGGCAGTTGGGAAGCTCCTGAACTCGCTGTTCTGCTTAGCAGAGCAGCGGTGAATAGATGCGCACAGCATCTATTTAGTGGAGACAGGAGGAGAGGGGGCATCAGGGGGTACGGATTAAAGGGGGGTTCCGGCAGCAGAGCTGGATTAAGGGGGGGGCAGGGGGTACGTACCGTGGGCCCCACAGTTTTAGGGGCCTCCCCGGCTGGAGTAGCTCTGTCCCAGCTCTGAAGCTCCCCGTCCTGCCAGCAGCAGCATTGTGCTACAGTCAGTGCACGTGTTGGCAGGTCTGTGGTATTGCAGGGAGGCAGCAGCCTCCCTGCTTTCTTCTGCCTGTGCGGGTGTGTAGGGGGGAGCGACCACCCCCTCTGGATTTACCCCTAGCTGAGAGGCCAAAATCCCATTAAAAAATTGCGTCCCGCGATTAAGCCACGCCCCCATACCCACAGCAGGCACAGCAATGAGATAGGGCCCCCCTGTTTCAAGTGCCCTGGGCCCCCCGGACTCATAATCTGCCCATGGGGGCATGCCAGCAGCTCACAGAGCGCTGGGCATGACCCCTCACTGACGAAAATGGGGGCCCTCCCGTGAAGCCACGCCCCTTTTTGTTGGGCACGTCCCCTTTTCGCCGCCTGTGTGTCCCTCCTTCTGCCTGAAGAAAGCTGGGAGGTATGCACCCCTGCCTGTGCCATGCCCATACCATCTGCTTCTGCTCCTAGTCTCCTATAGATTTGCCCAGATCTGTGACTCATTTGACTAACTCCGTCCAGTGTTGAGACTCCGCCCAGCGTCAGCAAATGAGTCACAAAGTCACAGATCTGGGCATTTTTATGTATCCCATATTCAATTTGAGCGCTTATTTTGCTGAAATTATTTTTTAAAAATGCATTTAAAAGCCAGTTGACCCAATATAAGCACCCCAAATATATGTATTGACCTATAATACACTTTTATGCTATTGTCCTATGTTAGTTTAGCATTTTTTGATGTACAGGGTGATTTCCTCATTTTCACCCTGATTTTTTACTTTTTTTTTTTTTTTTCACCCAAGTCCTGTTTTTGCACATTTGGAATAGGACAGGGTGAAAAACAGGAGCGTGCATACCCGAGAAAACCATTTTTATTGCAATTTTTCACACGATAGATGCTGAAAAAGTTTGCACAAAAATTTGCCACAATTTTGCGGGAACCAGGATACTGCCCTTAATGTATTAGGTTTGTAAATTCACTCCCATCTGTAAACACTTCTATCCAGGGCCGTAACTTGGTGTGTGCCGATGGTGCAACTGCACAACTGTGCAACTGAACTGAAGGCGCACCATCTGGCAGCACACCCCCATGTACGGCCGTTTGATCTAGTGAGGGAGTAGTGCAGTTTCCACTGTCCGCTGGCACCTGTCTCCAGCCACCACCTTTGTAAGGACCGGGGAGCAGTGCTGCAGGCGGCATTTGGTGCTAAACAGTCCCTCCTGTGGTAATTCTGCCTGTGAGCCCCGCCGCTGCCACTGAATGGAGAGCGAGTGGGAGCACTCCGTCTGCCGCGTGCTGCCGTTGCAGCCTCTACTGATGCGGTCTGCGAGCTCCGCCACTGAACTGGAGAGGGAGTGAGAGCGCTCATTCAGCCACGTGCTCCCGTCTGTGAGTAGTCGCAGCCTGTACTGATGCCACCAGTGAGACCCGCCACCGCCTCAGCAGGGAGCAGCTGTAAATGAGTGTCTGTGCCTGTTAGTTCTGGATGCTGCATCGCCCACACAGGTGAAAAACACACACACACACACACACACACTCTCTTTCTATCTCTCTCTTTCTCTCTCTCACACTCTCTCTCACACTCTCCACACTCTCTCTCTCTCTAACACTTTCACACTCTCTCACACTCACACTCTCTCTCACACTCTCACACACTCTAACACTCTCTCTCTCACACACTCTCTCACATTCACTCACTCTCTCTCTCTCTCTCGTTGTAATATGTAACAAAGGAGGACTCTGCTGCCTAATGTGTAAAAAAGGGGGACTCTGCCTGCCTTATGTGTAAAAAAAAGGGGGACTCTGCTGCCGTAATGTGTAAAAGGGGGACTCTACCTGATGTACAGTATCGTGTTAATATCCTGCACCGGACATACAGTAATATTTTATTAAAATGTTAACACATCAGATTTAGAACCAGCTAGTCGTTATACGTCTCCACTTAGATTTGAATTAAAAAAGCTGGAGGTGCTCCTGCAATCATGGACCAGACATTGTAACAAAATATTTGTTGAAAAGAAACAACAAAAGAAGTAGATTGCTTTTTGGAGCACTCTTTCAAAAAGAAAATTAATGTATATGAATTTGATATGATTGTAGTAATTTAAAACGTAACCTTTAATATACTTCCATAAAATAAGTGGGGTAGTTAAGGGGCAGTACCTATATGTACATGCCACTCAATAAGTGCATTCACTCTATTGCACCCCCTATGAACTATAGATATCAGGATCTTTAATTAGAACAATAGATTGTATGTGGTGAATATATTAATAAACTTAATTAAAGTGATAACAACAGAATATTCATAAAATCTAGTATTTATGAATCATAGCCAATGATTGGTAGTTAATATAGTTAATGATGAAGCGTCTTATATGCCATTGCTTCAGCATGTGACTATCATTTTTGGCAAAAACATATAACTATTTCAAAAGTGTATTGACACTAATACTTTAATTAAGTTTATTAATAGACTCTACCTGATGTACTGTTTAAATGGGGGACTCTGCCTGCCGTAATGTGTAAAATGGGACTCTACTTGCCATACTGTGTAGAAGGGAGACTCTATGTGCCGTACTGTGTAAAAGGGGACTCTACCTGCCGTACTGTGTAAAAGGGAGCTCTGTCTGCCATACTATGTAAAAGGGAGCTATGTGGCCATGCCCCTTCCCCATGAAGCCATACCCCTATATTTTTGTGGTGCACCTATGGTGCGCATTAGCCCTGTTTTGTATTTGGTGGTGGTTGTGGGGGGTGCCGATGCTGTTTCTTGCACACAGTGCTAAAATGTCTAGTTACAGCACTGCGTCTATCACTTTTTATATTACATATCACAAATATTCTCCCCTTTTTTTGTTTGCGTTGTAAATTTTTATTAATACTATGGTACAAACCAATTTTTAATTATGGGAGCACAATGTAACCTTTAACAAGCCATGACAATCCTAATAATTCACGTTTTAATAGTTGGAGAGGAGAAGAAGTCATATACATTTAGTCCGAATAGATTATATGCACAGAATTATAAGGGTGGTAGTAATAAATCATTGTTCGGAATATTCTGTATATTTACTAGTATTATTATTTGACATGTATTACTTTATATAATAAAATATGGGTATGGATCCTCCAGGACTTAAAATCTTCAACTTGATCATTCCAGATAGAGGCTTATTAGGCTGTATACATAATTAATATGATATATACGCAAAATATCTTTCTTTTATTTAGACTATACTTATCTGTATATTTTTGAGGTTTGTTTTTTAAAATCCTTGATTATTTAGGATGGACCTGGATTAAAAAGGTAAGTACTGTATATTCCCACTAGAATTATTATGGACTCTATCAGAATGCATACATGATTATCAAGATATATACTCTAAATTATTTTCTTACATTTAGACCATATTTAACTGTATATTTTTGAGTTTTTAAAAATCATTGGTTATTTAGGATGGATCTGGATTAAAATAAGAATATATCTATTAGAATCGCTTTGTACTCTATCAGGTTATGGATCTGCTCAATTATGGTGCCGGTTATTTTTCTGCAGGGTACAGGAAGCTTCATATAGTTAGAAATCTCGTAGTTTTTATGTCGGATCAAGTGGCTCAGTGGGTGGAGTGTTTGGCTGGGATGCAGCAGGTTGCGGGTTTGAGTCCTGGGTGTCGCAGTATCTTGAAATGTGTGGGGTATTGTGGCTGAATAACGGCAAGCTCTCAGGTTGAGTCAGAGCTGGATTAAGGGAGGGGGGCCCAGGGGGTAAGTACTGTTTTAGGGGCCCCCCAACAGAGCAGCTATGCCACAGTGCGGGGACTCACAGATTCTGTAATCTCCAGCGGCAGTAGAGGCTGGAGATTACAGAATCAGTGAATCTCCGTGCTGCCTGAGAGGAGGGGAGGGGAAATGCCGCACACACTGCAGCGCAGCCGAGATGGGATGGAGCGGGTACTAATTACCCGGGTTCACTGGCAACTCCTATACCCCCCTCCCCCTCCTCGTTCTGCCAGCAACAGTATTGTGCTCCAGCCAGCACACGCTGCTGTGTGCTGGCTGGTCTGTGATGGTGCAGGAAGGCTGCTGCCGCTTAGCAGTATCAACCTCTTCTGCCTGTGCAGGGGGCAGTGATCACACTGATCGCACCCCGCCTCTGATTTGTCTATGAAATAAATGTAGTTTCCCATAATTTGCATACAGGCGTGGCCACACCATCCACGAATAGGCCACACCCCTGAAACTTTCAGTTATGTGTGCTAGTCACTGGCAAAGGGGGGGGGGAGGGACCCCTCTCTTAAGTGCCCTGGGCCCCCCGAAGCCATAATCTGGCCCTGGATAGAGTGAATGAATGTGGTATAAAGAGGATTTGTGTCCAAATCTATTTTCTTGCAGTGTTCTATAAATGTGTGTACAATCTCTATCTATCTATCTATCTATCTATCTATCTATCTATCTATCTATCTATCTATCTGTCTGTCTGTCTGTCTGTCTGTCTGTCTGTCTGTCTGTCTGTCTGTCTGTCTGTCTGCCTGTCTGTCTGTCTGTCTATCTGTCTGTCTGTCTGTGTGTATATATATATACATATATATATATAGATACTGTATTATTAATTTTGTCATGACCCTTCCCCGCTAGAGGCACAGGGTACCAAAAACTGTACTTACGGCTCTGATGTGATCTATCATTGATGAAAATAATATAAATCTGTATCAACCAGACCTGTGTCTACTAAAGGGAATCCAATAACAGGGAAATTAGCAGTATGAGCAATTTGGAGACCACCTATGCTCCTCCCTTATAAGATCACTAGAACATTTACTATCACTCATTAAGGGAATTATTAGATTCATTGCTTAATAACAATGCTGCATAGTAGGATTCAACCTCTATAATTATGACAGAGGGAACAGCTGAATGCCAATACAGTGATAAATACCTGTGACATTGTATAACAGAGGAGATACGCATTACTTGTGGAAGTGAGATATCTAATCTCACCAAATAAAAGAGACACTTAAAGCAATGAGAGAGCACTGATAAGAGGATTGATCGATAACGCTCTGCATTATAAAACACGTTATATACATTTCTAACAAGGATAATTAACCTATATAAAATTCTAAACTGGTGACAGGGCTAGTTCTAGACCTTGTGAACTCAAGGTGAAAGTTCTCCCCCCCCCCCCCCGCCCCAAGTTTAAAACAGGGTCGTGGCTTCCATGGGATGTGACCACAGAATAGTACCAATTCAAATTACACTGCACAGTAGTTTCTATTAATCACATTACAGCACACAGTAGAGACGCTTATACACGTTACACCACAGAAGAGCCATTTATACATGTTATGTTGCAACTTCTAATGCAGAGAGAGGCGCTGCAGCAGCAGCTGGGGCATAGAGAGGTGCTGAAGCATCAATGTAGAGAGAGGTTCTATAGCAGCTGGGGCAGAAAGGGGTGCTGCAACAGCTGGGGCAGAGAGAGAGAGGTGTTGCAGCAGCTTGGGCAGAGAGAGCAGTGACGTGCGGTGGGGTGAGGCTAGCTCACCGCATGTCCTTGAGAGAGAGGTGTTGCAGCAGCTGTCGCAGAGACAGGTGCTGTAGCAGCCGGAGCAGAGAGAGGTCAGCAGCAGCCGAGGCAGAAAGTAGTGCCGCAGCAGTGAGGGCAGAGTGGTGTAGCAGGACAAAAGTAACCCGGCTGCATAGCTACTAGCAGATAGTGAGACATATAAAGAGGGTGGGAAGAGCTCTGGCATGTGCTGGATGTCAGTGTCTCTTGCTGTCACCACTGGTCTGCCCTGTTCACCACCTAGTCTTTGAGACTGAGTCAGTGTGTACCCCATCTGCACCCTCTAACTTTTTTGGCGCCCGGAGCTCACGCTCCACTGGAGCTACCCTTGCTACACCCCTGTACATACCAATAAAGATTTGACTTTTATAATGTTATTTGAACCAAGTGCACTCACCAAATTATTTTTCCCCTTTTGTGTGTGGTTTATAGGATTTATTATCCCGTAATAAGTATGGGGGTCGATCTTTCCGCTGTGTAGCTCGATCTACATAAAACTCTCTTCCATGCACAGTGTCAGAAGCCTCCACTCTAGAATCCTTCAAAAACAGCCTCAAGAATTACTTATTTCTCACGCGTTTCACTAATATCTACTGTTAATCTTGTTCTGTATTTTGCTCTGTGAAGGCAAATGTAAAGCACTGTGAGGGCTACATACTTAACATTATATATTTACAGTACTGTGCAAAAGTTTTAGGCAAGTGTGGAAAAAGTGCTGCAAAATAAGAACGCTTTCAAAAATAGAAGTCTTAATAGTTTTTTTTTTATCAATTAACAAAATGAAAAGTGAATGAACAGAAGAGAAATCTAAATCAAATCAATATTTGGTGTCAAAATCAGTATTTTGGTGTCAATATTTAGCCTTCAAAACAGCATCAATTGTCCATAGATTCCACAGCACTATTTAGTTGTCTTGTATTTGTACAGGTGGAAGAGTGAGCTGTGAATACTGGGACACAAGTATGTCAAATAAAAACAAGGTTCAATGAGAAATGGAAAATTAGTCATCTTAGAAATCATTCGGTGTTGACCAACCTTCCTATAGGAATTTGCAGAAGGAGGTGGAATTTAGTGGCTGAGGAAAAGTCATGTACACTGACGCATGCATTCACACTTAATGGCTAAATAATATATTTACTCTTGATAAGCAATATTGGAGTATAAGGTCAATTGTTCCACAACTAAACACATATCCAAATACACCAGGGCTGTGCCACCTCATTTTACGTATACCAGCATGCATAGGAGTCACCTCCAATATTTGTGCTGCTTCTTAAACTTATAGTATCATTGCATTACATTTTTAAATCAAATGGGCGTGGGGGTTGTAGTGGGGTAACAAGAGAACCTCAAATAGTTTTTATAAGTTGGCTCCTATGACAATGTGTGACAGTACGATGTATGCCAAGTACAACCTAAAGTGTCTTACTCCATACTAAGCGTCTTAATACAGTATGTGTAAATTATTCTACTGTACCTAATAAGAGTCTCTATGACCATGCTTCAATAGGAGTTATGTCCTTTAGGGGAACTGCTGGAGACTGGTTTATTAGATAAACTGCTGTGGACACTGTCTATGCCTGCACCCTTTAACATACATCGTTCTCTGTCCACTAGTGTATGATTCACTTATTTACTTACACCATTTTGCTCAGGAGCATAAGCAATGGTAAACTGATGCTCTATTCCATATTTTCTCAAGAAGAATTCCACATCTTTGTTTAGATATTCTCCACTATTATCAGATCTCAGGGTCTTGAGTGATCAGTTTGATTCTCTGCAAATCTCTTGCAGTCTGCATTCTTCTGTGGTACTTCAGATTTCTCTCTGATAGAGTACACTTGTGTCATTCTTATGGTCATCTATGAATGTCACAAAGTATCTGTATCCACTAATTGACTATGATTGGACAACACATCTAAATGACTACCTAAATTGGTGCTTTAGCTCAATTTGCTGACTTAGGAATGGCTAACACCTTTGTCTCCCCACTAAACAGCTCTCACATATGAGTTTCTATGTGTCAGTCACTGACATTCCTGTGACTATCCTCCTCTGTAGACGAGCATTAATTGTTACAACTTTTGCAGCTGTATGGACATAATTGCCAATCACTTTAATTATTATAGGGTAACATATGTTTAACATTGTAAAAAAATTCCTCATTGCAGCTAAAAAATGCCTTTTTACACCTGAATCAATGTACCAGCAATCTTTTTTGTGGCTATCTGTAGCACTCATGGCTGACTCCACTTTGCTGTTGCATTTCTTACTTTGCATCGTAAACATATTCTATTGCTTGCCCTCAAGTGCCTTGTGACTTTCAGCACTTAACTCACACGGTACATGTTCTTGGAACAGCAGTATCTTTGCTCTGACTGTGTCTTTAGTTAATTTTGCTGTGTTTGCTTACAACCCCACAACTAGGAAGTCGAACTCTAGCATCAGTTTCTGTAACCTCACAGTAGTGGTCTCTTCATCATCTTCTTGTAGTCCTACAGATGCTAGTTGCTGAGAAACAGAAATAATTTTAGCAGTGTAGTCACTTGTACTGCTGCATTCACATAACTTGGTGTTGTATAAGGCACACCTTAAAATTATCCTTCTCATGTGACTCATCTTGCTATGCTGTCTCCAGTGCTGTCCACATGTATTTAGCGGACATTTCCCTGTATCACACAGTATACCGTTAGGTGCACTGGGGACACTGACACAATTTTCATAATTTTATCTCTGTAATCCACCACAAATTATTTGAAATTAAACAATGGATATACAATTGAAGTGCAAATTTTCCTATTTTATTCAAGCGGTTAAGCAAAAATATTGTATGAAACATTTAGGAACGGCAGTCATTTTTATACACAGTCTCCTGCTTTATGGTTCTCAGAACAAATTAACATAATCATAAATAAAATGTATATCAATTTTTAATATTTTGTTAAGAATCCTTTGCAGGCAATGACTGCTCAAAATCTGGAACCCATGGACACCACAAAACGCTTGGTTTCCTCCTTTGTTATGCTTTGTCAGACCTTTACTGCAGATGTCTTCATTTGTGTATTTGTGAGTCTTTCTGGCTTTAGTATTGTCTTTAGCAAGTGAAATGCATGCTAGGTCAGGTTAAGATCAGGTGATGGACGTGGCCATTGCAGAATATTCCATTTCTTTGCCTTAAAAAAACTCCTGGGTTGCCTTTGCTGTTTGTTTAGGGTCATTGTTCCGTGATGCACCGTCCAATCAACTTTGCAGAACAGAATCTAAACAGGCAGCATATCCCTATACACTTCAGAATTCATCCATTCCAGCTGCTTCTGTTATCACTCTGCCTCCACCATGTGTTACAGAAGATGTGGTATGTTTCAGATCATGAGCCATTGCAAGCCCTCTCCATATTTTTTCTTTCCATCATTCTGGTACAGGTTGATCTTAGTTGCATCTGTCCAAAGAATGATGTTTTAGAACTGATATAAATATCCTTTAAAGATCGTGCACTTTAAAAAAAGTTTTAATATTCAAAATGACGTAAAATACAATATCAATATAAAACGAATAAAATGACTAGAAAAACAAAGGCAACCAGCGCTCTAGTAAACCACTAATAATATACTGACAGACAGGTTAGATAACAAAAACACACATTTATTAAAACAACATAGTAAAAAATATAAAAATTTGCCACTAGTTTGTGCAACCAAATATCAATAACTAGGTGCTTCATCGTGCCCTACGGGCGCTCTTCACATCGTCGCAAGGGGCTACGCCCCCTTAACCCTTGCATGCCTTTCTGGGGTTCAATATTTGTATTATATGGAGTATTACCTGCATTCCTTTGTTAGTGGTTAAATATTGCACAATGAAAGTGCGTGCGATGGTGAAGGAGGTGCAGCCCCTTGCGACAGCGTGAACAGCACCTGCAGGGCATGATGTACAGAATGTAGCGGGTGCGGGGGGGACTGAGGATGGGGGAGGGTGTCTGTAGATGCTGCGGGTGGAGGGGGGCAGAAGCGGGAGAGGCCCTGATGGGGAAGGGTCGGGAGGTGCTGCGGATGGGGGAGGGGCAGAGGAGTGGGGGCTGCAGATGGGGGAGGGGTCCGGAGGCACTGCAGGTGGGGGAGGGGCAGGGGTGCCATGGGAGGGAGAGGGGCAGGTGCGGGGATGTTGCGGATGGGTGAAGGGTTCCAGAGGTGCTGTGGGATGGGTAGGGGCGGGGGTGCCGGGGGTGGGGTAGGGGGTCCGGAGGCACCATGGGTGGGGGAGGGGCAGGTACAGGTGGTGCGGCGGATGGGGAAGGGGGTCTTGAGGCGCTGCAGGTGGTGGAGGGGCAGGTGTGGGGGTGGCGTGGGTGGGGGAGGGGTGGGGGAGGGGGGGACCACGGATTGAGGAGGGTGTCTGCAGATGCTGCAGGTGGAGGGGGGGCAGTTGTGGGGGGAGACATATATGGGGGGTGGATGGTGGAGGGGGCCTGGAGGTGCTGTGGGTGGTGGAGGGGCGGGGGAGTGGGAGGCGCGGGTAATGTAGGGGGTCTGGAGGCACAGCGTGTGGGGGAGGGGTGGAGTGCTGCATGTGGTGGAGGGGAAGGTACGGAGGTGTGGTGCATTGGGGAGGGGTCTGGAGGTGCTACGGGTACTGTACCTGCCAAAAAGGTAGTTGGAGGGTATGCAGTAACAGGGCCAGGACAGGGGTGACAGGGTCAGAACAGGGGTGACAGGGCCAGGACAGGGGTGACAGGGCCAGGTGAGGGATGACAGGGTCAGGACAGGGGTAACGGGGCAAGGACATGGGTGACGGGGCCAGGACAGGGGCGACGGGGCCAGGACAGAAATGACAGGGACATGATAGGGGTGACATGGCCCGGGTAGGGGCGGCAGGACCAGGACAGGGGTGACAGGGCCAGTATAGGGTTGACAGGGCCAGGATAGGGGTAACAGGGCCAGCATAAGGGTGACAGGGCCAGGATAAGGGTGACAGGGCCAGGATAAGGGTGAAAGGGCCAGGATAAGGGTGAAAGGGCCAGGATAAGGGTGACAGGGCAAGGCCAGGGGTGACAGGGACATGACAGAACACAGGGCACGGGAGAGATTGGTATTAGGGACAGAACAGTGGTGACAGACAGATGTGTCTTACCGGAGTCACTGCTGCTGGCTGCTGCTGTTCCGCTCCAACCTGTTGGGATCTGCTGCTGGTGGAGACTTGGCATGGCTGACTCTCTCAGGCTGGAGTCCTGCTTCCTCTGCCCATCCGCATCCCTCCCCCCCTCCTCAGTCACACACCGCAGACCTCGCGCAGCTGCCGGGCACTGTGGTAAGGGGAGACTGGGAGTGACTGGTTATCCCCCAGGAGACGCTGCGGCTGGAGGGAGGAGGGGGTCATAGCATGCACGCGGCGCGGACCTCGCGGCTGCCGGGCACTGTGGAAAGGGGAGACTGGGAGTGACTGGTTAGCTCCCAGGAGACGCTGCGGCTGGAGGCAGGAGGGGGTCGGAGCCTGCAAACAGTGCTGACTTCTGCAGCGCTACCCGCCGGCTAAAGTGTGTGAAGGATCTGGGCGCACCTCACTGCGGGTGGCAGCGCTGCAGCTAGCGGTGGGGTTGCCGGGGCTGGAGATAACAGAGGCAGTACGGAACCTGCACAGCGGCATGTGCCCCACAAAACTGCAGCTAAGAAGCGTGGAGTGTGCCAGAAAGTGACGCTCCTCCGCGCCAGAGAGCCCCTGCTTAGTATGCTGATGTGGGGGGTCAAGCACATAGTGAGCAAGTGCCCAATCTGTCTGTATGGCATACCCCCTCACACACCCCCATACCTCCCAACTGTCCTGATTTTCGCGGGACAGTTCCATTTTTTGGGGTCTGTCCCGCTGTCCCACCCGTGGGCCGCAGTGTCCCCTGGTGGGGGGGCAGTTGGGAAGCTCCTGAACTCGCTGTCCTGCTTAGCAGAGCTGCGGTGAATAGACGCTGTGCGCATGCGCACAGCGTCTATTTAGTGGAGACAGTGGGAGAGGGTGCATCAGGGGGTACGGATTAAGGGGGATTCCGGCAGCAGAGCCGGATTAAGGGGGGGGGACAGGGGGTATGTACCGTGGGCCCCACAGTTTTAGGGAGTAGCTCTGTCCCAGCTCTGAAGCTCCCCGTCCTGCCAGCAGCAGCATTGTGCTACAGTCAGCTGCGTGTTGGCAGGTCTGTGGTGATGCAGGGAGGCAGCAGCCTCCCTGCTTTCTTCTGCCTGTGCGGGTGTGTAGGGGGGAGTGACCAGCCCCTTTGGATTTACCCTAGCTGAGGGGCCAAAATCCCATATAAAAAAAATATCCGGAATATGCATAAGGAGGCGTGGCCACGAAGGCCGCGATCAGGCCACGCCCCCAAACTCCCAGCAGTCACAGCAATGAGATAGGGCCCCCCGTCTCAAGTGCCCTGGGCCCCCCGGACTCATAATCCGCCCCTGGGGGCATGCCAGCAGCTCACAGAGCGCTGGGCATGCCCCCTCACTGACGAAAACAGGGGCCCTACCGTGAAGCCACTCCCCTTTTCGTTGGCCATGCCCCCTTTTCGCTGCCTGTGTGTCCCTCCTTCTGCCTGAAGAAAGCTGGGAGGTATGCACCCCTGCCTGTGCCATGCCCATACCATCTGCTTCTGCTCCTAGTCTCCTATAGATTTGCCCAGATCTGTGACTCATTTGACTAACTTCGCCCAGTGTTGTGACTCCGCCCAGCGTTAGCAAATGAGTCACAAAGTCACAGATCTGGGCTATTATATAGGAGATTCATTAATATAAGCCACTCTACCAGCTTCTGGGTCAAGCATTAGTCTCTATTAGGGGTTCAGTATGGTATGCCGGCGGTCGGGCTCCCGTTGACCAGCATACCGGCGCCGGGAGCCCGACCGCCGGCTTACCGACAGTGTGGCGAGCGCAAATGAGCCCCTTGCGGGCTCGCTACGCTCGCCACACTATGGGCATGGTGGCGCGCCACGCTATTTTATTCTCCCTCCAGGGGGGTCGTGGACCCCCACGAGGGAGAATAAGTGTCAGTATGCCGGCTGTCGGGATCCTGGCGCCGGTATACTGTGCGCCGGGATCTCGTCAGTAGGCATACTGAAGACCACCCCTCTATTAGGACTTCCACGATAGTCTTTACAATATAAGTCCAGTTTGAGCAGCAAGGTATTACCAGAATTGTTGAAGGATGTTTCCAAACAGTCAAATTGCAGATGTATTTGGGCTGTAGAAGGTTGTCCACTAGGTATCCATACAGGGCCGTCTTAACAGCAATGTAGGCCCCTGGGCAAAGCAATACACTGGGGTCCCTACCCCTACTTCAGCAGTAGGGGTAGGGGGTGCTATCAGTGGCAGCTTTGATGTCCCGTGGGCAGTAGGAGGTGTTCTATCTTCCGCTCAACAAGTATAGATGGAGCCATCGTGGCTCTGTCTGCGACTAGGTGCGCAAATGGGAGCATCTCTGTACACTCAGTGGTGGGCTGAGGTGCAGGTGCGCCCAAGACGCCACTCACCCCAGCCTGTGATCCAGCCACGCTCAATGACCGTGGCTCCATCTGTAGGACCTAGACTAGTAATTTCTGCTAATTACTCCTTTACTGCAGGGATGGTGGGAGATGGGGCTGAAGGAAGAACACTAAACTGTAGAAGGCAGCATTGGGCAGAATGAAAGGGCCCCGGTACATGACTTCCAGGGTGGTAGGGGGTGTTTATATGCAGTGGAGGGGTGGATAGTGGAGTGGGCTTAGTATTTATCATTTTCCGGTGGGAGGGCAGCTTGCTTGACTGCAGATATCTCCATTTGTTGGATACAGAGTTATTTGCTTTTAATGGGATAAAAAGACTATAGCGAATACCTTTCAGGAGGTACTGGGGACTTGGGGATCAGAGTTCAGGAGCCAGAGTAAGCCACCGACGAACATGTAAAACTGCATATCAGGCGTGTGGTGCTGGAGCAGGGACCAGCTGCTGGAAGGCTGATATCTCTGGTTCTGGGCATAGTAGAGAGAAGCTGCCAGTATCTGCTGAAAGGGGAGAGTCCCAGCTTTTGGAGCATACCCTTAGAAAAAGTCATAAAGAACCCTAGATATCGGATGGGGACCACTGCTTTGAAGTTGGATATCTCCTGTTCAACAGGGCTCATTTAAAAAAAATGGTGCCCCTGGAAAAAGGGGACCTTCAGCTATCCACTCATATACTCTTGGGGCCCTTAGGAAATTGCGCATTGAGCCCATATGAAAAGATGGCCCTGCATCCATAAGCTGGTCCAGTGGAGTATATAGCGAGTCCAGCAATGGTTTAAATAGATGCTTTCTCACATCAGATGTCAAGGTATGCGGAATGGCAATTTTCTTAATGTGTTTTTGGGCAAAAGATACCCAGCTTCATCAGCAGCTACTGGTACTTTGGTTTCTCATGTGGGGAGGGCTTGCTGGGACCTGTAGTCCTCCTGCAAAGGATAATATTACTTAAATATATATTTATCTCAATGCTATAGCTCCCCACTCACAGTCCAGGGGTATGTGGGAGAGCCCTGGGCTTCAGCCCAGGCCAGGGGTACACTGGAGATGGGTGACCCCTTTATTTTTTTTAATGCTTTGGCTGGGGTGACCCTGTCAAGTGTGTCTCCTGTCTGTGGCATTACACCCCTGCTAGTGGAGCCTGGTGCTGGTTCTAAAAATATGGGGGCCACTACGCATTTTGCTTCCTGTATTTTGTGAACTAGGGCTGGCTCAAAGAGCCTATGGCTGGTAATACTTGGGGGGTGGACTGCACATATTTTCTTTTTTATTTTTAACACTTTATTTACTGTTACACACATAGAAGCACTGCACAAATTACACTGATCCATGTAGGCTTCTGCAGAACATGCTGATCACAGGAAGGACTTTACAGCTCAGCCACAAACATGACTGAAGACTCACACTGCTAAATACAATTGCATACACCAGTGGTTCACAACCTCGGTCCTCAAGTACCCCCAACAGTTCATGTTTTCCAGGTCTCCTCACAGGATTGCAATTGAAATAATTATCTCCACCTGTGGGTCTTTTAAAATGTGTCAGTGAGTAATAAATATACCTGTTCAACTGCTAGGTGACCTGGAAAACATGAACTGTTGGTGGTACTTGAGGACCGAGGTTGAGAACCACTGGCATACACCATCGGAAAACATGATTCTTTCAAAAATGATTCTTAGTAAATTTGAGTGTCAAATCTTGGAACACTCTCATGTATCACAGCGATGCTGATCATGTTTAAACTTGGAGAAAACATGATTCCTACTAAATTTATCTCTTGAAATCAACTTTAGACCTTTTCCCTGCTTAAAAACATACGAAGTAGGATCCTGATCTTCACTACATAGTGATAACAAGGGTAGTCCCTACAGTGTCGGACTGGGGATGTAGGGCCCACTGGGGAAAGGCAGTAGAAGGGGCCCATGTTAGGAGTGTGGCCAATCTGCAGAGGGGGTGTGGCCTGCCACCTCACTGGTTTGACTAACCATTAGAGAGTGCAACGTTTTGGGCATGCATGATAATGTACCGGATTAATAACAGCGTTGCACTGTAGTTAATACACCATAGTCCAGTATAAGGTAACATATGTTTAATGTATAATTTAAGTGCACAGTCTGGAACCTGATCCTTAAAACAGGAAGTGGACCCCAGGCAGTGGGGCCCACCGGTGGTTTGCCCTTACCCCTGTGGGCCAGTCCAAGCCTGAGTCCGTACAACTACCCACATAACTTCATAAGAGCAAACAATGATCACTAAGCGTACTACAGACTAGGTATGAGATTTTTTTTCAAAAGTATATGAAAACGTAGATCCAATGACAGTGTTATGTTCTCATATTAAAGATAAAGATACAAACACCACTCAGGGGTAATCCAATGTCCCCGAAAATGGATCACTCTTAGGTAAAATGTGTCCCTTTATGGTGCTAGTTTTTTTAATGTGAACATCTTGAAAAAGACAATTTCCACCTTCCAACTGGGATTTCTGGATTTCCTTATTCTCCTGTATGGCAAATGTCCATATATATGGAGAAAAAAACAACGAAAGTAAGGATCCGCAAATAGTGAAATACCATATGTTTAATCAAACAATGACTTGTTATAGTGATAAATCACTATAACACTTTTATAAATTTCCCACTTGCTACTGCATTATAGAGTAGAGTGATAGAGAAAAATTAACTTTAAAAATAATAGGTGTCTAGCAAAGATCTGTCATTACATAAAACACCACTGGATGGCAGCAGAGTCAAAATAGTGAGAAACAGAGTCACTAATGGACCCCAGGAAGTGTAAAACTAATGTGAAAGCATTAAGAGACAAAGAGATAAACTTTTTTAAGAGTAAAAAGAAAAAAGATGCAGTATTAGAATTGTCAGCCTGTAAGTGATAACGCACTAAGGTTACTTTGCTATAAATAATCTCCATAAACCTGTTTATCGCATACAATTAATTTCACATTAATTATGGTGAGTTTTTTGTGTTATCTTATGTATTACAATGCATTCTGGAACCATTGCAAATTAAATTGTAGATTTTTATAGATTGTAAGCTTGCGAGCAGGGCCTTCCTACCTCTGTCTGTCTGTTTTTACCCAGTTTTGTTCTATTACTGTTGTTCTAATTGTAAAGCGCAACGGAATATGCTGCGCTATATAAGAAACTGTTAATAAATAAATAAATAAATTGTATGCATCAAAAACTACAGGCAGATTTTTTAACGGGACATGGGTTTTACAATTCACGGTAGCTGTTGAAGGTGTTGTTTATTTTTCCCACTTGCATTGAAATATTTTTTGTTTGTTTAGATAGCCAATACTGTTTACATTTTGTATTTAGAAATGTGTTAAAAAAAAAACCTATTATTTAGTCATGTATATTGGGTGCTTTTATTATATCATCGATAATCTCAAATAAAATATATTTTTGTTCTTTTTTTTTAATTTTTAATCTCAAGATAATTTCTCATTTATATATACACATATGGTTTTGGTTCTTATGCATCATCGTGATTTGGTTTTGGCATAACCACCCTCAAGTGCTTCTATTCGGATTTGGTTTTTGGTTTGATTAAAAATAAATAAAACAAAGTGATAATCATTGATAAAAAAAATTCAATAGAAATCGATAGCTAAAACCATTAAATTTTTGCAATCCAAAACCCAAAATTTGTATTTAAAATATGAATTCCAAACCACGGAAGATCTTGGTTTGGATCATAACTCCTTGTGAGATCCAGACCTGGTACACATATATATATATATATATATATATATATATATATATATATATATATACTCATTGTTATATCTGTCTATATTTACTATCTGATGCCTATGTACCAAACTCTGAAAAGCAAAGTTTTTCAGAGTTTGGCGATGATACTTTACACTTCAGATGGTGTAAACTGCTTTAAGCCTATGGTAGTATAATAGCAAGAGATAGATCTTCCTATCCCTCTCCTGCAATCTCCGCCCAGCACTGGCTCCAATTCTGTAAACTGGCACTGGGCATGCGCAGTGTGAGATTTCCTTGGAGGAGTTTTTCTCAAACATAAAAAACTACTCCAAAATGTCGTGAAAGAAACTCATAGGGACATCGGATAACATTACCTCTGTCACTGTTTCGGTGGGTCATTAAAGGTGCAAATATCCACAGCAAAATGCATTGTTTATCACAGCAGGAGTGCTGCCATTTTAGGCCCCACAGTCTCAATTCCCCTCACAGTTATCCATCTTTCACCACATCTTATTATCCAACATTTTCTCTCTCACCCCAACTGGATCCTTCTTTCACTTCTAATGGTGGGTACTCACGGGAGAGATGTGTGCTGAGCGATCTTAACACAGACCGCTCAGCACACATCTCTCACCCCGCTCAGCACAGCGCGATGTGCTGAGCGAGGGGGAAAGCCGACGGGGGGCCGCTCACTTCACACAACGGTGAAGTGAGCGACCTGCTAGATTGAGCCTGCATGCAGGCTCAATCTAGCACCGGCGATAGCGATGCGCGGGGCCGCGCATCGCTATCGCTGGGGGGCATACACACGGCAGATCCGTGCTTAAAATCTAAGCAATCTAGCAAGATTGCTTAGATTTTAAGCACGGATCTCTCCGTGTGTACCCCCCTTAACTGTGGTACGCTGTTTGGCCAAGATATTTCCCCAAAGTGTCATTTACATCTCAGATTACCATTGTGCTAGAATGGAAGATAAGCGCACTGTGCTTCTGCCGTAGCTGATTGTTGTAGCATGATTCCTCTGCTCCCCTGGCGGCTTGTGGACACGCAATTCAGTTGTGAGGACATGTACAGTATTGGCTGGTGCTGTGTGGACATTGTTATGTTATCAGTGGTTTTAAGTATTCATCATTAGTGACGTACAGTTTTAGCTTAATGTAAAGGTGGTCAGGTGTCTGTGTCTGCGGCCCATTTGTGAGTGCGGCTCACTACCTCTGGTGTGTCACATGACTCCCCTTCACATTCTTACTGACACACTCTCCTCCAATTTGGATACTTACATCATCTGTCCTTTGCACTTTCTTAATTAGGGACTGTTCTGTGGTTTAAATGGAAGCTTTTGCCAAGGTTTCATCTTTGTGTTCAAGGTCACCTACAGTAATACAGTATACTTACCTTGTTTGTTTGTTTTTATATATTATTATTATTATTATTTTGCAGTAATTTCTATCTCTCTCTCTCTTAGAGCAGGCATGCTGGAACTTGTAGTCCTCCTGAAAAGAACAATAGTAATTACACTATAATGACCATTATTTCCACATCGAAAGTGGGGAAGAACTTTTGACTTTCAGACTAAGGGGAACATTTACTAAACAGTGATAAGAGCAGAGAAGTGAGCCAGTGGAGAAATTTCCCCATCAACCCATCAGCAGCTCTGAATCATTTTATAGTATGCAAATTATAGATGTTTCTTCAGTGCTGATTGGTTGCCATGGGTAACTTATCCACTGGCTCACTTCTCTGCTCTTATCACTGCTTAGTAAATGTACCCCTAAAGCATAGTCCCTTGGCAGTAGGGATCTCATTCTGTTGGTACTGTATTTTAACCCTTGGCTGGTTAGTTTTGGCATAATTAACCCTTTTTGTAGTGGAACCCCATGCTCTTTGTTTCCCTGCTATTGTATTATACGCCTGGCCGGTTTAGTCTGGTACTGTGTATATGGGGAAAATACAGGGGAAACACATGCCATTTTATTGAACAACAGTTAGGGTGTAAAAGTAAAGTAACAACTGTGATAGGTGTCAGTCTCTCACATGCTGGGTGTGTGTGGAGATGTGCTCACTTGGACTGACATCTCCGCCTAGTACCTTATTATACTGTAGTATAAGCCACTTATAAAGGTAGATGTACTATGCTGGTGTTTGAGTTAAGTTACAACTCCCATAACATGCACAAAACTTACCTTATTTTTCAAAAAGTTCAAGAGGTTGGAGAAGTGATCTTCTATCTTCTTTCTTTGAGGATATCTATTGATGTTTTCTGGCTTCTATACAAAGTACAAGAAATATATACATAAATTATTGTGGTGAAGTGATCACTAAGTTCTGGTGCAAAACAGATTAATAGGGAGTAAATATATCTTATGCAAGAAACCCAATGAGGAAGCTAAGTGACGTTTACACTTACACAGTCATGTAGCAGCCCGGTCATCTCATGTAACAGGCTCTTTACCTTCTCACATTGTTGCTGGCTGCTGTAAGGTCCTTGGTTATGGCAGCAAAAGAATCCAAAGCTTTGGATCATAACGACTCCAATAATGATTCCTGCATCATCCACCTGAAAGTCAGATGTACATCTATATAATAAAATGTATAGAACAGTATGTGACATACAGGAACATTCATGCTGCTCTAGCTGCTCTTTATTATATGAAGAGATTAGATAGAAATGAGACTGTATCTGATTCTTACTCATAAAGTATAGCATTAATCATCTATTTATCATTGTGTGTTTTATACAAAATGAGCTGTGCACCCTAACTTACACAGCACGACTGGTGATGAAACACAACACACCTGTGAGACATTGAAAAGGGATCTTCTGTCCGATCTGTAAGCAGAAAACTCGGATGTATCGCACTCAGTGGTTTGTGGAGGTTTCCAGCTGGAGCTCTGAACAGAAAAATACAAAGATAAATGAGCAAAGTGTATAAGATATGACATTACCCCCCTCAGAATGTTAGTGACAGTGTGTCCTTAGCGCCTAATGCTATTACTCTAAAGGTGGGTACACACTAGGCCATGTGCTCGGTGAGCGACATTGCCTAGTGTTTCTCCTCCCGGGCCGGGCCCCCCGACATCAGGCATACACAATGTGTGATATCGCTAGTGATATCGCACAGTGACGTCATGCTGCAGCCGGCTGGAGTATGCAGCTTTGGACTATGCGTTCAAATTGAGCTTTATGCACAGCAGAGACCGAAGGTCATTAATGACCTGTGGGGCCACGCATCGCTCATCGTCAGCTGCGTACACACTGGGCGATATAGTAAGCTATCGCCCAGGAGTGTGAAAATGAGTGACATAGTTTACTATATTGCTAAGTGTGTAGGCACCTTAAGAGTCAGAGGAGAGCTTTGTAGATGGGCTGATGGTATTACACACATCATTCTATTGTTCTGTAGGTATATCTATAATGTGAGCAGGGTGTGTGGTGCACCCAGGACAGATTCACCACGGTACCCTCTCTGCATGCTCCCTCCATACTTGCTGTTGGGGGGAGTCTGTTTTTGGAAAGATAGTTCCAGCACAGGAGATAGCACTGTGTCAGAGCCTTTGCTATCTTCTGTGTGTGCCTATATTTCTGAAACCATCACCAGAAAGATGGCACCACTAGGAACAGGTGTGGCGTGCCCGTGGCATGGAGGAAGCCCCCGTAAAGTGGGAGATCTGCTGCATTTTACTCCCCTCAACTCTGATCACCCCTCCTTATATTAGTTACATTATATAGCTTTGTCCTTTCATATATTTAAATAGAGTTCTCTCTTTTTTTCAAATCTTATCTGAAAATGCTGACGTCTTGCTGCTGAAGCCTCAGGTGGGTTAGGGGTGGGCGGCTGTAACTAGACCTGTATGAATTTTGATGAAGGACCAGATTCAGGATTGGGGTATTCTGTAGGCTACATGGGTGAGTAGAATCGTTCTGCTGTTACATGTGGGCAAACTGCTTTTGCACGATCATTTTACTTGTGTAATAATATGTGCAGAAGTGATAAATTCTATCAAATGATATGCTGAGGAACCCACCATGCTCAGGAGAGTTTTAGAGAGCTGTGTCACGACATCTCTCTTTGGTAGGTTGCAGGCATTGTCTAATCCCAGGCTGATGAGAAATACACAGACTATGTAAATCTTATCAGCCATTATAACTAAGTTGCTGAGAGATTCCCTGTACAGGTTGAGTATCCCATATCCAAATATTCCGAAATACGGAATATTCCGAAATACAGACTTTTTTGAGTGAGAGTGAGATAGTGAAACCTTTGTTTTTTGATGGCTCAATGTACACAAACTTTGTTTAATACACAAAGTTATTAAAAATATTGTATTAAATGACCTTCAGGCTGTGTGTATAAGGTATATATGAAACATAAATGAATTGTGTGAATGTAGACACACTTTGTTTAATGCACAAAGTTATAAAAAAATATTGGCTAAAATTACCATCAGGCTGTGTGTATAAGGTGTATATGTAACATAAATGTATTCTGTGCTTAGATTTAGGTCCCATCACCATGATATCTCATTATGGTATTCAATTATTCCAAAATACGGAAAAATCCCATATCCAAAATACCTCTGGTCCCAAGCATTTTGGATAAGGGAGACTCAACCTGTATTAGTACAGCAAAGATACAATTGCTTCTCCTGGCTTCTATAACTCATCTTTCTAGCAGGACGTTAGTAGTGTATTTTTTTGTGCAGAGCGACGTCTTTTTTTTACAATTGCTCTAAGCTTAATACTTGCGCGTTACCTGTACCCAGCGTCTGCTGTCACCATGTCATAAGTAAAACATTGTCTTCCCTACATGGGAATCGAACCTGTGACTCCCACACACAAGGTAAGAGGCATAACATAATGAGCCACAGAGGCTCTTGGTGAGCCGTGGCTTCTTTAGAAAGAAAGCCTCACCAATTTGCCTGAGCTCCGCCTATTCCCTGGTCTGCAGCAAATCCCACACAAGGCGGAAGATAATTATGCAAATAGGTGAAACATGCTTCTGTACACAATAGGTTGCTGGAAGCATTTACTGCCTATTAAACTAATAACATCCATAACCCATGCAAAGGAGAAGACGTTTTCATAGCAAGAAACAAAGTGAAGAACAAACAAGTCAGCCAAAATAAAAGTGTAATAACACTCCATCATCTGAATGATTTCTTGCATATAGAGACATAAATATCAAATGGTGGCTCACTACATAACATGAGGTTGTGATTGACACAGCACTAGTGCTGGCTGCATGCACCTATAATAGTGTTCTGGTGTAGTCTTTATGCAGCAATGCAGAACAAGTGTCCCAGGCTCTATGTTGTGAACCATGCACATTATATGAATGTTCAATCCTAATACAATATAAGAGGACAGTCACTGGTGCTCTCTTTATATACGCTGCACATTCCACATGTGCGAAATTAAATAGGAAAAACTTCATGACTCCCAAAACAAATCAGCTCAGTAAATAAATGACAGGATAATTTATGGTCTCATTTTATTTCTTAGCAGTTATTTAGTGTAGTTTGCAGGAATCTATGATCTGAAAGCTTTCTGTGTCCTAGGGAGAAGGATTGCCACCTAGCAACAGCTGATGGGTATAGTGAGCAAGCCTCCCGTATCTCCGCTGAAATACAGGGGAGGGAAAACGTTTCCTTCACTGATCTGCCCACACAGACAGTGACGCTGCACCTGCCTAGCAGGTGAGATCCTGCACACAATCAGCTGGGCTGGGGCTACAATGTCACTGAGCAGAGGTTTGGAAGCTTGCTGGTAGCAATCCCATGAAGTAGAAGACCTCAGGGTTTGAAAATGAGCTGAATAACATCCACACTTTGGGCTAAATGTAATAGCCTGCGAGCTGCCGGAGGTGCAGGACATTGTGCTAGCAGAGCCGGATTAAGGGGGGGGGGCTCCGGGGTTAAGTAACCCGGGCCCCCCTGTCTGAAAGTGCCCCCCTTCGCGCGCCACAGATCGGATCTGTAATCCGATCCGATCCGCGGCACTGCACTGCGCTCCCCTCCCCACTATCAGCCCAGCAGCATCCGTCGCTCACAGAGCCACCGGCGCCGCTGAGCGCTTCCTGGGCTGCTTGCTGAGTGACGACTCAGCTGCCCAATAGTGTGTCACCCTGCAAGCCTGCTGCTCAGCGACTGGCTGAGCACACAGGATGCAGGAAAGAAGGAAGCTCCCTGCCAGCGCGTGTGTACTGGCCAGGTGAAGACTAGAGACAGGCTCCATCCTTGATGTACGGTCAGGATGGGTTGTTTAATTTTTTTTTAAAGTTATGTATTAAATTTAAACGTAGGCTCTGGGTTGTGTGTGTATATGCATGTATATATATATATAATTTTAGACCTTAGGGGCCCCCCATCTTAAGAACCCCGTGCCCCCCAATGCCTTAATCCAGCTCTGTGTGCGAGTGTGCCCGTATTTTTAAAATGGCATTTACAAGGCAAAACCAACCTAGTTTTGCCTTGTAAATGATTGGCGCTTTAAAAATATGGGCAAAAATATGGGCAGATCTGTACTTGAAAATGATAATGCTTTCTTATTCTGGGTTTTGCTGTCTTCAACCAAATGAATACAATATGTAGGAATAAGTATACTTAGCAGGATTCTGTCATCTACAAGTTTAATTTCACACTGTGATAACTTCGGAGAGTATGAACCTGCAGGGAGACTGTCGGCTAGAAGAGCTACGCACTGGCATCCTTACTGATAGCTTTCATCACCATGAGAGTGTGCATGGGGCTAGACCAGAAAATGATAACGGATCGTCAGTAAAGCATTCCCTCCACTATAGACTAGCAAGCCCGTAAAGTCGGGATTTAAGGAATACTTCCCAATTCTGCATCTCATTCTAAAACGGTGCTTCCAATAATAGCATGGCCCTGAGTTTGCACCAACAGATACCCATTTTATTTATAAAGGGTCCTTCCAAGAGGACCCTTTGTAACACTTGGGAGAAATATTTATATGAAAAAATGCCAACTCTGGGCCATGGGCAGAAAAAAGCCAATGCTAAACAATAAGCTAATGTCCGTGAGAGCATCTACTATAAATGTCTGTGTTTGAATTTGAAATAAATGAAAGTAAAATATCGAGGCAATCATGTGTGGAAAAATACTTATGACAAATGAGACTTGAAACCAAAATGTATCTCAAATAAGGCATAAAGTATATTCTTTTTATTTATTTCATATGTTTTGCCAAGCCTTCAATGGGAAGGGCTAAAGAGGAACCAAATAATGTAATGGTGGTAGCGTATTCTTCTTCGTCAGTTTCTTCATCATTGACAAAGAAGAAGGTAAAGAAGAAAATGGTGAAGAGTAAGATGGCAAAGAAGATGATGAAGACAATGAAGAATATGATGATGATGTAGTAGCCACCTTCTTTTTTGTCTTCTTGTTTGACATCATCATTTTCTTGTTTCCCAGCTTCTTGCTGTTAGTTGGTGGCTTGTTGTTTGTCATTGATTGTTGTTCGTTGGTGGCATGTTGTTTTTGGTTCAGCTTGTGGCGCTGCAGTGGATCATCACGTTCTTGTAGAATGTTGAAATATAAAAAAGGATTCTCCTGATTTCAATGTTAACCATTCCCCAGGCGCAGTCTGTATAGTTCTAGTAAACAGGATAAGAATCAGGTTAGAGTGTAAAAGTGAAGTAACAACTGTGATAGGTGTCAGTCTCTCACATGCTGGGTGGCTGTGGAGATGTGCTCACTTGGACTGACATCTCCGCCTAGTACCTTATTATACTGTAGTATAAGCCACTTATAACGGTAGATGTACTATGCTGGTGTTTGAGTTAAGTTACAACTCCCATAACATGCACAAAACTTACCTTATTTTTCAAAAAGTTCAAGAGGTTGGAGAAGTGATCTTCTATCTTCTTTCTTTGAGGATATCTATTGATGTTTTCTGGCTTCTATACAAAGTACAAGAAATATATACATAAATTATTGTGGTGAAGTGATCACTAAGTTCTGGTGCAAAACAGATTAATAGGGAGTAAATATATCTTATGCAAGAAACCCAATGAGGAAGCTAAGTGACGTTTACACTTACACAGTCATGTAGCAGCCCGGTCATCTCATGTAACAGGCTCTTTATCTTCTCACATTGTTGCTGGCTGCTGTAAGGTCCTTGGTTGTGGCAGCAAAAGAATCCAAAGCTTTGGATCATAACGACTCCAATAATGATTCCTGCATCATCCACCTGAAAGTCAGATGTACATCTATATAATAAAATGTATAGAACAGTATGTGACATACAGGAACATTCATGCTGCTCTAGCTGCTCTTTATTATATGAAGAGATTAGATAGAAATGAGACTGTATCTGATTCTTACTCATAAAGTATAGCATTAATCATCTATTTATCATTGTGTGTTTTATACAAAATGAGCTGTGCACCCTAACTTACACAGCGCGACTGGTGATGAAACACAACACACCTGTGAGACATTGAAAAGGGATCTTCTGTCCGATCTGTAAGCAGAAAACTCGGATGTATCGCACTCAGTGGTTTGTGGAGGTTTCCAGCTGGAGCTCTGAACAGAAAAATACAAAGATAAATGAGCAAAGTGTATAAGATATGACATTACCCCCCTCAGAATGTTAGTGACAGTGTGTCCTTAGCGCCTAATGTTATTACTCTAAAGGTGGGTACACACTAGGCCATGTGCTCGGTGAGCGACATCACCTAGTGTTTCCCCTCCCGGGCCGGGCCACCTGACATCAGGCATATACAATGTGTGATATCGCTAGTGATATCGCACAGTGACGTCATGCTGCAGCCGGCTGGAGTATGCAGCTTTGGACTATGCGTTCAAATTGAGCTTTATGCACATCAGAGACCGAAGGTCATTAATGACCTGTGGGGCCACGCATCGCTCGTCGTCGGCAGCGTACACACTGAGCGATATAGTAAGCTATCGCCTAGGAGTGTGAAAGTGAGTGACATAGTTTACTATATTGCTAAGTGTGTAGGCACCTTAAGAGTCAGAGGAGAGCTTTGTAGATGGGCTGATGGTTTTACACACATCATTCTATTGTTCTGTAGGTATATCTATAATGTGAGCAGGGTGTGTGGTGCACCCAGGACAGATTCACCACGGTACCCTCTCTGCATGCTCCCTCCATATTGCTGTTGGGGGGAGTCTGTCTTTGGAAAGATAGCTCCAGCACAGGAGATAGCACTGTGTCAGAGCCTTTGCTATCTTCTGTGTGTGCCTATATTTCTGAAACCATCACCAGAAAGATGGCACCACTAGGAACAGGTGTGGCGTGCCCGTGGCATGGAGGAAGCCCCCGTAAAGTGGGAGATCTGCTGCATTTTACTCCCCTCAACTCTGATCACCCCTCCCTATATTAGTTACATTATATAGCATTGTCCTTTCATATATTTAAACAGAGTTCTCTCTTTTTTTCAAATCCTATCTGAAAATGCTGACGTCTTGCTGCTGAAGCCTCAGGTGGGTTAGGGGTGGGCGGCTGTAACTAGACCTGTATGAATTTTGATGAAGGACCAGATTCAGGATTGGGGTATTCTGTAGGCTACATGGGTGAGTAGAATCGTTCTGCTGTTACATGTGGGCAAACTGCTTTTGCACGATCATTTTACTTGTGTAATATAATATGTGCAGAAGAGATAAATTCTATCAAATGATATGCTGAGGAACCCACCATGCTCAGGAGAGTCTTAGAGAGCTGTGTCACGACATCTCTCTTTGGTAGGTTGCAGGCATTGTCTAATCCCAGGCTGATGAGAAATACACAGACTATGTAAATCTTATCAGCCATTATAACTAAGTTGCTGAGAGATTCCCTGTATTAGTACAGCAAAGATACAATTGCTTCTCCTGGCTTCTATAACTCATCTTTCTAGCAGGACGTTAGTAGTGTATTTTTTTGTGCAGAGCGATGTCTTTTTACAATTGCTCTAAGCTTAATACTTGCGCGTTACCTGTATCCAGCGTCTGCTGTCACCATGTCATAAGTAAAACGTTGTCTTCCCTACATGGGAATCGAACCTGGGACTCCCACACACAAGGTAGGAGGCATAACCTAATGAGCCACAGAGGCTCTCGGTGAGCTGGGGCTTCTTTAGAAAGAAAGCCTCACCAATGTGCCTGAGCTCCGCCTATTCCCTGGTCTGCAGCAAATCCCACACAAGACGGAAGATAATTATGCAAATAGCTGAAACATGCTTCTGTACACAATAGGTTGCTGGAAGCATTTGCTGCCTATTAAACTAATAACATCCATAACCCATGCAAAGGAGAAGACGTTTTCATAGCAAGAAACAAACAAGTCAGCCAAAAGAAAAGTGTAATAACACTCCATCATCTGAATGATTTCTTGCATATAGAGACATCAATGGTGGCTTACTATATAACATGAGGTTGTGATTGACACAGCACTAGTGCTGGCTGCATGCACCTAGATCAATGTTCAGGTGTAGTCTTTATGCAGCAATGCAGAACAAGTGTCCCAGGCTCTATGTTGTGAACCATGCACATTAAATGAATACTCACTCCTAATACAATATAAGAGGACAGTCACTGGTGCTCTCTTTATATATGCTGCACATTCCACACGAGTGTAATTAAATAGGAAAAACTTCATGACTCCCAAAACAAATCAGCTCAGTAAATGAATGACACGCGAATTTATGGTCTCATTTTATTTCTTAGCAGTTATTTAGTGTAGTTTGCAGGAATCTATGATCTGAAAGCTTTCTGTGTCCTAGGGAAAAGGATTGCCACCTAGCAAAAGCTGATGGGTATAGGGAGCAAGCCTCCCGTATCTCCGCTGAAATACAGGGGAGGGAAAACGTTTCCTTCACTGATCTGCCCACACAGACAGTGACGCTGCACCTGCCTAGCAGGTGAGATCCTGCACACAATCAGCTGGGCTGGGGCTACAATGTCACTGAGCAGAGTTTTGGAAGCTTGCTGGTAGCAATCCCATGAAGTAGAAGACCTCAGGGTTTGAAAATGAGCTGAATAACATCCACACTTTGGGCTACATGTAACAGCCTGCGAGCTGCCGGAGGTGCAGGACATTGTGCGAGTCTGCCCGTATTTTTAAAATGGCATTTACAAGGCGAAACCAACCTAGTTTTGCCTTGCAAATGATTGGCGCTTTAAAAATATGGGCAAAAATATGGGCAGATCTCTACTTGAAAATGATAATGCTTTCTTATTCTGGGTTTTGCTGTCTACAACCAAATGAATACAATGTGTAGGAATAAGTATACTTAGCAGGATTCTGTCATCAATAAGTTTCATTTCACACTGTGATAACTTCGGAGAGTATGAACCTGCAGGGAGACTGTCGGCTAGAAGAGCTACGCACTGGCCTCCTTACTGATAGCTTTCATCACCATGAGAGTGTGCATGGGGCTAGAACAGAAAATGATAATGGATCGTCAGTAAAGCATTCCCTCCACTATAGACTAGCAAGCCCGTAAAGTCGGGATTTAAGGAATACTTCCCAATTCTGCATCTCATTCTAAAACGGTGCTTCCAATAATAGCATGGCCCTGGGTTTGCACCAACAGATGCCCATTTTCTTTATAAAGGGTCCTCCCAAGAGGACCCTTTGTAACACTTGGGAGAAATATTTATATGAAAAAATGCCAACTCTGGGCCATGGGCAGAAAAAAGCCAATGCTAAACAATAAGCTAATGCCCGTGAGAGCATCTACTATAAATGTCTGTGTTTGAATTTGAAATAAATGAAAGTAAAATATCGAGGCAATCATGTGTGGAAAAATACTTATGACAAATGAGACTTGAAACCAACATGTATCTCAAATAAGGCAGAAAGTATATTATTTTTATTTATTTCATATGTTTTGCCAAGCCTTCAATGGGAAGGGCTAAAGAGGAACCAAATAATGTAATGGTGGTAGCATATTCTTATTCTTCGTCAGTTTCTTCATCATTGACAAAGAAGAAGGTGAAGGAGAAAATGTTGAAGATTAAGATGGCAAAGAAGATGATGAAGACAATGAAGAATATGATGATGATGATGATGATGATGATGATGATGATGATGATGATGATGTAGTAGCCACCTTCTTTTTTGTCTTCTTGTTTGACATCGTCATTTTCTTGTTTCCCAGCTTCTTGCTGTTTGTTGGTGGCTTGTTGTTTGTCATTGATTGTTGTTCGTTGGTGGCATGTTGTTTTTGGTTCAGCTTGTGGCGCTGCAGTGGATCATCACGTTCTTGTAGAATGTTGAAATATAAAAAAGGATTCTCCTGATTTCAATGTTAACCATTCCCCAGGCGCAGTCTGTATAGTTCTAGTAAACAGGATAAGAATCAGGTTAGAGTGTAAAAGTGAAGTAACAACTGTGATAGGTGTCAGTCTCTCAGATGCTGGGTGGCTGTGGAGATGTGCTCACTTGGACTGACATCTCTGCCTAGTACCTTATTATACTGTAGTATAAGCCACTTATAAAGGTAGATGTACTATGCTAGTGTTTGAGTTAAGTTACAACTCCCATAACATGCACAAAACTTACCTTATTTTTCAAAAAGATCAAGAGGTTGGAGAAGTGATCTTCTATCTTCTTTCTTTGGGGATATCTATTGATGTTTTCTGGCTTCTATACAAAGTACAAGAAATATATACATAAATTATTGCGGTGAAGTGATCACTAAGTTCTGGTGCAAATCAGATTAATAGGGAGTAAATATATCTTGTGCAAGAAACCCAATGAGGAAGCTAAGTGACGTTTACACTTACACAGTCATGTAGCAGCCCGGTCATCTCATGTAACAGGCTCTTTATCTTCTCACATTGTTGCTGGCTGCTGTAAGGTCCTTGGTTATGGCAGCAAAAGAATCCAAAGCTTTGGATCATAACGACTCCAATAATGATTCCTGCATCATCCACCTGAAAGTCAGATGTACATCTATATAATAAAATGTATAGAACAGTATGTGACATACAGGAACATTCATGCTGCTCTAGCTGCTCTTTATTATATGAAGAGATTAGATAGAAATGAGACTGTATCTGATTCTTACTCATAAAGAATAGCATTAATCATCTATTTATCATTGTGTGTTTTATACAAAATGAGCTGTGCACCCTAACTTACACAGCACGACTGGTGATGAAACACAACACACCTGTGAGACATTGAAAAGGGATCTTCTGTCCGATCTGTAAGCAGAAAACTCGGATGTATCGCACTCAGTGGTTTGTGGAGGTTTCCAGCTGGAGCTCTGAACAGAAAAATACAAAGATAAATGAGCAAAGTGTATAAGATATGACATTACCCCCCTCAGAATGTTAGTGACAGTGTGTCCTTAGCGCCTAATGCTATTACTCTAAAGGTGGGTACACACTAGGTCATGTGCTCGGTGAGCGACATCGCCTAGTGTTTCCCCTCTCGGGCCGGGCCACCCGACATCAGGCATATACAATGTGTGATATCGCTAGTGATATCGCACAGTGACGTCATGCTGCAGCCGGCTGGAGTATGCAGCTTTGGACTATGCGTTCAAATTGAGCTTTATGCACGTCAGAGACCGAAGGTCATTAATGACCTGTGGGGCCACGCATCGCTCGTCGTCGGCAGCATACACACTGAGCGATATAGTAAGCTATCGCCTAGGAGTGTGAAAGTGAGTGACATAGTTTACTATATTGCTAAGTGTGTAGGCACCTTAAGAATCAGAGGAGAGCTTTGTAGATGGGCTGATGGTTTTACACACATCATTCTATTGTTCTGTAGGTATATCTATAATGTGAGCAGGGTGTGTGGTGCACCCAGGACAGATTCACCACGGTACCCTCTCTGCATGCTCCCTCCATATTGCTGTTGGGGGGAGTCTGTCTTTGGAAAGATAGCTCCAGCACAGGAGATAGCACTGTGTCAGAGCCTTTGCTATCTTCTGTGTGTGCCTATATTTCTGAAACCATCACCAGAAAGATGGCACCACTAGGAACAGGTGTGGCGTGCCCGTGGCATGGAGGAAGCCCCCGTAAAGTGGGAGATCTGCTGCATTTTACTCCCCTCAACTCTGATCACCCCTCCTTATATTAGTTACATTATATAGCTTTGTCCTTTCATATATTTAAATAGAGTTCTCTCTTTTTTTCAAATCTTATCTGAAAATGCTGACGTCTTGCTGCTGAAGCCTCAGGTGGGTTAGGGGTGGGCGGCTGTAACTAGACCTGTATGAATTTTGATGAAGGACCAGATTCAGGATTGGGGTATTCTGTAGGCTACATGGGTGAGTAGAATCGTTCTGCTGTTACATGTGGGCAAACTGCTTTTGCACGATCATTTTACTTGTGTAATATAATATGTGCAGAAGAGATAAATTCTATCAAATGATATGCTGAGGAACCCACCATGCTCAGGAGAGTTTTAGAGAGCTGTGTCACGACATCTCTCTTTGGTAGGTTGCAGGCATTGTCTAATCCCAGGCTGATGAGAAATACACAGACTATGTAAATCCTATCAGCCATTATAACTAAGTTGCTGAGAGATTCCCTGTATTAGTACAGCAAAGATACAATTGCTTCTCCTGGCTTCTATAACTCATCTTTCTAGCAGGACGTTAGTAGTGTATTTTTTTGTGCAGAGCGATGTCTTTTTACAATTGCTCTAAGCTTAATACTTGCGCGTTACCTGTATCCAGCGTCTGCTGTCACCATGTCATAAGTAAAACGTTGTCTTCCCTACATGGGAATCGAACCTGGGACTCCCACACACAAGGTAGGAGGCATAACCTAATGAGCCACAGAGGCTCTCGGTGAGCTGGGGCTTCTTTAGAAAGAAAGCCTCACCAATGTGCCTGAGCTCCGCCTATTCCCTGGTCTGCAGCAAATCCCACACAAGACGGAAGATAATTATGCAAATAGCTGAAACATGCTTCTGTACACAATAGGTTGCTGGAAGCATTTGCTGCCTATTAAACTAATAACATCCATAACCCATGCAAAGGAGAAGACGTTTTCATAGCAAGAAACAAACAAGTCAGCCAAAAGAAAAGTGTAATAACACTCCATCATCTGAATGATTTCTTGCATATAGAGACATCAATGGTGGCTTACTATATAACATGAGGTTGTGATTGACACAGCACTAGTGCTGGCTGCATGCACCTAGATCAATGTTCAGGTGTAGTCTTTATGCAGCAATGCAGAACAAGTGTCCCAGGCTCTATGTTGTGAACCATGCACATTAAATGAATACTCACTCCTAATACAATATAAGAGGACAGTCACTGGTGCTCTCTTTATATATGCTGCACATTCCACACGAGTGTAATTAAATAGGAAAAACTTCATGACTCCCAAAACAAATCAGCTCAGTAAATGAATGACACGCGAATTTATGGTCTCATTTTATTTCTTAGCAGTTATTTAGTGTAGTTTGCAGGAATCTATGATCTGAAAGCTTTCTGTGTCCTAGGGAAAAGGATTGCCACCTAGCAAAAGCTGATGGGTATAGGGAGCAAGCCTCCCGTATCTCCGCTGAAATACAGGGGAGGGAAAACGTTTCCTTCACTGATCTGCCCACACAGACAGTGACGCTGCACCTGCCTAGCAGGTGAGATCCTGCACACAATCAGCTGGGCTGGGGCTACAATGTCACTGAGCAGAGTTTTGGAAGCTTGCTGGTAGCAATCCCATGAAGTAGAAGACCTCAGGGTTTGAAAATGAGCTGAATAACATCCACACTTTGGGCTACATGTAACAGCCTGCGAGCTGCCGGAGGTGCAGGACATTGTGCGAGTCTGCCCGTATTTTTAAAATGGCATTTACAAGGCGAAACCAACCTAGTTTTGCCTTGCAAATGATTGGCGCTTTAAAAATATGGGCAAAAATATGGGCAGATCTCTACTTGAAAATGATAATGCTTTCTTATTCTGGGTTTTGCTGTCTACAACCAAATGAATACAATGTGTAGGAATAAGTATACTTAGCAGGATTCTGTCATCAATAAGTTTCATTTCACACTGTGATAACTTCGGAGAGTATGAACCTGCAGGGAGACTGTCGGCTAGAAGAGCTACGCACTGGCCTCCTTACTGATAGCTTTCATCACCATGAGAGTGTGCATGGGGCTAGAACAGAAAATGATAATGGATCGTCAGTAAAGCATTCCCTCCACTATAGACTAGCAAGCCCGTAAAGTCGGGATTTAAGGAATACTTCCCAATTCTGCATCTCATTCTAAAACGGTGCTTCCAATAATAGCATGGCCCTGGGTTTGCACCAACAGATACCCATTTTCTTTATAAAGGGTCCTCCCAAGAGGACCCTTTGTAACACTTGGGAGAAATATTTATATGAAAAAATGCCAACTCTGGGCCATGGGCAGAAAAAAGCCAATGCTAAACAATAAGCTAATGCCCGTGAGAGCATCTACTATAAATGTCTGTGTTTGAATTTGAAATAAATGAAAGTAAAATATCGAGGCAATCATGTGTGGAAAAATACTTATGACAAATGAGACTTGAAACCAACATGTATCTCAAATAAGGCAGAAAGTATATTATTTTTATTTATTTCATATGTTTTGCCAAGCCTTCAATGGGAAGGGCTAAAGAGGAACCAAATAATGTAATGGTGGTAGCATATTCTTCTTCTTCGTCAGTTTCTTCATCATTGACAAAGAAGAAGGTGAAGGAGAAAATGTTGAAGATTAAGATGGCAAAGAAGATGATGAAGACAATGAAGAATATGATGATGATGATGATGATGATGATGATGATGTAGTAGCCACCTTCTTTTTTGTCTTCTTGTTTGACATCGTCATTTTCTTGTTTCCCAGCTTCTTGCTGTTTGTTGGTGGCTTGTTGTTTGTCATTGATTGTTGTTCGTTGGTGGCATGTTGTTTTTGGTTCAGCTTGTGGCGCTGCAGTGGATCATCACGTTCTTGTAGAATGTTGAAATATAAAAAAGGATTCTCCTGATTTCAATGTTAACCATTCCCCAGGCGCAGTCTGTATAGTTCTAGTAAACAGGATAAGAATCAGGTTAGAGTGTAAAAGTGAAGTAACAACTGTGATAGGTGTCAGTCTCTCAGATGCTGGGTGGCTGTGGAGATGTGCTCACTTGGACTGACATCTCCGCCTAGTACCTTATTATACTGTAGTATAAGCCACTTATAAAGGTAGATGTACTATGCTAGTGTTTGAGTTAAGTTACAACTCCCATAACATGCACAAAACTTACCTTATTTTTCAAAAAGATCAAGAGGTTGGAGAAGTGATCTTCTATCTTCTTTCTTTGGGGATATCTATTGATGTTTTCTGGCTTCTATACAAAGTACAAGAAATATATACATAAATTATTGCGGTGAAGTGATCACTAAGTTCTGGTGCAAATCAGATTAATAGGGAGTAAATATATCTTGTGCAAGAAACCCAATGAGGAAGCTAAGTGACGTTTACACTTACACAGTCATGTAGCAGCCCGGTCATCTCATGTAACAGGCTCTTTATCTTCTCACATTGTTGCTGGCTGCTGTAAGGTCCTTGGTTATGGCAGCAAAAGAATCCAAAGCTTTGGATCATAACGACTCCAATAATGATTCCTGCATCATCCACCTGAAAGTCAGATGTACATCTATATAATAAAATGTATAGAACAGTATGTGACATACAGGAACATTCATGCTGCTCTAGCTGCTCTTTATTATATGAAGAGATTAGATAGAAATGAGACTGTATCTGATTCTTACTCATAAAGAATAGCATTAATCATCTATTTATCATTGTGTGTTTTATACAAAATGAGCTGTGCACCCTAACTTACACAGCACGACTGGTGATGAAACACAACACACCTGTGAGACATTGAAAAGGGATCTTCTGTCCGATCTGTAAGCAGAAAACTCGGATGTATCGCACTCAGTGGTTTGTGGAGGTTTCCAGCTGGAGCTCTGAACAGAAAAATACAAAGATAAATGAGCAAAGTGTATAAGATATGACATTACCCCCCTCAGAATGTTAGTGACAGTGTGTCCTTAGCGCCTAATGCTATTACTCTAAAGGTGGGTACACACTAGGTCATGTGCTCGGTGAGCGACATCGCCTAGTGTTTCCCCTCTCGGGCCGGGCCACCCGACATCAGGCATATACAATGTGTGATATCGCTAGTGATATCGCACAGTGACGTCATGCTGCAGCCGGCTGGAGTATGCAGCTTTGGACTATGCGTTCAAATTGAGCTTTATGCACGTCAGAGACCGAAGGTCATTAATGACCTGTGGGGCCACGCATCGCTCGTCGTCGGCAGCATACACACTGAGCGATATAGTAAGCTATCGCCTAGGAGTGTGAAAGTGAGTGACATAGTTTACTATATTGCTAAGTGTGTAGGCACCTTAAGAGTCAGAGGAGAGCTTTGTAGATGGGCTGATGGTTTTACACACATCATTCTATTGTTCTGTAGGTATATCTATAATGTGAGCAGGGTGTGTGGTGCACCCAGGACAGATTCACCACGGTACCCTCTCTGCATGCTCCCTCCATATTGCTGTTGGGGGGAGTCTGTCTTTGGAAAGATAGCTCCAGCACAGGAGATAGCACTGTGTCAGAGCCTTTGCTATCTTCTGTGTGTGCCTATATTTCTGAAACCATCACCAGAAAGATGGCACCACTAGGAACAGGTGTGGCGTGCCCGTGGCATGGAGGAAGCCCCCGTAAAGTGGGAGATCTGCTGCATTTTACTCCCCTCAACTCTGATCACCCCTCCTTATATTAGTTACATTATATAGCTTTGTCCTTTCATATATTTAAATAGAGTTCTCTCTTTTTTTCAAATCTTATCTGAAAATGCTGACGTCTTGCTGCTGAAGCCTCAGGTGGGTTAGGGGTGGGCGGCTGTAACTAGACCTGTATGAATTTTGATGAAGGACCAGATTCAGGATTGGGGTATTCTGTAGGCTACATGGGTGAGTAGAATCGTTCTGCTGTTACATGTGGGCAAACTGCTTTTGCACGATCATTTTACTTGTGTAATATAATATGTGCAGAAGAGATAAATTCTATCAAATGATATGCTGAGGAACCCACCATGCTCAGGAGAGTTTTAGAGAGCTGTGTCACGACATCTCTCTTTGGTAGGTTGCAGGCATTGTCTAATCCCAGGCTGATGAGAAATACACAGACTATGTAAATCCTATCAGCCATTATAACTAAGTTGCTGAGAGATTCCCTGTATTAGTACAGCAAAGATACAATTGCTTCTCCTGGCTTCTATAACTCATCTTTCTAGCAGGACGTTAGTAGTGTATTTTTTTGTGCAGAGCGATGTCTTTTTACAATTGCTCTAAGCTTAATACTTGCGCGTTACCTGTATCCAGCGTCTGCTGTCACCATGTCATAAGTAAAACGTTGTCTTCCCTACATGGGAATCGAACCTGGGACTCCCACACACAAGGTAGGAGGCATAACCTAATGAGCCACAGAGGCTCTCGGTGAGCTGGGGCTTCTTTAGAAAGAAAGCCTCACCAATGTGCCTGAGCTCCGCCTATTCCCTGGTCTGCAGCAAATCCCACACAAGGTGGAAGAAGATAATTATGCAAATAGCTGAAACATGCTTCTGTACACAATAGGTTGCTGGAAGCATTTGCTGCCTATTAAACTAATAACATCCATAACCCATGCAAAGGAGAAGACGTTTTCATAGCAAGAAACAAACAAGTCAGCCAAAAGAAAAGTGTAATAACACTCCATCAGCTGAATGATTTCTTGCATATAGAGACATCAATGGTGGCTTACTATATAACATGAGGTTGTGATTGACACAGCACTAGTGCTGGCTGCATGCACCTAGATCAATGTTCAGGTGTAGTCTTTATGCAGCAATGCAGAACAAGTGTCCCAGGCTCTATGTTGTGAACCATGCACATTAAATGAATACTCACTCCTAATACAATATAAGAGGACAGTCACTGGTGCTCTCTTTATATATGCTGCACATTCCACACGAGTGTAATTAAATAGGAAAAACTTCATGACTCCCAAAACAAATCAGCTCAGTAAATGAATGACACGCGAATTTATGGTCTCATTTTATTTCTTAGCAGTTATTTAGTGTAGTTTGCAGGAATCTATGATCTGAAAGCTTTCTGTGTCCTAGGGAAAAGGATTGCCACCTAGCAAAAGCTGATGGGTATAGGGAGCAAGCCTCCCGTATCTCCGCTGAAATACAGGGGAGGGAAAACGTTTCCTTCACTGATCTGCCCACACAGACAGTGACGCTGCACCTGCCTAGCAGGTGAGATCCTGCACACAATCAGCTGGGCTGGGGCTACAATGTCACTGAGCAGAGTTTTGGAAGCTTGCTGGTAGCAATCCCATGAAGTAGAAGACCTCAGGGTTTGAAAATGAGCTGAATAACATCCACACTTTGGGCTACATGTAACAGCCTGCGAGCTGCCGGAGGTGCAGGACATTGTGCGAGTCTGCCCGTATTTTTAAAATGGCATTTACAAGGCGAAACCAACCTAGTTTTGCCTTGCAAATGATTGGCGCTTTAAAAATATGGGCAAAAATATGGGCAGATCTCTACTTGAAAATGATAATGCTTTCTTATTCTGGGTTTTGCTGTCTACAACCAAATGAATACAATGTGTAGGAATAAGTATACTTAGCAGGATTCTGTCATCAATAAGTTTCATTTCACACTGTGATAACTTCGGAGAGTATGAACCTGCAGGGAGACTGTCGGCTAGAAGAGCTACGCACTGGCCTCCTTACTGATAGCTTTCATCACCATGAGAGTGTGCATGGGGCTAGAACAGAAAATGATAATGGATCGTCAGTAAAGCATTCCCTCCACTATAGACTAGCAAGCCCGTAAAGTCGGGATTTAAGGAATACTTCCCAATTCTGCATCTCATTCTAAAACGGTGCTTCCAATAATAGCATGGCCCTGGGTTTGCACCAACAGATACCCATTTTCTTTATAAAGGGTCCTCCCAAGAGGACCCTTTGTAACACTTGGGAGAAATATTTATATGAAAAAATGCCAACTCTGGGCCATGGGCAGAAAAAAGCCAATGCTAAACAATAAGCTAATGCCCGTGAGAGCATCTACTATAAATGTCTGTGTTTGAATTTGAAATAAATGAAAGTAAAATATCGAGGCAATCATGTGTGGAAAAATACTTATGACAAATGAGACTTGAAACCAACATGTATCTCAAATAAGGCAGAAAGTATATTATTTTTATTTATTTCATATGTTTTGCCAAGCCTTCAATGGGAAGGGCTAAAGAGGAACCAAATAATGTAATGGTGGTAGCATATTCTTCTTCTTCGTCAGTTTCTTCATCATTGACAAAGAAGAAGGTGAAGGAGAAAATGTTGAAGATTAAGATGGCAAAGAAGATGATGAAGACAATGAAGAATATGATGATGATGATGATGATGATGATGATGATGTAGTAGCCACCTTCTTTTTTGTCTTCTTGTTTGACATCGTAATTTTCTTGTTTCCCAGCTTCTTGCTGTTTGTTGGTGGCTTGTTGTTTGTCATTGATTGTTGTTCGTTGGTGGCATGTTGTTTTTGGTTCAGCTTGTGGCGCTGCAGTGGATCATCACGTTCTTGTAGAATGTTGAAATATAAAAAAGGATTCTCCTGATTTCAATGTTAACCATTCCCCAGGCGCAGTCTGTATAGTTCTAGTAAACAGGATAAGAATCAGGTTAGAGTGTAAAAGTGAAGTAACAACTGTGATAGGTGTCAGTCTCTCAGATGCTGGGTGGCTGTGGAGATGTGCTCACTTGGACTGACATCTCCGCCTAGTACCTTATTATACTGTAGTATAAGCCACTTATAAAGGTAGATGTACTATGCTAGTGTTTGAGTTAAGTTACAACTCCCATAACATGCACAAAACTTACCTTATTTTTCAAAAAGATCAAGAGGTTGGAGAAGTGATCTTCTATCTTCTTTCTTTGGGGATATCTATTGATGTTTTCTGGCTTCTATACAAAGTACAAGAAATATATACATAAATAATTGCGGTGAAGTGATCACTAAGTTCTGGTGCAAATCAGATTAATAGGGAGTAAATATAGCTTGTGCAAGAAACCCAATGAGGAAGCTAAGTGACGTTTACACTTACACAGTCATGTAGCAGCCCGGTCATCTCATGTAACAGGCTCTTTATCTTCTCACATTGTTGCTGGCTGCTGTAAGGTCCTTGGTTATGGCAGCAAAAGAATCCAAAGCTTTGGATCATAACGACTCCAATAATGATTCCTGCATCATCCACCTGAAAGTCAGATGTACATCTATATAATAAAATGTATAGAACAGTATGTGACATACAGGAACATTCATGCTGCTCTAGCTGCTCTTTATTATATGAAGAGATTAGATAGAAATGAGACTGTATCTGATTCTTACTCATAAAGAATAGCATTAATCATCTATTTATCATTGTGTGTTTTATACAAAATGAGCTGTGCACCCTAACTTACACAGCACGACTGGTGATGAAACACAACACACCTGTGAGACATTGAAAAGGGATCTTCTGTCCGATCTGTAAGCAGAAAACTCGGATGTATCGCACTCAGTGGTTTGTGGAGGTTTCCAGCTGGAGCTCTGAACAGAAAAATACAAAGATAAATGAGCAAAGTGTATAAGATATGACATTACCCCCCTCAGAATGTTAGTGACAGTGTGTCCTTAGCGCCTAATGCTATTACTCTAAAGGTGGGTACACACTAGGTCATGTGCTCGGTGAGCGACATCGCCTAGTGTTTCCCCTCTCGGGCCGGGCCACCCGACATCAGGCATATACAATGTGTGATATCGCTAGTGATATCGCACAGTGACGTCATGCTGCAGCCGGCTGGAGTATGCAGCTTTGGACTATGCGTTCAAATTGAGCTTTATGCACGTCAGAGACCGAAGGTCATTAATGACCTGTGGGGCCACGCATCGCTCGTCGTCGGCAGCATACACACTGAGCGATATAGTAAGCTATCGCCTAGGAGTGTGAAAGTGAGTGACATAGTTTACTATATTGCTAAGTGTGTAGGCACCTTAAGAGTCAGAGGAGAGCTTTGTAGATGGGCTGATGGTTTTACACACATCATTCTATTGTTCTGTAGGTATATCTATAATGTGAGCAGGGTGTGTGGTGCACCCAGGACAGATTCACCACGGTACCCTCTCTGCATGCTCCCTCCATATTGCTGTTGGGGGGAGTCTGTCTTTGGAAAGATAGCTCCAGCACAGGAGATAGCACTGTGTCAGAGCCTTTGCTATCTTCTGTGTGTGCCTATATTTCTGAAACCATCACCAGAAAGATGGCACCACTAGGAACAGGTGTGGCGTGCCCGTGGCATGGAGGAAGCCCCCGTAAAGTGGGAGATCTGCTGCATTTTACTCCCCTCAACTCTGATCACCCCTCCTTATATTAGTTACATTATATAGCTTTGTCCTTTCATATATTTAAATAGAGTTCTCTCTTTTTTTCAAATCTTATCTGAAAATGCTGACGTCTTGCTGCTGAAGCCTCAGGTGGGTTAGGGGTGGGCGGCTGTAACTAGACCTGTATGAATTTTGATGAAGGACCAGATTCAGGATTGGGGTATTCTGTAGGCTACATGGGTGAGTAGAATCGTTCTGCTGTTACATGTGGGCAAACTGCTTTTGCACGATCATTTTACTTGTGTAATATAATATGTGCAGAAGAGATAAATTCTATCAAATGATATGCTGAGGAACCCACCATGCTCAGGAGAGTTTTAGAGAGCTGTGTCACGACATCTCTCTTTGGTAGGTTGCAGGCATTGTCTAATCCCAGGCTGATGAGAAATACACAGACTATGTAAATCCTATCAGCCATTATAACTAAGTTGCTGAGAGATTCCCTGTATTAGTACAGCAAAGATACAATTGCTTCTCCTGGCTTCTATAACTCATCTTTCTAGCAGGACGTTAGTAGTGTATTTTTTTGTGCAGAGCGATGTCTTTTTACAATTGCTCTAAGCTTAATACTTGCGCGTTACCTGTATCCAGCGTCTGCTGTCACCATGTCATAAGTAAAACGTTGTCTTCCCTACATGGGAATCGAACCTGGGACTCCCACACACAAGGTAGGAGGCATAACCTAATGAGCCACAGAGGCTCTCGGTGAGCTGGGGCTTCTTTAGAAAGAAAGCCTCACCAATGTGCCTGAGCTCCGCCTATTCCCTGGTCTGCAGCAAATCCCACACAAGACGGAAGATAATTATGCAAATAGCTGAAACATGCTTCTGTACACAATAGGTTGCTGGAAGCATTTGCTGCCTATTAAACTAATAACATCCATAACCCATGCAAAGGAGAAGACGTTTTCATAGCAAGAAACAAACAAGTCAGCCAAAAGAAAAGTGTAATAACACTCCATCATCTGAATGATTTCTTGCATATAGAGACATCAATGGTGGCTTACTATATAACATGAGGTTGTGATTGACACAGCACTAGTGCTGGCTGCATGCACCTAGATCAATGTTCAGGTGTAGTCTTTATGCAGCAATGCAGAACAAGTGTCCCAGGCTCTATGTTGTGAACCATGCACATTAAATGAATACTCACTCCTAATACAATATAAGAGGACAGTCACTGGTGCTCTCTTTATATATGCTGCACATTCCACACGAGTGTAATTAAATAGGAAAAACTTCATGACTCCCAAAACAAATCAGCTCAGTAAATGAATGACACGCGAATTTATGGTCTCATTTTATTTCTTAGCAGTTATTTAGTGTAGTTTGCAGGAATCTATGATCTGAAAGCTTTCTGTGTCCTAGGGAAAAGGATTGCCACCTAGCAACAGCTGATGGGTATAGGGAGCAAGCCTCCCGTATCTCTGCTGAAATACAGGGGAGGGAAAACGTTTCCTTCGCTGATCTGCCCACACAGACAGTGACGCTGCACCTGCCTAGCAGGTGAGATCCTGCACACAATCAGCTGGGCTGGGGCTACAATGTCACTGAGCAGAGTTTTGGAAGCTTGCTGGTAGCAATCCCATGAAGTAGAAGACCTCAGGGTTTGAAAATGAGCTGAATAACATCCACACTTTGGGCTACATGTAATAGCCTGCGAGCTGCCGGAGGTGCAGGACATTGTGCGAGTCTGCCCGTATTTTTAAAATGGCATTTACAAGGCGAAACCAACCTAGTTTTGCCTTGCAAATGATTGGCGCTTTAAAAATATGGGCAAAAATATGGGCAGATCTGTACTTGAAAATGATAATGCTTTCTTATTCTGGGTTTTGCTGTCTACAACCAAATGAATACAATGTGTAGGAATAAGTATACTTAGCAGGATTCTGTCATCAATAAGTTTCATTTCACACTGTGATAACTTCGGAGAGTATGAACCTGCAGGGAGACTGTCGGCTAGAAGAGCTACGCACTGGCCTCCTTACTGATTGATTTCATCACCATGAGAGTGTGCATGGGGCTAGACCAGAAAATGATAATGGATCGTCAGTAAAGCATTCCCTCCACTATAGACTAGCAAGCCCGTAAAGTCGGGATTTAAGGAATACTTCCCAATTCTGCATCTCATTCTAAAACGGTGCTTCCAATAATAGCATGGCCCTGAGTTTGCACCAACAGATACCCATTTTCTTTATAAAGGGTCCTCCCAAGAGGACCCTTTGTAACATTTGGGAGAAATATTTATATGAAAAAATGCCAACTCTGGGCCATGGGCAGAAAAAAGCCAATGCTAAACAATAAGCTAATGTCCGTGAGAGCATCTACTATAAATGTCGGTGTTTGAATTTGAAATAAATGAAAGTAAAATATCGAGGCAATCATGTGTGGAAAAATACTTATGACAAATGAGACTTGAAACCAACATGTATCTCAAATAAGGCAGAAAGTATATTCTTTTTATTTATTTCATATGTTTTGCCAAGCCTTCAATGGGAAGGGCTAAAGAGGAACCAAATAATGTAATGGTGGTAGCATATTCTTCTTCTTCGTCAGTTTCTTCATCATTGACAAAGAAGAAGGTGAAGAAGAAAATGTTGAAGATTAAGATGGCAAAGAAGATGATGAAGACAATGAAGAATATGATGATGATGATGATGATGTAGTAGCCACCTTCTTTTTTGTCTTCTTGTTTGACATCGTCATTTTCTTGTTTCCCAGCTTCTTGCTGTTTGTTGGTGGCTTGTTGTTTGTCATTGATTGTTGTTCGTTGGTGGCATGTTGTTTTTGGTTCAGCTTGTGGCGCTGCAGTGGATCATCACGTTCTTGTAGAATGTTGAAATATAAAAAAGGATTCTCCTGATTTCAATGTTAACCATTCCCCAGGCGCAGTCTGTATAGTTCTAGTAAACAGGATAAGAATCAGGTTAGAGTGTAACAGTGAAGTAACAACTGTGATAGGTGTCAGTCTCTCACATGCTGGGTGGCTGTGGAGATGTGCTCACTTGGACTGACATCTCCGCCTAGTACCTTATTATACTGTAGTATAAGCCACTTATAAAGGTAGATGTACTATGCTGGTGTTTGAGTTAAGTTACAACTCCCATAACATGCCCAAAACTTACCTTATTTTTCAAAAAGATCAAGAGGTTGGAGAAGTGATCTTCTATCTTCTTTCTTTGGGGATATCTATTGATGTTTTCTGGCTTCTATACAAAGTACAAGAAATATATACATAAATGATTGTGGTGAAGTGATCACTAAGTTCTGGTGCAAATCAGATTAATAGGGAGTAAATATATCTTATGCAAGAAACCCAATGAGGAAGATAAGTGACATTTACACTTACACAGTCATGTAGCAGCCCGGTCATCTCATGTAACAGGCTCTTTATCTTCTCACATTGTTGCTGGCTGCTGTAAGGTCCTTGGTTATGGCAGCAAAAGAATCCAAAGCTTTGGATCATAACGACTCCAATAATGATTCCTGCATCATCCACCTGAAAGTCAGATGTACATCTATATAATAAAATGTATAGAACAGTATGTGACATACAGGAACATTCATGCTGCTCTAGCTGCTCTTTATTATATGAAGAGATTAGATAAAAATGAGACTGTATCTGATTCTTACTCATAAAGTATAGCATTAATCATCTATTTATCATTGTGTGTTTTATACAAAATGAGCTGTGCACCCTAACTTACACAGCACGACTGGTGATGAAACACAACACACCTGTGAGACATTGAAAAGGGATCTTCTGTCCGATCTGTAAGCAGAAAACTCGGATGTATCGCACTCAGTGGTTTGTGGAGGTTTCCAGCTGGAGCTCTGAACAGAAAAATACAAAGATAAATGAGCAAAGTGTATAAGATATGACATTACCCCCCTCAGAATGTTAGTGACAGTGTGTCCTTAGCGCCTAATGTTATTACTCTAAAGGTGGGTAGTGGGTACACACTAGGCCATGTGCTCGGTGAGCGACATCACCTAGTGTTTCCCCTCCCGGGCCGGGCCACCTGACATCAGGCATATACAATGTGTGATATCGCTAGTGATATCGCACAGTGACATCATGCTGCAGCCGGCTGGAGTATGCAGCTTTGGACTATGCGTTCAAATTGAGCTTTATGCACGTCAGAGACCGAAGGTCATTAATGACCTGTGGGGCCACGCATCGCTCGTCGTCGGCAGCGTACACACTGAGCGATATAGTAAGCTATCGCCTAGGAGTGTGAAAGTGAGTGACATAGTTTACTATATTGCTAAGTGTGTAGGCTCCTTAAGAGTCAGAGGAGAGCTTTGTAGATGGGCTGATGGTTTTACACACATCATTCTATTGTTCTGTAGGTATATCTATAATGTGAGCAGGGTGTGTGGTGCACCCAGGACAGATTCACCACGGTACCCTCTCTGCATGCTCCCTCCATATTGCTGTTGGGGGGAGTCTGTCTTTGGAAAGATAGCTCCAGCACAGGAGATAGCACTGTGTCAGAGCCTATGCTATCTTCTGTGTGTGCCTATATTTCTGAAACCATCACCAGAAAGATGGCACCACTAGGAACAGGTGTGGCGTGCCCGTGGCATGGAGGAAGCCCCCGTAAAGTGGGAGATCTGCTGCATTTTACTCCCCTCAACTCTGATCACCCCTCCCTATATTAGTTACATTATATAGCTTTGTCCTTTCATATATTTAAATAGAGTTCTCTCTTTTTTTAAAAACTTATCTGAAAATGCTGACGTCTTGCTGCTGAAGCCTCAGGTGGGTTAGGGGTGGGCGGCTGTAACTAGACCTGTATGAATTTTGATGAAGGACCAGATTCAGGATTGGGGTATTCTGTAGGCTACATGGGTGAGTAGAATCGTTCTGCTGTTACATGTGGGCAAACTGCTTTTGCACGATCATTTTACTTGTGTAATATAATATGTGCAGAAGAGACAAATTCTATCAAATGATATGCTGAGGAACCCACCATGCTCAGGAGAGTTTTAGAGAGCTGTGTCACGACATCTCTCTTTGGTAGGTTGCAGGCATTGTGTAATCCCAGGCTGATGAGAAATACACAGACTATGTAAATCTTATCAGCCATTATAAGTAAGTTGCTGAGAGATTCCCTGTATTAGTACAGCAAAGATACAACTGCTTCTCCTGGCTTCTATAACTCATCTTTCTAGCAGGACGTTAGTAGTGTATTTTTTTGTGCAGAGCGATGTCTTTTTACAATTGCTCTAAGCTTAATACTTGCGCGTTACCTGTACCCAGCGTCTGCTGTCACCATGTCATAAGTAAAACGTTGTCTTCCCTACATGGGAATCGAACCTGGGACTCCCACACACAAGGTAGGAGGCATAACCTAATGAGCCACAGAGGCTCTCGGTGAGCAGGGGCTTCTTTAGAAAGAAAGCCTCACCAATGTGCCTGAGCTCCGCCTATTCCCTGGTCTGCAGCAAATCCCACACAAGGTGGAAGAAGATAATTATGCAAATAGCTGAAACATGCTTCTGTACACAATAGGTTGCTGGAAGCATTTGCTGCCTATTAAACTAATAACATCCATAACCCATGCAAAGGAGAAGACGTTTTCATAGCAAGAAACAAAATGAAGAACCAACAAGTCAGCCAAAAGAAAAGTGTAATAACACTCCATCAGCTGAATGATTTCTTGCATATAGAGACATAAATATCAAATGGTGGCTCACTATACAGCATGAGGTTGTGATTGACACAGCACTAGAACAATGTTCAGGTGTAGTCTTTATGCAGCAATGCAGAACAAGTGTCCCAGGCTCTATGTTGTGAACCATGCACATTAAATGAATACTCACTCCTAATACAATATCAGAGGACAGTCACTGGTGCTCTCTTTATATACGCTGCACATTCCACACGTGTGAAATTAAATAGGAAAAACTTCATGACTCCCAAAACAAATCAGCTCAGTAAATGAATGACACGTGAATTTATGGTCTCATTTTATTTCTTAGCAGTTATTTAGTGTAGTTTGCAGGAATCTATGATCTGAAAGCTTTCTGTGTCCTAGGGAAAAGGATTGCCACCTAGCAACAGCTGATGGGTATAGGGAGCAAGCCTCCCGTATCTCTGCTGAAATACAGGGGAGGGAAAACGTTTCCTTCGCTGATCTGCCCACACAGACAGTGACGCTGCACCTGCCTAGCAGGTGAGATCCTGCACACAATCAGCTGGGCTGGGGCTACAATGTCACTGAGCAGAGTTTTGGAAGCTTGCTGGTAGCAATCCCATGAAGTAGAAGACCTCAGGGTTTGAAAATGAGCTGAATAACATCCACACTTTGGGCTACATGTAATAGCCTGCGAGCTGCCGGAGGTGCAGGACATTGTGCGAGTCTGCCCGTATTTTTAAAATGGCATTTACAAGGCGAAACCAACCTAGTTTTGCCTTGCAAATGATTGTCGCTTTAAAAATATGGGCAAAAATATGGGCAGATCTGTACTTGAAAATGATAATGCTTTCTTATTCTGGGTTTTGCTGTCTACAACCAAATGAATACAATGTGTAGGAATAAGTATACTTAGCAGGATTCTGTCATCAATAAGTTTCATTTCACACTGTGATAACTTCGGAGAGTATGAACCTGCAGGGAGACTGTCGGCTAGAAGAGCTACGCACTGGCCTCCTTACTGATTGATTTCATCACCATGAGAGTGTGCATGGGGCTAGACCAGAAAATGATAATGGATCGTCAGTAAAGCATTCCCTCCACTATAGACTAGCAAGCCCGTAAAGTCGGGATTTAAGGAATACTTCCCAATTCTGCATCTCATTCTAAAACGGTGCTTCCAATAATAGCATGGCCCTGAGTTTGCACCAACAGATACCCATTTTCTTTATAAAGGGTCCTCCCAAGAGGACCCTTTGTAACATTTGGGAGAAATATTTATATGAAAAAATGCCAACTCTGGGCCATGGGCAGAAAAAAGCCAATGCTAAACAATAAGCTAATGTCCGTGAGAGCATCTACTATAAATGTCGGTGTTTGAATTTGAAATAAATGAAAGTAAAATATCGAGGCAATCATGTGTGGAAAAATACTTACGACAAATGAGACTTGAAACCAACATGTATCTCAAATAAGGCAGAAAGTATATTATTTTTATTTATTTCATATGTTTTGCCAAGCCTTCAATGGGAAGGGCTAAAGAGGAACCAAATAATGTAATGGTGGTAGCATATTCTTCTTCTTCGTCAGTTTCTTCATCATTGACAAAGAAGAAGGTGAAGAAGAAAATGTTGAAGATTAAGATGGCAAAGAAGATGATGAAGACAATGAAGAATATGATGATGATGATGATGATGATGATGATGATGATGATGTAGTAGCCACCTTCTTTTTTGTCTTCTTGTTTGACATCATCATTTTCTTGTTTCCCAGCTTCTTGCTGTTTGTTGGTGGCTTGTTGTTTGTCATTGATTGTTGTTCGTTGGTGGCATGTTGTTTTTGGTTCAGCTTGTGGCGCTGCAGTGGATCATCACGTTCTTGTAGAATGTTGAAATATAAAAAAGGATTCTCCTGATTTCAATGTTAACCATTCCCCAGGCGCAGTCTGTATAGTTCTAGTAAACAGGATAAGAATCAGGTTAGAGTGTAACAGTGAAGTAACAACTGTGATAGGTGTCAGTCTCTCACATGCTGGGTGGCTGTGGAGATGTGCTCACTTGGACTGACATCTCCGCCTAGTACCTTATTATACTGTAGTATAAGCCACTTATAAAGGTAGATGTACTATGCTGGTGTTTGAGTTAAGTTACAACTCCCATAACATGCCCAAAACTTACCTTATTTTTCAAAAAGATCAAGAGGTTGGAGAAGTGATCTTCTATCTTCTTTCTTTGGGGATATCTATTGATGTTTTCTGGCTTCTATACAAAGTACAAGAAATATATACATAGATTATTGCGGTGAAGTGATCACTAAGTTCTGGTGCAAATCAGATTAATAGGGAGTAAATATATCTTATGCAAGAAACCCAATGAGGAAGATAAGTGACGTTTACACTTACACAGTCATGTAGCAGCCCGGTCATCTCATGTAACAGGCTCTTTATCTTCTCACATTGTTGCTGGCTGCTGTAAGGTCCTTGGTTATGGCAGCAAAAGAATCCAAAGCTTTGGATCATAACGACTCCAATAATGATTCCTGCATCATCCACCTGAAAGTCAGATGTACATCTATATAATAAAATGTATAGTACAGTAGGTGACATACTAGAGATGAGCGGGTTCGGTTTCTCTGAATCCGAACCCGCCAGAACTTCATGTTTTTTTTCACGGGTCCGAGCGACTCGGATCTTCCCGCCTTGCTCGGTTAACCCGAGCGCGCCCGAACGTCATCATGACGCTGTCGGATTCTCGCGAGGCTCGGATTCTATCGCGAGACTCGGATTCTATATAAGGAGCCGCGCGTCGCCGCCATTTTCACACGTGCATTGAGATTGATAGGGAGAGGACGTGGCTGGCGTCCTCTCCATTTAGATTATAAGAGACTGAGAGAGATTTACAGGAGCTGACTAGGAGGAGTACTGTTACTGTAGAAGTGTAGAGACTGAGTGGAGAGAGTTTACTAGTGAGGACAGTGCAGTTTACTTTATAATCCGTTCTCTGCCTGAAAAAAGCGATACACAGCACACAGTGACTCAGTCACATACCATATCTGTGTGCACTGCTCAGGCTCAGGCCAGTGTGCTGCATCATCTATTATCTATATATAATATTATATATATCTGTCTGACTGCTCAGCTCACACAGCTTATAATTGTGGGGGAGACTGGGGAGCACTACTGCAGTGCCAGCTATAGGTTATAGCAGGAGCCAGGAGTACATAATATATTATATAGTGAGTGACCACCAGACACACAGTGCAGTTTATTTTATATATCCGTTCTCTGCCTGAAAAAAGCGATACACACAGTGACTCAGTCAGTCACATACCATATCTGTGTGCACTGCTCAGGCTCAGGCCAGTGTGCTGCATCATCTATTATCTATATATAATATTATATATATCTGTCTGACTGCTCAGCTCACACAGCTTATAATTGTGGGGGAGACTGGGGAGCACTACTGCAGTGCCAGTTATAGGTTATAGCAGGAGCCAGGAGTACATAATATATTATATAGTGAGTGACCACCAGACACACAGTGCAGTTTATTTAATATATCCGTTCTCTGCCTGAAAAAAGCGATACACACAGTGACTCAGTCAGTCACATACCATATCTGTGTGCACTGCTCAGGCTCAGGCCAGTGTGCTGCATCATCTATTATCTATATATAATATTATATATATCTGTCTGACTGCTCAGCTCACACAGCTTATAATTGTGGGGGAGACTGGGGAGCACTACTGCAGTGCCAGTTATAGGTTATAGCAGGAGCCAGGAGTACATAATATATTATATAGTGAGTGACCACCAGACACACAGTGCAGTTTATTTAATATATCCGTTCTCTGCCTGAAAAAAGCGATACACACAGTGACTCAGTCAGTCACATACCATATCTGTGTGCACTGCTCAGGCTCAGGCCAGTGTGCTGCATCATCTATTATCTATATATAATATTATATATATCTGTCTGACTGCTCAGCTCACACAGCTTATAATTGTGGGGGAGACTGGGGAGCACTACTGCAGTGCCAGTTATAGGTTATAGCAGGAGCCAGGAGTACATAATATATTATATAGTGAGTGACCACCAGACACACAGTGCAGTTTATTTAATATATCCGTTCTCTGCCTGAAAAAAGCGATACACACAGTGACTCAGTCAGTCACATACCATATCTGTGTGCACTGCTCAGGCTCAGGCCAGTGTGCTGCATCATCTATTATCTATATATAATATTATATATATCTGTCTGACTGCTCAGCTCACACAGCTTATAATTGTGGGGGAGACTGGGGAGCACTACTGCAGTGCCAGTTATAGGTTATAGCAGGAGCCAGGAGTACATAATATATTATATAGTGAGTGACCACCAGACACACAGTGCAGTTTATTTAATATATCCGTTCTCTGCCTGAAAAAAGCGATACACACAGTGACTCAGTCAGTCACATACCATATCTGTGTGCACTGCTCAGGCTCAGGCCAGTGTGCTGCATCATCTATATATATTATATATCTGTCTGACTGCTCAGCTCACACAGCTTATAATTGTGGGGGAGACTGGGGAGCACTACTGCAGTGCCAGTTATAGGTTATAGCAGGAGCCAGGAGTACATATTATATTAAAATTAAACAGTGCACACTTTTGCTGCAGGAGTGCCACTGCCAGTGTGACTGACCAGTGACCTGACCACACTGACCACCAGTATAGTTAGTAGTATACTTATATTGTGATTGCCTGAAAAAGTTAAACACTCGTCGTGTGACTTCACTTGTGTGTTTTTTTTTTATTCTATAAAAATAAAACTCATTCTGCTGACAGACAGTGTCCAGCAGGTCCGTCATTATATAATATATAATATATACCTGTCCGGCTGCAGTAGTGATATATATATATTTTTTATATCATTTATCATCCAGTCGCAGCAGACACAGTACGGTAGTTCACGGCTGTGGCTACCTCTGTGTCTCTGCACTCGGCAGGCAGTCCGTCCATAATTGTAATACCACCTAACCGTGGATTTTTTTCATTCTTCTTTATACATACATAGTTACATAGACATCTTCTCTTTATCAACCAGTCTATATTAGCTGCAGACACAGTACAGTACGGTAGTTCACGGCTGTGGCTACCTCTGTGTCTGCACTCGGCAGGCAGTCCGTCCATAATTGTATACCACCTAACCGTGGATTTTTTTCAGTCTTCTTTATACATACATAGTTACATAGACATCTTCTCTTTATCAACCAGTCTATATTAGCTGCAGACACAGTACAGTACGGTAGTTCACGGCTGTGGCTACCTCTGTGTCTGCAGTCGGCAGGCAGTCCATAATTGTATACTAGTATCCATCTCCATTGTTTACCTGAGGTGCCTTTTAGTTGTGCCTATTAAAATATGGAGAACAAAAATGATGAGGTTCCAAAATTAGGGAAAGATCAAGATCCACTTCCACCTCGTGCTGAAGCTGCTGCCACTAGTCATGGCCGAGACGATGAAATGCCAGCAACGTCGTCTGCCAAGGCCGATGCCCAATGTCATAGTACAGAGCATGTCAAATCCAAAACATCAAATATCAGAAAAAAAAGGACTCCAAAACCTAAAATAAAATTGTCGGAGGAGAAGCGTAAACTTGCCAATATGCCATTTACCACACGGAGTGGCAAGGAACGGCTGAGGCCCTGGCCTATGTTCATGGCTAGTGGTTCAGCTTCACATGAGGATGGAAGCACTCAGCCTCTCGCTAGAAAAATGAAAAGACTCAAGCTGGCAAAAGCAGCACAGCAAAGAACTGTGCATTCTTCGAAATCCCAAATCCACAAGGAGAGTCCAATTGTGTCGGTTGCGATGCCTGACCTTCCCAACACTGGACGTGAAGAGCATGCGCCTTCCACCATTTGCACGCCCCCTGCAAGTGCTGGAAGGAGCACCCGCAGTCCAGTTCCTGATAGTCAGATTGAAGATGTCAGTGTTGAAGTACACCAGGATGAGGAGGATATGGGTGTTGCTGGCGCTGGGGAGGAAATTGACCAGGAGGATTCTGATGGTGAGGTGGTTTGTTTAAGTCAGGCACCCGGGGAGACACCTGTTGTCCGTGGGAGGAATATGGCCGTTGACATGCCAGGTGAAAATACCAAAAAAATCAGCTCTTCGGTGTGGAGGTATTTCACCAGAAATGCGGACAACAGGTGTCAAGCCGTGTGTTCCCTTTGTCAAGCTGTAATAAGTAGGGGTAAGGACGTTAACCACCTCGGAACATCCTCCCTTATACGTCACCTGCAGCGCATTCATAATAAGTCAGTGACAAGTTCAAAAACTTTGGGTGACAGCGGAAGCAGTCCACTGACCAGTAAATCCCTTCCTCTTGTAACCAAGCTCACGCAAACCACCCCACCAACTCCCTCAGTGTCAATTTCCTCCTTCCCCAGGAATGCCAATAGTCCTGCAGGCCATGTCACTGGCAATTCTGACGAGTCCTCTCCTGCCTGGGATTCCTCCGATGCATCCTTGCGTGTAACGCCTACTGCTGCTGGCGCTGCTGTTGTTGCCGCTGGGAGTCGATGGTCATCCCAGAGGGGAAGTCGTAAGCCCACTTGTACTACTTCCAGTAAGCAATTGACTGTTCAACAGTCCTTTGCGAGGAAGATGAAATATCACAGCAGTCATCCTACTGCAAAGCGGATAACTGAGGCCTTGACAACTATGTTGGTGTTAGACGTGCGTCCGGTATCCGCCGTTAGTTCACAGGGAACTAGACAATTTATTGAGGCAGTGTGCCCCCGTTACCAAATACCATCTAGGTTCCACTTCTCTAGGCAGGCGATACCGAGAATGTACACGGACGTCAGAAAAAGACTCACCAGTGTCCTAAAAAATGCAGTTGTACCCAATGTCCACTTAACCACGGACATGTGGACAAGTGGAGCAGGGCAGGGTCAGGACTATATGACTGTGACAGCCCACTGGGTAGATGTATGGACTCCCGCCGCAAGAACAGCAGCGGCGGCACCAGTAGCAGCATCTCGCAAACGCCAACTCTTTCCTAGGCAGGCTACGCTTTGTATCACCGCTTTCCAGAATACGCACACAGCTGAAAACCTCTTACGGCAACTGAGGAAGATCATCGCGGAATGGCTTACCCCAATTGGACTCTCCTGTGGATTTGTGGCATCGGACAACGCCAGCAATATTGTGTGTGCATTAAATATGGGCAAATTCCAGCACGTCCCATGTTTTGCACATACCTTGAATTTGGTGGTGCAGAATTTTTTAAAAAACGACAGGGGCGTGCAAGAGATGCTGTCGGTGGCCAGAAAAATTGCGGGACACTTTCGGCGTACAGGCACCACGTACAGAAGACTGGAGCACCACCAAAAACTACTGAACCTGCCCTGCCATCATCTGAAGCAAGAAGTGGTAACGAGGTGGAATTCAACCCTCTATATGCTTCAGAGGTTGGAGGAGCAGCAAAAGGCCATTCAAGCCTATACAATTGAGCACGATATAGGAGGTGGAATGCACCTGTCTCAAGTGCAGTGGAGAATGATTTCAACGTTGTGCAAGGTTCTGATGCCCTTTGAACTTGCCACACGTGAAGTCAGTTCAGACACTGCCAGCCTGAGTCAGGTCATTCCCCTCATCAGGCTTTTGCAGAAGAAGCTGGAGGCATTGAAGAAGGAGCTAAAAGGGAGCGATTCCGCTAGGCATGTGGGACTTGTGGATGCAGCCCTTAATTCGCTTAACAAGGATTCACGGGTGGTCAATCTGTTGAAATCAGAGCACTACATTTTGGCCACCGTGCTCGATCCTAGATTTAAAGCCTACCTTGGATCTCTCTTTCCGGCAGACACAGGTCTGCTGGGGTTGAAAGACCTGCTGGTGACAAAATTGTCAAGTCAAGCGGAACGCGACCTGTCAACATCTCCTCCTTCACATTCTCCCGCAACTGGGGGTGCGAGGAAAAGGCTCAGAATTCCGAGCCCACCCGCTGGCGGTGATGCAGGGCAGTCTGGAGCGACTGCTGATGCTGACATCTGGTCCGGACTGAAGGACCTGACAACGATTACGGACATGTCGTCTACTGTCACTGCATATGATTCTCTCAACATTGATAGAATGGTGGAGGATTATATGAGTGACCGCATCCAAGTAGGCACGTCACACAGTCCGTACTTATACTGGCAGGAAAAAGAGGCAATTTGGAGGCCCTTGCACAAACTGGCTTTATTCTACCTAAGTTGCCCTCCCACAAGTGTGTACTCCGAAAGAGTGTTTAGTGCCGCCGCTCACCTTGTCAGCAATCGGCGTACGAGGTTACATCCAGAAAATGTGGAGAAGATGATGTTCATTAAAATGAATTATAATTAATTCCTCCGCGGAGACATTGACCAGCAGCAATTGCCTCCACAAAGTACACAGGGAGCTGAGATGGTGGATTCCAGTGGGGACGAATTGATAATCTGTGAGGAGGGGGATGTACACGGTGATATATCGGAGGGTGAAGATGAGGTGGACATCTTGCCTCTGTAGAGCCAGTTTGTGCAAGGAGAGATTAATTGCTTCTTTTTTGGGGGGGGTCCAAACCAACCCGTCATATCAGTCACAGTCGTGTGGCAGACCCTGTCACTGAAATGATGGGTTGGTTAAAGTGTGCATGTCCTGTTTTGTTTATACAACATAAGGGTGGGTGGGAGGGCCCAAGGACAATTCCATCTTGCACCTCTTTTTTCTTTTCTTTTTCTTTGCATCATGTGCTGATTGGGGAGGGTTTTTTGGAAGGGACATCCTGCGTGACACTGCAGTGCCACTCCTAGATGGGCCCGGTGTTTGTGTCGGCCACTAGGGTCGCTAATCTTACTCACACAGTCAGCTACCTCATTGCGCCTCTTTTTTTCTTTGCGTCATGTGCTGTTTGGGGAGGGTTTTTTGGAAGGGACATCCTGCGTGACACTGCAGTGCCACTCCTAGATGGGCCCGGTGTTTGTGTCGGCCACTAGGGTCGCTAATCTTACTCACACAGCTACCTCATTGCGCCTCTTTTTTTCTTTGCGTCATGTGCTGTTTGGGGAGGGTTTTTTGGAAGGGACATCCTGCGTGACACTGCAGTGCCACTCCTAGATGGGCCCGGTGTTTGTGTCGGCCACTAGGGTCGCTAATCTTACTCACACAGCTACCTCATTGCGCCTCTTTTTTTCTTTGCGTCATGTGCTGTTTGGGGAGGGTTTTTTGGAAGGGCCATCCTGCGTGACACTGCAGTGACACTCCTAGATGGGCCCGGTGTTTGTGTCGGCCACTAGGGTCGCTAATCTTACTCACACAGCTACCTCATTGCGCCTCTTTTTTTCTTTGCGTCATGTGCTGTTTGGGGAGGGTTTTTTGGAAGGGACATCCTGCGTGACACTGCAGTGCCACTCCTAGATGGGCCCGGTGTTTGTGTCGGCCACTAGGGTCGCTAATCTTACTCACACAGCTACCTCATTGCGCCTCTTTTTTTCTTTGCGTCATGTGCTGTTTGGGGAGGGTTTTTTGGAAGGGCCATCCTGCGTGACACTGCAGTGCCACTCCTAGATGGGCCCGGTGTTTGTGTCGGCCACTAGGGTCGCTAATCTTACTCACACAGCTACCTCATTGCGCCTCTTTTTTTCTTTGCGTCATGTGCTGTTTGGGGAGGGTTTTTTGGAAGGGACATCCTGCGTGACACTGCAGTGCCACTCCTAGATGGGCCCGGTGTTTGTGTCGGCCACTAGGGTCGCTTATCTTACTCACACAGCGACCTCGGTGCAAATTTTAGGACTAAAAATAATATTGTGAGGTGTGAGGTATTCAGAATAGACTGAAAATGAGTGTAAATTATGGTTTTTGAGGTTAATAATACTTTGGGATCAAAATGACCCCCAAATTCTATGATTTAAGCTGTTTTTTAGTGTTTTTTGAAAAAAACACCCGAATCCAAAACACACCCGAATCCGACAAAAAAAATTCGGTGAGGTTTTGCCAAAACGCGTTCGAACCCAAAACACGGCCGCGGAACCGAACCCAAAACCAAAACACAAAACCCGAAAAATTTCAGGCGCTCATCTCTATGACATACAGGAACATTCATGCTGCTCTAGCTGCTCTTTATTATATGAAGAGATTAGATAAAAATGAGACTGTATCTGATTCTTACTCATAAAGTATAGCATTAATCATCTATTTATCATTGTGTGTTTTATACAAAATGAGCTGTGCACCCTAACTTACACAGCACGACTGGTGATGAAACACAACACACCTGTGAGACATTGAAAAGGGATCTTCTGTCCGATCTGTAAGCAGAAAACTCGGATGTATCGCACTCAGTGGTTTGTGGAGGTTTCCAGCTGGAGCTCTGAACAGAAAAATACAAAGATAAATGAGCAAAGTGTATAAGATATGACATTACCCCCCTCAGAATGTTAGTGACAGTGTGTCCTTAGCGCCTAATGTTATTACTCTAAAGGTGGGTACACACTAGGCCATGTGCTCGGTGAGCGACATCACCTAGTGTTTCCCCTCCCGGGCCGGGCCACCCGACATCAGGCATATACAATGTGTGATATCGCTAGTGATATCGCACAGTGACGTCATGCTGCAGCCGGCTGGAGTATGCAGCTTTGGACTATGCGTTCAAATTGAGCTTTATGCACGGCAGAGACCGAAGGTCATTAATGACCTGTGGGGCCACGCATCGCTCGTCGTCGGCAGCGTACACACTGAGCGATATAGTAAGCTATCGCCTAGGAGTGTGAAAGTGAGTGACATAGTTTACTATATTGCTAAGTGTATAGGCACCTTAAGAGTCAGAGGAGAGCTTTGTAGATGGGCTGATGGTTTTACACACATCATTCTATTGTTCTGTAGGTATATCTATAATGTGAGCAGGGTGTGTGGTGCACCCAGGACAGATTCACCACGGTACCCTCTCTGCATGCTCCCTCCATATTGCTGTTGGGGGGGAGTCTGTCTTTGGAAAGATAGCTCCAGCACAGGAGATAGCACTGTGTCAGAGCCTTTGCTATCTTCTGTGTGTGCCTATATTTCTGAAACCATCACCAGAAAGATGGCACCACTAGGAACAGGTGTGGCGTGCCCGTGGCATGGAGGAAGCCCCCGTAAAGTGGGAGATCTGCTGCATTTTACTCCCCTCAACTCTGATCACCCCTCCCTATATTAGTTACATTATATAGCTTTGTCCTTTCATATATTTAAATAGAGTTCTCTCTTTTTTTCAAATACTATCTGAAAATGCTGACGTCTTGCTGCTGAAGCCTCAGGTGGGTTAGAGGTGGGAGGCTGTAACTAGACCTGTTTGAATTTTGATGAAGGACCAGATTCAGGATTGGGGTATTCTGTAGGCTACATGGGTGAGTAGAATCGTTCTGCTGTTACATGTGGGCAAACTGCTTTTTCACGATCATTTTACTTGTGTAATATAATATGTGCAGAAGAGACAAATTCTATCAAATGATATGCTGAGGAACCCACCATGCTCAGGAGAGTTTTAGAGAGCTGTGTCACGACATCTCTCTTTGGTAGGTTGCAGGCATTGTGTAATCCCAGGCTGATGAGAAATACACAGACTATGTAAATCCTATCAGCCATTATAACTAAGTTGCTGAGAGATTCCCTGTATTAGTACAGCAAAGATACAATTGCTTCTCCTGGCTTCTATAACTCATCTTTCTAGCAGGACGTTAGTAGTGTATTTTTTTGTGCAGAGCGATGTCTTTTTACAATTGCTCTGAGCTTAATACTTGCGCGTTACCTGTTTCCAGCGTCTGCTGTCACCATGTCATAAGTAAAACGTTGTCTTCCCTACATGGGAATCGAACCTGGGACTCCCACACACAAGGTAGGAGGCATAACCTAATGAGCCACAGAGGCTCTCGGTGAGCTGGGGCTTCTTTAGAAAGAAAGCCTCACCAATGTGCCTGAGCTCCGCCTATTCCCTGGTCTGCAGCAAATCCCACACAAGGTGGAAGAAGATAATTATGCAAATAGCTGAAACATGCTTCTGTACACAATAGGTTGCTGGAAGCATTTGCTGCCTATTAAACTAATAACATCCATAACCCATGCAAAGGAGAAGACGTTTTCATAGCAAGAAACAAACAAGTCAGCCAAAAGAAAAGTGTAATAACACTCCATCAGCTGAATGATTTCTTGCATATAGAGACATAAATATCAAATGGTGGCCCACTATACAGCATGAGGTTGTGATTGACACAGCACTAGTGCTGGCTGCATGCACCTAGAACAATGTTCAGGTGTAGTCTTTATGCAGCAATGCAGAACAAGTGTCCCAGGCTCTATGTTGTGAACCATGCACATTAAATGAATACTCACTCCTAATACAATATCAGAGGACAGTCACTGGTGCTCTCTTTATATACGCTGCACGTTCCACACGAGTGTAATTAAATAGGAAAAACTTCATGACTCCCAAAACAAATCAGCTCAGTAAATGAATGACACGCGAATTTATGGTCTCATTTTATTTCTTAGCAGTTATTTAGTGTAGTTTGCAGGAATCTATGATCTGAAAGCTTTCTGTGTCCTAGGGAAAAGGATTGCCACCTAGCAACAGCTGATGGGTATAGGGAGCAAGCCTTCCGTATCTCTGCTGAAATACAGGGGAGGGAAAACGTTTCCTTCGCTGATCTGCCCACACAGACAGTGACGCTGCACCTGCCTAGCAGGTGAGATCCTGCACACAATCAGCTGGGCTGGGGCTACAATGTCACTGAGCAGAGTTTTGGAAGCTTGCTGGTAGCAATCCCATGAAGTAGAAGACCTCAGGGTTTGAAAATGAGCTGAATAACATCCACACTTTGGGCTACATGTAATAGCCTGCGAGCTGCCGGAGGTGCAGGACATTGTGCGAGTCTGCCCGTATTTTTAAAATGGCATTTACAAGGCGAAACCAACCTAGTTTTGCCTTGCAAATGATTGGCGCTTTAAAAATATGGGCAAAAATATGGGCAGATCTGTACTTGAAAATGATAATGCTTTCTTATTCTGGGTTTTGCTGTCTACAACCAAATGAATATAATGTGTAGGAATAAGTATACTTAGCAGGATTCTGTCATCAATAAGTTTCATTTCACACTGTGATAACTTCGGAGAGTATGAACCTGCAGGGAGACTGTCGGCTAGAAGAGCTACGCACTGGCCTCCTTACTGATTGATTTCATCACCATGAGAGTGTGCATGGGGCTAGACCAGAAAATGATAATGGATCGTCAGTAAAGCATTCCCTCCACTATAGACTAGCAAGCCCGTAAAGTCGGGATTTAAGGAATACTTCCCAATTCTGCATCTCATTCTAAAACGGTGCTTCCAATAATAGCATGGCCCTGAGTTTGCACCAACAGATACCCATTTTCTTTATAAAGGGTCCTCCCAAGAGGACCCTTTGTAACATTTGGGAGAAATATTTATATGAAAAAATGCCAACTCTGGGCCATGGGCAGAAAAAAGCCAATGCTAAACAATAAGCTAATGTCCGTGAGAGCATCTACTATAAATGTCGGTGTTTGAATTTGAAATAAATGAAAGTAAAATATCGAGGCAATCATGTGTGGAAAAATACTTATGACAAATGAGACTTGAAACCAACATGTATCTCAAATAAGGCAGAAAGTATATTATTTTTATTTATTTCATATGTTTTGCCAAGCCTTCAATGGGAAGGGCTAAAGAGGAACCAAATAATGTAATGGTGGTAGTATATTCTTCTTCTTCGTCAGTTTCTTCATCATTGACAAAGAAGAAGGTGAAGAAGAAAATGTTGAAGATTAAGATGGCAAAGAAGATGATGAAGACAATGAAGAATATGATGATGATGATGATGATGATGATGATGATGATGATGATGTAGTAGCCACCTTCTTTTTTGTCTTCTTGTTTGACATTGTCATTTTCTTGTTTCCCAGCTTCTTGCTGTTTGTTGGTGGCTTGTTGTTTGTCATTGATTGTTGTTCGTTGGTGGCATGTTGTTTTTGGTTCAGCTTGTGGCGCTGCAGTGGATCATCACGTTCTTGTAGAATGTTGAAATATAAAAAAGGATTCTCCTGATTTCAATGTTAACCATTCCCCAGGCGCAGTCTGTATAGTTCTAGTAAACAGGATAAGAATCAGGTTAGAGTGTAACAGTGAAGTAACAACTGTGATAGGTGTCAGTCTCTCACATGCTGGGTGGCTGTGGAGATGTGCTCACTTGGACTGACATCTCCGCCTAGTACCTTATTATACTGTAGTATAAGCCACTTATAAAGGTAGATGTACTATGCTGGTGTTTGAGTTAAGTTACAACTCCCATAACATGCCCAAAACTTACCTTATTTTTCAAAAAGATCAAGAGGTTGGAGAAGTGATCTTCTATCTTCTTTCTTTGAGGATATCTATTGATGTTTTCTGGCTTCTATACAAAGTACAAGAAATATATACATAGATTATTGCGGTGAAGTGATCACTAAGTTCTGGTGCAAATCAGATTAATAGGGAGTAAATATATCTTATGTAAGAAACCCAATGAGGAAGCTAAGTGACGTTTACACTTACACAGTCATGTAGCAGCCCGGTCATCTCATGTAACAGGCTCTTTATCTTCTCACATTGTTGCTGGCTGCTGTAAGGTCCTTGGTTATGGCAGCAAAAGAATCCAAAGCTTTGGATCATAACGACTCCAATAATGATTCCTGCATCATCCACCTGAAAGTCAGATGTACATCTATATAATAAAATGTATAGTACAGTAGGTGACATACAGGAACATTCATGCTGCTCTAGCTGCTCTTTATTATATGAAGAGATTAGATAAAAATGAGACTGTATCTGATTCTTACTCATAAAGTATAGCATTAATCATCTATTTATCATTGTGTGTTTTATACAAAATGAGCTGTGCACCCTAACTTACACAGCACGACTGGTGATGAAACACAACACACCTGTGAGACATTGAAAAGGGATCTTCTGTCCGATCTGTAAGCAGAAAACTCGGATGTATCGCACTCAGTGGTTTGTGGAGGTTTCCAGCTGGAGCTCTGAACAGAAAAATACAAAGATAAATGAGCAAAGTGTATAAGATATGACATTACCCCCCTCAGAATGTTAGTGACAGTGTGTCCTTAGCGCCTAATGTTATTACTCTAAAGGTGGGTACACACTAGGCCATGTGCTCGGTGAGCGACATCACCTAGTGTTTCCCCTCCCGGGCCGGGCCACCCGACATCAGGCATATACAATGTGTGATATCGCTAGTGATATCGCACAGTGACGTCATGCTGCAGCCGGCTGGAGTATGCAGCTTTGGACTATGCGTTCAAATTGAGCTTTATGCACGGCAGAGACCGAAGGTCATTAATGACCTGTGGGGCCACGCATCGCTCGTCGTCGGCAGCGTACACACTGAGCGATATAGTAAGCTATCGCCTAGGAGTGTGAAAGTGAGTGACATAGTTTACTATATTGCTAAGTGTATAGGCACCTTAAGAGTCAGAGGAGAGCTTTGTAGATGGGCTGATGGTTTTACACACATCATTCTATTGTTCTGTAGGTATATCTATAATGTGAGCAGGGTGTGTGGTGCACCCAGGACAGATTCACCACGGTACCCTCTCTGCATGCTCCCTCCATATTGCTGTTGGGGGGAGTCTGTCTTTGGAAAGATAGCTCCAGCACAGGAGATAGCACTGTGTCAGAGCCTTTGCTACCTTCTGTGTGTGCCTATATTTCTGAAACCATCACCAGAAAGATGGCACCACTAGGAACAGGTGTGGCGTGCCCGTGGCATGGAGGAAGCCCCCGTAAAGTGGGAGATCTGCTGCATTTTACTCCCCTCAACTCTGATCACCCCTCCCTATATTAGTTACATTATATAGCTTTGTCCTTTCATATATTTAAATAGAGTTCTCTCTTTTTTTCAAATACTATCTGAAAATGCTGACGTCTTGCTGCTGAAGCCTCAGGTGGGTTAGAGGTGGGAGGCTGTAACTAGACCTGTTTGAATTTTGATGAAGGACCAGATTCAGGATTGGGGTATTCTGTAGGCTACATGGGTGAGTAGAATCGTTCTGCTGTTACATGTGGGCAAACTGCTTTTTCACGATCATTTTACTTGTGTAATATAATATGTGCAGAAGAGACAAATTCTATCAAATGATATGCTGAGGAACCCACCATGCTCAGGAGAGTTTTAGAGAGCTGTGTCACGACATCTCTCTTTGGTAGGTTGCAGGCATTGTGTAATCCCAGGCTGATGAGAAATACACAGACTATGTAAATCCTATCAGCCATTATAACTAAGTTGCTGAGAGATTCCCTGTATTAGTACAGCAAAGATACAATTGCTTCTCCTGGCTTCTATAACTCATCTTTCTAGCAGGACGTTAGTAGTGTATTTTTTTGTGCAGAGCGATGTCTTTTTACAATTGCTCTGAGCTTAATACTTGCGCGTTACCTGTTTCCAGCGTCTGCTGTCACCATGTCATAAGTAAAACGTTGTCTTCCCTACATGGGAATCGAACCTGGGACTCCCACACACAAGGTAGGAGGCATAACCTAATGAGCCACAGAGGCTCTCGGTGAGCTGGGGCTTCTTTAGAAAGAAAGCCTCACCAATGTGCCTGAGCTCCGCCTATTCCCTGGTCTGCAGCAAATCCCACACAAGGTGGAAGAAGATAATTATGCAAATAGCTGAAACATGCTTCTGTACACAATAGGTTGCTGGAAGCATTTGCTGCCTATTAAACTAATAACATCCATAACCCATGCAAAGGAGAAGACGTTTTCATAGCAAGAAACAAACAAGTCAGCCAAAAGAAAAGTGTAATAATACTCCATCAGCTGAATGATTTCTTGCATATAGAGACATAAATATCAAATGGTGGCCCACTATACAGCATGAGGTTGTGATTGACACAGCACTAGTGCTGGCTGCATGCACCTAGAACAATGTTCAGGTGTAGTCTTTATGCAGCAATGCAGAACAAGTGTCCCAGGCTCTATGTTGTGAACCATGCACATTAAATGAATACTCACTCCTAATACAATATCAGAGGACAGTCACTGGTGCTCTCTTTATATACGCTGCACATTCCACACGAGTGTAATTAAATAGGAAAAACTTCATGACTCCCAAAACAAATCAGCTCAGTAAATGAATGACACGCGAATTTATGGTCTCATTTTATTTCTTAGCAGTTATTTAGTGTAGTTTGCAGGAATCTATGATCTGAAAGCTTTCTGTGTCCTAGGGAAAAGGATTGCCACCTAGCAACAGCTGATGGGTATAGGGAGCAAGCCTTCCGTATCTCTGCTGAAATACAGGGGAGGGAAAACGTTTCCTTCGCTGATCTGCCCACACAGACAGTGACGCTGCACCTGCCTAGCAGGTGAGATCCTGCACACAATCAGCTGGGCTGGGGCTACAATGTCACTGAGCAGAGTTTTGGAAGCTTGCTGGTAGCAATCCCATGAAGTAGAAGACCTCAGGGTTTGAAAATGAGCTGAATAACATCCACACTTTGGGCTACATGTAATAGCCTGCGAGCTGCCGGAGGTGCAGGACATTGTGCGAGTCTGCCCGTATTTTTAAAATGGCATTTACAAGGCGAAACCAACCTAGTTTTGCCTTGCAAATGATTGGCGCTTTAAAAATATGGGCAAAAATATGGGCAGATCTGTACTTGAAAATGATAATGCTTTCTTATTCTGGGTTTTGCTGTCTACAACCAAATGAATATAATGTGTAGGAATAAGTATACTTAGCAGGATTCTGTCATCAATAAGTTTCATTTCACACTGTGATAACTTCGGAGAGTATGAACCTGCAGGGAGACTGTCGGCTAGAAGAGCTACGCACTGGCCTCCTTACTGATTGATTTCATCACCATGAGAGTGTGCATGGGGCTAGACCAGAAAATGATAATGGATCGTCAGTAAAGCATTCCCTCCACTATAGACTAGCAAGCCCGTAAAGTCGGGATTTAAGGAATACTTCCCAATTCTGCATCTCATTCTAAAACGGTGCTTCCAATAATAGCATGGCCCTGAGTTTGCACCAACAGATACCCATTTTCTTTATAAAGGGTCCTCCCAAGAGGACCCTTTGTAACATTTGGGAGAAATATTTATATGAAAAAATGCCAACTCTGGGCCATGGGCAGAAAAAAGCCAATGCTAAACAATAAGCTAATGTCCGTGAGAGCATCTACTATAAATGTCGGTGTTTGAATTTGAAATAAATGAAAGTAAAATATCGAGGCAATCATGTGTGGAAAAATACTTATGACAAATGAGACTTGAAACCAACATGTATCTCAAATAAGGCAGAAAGTATATTATTTTTATTTATTTCATATGTTTTGCCAAGCCTTCAATGGGAAGGGCTAAAGAGGAACCAAATAATGTAATGGTGGTAGCATATTCTTCTTCTTCGTCAGTTTCTTCATCATTGACGAAGAAGAAGGTGAAGAAGAAAATGTTGAAGATTAAGATGGCAAAGAAGATGATGAAGACAATGAAGAATATGATGATGATGATGATGATGATGATGATGATGATGATGATGATGATGTAGTAGCCACCTTCTTTTTTGTCTTCTTGTTTGACATTGTCATTTTCTTGTTTCCCAGCTTCTTGCTGTTTGTTGGTGGCTTGTTGTTTGTCATTGATTGTTGTTCGTTGGTGGCATGTTGTTTTTGGTTCAGCTTGTGGCGCTGCAGTGGATCATCACGTTCTTGTAGAATGTTGAAATATAAAAAAGGATTCTCCTGATTTCAATGTTAACCATTCCCCAGGCGCAGTCTGTATAGTTCTAGTAAACAGGATAAGAATCAGGTTAGAGTGTAACAGTGAAGTAACAACTGTGATAGGTGTCAGTCTCTCACATGCTGGGTGGCTGTGGAGATGTGCTCACTTGGACTGACATCTCCGCCTAGTACCTTATTATACTGTAGTATAAGCCACTTATAAAGGTAGATGTACTATGCTGGTGTTTGAGTTAAGTTACAACTCCCATAACATGCCCAAAACTTACCTTATTTTTCAAAAAGATCAAGAGGTTGGAGAAGTGATCTTCTATCTTCTTTCTTTGGGGATATCTATTGATGTTTTCTGGCTTCTATACAAAGTACAAGAAATATATACATAGATTATTGCGGTGAAGTGATCACTAAGTTCTGGTGCAAATCAGATTAATAGGGAGTAAATATATCTTATGCAAGAAACCCAATGAGGAAGATAAGTGACGTTTACACTTACACAGTCATGTAGCAGCCCGGTCATCTCATGTAACAGGCTCTTTATCTTCTCACATTGTTGCTGGCTGCTGTAAGGTCCTTGGTTATGGCAGCAAAAGAATCCAAAGCTTTGGATCATAACGACTCCAATAATGATTCCTGCATCATCCACCTGAAAGTCAGATGTACATCTATATAATAAAATGTATAGTACAGTAGGTGACATACAGGAACATTCATGCTGCTCTAGCTGCTCTTTATTATATGAAGAGATTAGATAAAAATGAGACTGTATCTGATTCTTACTCATAAAGTATAGCATTAATCATCTATTTATCATTGTGTGTTTTATACAAAATGAGCTGTGCACCCTAACTTACACAGCACGACTGGTGATGAAACACAACACACCTGTGAGACATTGAAAAGGGATCTTCTGTCCGATCTGTAAGCAGAAAACTCGGATGTATCGCACTCAGTGGTTTGTGGAGGTTTCCAGCTGGAGCTCTGAACAGAAAAATACAAAGATAAATGAGCAAAGTGTATAAGATATGACATTACCCCCCTCAGAATGTTAGTGACAGTGTGTCCTTAGCGCCTAATGTTATTACTCTAAAGGTGGGTACACACTAGGCCATGTGCTCGGTGAGCGACATCACCTAGTGTTTCCCCTCCCGGGCCGGGCCACCCGACATCAGGCATATACAATGTGTGATATCGCTAGTGATATCGCACAGTGACGTCATGCTGCAGCCGGCTGGAGTATGCAGCTTTGGACTATGCGTTCAAATTGAGCTTTATGCACGGCAGAGACCGAAGGTCATTAATGACCTGTGGGGCCACGCATCGCAAGTCGTCGGCAGCGTACACACTGAGCGATATAGTAAGCTATCGCCTAGGAGTGTGAAAGTGAGTGACATAGTTTACTATATTGCTAAGTGTATAGGCACCTTAAGAGTCAGAGGAGAGCTTTGTAGATGGGCTGATGGTTTTACACACATCATTCTATTGTTCTGTAGGTATATCTATAATGTGAGCAGGGTGTGTGGTGCACCCAGGACAGATTCACCACGGTACCCTCTCTGCATGCTCCCTCCATATTGCTGTTGGGGGGAGTCAGTCTTTGGAAAGATAGCTCCAGCACAGGAGATAGCACTGTGTCAGAGCCTTTGCTATCTTCTGTGTGTGCCTATATTTCTGAAACCATCACCAGAAAGATGGCACCACTAGGAACAGGTGTGGCGTGCCCGTGGCATGGAGGAAGCCCCCGTAAAGTGGGAGATCTGCTGCATTTTACTCCCCTCAACTCTGATCACCCCTCCCTATATTAGTTACATTATATAGCTTTGTCCTTTCATATATTTAAATAGAGTTCTCTCTTTTTTTCAAATACTATCTGAAAATGCTGACGTCTTGCTGCTGAAGCCTCAGGTGGGTTAGAGGTGGGAGGCTGTAACTAGACCTGTTTGAATTTTGATGAAGGACCAGATTCAGGATTGGGGTATTCTGTAGGCTACATGGGTGAGTAGAATCGTTCTGCTGTTACATGTGGGCAAACTGCTTTTTCACGATCATTTTACTTGTGTAATATAATATGTGCAGAAGAGACAAATTCTATCAAATGATATGCTGAGGAACCCACCATGCTCAGGAGAGTTTTAGAGAGCTGTGTCACGACATCTCTCTTTGGTAGGTTGCAGGCATTGTGTAATCCCAGGCTGATGAGAAATACACAGACTATGTAAATCCTATCAGCCATTATAACTAAGTTGCTGAGAGATTCCCTGTATTAGTACAGCAAAGATACAATTGCTTCTCCTGGCTTCTATAACTCATCTTTCTAGCAGGACGTTAGTAGTGTATTTTTTTGTGCAGAGCGATGTCTTTTTACAATTGCTCTGAGCTTAATACTTGCGCGTTACCTGTTTCCAGCGTCTGCTGTCACCATGTCATAAGTAAAACGTTGTCTTCCCTACATGGGAATCGAACCTGGGACTCCCACACACAAGGTAGGAGGCATAACCTAATGAGCCACAGAGGCTCTCGGTGAGCTGGGGCTTCTTTAGAAAGAAAGCCTCACCAATGTGCCTGAGCTCCGCCTATTCCCTGGTCTGCAGCAAATCCCACACAAGGTGGAAGAAGATAATTATGCAAATAGCTGAAACATGCTTCTGTACACAATAGGTTGCTGGAAGCATTTGCTGCCTATTAAACTAATAACATCCATAACCCATGCAAAGGAGAAGACGTTTTCATAGCAAGAAACAAACAAGTCAGCCAAAAGAAAAGTGTAATAACACTCCATCAGCTGAATGATTTCTTGCATATAGAGACATAAATATCAAATGGTGGCCCACTATACAGCATGAGGTTGTGATTGACACAGCACTAGTGCTGGCTGCATGCACCTAGAACAATGTTCAGGTGTAGTCTTTATGCAGCAATGCAGAACAAGTGTCCCAGGCTCTATGTTGTGAACCATGCACATTAAATGAATACTCACTCCTAATACAATATCAGAGGACAGTCACTGGTGCTCTCTTTATATACGCTGCACATTCCACACGAGTGTAATTAAATAGGAAAAACTTCATGACTCCCAAAACAAATCAGCTCAGTAAATGAATGACACGCGAATTTATGGTCTCATTTTATTTCTTAGCAGTTATTTAGTGTAGTTTGCAGGAATCTATGATCTGAAAGCTTTCTGTGTCCTAGGGAAAAGGATTGCCACCTAGCAACAGCTGATGGGTATAGGGAGCAAGCCTTCCGTATCTCTGCTGAAATACAGGGGAGGGAAAACGTTTCCTTCGCTGATCTGCCCACACAGACAGTGACGCTGCACCTGCCTAGCAGGTGAGATCCTGCACACAATCAGCTGGGCTGGGGCTACAATGTCACTGAGCAGAGTTTTGGAAGCTTGCTGGTAGCAATCCCATGAAGTAGAAGACCTCAGGGTTTGAAAATGAGCTGAATAACATCCACACTTTGGGCTACATGTAATAGCCTGCGAGCTGCCGGAGGTGCAGGACATTGTGCGAGTCTGCCCGTATTTTTAAAATGGCATTTACAAGGCGAAACCAACCTAGTTTTGCCTTGCAAATGATTGGCGCTTTAAAAATATGGGCAAAAATATGGGCAGATCTGTACTTGAAAATGATAATGCTTTCTTATTCTGGGTTTTGCTGTCTACAACCAAATGAATATAATGTGTAGGAATAAGTATACTTAGCAGGATTCTGTCATCAATAAGTTTCATTTCACACTGTGATAACTTCGGAGAGTATGAACCTGCAGGGAGACTGTCGGCTAGAAGAGCTACGCACTGGCCTCCTTACCGATTGATTTCATCACCATGAGAGTGTGCATGGGGCTAGACCAGAAAATGATAATGGATCGTCAGTAAAGCATTCCCTCCACTATAGACTAGCAAGCCCGTAAAGTCGGGATTTAAGGAATACTTCCCAATTCTGCATCTCATTCTAAAACGGTGCTTCCAATAATAGCATGGCCCTGAGTTTGCACCAACAGATACCCATTTTCTTTATAAAGGGTCCTCCCAAGAGGACCCTTTGTAACATTTGGGAGAAATATTTATATGAAAAAATGCCAACTCTGGGCCATGGGCAGAAAAAAGCCAATGCTAAACAATAAGCTAATGTCCGTGAGAGCATCTACTATAAATGTCGGTGTTTGAATTTGAAATAAATGAAAGTAAAATATCGAGGCAATCATGTGTGGAAAAATACTTATGACAAATGAGACTTGAAACCAACATGTATCTCAAATAAGGCAGAAAGTATATTATTTTTATTTATTTCATATGTTTTGCCAAGCCTTCAATGGGAAGGGCTAAAGAGGAACCAAATAATGTAATGGTGGTAGCATATTCTTCTTCTTCGTCAGTTTCTTCATCATTGACAAAGAAGAAGGTGAAGAAGAAAATGTTGAAGATTAAGATGGCAAAGAAGATGATGAAGACAATGAAGAATATGATGATGATGATGATGATGATGATGATGATGATGATGATGTAGTAGCCACCTTCTTTTTTGTCTTCTTGTTTGACATTGTCATTTTCTTGTTTCCCAGCTTCTTGCTGTTTGTTGGTGGCTTGTTGTTTGTCATTGATTGTTGTTCGTTGGTGGCATGTTGTTTTTGGTTCAGCTTGTGGCGCTGCAGTGGATCATCACGTTCTTGTAGAATGTTGAAATATAAAAAAGGATTCTCCTGATTTCAATGTTAACCATTCCCCAGGCGCAGTCTGTATAGTTCTAGTAAACAGGATAAGAATCAGGTTAGAGTGTAACAGTGAAGTAACAACTGTGATAGGTGTCAGTCTCTCACATGCTGGGTGGCTGTGGAGATGTGCTCACTTGGACTGACATCTCCGCCTAGTACCTTATTATACTGTAGTATAAGCCACTTATAAAGGTAGATGTACTATGCTGGTGTTTGAGTTAAGTTACAACTCCCATAACATGCCCAAAACTTACCTTATTTTTCAAAAAGATCAAGAGGTTGGAGAAGTGATCTTCTATCTTCTTTCTTTGGGGATATCTATTGATGTTTTCTGGCTTCTATACAAAGTACAAGAAATATATACATAGATTATTGCGGTGAAGTGATCACTAAGTTCTGGTGCAAATCAGATTAATAGGGAGTAAATATATCTTATGCAAGAAACCCAATGAGGAAGATAAGTGACGTTTACACTTACACAGTCATGTAGCAGCCCGGTCATCTCATGTAACAGGCTCTTTATCTTCTCACATTGTTGCTGGCTGCTGTAAGGTCCTTGGTTATGGCAGCAAAAGAATCCAAAGCTTTGGATCATAACGACTCCAATAATGATTCCTGCATCATCCACCTGAAAGTCAGATGTACATCTATATAATAAAATGTATAGTACAGTAGGTGACATACAGGAACATTCATGCTGCTCTAGCTGCTCTTTATTATATGAAGAGATTAGATAAAAATGAGACTGTATCTGATTCTTACTGACAATGCTAAATTCCTTGTCGTATAAACAACCCTTTATGAAGCTAAGAACACTGTACGCTGTTTGCTCAAGAAGTACCGTAATGGTACGCTATTGGCGTAGCGATCGCTCAGCCGTAGGCGAGACGCTCAAGCGTCACGTTCGCTCACGGCCCAGTGATCACAGGACACGTTATTGGTTATGTCTAGGGGAAAGATTCGCTGTAGCGTAGCTTACGCTCGAGACCACGAGGAGGTCACCAGCGATGCAGACGCTTACAACGCTATACCTTTATGTTAAAACCTTATACCAATGAAATACACAGAATACCTTAATGTGAATACAGGGTGTAAGTGCAACCTTGTGTAACCTGACTATCTACAAAGCTGCTTGTGCGTCACCGACGCTCAAGTGAACACTTAACACTATAGTAAATACACAGATACTGGTTTAGGTTCCAAGGCCTATTAACTGTATTATATCTAATATACTTGTAAAAGGGGATAACAGTACATATGATACACTACAGTATAACAAAGACTTCCTAACCACAGAACTAAACAATAAATACAAAAAGACAATACTACACTGACCTAAATGCAATACAATACAATGCTATAATACTATGAGATATATAAGAGAAAAGAGGAGAGAGAGATAGAGAGAGAGAGAGAGAGAGAGAGAGAAAGAAATTGGCTCACAGAAAGACAATGATTACATTAAATAAGAGACAACATGGTTGCAGATAAAACTACACATGTGAGAGACAATCGCTGCGCAGTTAGTCAATGCTGAATACAGCATGGGATGGAAGCTAGACTCCATTTTGAGAAACCTCCACTTGATTCCAAAGACCACACCACATGGCTGAAAGGGGGGAGGGGAAGACATCCAGCAGCAGCCATTTTAGATTTGCAGGTCCAAAAACATGGCACTCTATACTAAACCACAATCACATAGCAGAAAACACAAGACTCCATTTTCTTCCAAAATGTCCAAGCCTCAAAACAATGCATATGTTCTGATTTTACAATTCCAAACCATCTAAAACACCTTTCACAATGTAATCCAACTTCCTAGAACCATCTCATAATTTCACATCCCAAACAACTTCAGTATCTCAATAACCAGAGCATATTCATCACAAGACCAGATCACAATGTAATTAACACAAACGTAACTGCATGGTGGTATTTATGATTAACAGGATATATATATTATAACTAACCAGCACAATCTATTTTAAATCTCCATTGGCAAACAAATACCACAAATATTATGCTACAGATTGTATACTGTTCCAATTTATCACAGACTTCACAGAGTATCCACAAACACCCAACAATCACACAACCAAGTTACAATATCCTATTTAAACCAGAAAGCAATCCGTCTGTTTCCTTATCTAGCCATGTGAAGTTCAATACTTAGCCTTTAGTTTGGAAGATGTCCTGGGGATTCAGCCGCCATGCTGCTTGGTGCCAGGTAGCTGTGTGTGTGTCTGTGAGTGTAGCTACATTACATCTGTTCTCTGAGGCCACACCTGACCACTACCTTCCTGTTTGACCAGTACCTGGGGGAGGGGTCTTTCTTTCTCCTTTGTATTGAGTCACCATTCTCTTTGTATATGCTAATCAGGTTCAGCCCTGAAAACTTAGTTGATCATCCATTGTTCCCAACAAAGCTGATCTTAACTTTTATACATATAATCATATCTATCCGCTGCAATGTCCCACGACAACACAATAGGTCTCAAACTAAACCACACCTTATTCTGCTTGCTTCAATACCAAACATGATGTGTTTATCTGGTTCGGTTCGAATGATACACATCCATGACATTAATTCATTAGCCAATTCTAAATCTCCATGATGTCTGGTGCTGTTCATTATTATAACCATGTACTGTATGAAACAAGTGCCGAATCCATCTCTGTGCCATGTCCGAGCAAATGCGTGTGTTTCCATATATTGCTGTGCTCGCTGCGCATATTTGCAAGTATAGCGACTTATATGTGTGCAGTTTATATGGTCTCTCTATGTAATATTTTTGACTTTGACAGTCCACCCTTTGGCAGTCACCAATAACTGCCACTTCCTAAAACATTTCAAAAAGAGAAAAATATATGTCAGGGGTTAATACATTTCAATGGTTGGGTAAGGGAGGAGAGAGGAGAAGGTGTGAAGAGGGTATGACCTAGTGAGAAAGCAGAAGCATGTGTGTATGAATCCATGTTTGGGGGGTCATGTATCATCGTGCCGTACGTGTGGTAAATCAAGCTTCGAGGTATTGCGAAGTATACATTTGAATTCCTTCTTATCCTGTGGTACAGGTCTGTGGATGGGCTGTCAAACTTTACCGAGCTCATTTCGGCTTTCAGTTGTAACAAAATGGGGATGCACATTTTAGTTGATGATACATGAATGGGGGAGGTATGTGGTTGCTGATATCTGTGCCTGTATTCCCTATCGTCTATGTGTGTCGTTACCTGAGGGTTGTAGAGATGAAGATAAAGAACACTTATGGAAAATGCAATGATATTCTATGTCAGGGAAATGTACATCTGTCGTCGAAGTTGTTTTCGGTATCTGTTGAGAGTCGTCTTCTTTGCGCTGTATTGCTCCTTAGGCATGAGCAACAAGCTTTGTCTGAGCCATCAGATTTACAAAAATGTTGGGCTAGCGTGAGTTTAAAGATACTAGGGAAACTGGGGATCTATGGCAAAGTTCATCAAGTGTCCATATTTAAAGTTGTCAAATCTTCTTCTTTGGTCAATCCGTTGTCTGTATACATCTCGTCTCGTCAGCTTCCTCGTCCAAGGGGGTCTTTGTATCTTGGAGAAAAGCAGAAAAACAGGTGAAAGAAACGGACCGTATAATCGCATTTTCATCACATTCTGGTTTCTATCATTGGGTCATAAATCAAATCCAGGTTAATTACAGTTTCCTCACTCCTCAAGCTCATCACTTTTGTACTTTGTTTGCACCTCATTAAAGCCTGCCCGCATCTAAATATCAATCCAATCGATATAACGACACCTAAGATACATAGTAGAAACTTTCCAACATCCATTATGACTCCTTGAGCCCACTCTCCCAAACCGGAGAACCAATTTCGCGGGTTCAACCATGACACCCAACCAGTCAGCTCATTACCTACAGCAGCAAGGGTGAGATTGTGTTTTCGACGAAATTCCCACTTCAATTGGAGAATATCGTCCATCTTTTGGTCTATGACCTCTACCGGATCCTCGGTGCTATTTGTGATATACGTGCAACACTTTATGCCGTACTGTGTTGCCAATGTAACACAATATCCGCCTGTTACTGCTGTAAGGTAATTAAGAACCATTCTATGCTGAACTAGTTCTGTTTTATAAGCTTGAAGTTCTCTTCCAGTGTATCTAAACGTGTCATCATACATTTCAGTGATATTATCTAACAAATTGGCGAGTGCGGAAATGTATCTATAATTCATCACTCCTCGAGCGGTACGAGTGAAATCTAACGCTACCAGAACCTGAATCCCGGTGGATTCATGGATAAGATCAGAGGCCGGATGCTCTAACCTTTCTGACAGTTGTCTTTTAACCCGGTGCTCGTAGTGAGTGTGAGTATAAGGAGCTTGGGCACCACGGTGTATGTCCTTCATTTTGTCATGTGTAACAGTCATCACTTCAGGCAATACTTTTCCAATACAACACAACCCTTCAGAGTTTGGGGCAAGCCGCTCATACGCCTTTCTCCCGCATATGAAATATGCGTCATCGGGGAGAACATAAGGGACGGAGAAGGACATGACCATGTTACAAACCTTCCAGGTGAAATCTCCTGACCCTAATTCTTCCATCTGCTTAATACACGTATCAGTTTGTACGATATGTGCACAGTATCCTGGTGATACCTCTCCAACTCTAGTAATCCTATTCCCTAAGGTATATCGATACCGGAAAGATTTTCCTCTACTGGCTATGTGGCGTACGAGCTCTGTATCTGTAGGCATTCTATCTGCTCTGTGTGAAAAGGTCATGGTAAGGTTGCTCCATGACACTTCCCAATTTCCCGGTTTTCTGGGATTGGAGATGTTAAAACATATGAGGGACCTATCCACATGGTATTGGTGGAGCTTCAAACTAGGAGGGCTGGAGATGTTAAACCTCCGGTCCACCGGTCTCCCACCACTTAGCTCAAGTACCTCCCCTAACGTTAAAGGAAATGGTACTAGCCCTGATTTGCTGTGTCCCTGAGGTACTTGAGAGCATACCCAACAATCGGTCTTATTTAACACATTACCCACTAAGGAGTGATAGTCACTCAATGGATGCCGGTCCATATGGATATTAAAACTGGATTGGCATTACTTTGTTACAGAGCCTACAGATACAACTTTCTTTTTGAACTAACATTCCTTCACAGTTGTTTACGAATAACATGGTTGTTAGATCGTGCCCGGTACTCGCCTTTGCTTGGTGATTGGGTTGCTATTGGAAATTTACACCTCCGTCTCAGTCATCAGGACCTTTCTGGATCCTTTCTCGACCTCACTGGTACTCTCACCGAAACAGACTGCTCTGGTCAACATCATGGTTAACGGGAAAAATCCATATCACAGTCTCTTGGGGCAAGTCCATCTTACAGGAGGAGAAAAGAAGAAATTTGTAAATGGGGTATAAGAAAATCAGTTTGAGGGGGAGAGAACTCGTTACGATAATAAGTTCTCTCGTCTTGTTGTTCTTCTTGTTCTGCTGTCCTCTCAAAGGTGTTGTCTCTCAGTCTTCAAAAACGATCATTCTGGTGATGCAATATTCCTTCCTAACCGACGATCTTTCTGTAAGGAGCAAAAATCTGGCATTACCATTGGTCCAACTGAGGGGTGACATACCATCTTTAAATCATGGAAACATGAGTGGGAAGAGAGAGACAACAAAAAAAACAAAAGAGATAGAGAACAATTCATGTGCATATATACATTACCTAACTCGACAATAACCATCAATAAGAAAAGAGAAACAAAGCATTTTTAAACATTGTCAACATTAAGAAAACATTGTCAGACTATTTGGCTGTCATATCTATGTGTCTACTGGTCTCCTTGAGCAGTCCCTCCCCACCAGCACCTGCATTACTCCACTGTCTGTATCTGGCCAGAAATACATTGTGGCGGAGGTCATGCTGGGGTTTGGTAGACTTCTGCAAGGACCAAGCGAATATGCAATGTTTGAATTCTTACCAATAATCGTCAGAGATGGGGATAGAGAGAGAAAGAAAAAACATTTTTCACAAATACATTTACAACGTTTAACCTGGTCATTCCTGTGTCTTCAGTGAATGACCTCCCAATTTATTAACCGTTACCTCAGGCTTGCCTCCATTCCTAATAATCACCTTTCCTGCCTATGTGATCCTTGATTATAATGGTGTGTCATAACTTTTGAAGTTCCTCCATGTGCCAATGGCCTGGGGTTTTGGTTGATTTGATGCCTCCTCAAACGCTTGGATGCTCATCACCATCAACCGCTTTCCCTGTACCTACCTGATTCCTTGGATACCATGATTATGTCGTTGTCTAGGGAGTTGATATACCTTCTGTGAATCTTTGATCATACAGTTAGATCTTTCCTAGGATCTGGGTAATCAGACATGATTGATCTCAATTCTGTCCGGGACCAGGGATGGCGCATTGCACTGTCCTTGACGGGAATGGTTCCCTGATCGTCAGTCTTCCCATTGGGGACTGTGATCACCCTGACAGGACTAAACTCAATTACATCACCTTGTTTTGGTCTTACAATATGGGGTACATTTGTTTGTGCGTGATATAAAACATTGTACGTACCTGTGGACACGACCTCACCTGACCCTCCGTTAGGGGGTTTGATTATTGCCTTTACCAATTTGGTCGTGTCCACCTGGATGTCTTGTAGGATGGCTTCTGGAAGAGGTGCCGACATCGTTCTGGGCTCACTTTCTTGTTTGTATTCCTGAGGAAAGTTTAACATGGGGTGCGACTTGCATGGGTTAATAGTTGTACATTCAACAGTATTACAATAATCATTGTTACATTCATTACACTTATTCTTATTATCTATACTACAGTTGCTAAGAGCATTTTTATTGTTCCACTTTTGTGCTTTTCTCTCCAACCATAATCCTCTTCAATGCCATGTCTCTCCTCTCAAGATGTATGGTGGAGGAGGAGCTGTGGCAATCAACTTCCTGACTGCCCCAGATCCTGCCGCCAGAGCCAAACCTCTCTGTATCTCACCTTCCTGGTGCCATAACTGTAAATATTCATAATGTTGAATTCGTCTCTTTGATGATTTTACGAGACATATCCTCCTCCTTAAATTTTGTAACACCTCTGGACTGAAGCTACCTATTCTTGGGAACTTGTCCCTGTCTTGTACAGTCATTCTCTCCCATTCATCACATAAAGATTCGGTGTGAATTCCATATTTTTCACACATTACATATCGTGCCGACCCAACTGGTCGGTTCACAGAATCAACCTGAACCAGGGTTGATCGCCCCCTACCTGAGCAACTGGCCCCCATAGTCTGCAGGTGTTGCTTAGTCCTCCTTGGATCTCTGTATCAAGGTTTTCAGCAAGCCTTTTCAGACAACCAAATTACTCCACAGTAGGCCGGCGGTGGCGGTTTACCGAGTACCCCACTCACTCGCCCACCTCGACCAATACGACCTGATCACACCGACGTGGTGCTGGCGTACTCGATACAGGGCCCCTATGGAACCTTCAGTTTACTGGAACATATGAGGGTTACCCGCAGGACACTTACTCTTTCCAGTAAAGGTGGGGTTGTTAGATAGTTCCTGAGTGACCAGCGAACTTCCCTTCCAAAAATAAAAAATTACACAAATCACGTCAGAATGTACAAATAGCGTTTGTGACCACTTTACTCTAATGGTATTAGGTCAGATTACTAACTACTGCACACAATTACGTGCGGTCCAATCGTTCAGTACACGAGCACTACTTGTCATGTACTGAAAGACCAATGGAATCGATGTTTCCGGACGCGATTCCTTCAGCAAGAGCTTATGGCCTATATGGGTTCTGCACCAACACCCCAGGCGTTGTGCCACTGGACTTTTATAGCGGACCTTTTACCTTACGACCTCCTGGTCTTGTTCCTTATGACCTCCTGGTCTTGTTCCTTATGACCTCCTGGTCTTGTTCCTTATGACCTCCTGGTCTTGTTACCTTATGGTCCGCTATACTCTAATGCTCAAATATTATTTAACCAGGGATGCCTCCCTGGCCACCGTATATGTCACTTACACGTATGTCCCTTGACGAGTACCCGGCTTTCTTTTTGGTTCCACCTTAAAGTTATATAAACTTTTGTATACAAAACACACTCACTCAACACATGTACACTTTGTTTCTATATCTATTTCTGCGCAGAAATTGTCTTCAGGCCAAGAGTGTTACCAATTAGGAGCAGGATCTGTTAAACTAAATTTCAGATTTTCCAAAAATAGATTTGCGTTATTTACCGCTTCGCGTTATCTATCGCTTTTGCGCTAATTATCGCTTTGCGCTAATTCAACTTTTCGTGACTTGGGCTACATGGGCGTAACCAGACGCTACGTTGCGTAATGTACGCTGCGTGCGTCCTGCCTTTCGGATTGCGTACGCTAGTCTTTGTTAGTGACACGTGTACGCAATGCAAAGGATCCACCGTAACACAATATATATTTTATCAATGTAGATGATCCCTGATCATCTACCGCAATCCACACTGACTGCCTTATCTCCTAGACAAATCGTGTGTTGTTCTATACTTTAACTATTACCTCTACTATTAAATAACAGCAAATCTCTTTTTAGCACTTTCTATCAACTATAAAATTTGGCAAACAGGAATGTGAGATGTGAAACTTACACAGATGAAAATGCAATTCTAAATTTAATCTAATAACATACATTGATGTAAGCACACGCATATGAAATTACATATAAGTACCAATCACTATTACTTATGATTGACTATGATATAGATTAAATAAATGCATAAAAAAAAAACCTCATTAAATGATGATTTCTTTTTGACAGTGGATGGCTGATTGTTTCCTGAGTCAACTGAAAACCAGCCGCTCAAAAAAACAAAAAATTTTTTTTTTTTTTTTGACCTTCCCAAAATGGCCGCTGCTCCTCCCCCTTCCACCTCCATGAGGGTCACACAAAATGGTGGACAGACCATGCGGCCTCTTGTCACAAAGAAAGTCATCATTCAAAACTCCTAAAGTTATTCTAGGCCTGAGTGTGTAGTTGGCACCAAATTGAAATAAAAACCAGATTTTCAAAGACAATAGCGTACTGTTCTTACCTCCGGTTACCGGGTTCCTTCAGCACTCTTTATCTAAGCGAAGCAGACGCTTATCCCGTCAGCACTGTGAGACAACCTCCCACCCTTTGCTGGAGGGATAATGTCTGCTGATCTACCTAGTGCAGATATGAGAAGTATAGGACGAGCCCGCAATTGACAATGCTAAATTCCTTGTCGTATAAACAACCCTTTATGAAGCTAAGAACACTGTACGCTGTTTGCTCAAGAAGTACCGTAATGGTACGCTATTGGCGTAGCGATCGCTCAGCCGTAGGCGAGACGCTCAAGCGTCACGTTCGCTCACGGCCCAGTGATCACAGGACACGTTATTGGTTATGTCTAGGGGAAAGATTCGCTGTAGCGTAGCTTACGCTCGAGACCACGAGGAGGTCACCAGCGATGCAGACGCTTACAACGCTATACCTTTATGTTAAAACCTTATACCAATGAAATACACAGAATACCTTAATGTGAATACAGGGTGTAAGTGCAACCTTGTGTAACCTGACTATCTACAAAGCTGCTTGTGCGTCACCGACGCTCAAGTGAACACTTAACACTATAGTAAATACACAGATACTGGTTTAGGTTCCAAGGCCTATTAACTGTATTATATCTAATATACTTGTAAAAGGGGATAACAGTACATATGATACACTACAGTATAACAAAGACTTCCTAACCACAGAACTAAACAATAAATACAAAAAGACAATACTACACTGACCTAAATGCAATACAATACAATGCTATAATACTATGAGATATATAAGAGAAAAGAGGAGAGAGAGATAGAGAGAGAGAGAGAGAGAGAGAAAGAAATTGGCTCACAGAAAGACAATGATTACATTAAATAAGAGACAACATGGTTGCAGATAAAACTACACATGTGAGAGACAATCGCTGCGCTGTTAGTCAATGCTGAATACAGCATGGGATGGAAGCTAGACTCCATTTTGAGAAACCTCCACTTGATTCCAAAGACCACACCACATGGCTGAAAGGGGGGAGGGGAAGACATCCAGCAGCAGCCATTTTAGATTTGCAGGTCCAAAAACATGGCACTCTATACTAAACCACAATCACATAGCAGAAAACACAAGACTCCATTTTCTTCCAAAATGTCCAAGCCTCAGAACAATGCATATGTTCTGATTTTACAATTCCAAACCATCTAAAACACCTTTCACAATGTAATCCAACTTCCTAGAACCATCTCATAATTTCACATCCCAAACAACTTCAGTATCTCAATAACCAGAGCATATTCATCACAAGACCAGATCACAATGTAATTAACACAAACGTAACTGCATGGTGGTATTTATGATTAACAGGATATATATATTATAACTAACCAGCACAATCTATTTTAAATCTCCATTGGCAAACAAATACCACAAATATTATGCTACAGATTGTATACTGTTCCAATTTATCACAGACTTCACAGAGTATCCACAAACACCCAACAATCACACAACCAAGTTACAATATCCTATTTAAACCAGAAAGCAATCCGTCTGTTTCCTTATCTAGCCATGTGAAGTTCAATACTTAGCCTTTAGTTTGGAAGATGTCCTGGGGATTCAGCCGCCATGCTGCTTGGTGCCAGGTAGCTGTGTGTGTGTCTGTGAGTGTAGCTACATTACATCTGTTCTCTGAGGCCACACCTGACCACTACCTTCCTGTTTGACCAGTACCTGGGGGAGGGGTCTTTCTTTCTCCTTTGTATTGAGTCACCATTCTCTTTGTATATGCTAATCAGGTTCAGCCCTGAAAACTTAGTTGATCATCCATTGTTCCCAACAAAGCTGATCTTAACTTTTATACATATAATCATATCTATCCGCTGCAATGTCCCACGACAACACAATAGGTCTCAAACTAAACCACACCTTATTCTGCTTGCTTCAATACCAAACATGATGTGTTTATCTGGTTCGGTTCGAATGATACACATCCATGACATTAATTCATTAGCCAATTCTAAATCTCCATGATGTCTGGTGCTGTTCATTATTATAACCATGTACTGTATGAAACAAGTGCCGAATCCATCTCTGTGCCATGTCCGAGCAAATGCGTGTGTTTCCATATATTGCTGTGCTCGCTGCGCATATTTGCAAGTATAGCGACTTATATGTGTGCAGTTTATATGGTCTCTCTATGTAATATTTTTGACTTTGACATTACTCATAAAGTATAGCATTAATCATCTATTTATCATTGTGTGTTTTATACAAAATGAGCTGTGCACCCTAACTTACACAGCACGACTGGTGATGAAACACAACACACCTGTGAGACATTGAAAAGGGATCTTCTGTCCGATCTGTAAGCAGAAAACTCGGATGTATCGCACTCAGTGGTTTGTGGAGGTCTCCAGCTGGAGCTCTGAACAGAAAAATACAAAGATAAATGAGCAAAGTGTATAAGATATGACATTACCCCCCTCAGAATGTTAGTGACAGTGTGTCCTTAGCGCCTAATGTTATTACTCTAAAGGTGGGTACACACTAGGCCATGTGCTCGGTGAGCGACATCACCTAGTGTTTCCCCTCCCGGGCCGGGCCACCCGACATCAGGCATATACAATGTGTGATATCGCTAGTGATATCGCACAGTGACGTCATGCTGCAGCCGGCTGGAGTATGCAGCTTTGGACTATGCGTTCAAATTGAGCTTTATGCACGGCAGAGACCGAAGGTCATTAATGACCTGTGGGGCCACGCATCGCTCGTCGTCGGCAGCGTACACACTGAGCGATATAGTAAGCTATCGCCTAGGAGTGTGAAAGTGAGTGACATAGTTTACTATATTGCTAAGTGTATAGGCACCTTAAGAGTCAGAGGAGAGCTTTGTAGATGGGCTGATGGTTTTACACACATCATTCTATTGTTCTGTAGGTATATCTATAATGTGAGCAGGGTGTGTGGTGCACCCAGGACAGATTCACCACGGTACCCTCTCTGCATGCTCCCTCCATATTGCTGTTGGGGGGAGTCTGTCTTTGGAAAGATAGCTCCAGCACAGGAGATAGCACTGTGTCAGAGCCTTTGCTATCTTCTGTGTGTGCCTATATTTCTGAAACCATCACCAGAAAGATGGCACCACTAGGAACAGGTGTGGCGTGCCCGTGGCATGGAGGAAGCCCCCGTAAAGTGGGAGATCTGCTGCATTTTACTCCCCTCAACTCTGATCACCCCTCCCTATATTAGTTACATTATATAGCTTTGTCCTTTCATATATTTAAATAGAGTTCTCTCTTTTTTTCAAATACTATCTGAAAATGCTGACGTCTTGCTGCTGAAGCCTCAGGTGGGTTAGAGGTGGGAGGCTGTAACTAGACCTGTTTGAATTTTGATGAAGGACCAGATTCAGGATTGGGGTATTCTGTAGGCTACATGGGTGAGTAGAATCGTTCTGCTGTTACATGTGGGCAAACTGCTTTTTCACGATCATTTTACTTGTGTAATATAATATGTGCAGAAGAGACAAATTCTATCAAATGATATGCTGAGGAACCCACCATGCTCAGGAGAGTTTTAGAGAGCTGTGTCACGACATCTCTCTTTGGTAGGTTGCAGGCATTGTGTAATCCCAGGCTGATGAGAAATACACAGACTATGTAAATCCTATCAGCCATTATAACTAAGTTGCTGAGAGATTCCCTGTATTAGTACAGCAAAGATACAATTGCTTCTCCTGGCTTCTATAACTCATCTTTCTAGCAGGACGTTAGTAGTGTATTTTTTTGTGCAGAGCGATGTCTTTTTACAATTGCTCTGAGCTTAATACTTGCGCGTTACCTGTTTCCAGCGTCTGCTGTCACCATGTCATAAGTAAAACGTTGTCTTCCCTACATGGGAATCGAACCTGGGACTCCCACACACAAGGTAGGAGGCATAACCTAATGAGCCACAGAGGCTCTCGGTGAGCTGGGGCTTCTTTAGAAAGAAAGCCTCACCAATGTGCCTGAGCTCCGCCTATTCCCTGGTCTGCAGCAAATCCCACACAAGGTGGAAGAAGATAATTATGCAAATAGCTGAAACATGCTTCTGTACACAATAGGTTGCTGGAAGCATTTGCTGCCTATTAAACTAATAACATCCATAACCCATGCAAAGGAGAAGACGTTTTCATAGCAAGAAACAAACAAGTCAGCCAAAAGAAAAGTGTAATAACACTCCATCAGCTGAATGATTTCTTGCATATAGAGACATAAATATCAAATGGTGGCCCACTATACAGCATGAGGTTGTGATTGACACAGCACTAGTGCTGGCTGCATGCACCTAGAACAATGTTCAGGTGTAGTCTTTATGCAGCAATGCAGAACAAGTGTCCCAGGCTCTATGTTGTGAACCATGCACATTAAATGAATACTCACTCCTAATACAATATCAGAGGACAGTCACTGGTGCTCTCTTTATATACGCTGCACATTCCACACGAGTGTAATTAAATAGGAAAAACTTCATGACTCCCAAAACAAATCAGCTCAGTAAATGAATGACACGCGAATTTATGGTCTCATTTTATTTCTTAGCAGTTATTTAGTGTAGTTTGCAGGAATCTATGATCTGAAAGCTTTCTGTGTCCTAGGGAAAAGGATTGCCACCTAGCAACAGCTGATGGGTATAGGGAGCAAGCCTTCCGTATCTCTGCTGAAATACAGGGGAGGGAAAACGTTTCCTTCGCTGATCTGCCCACACAGACAGTGACGCTGCACCTGCCTAGCAGGTGAGATCCTGCACACAATCAGCTGGGCTGGGGCTACAATGTCACTGAGCAGAGTTTTGGAAGCTTGCTGGTAGCAATCCCATGAAGTAGAAGACCTCAGGGTTTGAAAATGAGCTGAATAACATCCACACTTTGGGCTACATGTAATAGCCTGCGAGCTGCCGGAGGTGCAGGACATTGTGCGAGTCTGCCCGTATTTTTAAAATGGCATTTACAAGGCGAAACCAACCTAGTTTTGCCTTGCAAATGATTGGCGCTTTAAAAATATGGGCAAAAATATGGGCAGATCTGTACTTGAAAATGATAATGCTTTCTTATTCTGGGTTTTGCTGTCTACAACCAAATGAATATAATGTGTAGGAATAAGTATACTTAGCAGGATTCTGTCATCAATAAGTTTCATTTCACACTGTGATAACTTCGGAGAGTATGAACCTGCAGGGAGACTGTCGGCTAGAAGAGCTACGCACTGGCCTCCTTACTGATTGATTTCATCACCATGAGAGTGTGCATGGGGCTAGACCAGAAAATGATAATGGATCGTCAGTAAAGCATTCCCTCCACTATAGACTAGCAAGCCCGTAAAGTCGGGATTTAAGGAATACTTCCCAATTCTGCATCTCATTCTAAAACGGTGCTTCCAATAATAGCATGGCCCTGAGTTTGCACCAACAGATACCCATTTTCTTTATAAAGGGTCCTCCCAAGAGGACCCTTTGTAACATTTGGGAGAAATATTTATATGAAAAAATGCCAACTCTGGGCCATGGGCAGAAAAAAGCCAATGCTAAACAATAAGCTAATGTCCGTGAGAGCATCTACTATAAATGTCGGTGTTTGAATTTGAAATAAATGAAAGTAAAATATCGAGGCAATCATGTGTGGAAAAATACTTATGACAAATGAGACTTGAAACCAACATGTATCTCAAATAAGGCAGAAAGTATATTCTTTTTATTTATTTCATATGTTTTGCCAAGCCTTCAATGGGAAGGGCTAAAGAGGAACCAAATAATGTAATGGTGGTAGCATATTCTTCTTCTTCGTCAGTTTCTTCATCATTGACAAAGAAGAAGGTGAAGAAGAAAATGTTGAAGATTAAGATGGCAAAGAAGATGATGAAGACAATGAAGAATATGATGATGATGATGATGATGATGATGTAGTAGCCACCTTCTTTTTTGTCTTCTTGTTTGACATTGTCATTTTCTTGTTTCCCAGCTTCTTGCTGTTTGTTGGTGGCTTGTTGTTTGTCATTGATTGTTGTTCGTTGGTGGCATGTTGTTTTTGGTTCAGCTTGTGGCGCTGCAGTGGATCATCACGTTCTTGTAGAATGTTGAAATATAAAAAAGGATTCTCCTGATTTCAATGTTAACCATTCCCCAGGCGCAGTCTGTATAGTTCTAGTAAACAGGATAAGAATCAGGTTAGAGTGTAACAGTGAAGTAACAACTGTGATAGGTGTCAGTCTCTCACATGCTGGGTGGCTGTGGAGATGTGCTCACTTGGACTGACATCTCCGCCTAGTACCTTATTATACTGTAGTATAAGCCACTTATAAAGGTAGATGTACTATGCTGGTGTTTGAGTTAAGTTACAACTCCCATAACATGCCCAAAACTTACCTTATTTTTCAAAAAGATCAAGAGGTTGGAGAAGTGATCTTCTATCTTCTTTCTTTGGGGATATCTATTGATGTTTTCTGGCTTCTATACAAAGTACAAGAAATATATACATAGATTATTGCGGTGAAGTGATCACTAAGTTCTGGTGCAAATCAGATTAATAGGGAGTAAATATATCTTATGCAAGAAACCCAATGAGGAAGATAAGTGACGTTTACACTTACACAGTCATGTAGCAGCCCGGTCATCTCATGTAACAGGCTCTTTATCTTCTCACATTGTTGCTGGCTGCTGTAAGGTCCTTGGTTATGGCAGCAAAAGAATCCAAAGCTTTGGATCATAACGACTCCAATAATGATTCCTGCATCATCCACCTGAAAGTCAGATGTACATCTATATAATAAAATGTATAGTACAGTAGGTGACATACAGGAACATTCATGCTGCTCTAGCTGCTCTTTATTATATGAAGAGATTAGATAAAAATGAGACTGTATCTGATTCTTACTCATAAAGTATAGCATTAATCATCTATTTATCATTGTGTGTTTTATACAAAATGAGCTGTGCACCCTAACTTACACAGCACGACTGGTGATGAAACACAACACACCTGTGAGACATTGAAAAGGGATCTTCTGTCCGATCTGTAAGCAGAAAACTCGGATGTATCGCACTCAGTGGTTTGTGGAGGTCTCCAGCTGGAGCTCTGAACAGAAAAATACAAAGATAAATGAGCAAAGTGTATAAGATATGACATTACCCCCCTCAGAATGTTAGTGACAGTGTGTCCTTAGCGCCTAATGTTATTACTCTAAAGGTGGGTACACACTAGGCCATGTGCTCGGTGAGCGACATCACCTAGTGTTTCCCCTCCCGGGCCGGGCCACCCGACATCAGGCATATACAATGTGTGATATCGCTAGTGATATCGCACAGTGACGTCATGCTGCAGCCGGCTGGAGTATGCAGCTTTGGACTATGCGTTCAAATTGAGCTTTATGCACGGCAGAGACCGAAGGTCATTAATGACCTGTGGGGCCACGCATCGCTCGTCGTCGGCAGCGTACACACTGAGCGATATAGTAAGCTATCGCCTAGGAGTGTGAAAGTGAGTGACATAGTTTACTATATTGCTAAGTGTATAGGCACCTTAAGAGTCAGAGGAGAGCTTTGTAGATGGGCTGATGGTTTTACACACATCATTCTATTGTTCTGTAGGTATATCTATAATGTGAGCAGGGTGTGTGGTGCACCCAGGACAGATTCACCACGGTACCCTCTCTGCATGCTCCCTCCATATTGCTGTTGGGGGGAGTCTGTCTTTGGAAAGATAGCTCCAGCACAGGAGATAGCACTGTGTCAGAGCCTTTGCTATCTTCTGTGTGTGCCTATATTTCTGAAACCATCACCAGAAAGATGGCACCACTAGGAACAGGTGTGGCGTGCCCGTGGCATGGAGGAAGCCCCCGTAAAGTGGGAGATCTGCTGCATTTTACTCCCCTCAACTCTGATCACCCCTCCCTATATTAGTTACATTATATAGCTTTGTCCTTTCATATATTTAAATAGAGTTCTCTCTTTTTTTCAAATACTATCTGAAAATGCTGACGTCTTGCTGCTGAAGCCTCAGGTGGGTTAGAGGTGGGAGGCTGTAACTAGACCTGTTTGAATTTTGATGAAGGACCAGATTCAGGATTGGGGTATTCTGTAGGCTACATGGGTGAGTAGAATCGTTCTGCTGTTACATGTGGGCAAACTGCTTTTTCACGATCATTTTACTTGTGTAATATAATATGTGCAGAAGAGACAAATTCTATCAAATGATATGCTGAGGAACCCACCATGCTCAGGAGAGTTTTAGAGAGCTGTGTCACGACATCTCTCTTTGGTAGGTTGCAGGCATTGTGTAATCCCAGGCTGATGAGAAATACACAGACTATGTAAATCCTATCAGCCATTATAACTAAGTTGCTGAGAGATTCCCTGTATTAGTACAGCAAAGATACAATTGCTTCTCCTGGCTTCTATAACTCATCTTTCTAGCAGGACGTTAGTAGTGTATTTTTTTGTGCAGAGCGATGTCTTTTTACAATTGCTCTGAGCTTAATACTTGCGCGTTACCTGTTTCCAGCGTCTGCTGTCACCATGTCATAAGTAAAACGTTGTCTTCCCTACATGGGAATCGAACCTGGGACTCCCACACACAAGGTAGGAGGCATAACCTAATGAGCCACAGAGGCTCTCGGTGAGCTGGGGCTTCTTTAGAAAGAAAGCCTCACCAATGTGCCTGAGCTCCGCCTATTCCCTGGTCTGCAGCAAATCCCACACAAGGTGGAAGAAGATAATTATGCAAATAGCTGAAACATGCTTCTGTACACAATAGGTTGCTGGAAGCATTTGCTGCCTATTAAACTAATAACATCCATAACCCATGCAAAGGAGAAGACGTTTTCATAGCAAGAAACAAACAAGTCAGCCAAAAGAAAAGTGTAATAACACTCCATCAGCTGAATGATTTCTTGCATATAGAGACATAAATATCAAATGGTGGCCCACTATACAGCATGAGGTTGTGATTGACACAGCACTAGTGCTGGCTGCATGCACCTAGAACAATGTTCAGGTGTAGTCTTTATGCAGCAATGCAGAACAAGTGTCCCAGGCTCTATGTTGTGAACCATGCACATTAAATGAATACTCACTCCTAATACAATATCAGAGGACAGTCACTGGTGCTCTCTTTATATACGCTGCACATTCCACACGAGTGTAATTAAATAGGAAAAACTTCATGACTCCCAAAACAAATCAGCTCAGTAAATGAATGACACGCGAATTTATGGTCTCATTTTATTTCTTAGCAGTTATTTAGTGTAGTTTGCAGGAATCTATGATCTGAAAGCTTTCTGTGTCCTAGGGAAAAGGATTGCCACCTAGCAACAGCTGATGGGTATAGGGAGCAAGCCTCCCGTATCTCTGCTGAAATACAGGGGAGGGAAAACGTTTCCTTCGCTGATCTGCCCACACAGACAGTGACGCTGCACCTGCCTAGCAGGTGAGATCCTGCACACAATCAGCTGGGCTGGGGCTACAATGTCACTGAGCAGAGTTTTGGAAGCTTGCTGGTAGCAATCCCATGAAGTAGAAGACCTCAGGGTTTGAAAATGAGCTGAATAACATCCACACTTTGGGCTACATGTAATAGCCTGCGAGCTGCCGGAGGTGCAGGACATTGTGCGAGTCTGCCCGTATTTTTAAAATGGCATTTACAAGGCGAAACCAACCTAGTTTTGCCTTGCAAATGATTGGCGCTTTAAAAATATGGGCAAAAATATGGGCAGATCTGTACTTGAAAATGATAATGCTTTCTTATTCTGGGTTTTGCTGTCTACAACCAAATGAATACAATGTGTAGGAATAAGTATACTTAGCAGGATTCTGTCATCAATAAGTTTCATTTCACACTGTGATAACTTCGGAGAGTATGAACCTGCAGGGAGACTGTCGGCTAGAAGAGCTACGCACTGGCCTCCTTACTGATTGATTTCATCACCATGAGAGTGTGCATGGGGCTAGACCAGAAAATGATAATGGATCGTCAGTAAAGCATTCCCTCCACTATAGACTAGCAAGCCCGTAAAGTCGGGATTTAAGGAATACTTCCCAATTCTGCATCTCATTCTAAAACGGTGCTTCCAATAATAGCATGGCCCTGAGTTTGCACCAACAGATACCCATTTTCTTTATAAAGGGTCCTCCCAAGAGGACCCTTTGTAACATTTGGGAGAAATATTTATATGAAAAAATGCCAACTCTGGGCCATGGGCAGAAAAAAGCCAATGCTAAACAATAAGCTAATGTCCGTGAGAGCATCTACTATAAATGTCGGTGTTTGAATTTGAAATAAATGAAAGTAAAATATCGAGGCAATCATGTGTGGAAAAATACTTATGACAAATGAGACTTGAAACCAACATGTATCTCAAATAAGGCAGAAAGTATATTATTTTTATTTATTTCATATGTTTTGCCAAGCCTTCAATGGGAAGGGCTAAAGAGGAACCAAATAATGTAATGGTGGTAGCATATTCTTCTTCTTCGTCAGTTTCTTCATCATTGACAAAGAAGAAGGTGAAGAAGAAAATGTTGAAGATTAAGATGGCAAAGAAGATGATGAAGACAATGAAGAATATGATGATGATGATGATGATGATGATGATGATGTAGTAGCCACCTTCTTTTTTTGTCTTCTTGTTTGACATCGTCATTTTCTTGTTTCCCAGCTTCTTGCTGTTTGTTGGTGGCTTGTTGTTTGTCATTGATTGTTGTTCGTTGGTGGCATGTTGTTTTTGGTTCAGCTTGTGGCGCTGCAGTGGATCATCACGTTCTTGTAGAATGTTGAAATATAAAAAAGGATTCTCCTGATTTCAATGTTAACCATTCCCCATGCGCAGTCTGTATAGTTCTAGTAAACAGGATAAGAATCAGGTTAGAGTGTAACAGTGAAGTAACAACTGTGATAGGTGTCAGTCTCTCACATGCTGGGTGGCTGTGGAGATGTGCTCACTTGGACTGACATCTCCGCCTAGTACCTTATTATAATGTAGTATAAGCCACTTATAAAGGTAGATGTACTATGCTGGTGTTTGAGTTAAGTTACAACTCCCATAACATGCCCAAAACTTACCTTATTTTTCAAAAAGATCAAGAGGTTGGAGAAGTGATCTTCTATCTTCTTTCTTTGAGGATATCTATTGATGTTTTCTGGCTTCTATACAAAGTACAAGAAATATATACATAGATTATTGCGGTGAAGTGATCACTAAGTTCTGGTGCAAATCAGATTAATAGGGAGTAAATATATCTTATGTAAGAAACCCAATGAGGAAGCTAAGTGACGTTTACACTTACACAGTCATGTAGCAGCCCGGTCATCTCATGTAACAGGCTCTTTATCTTCTCACATTGTTGCTGGCTGCTGTAAGGTCCTTGGTTGTGGCAGCAAAAGAATCCAAAGCTTTGGATCATAACGACTCCAATAATGATTCCTGCATCATCCACCTGAAAGTCAGATGTACATCTATATAATAAAATGTATAGAACAGTATGTGACATACAGGAACATTCATGCTGCTCTAGCTGCTCTTTATTATATGAAGAGATTAGATAGAAATGAGACTGTATCTGATTCTTACTCATAAAGAATAGCATTAATCATCTATTTATCATTGTGTGTTTTATACAAAATGAGCTGTGCACCCTAACTTGCACAGCACGACTGGTGATGAAACACAACACACCGGTGAGACATTGAAAAGGGATCTTCTGTCCGATCTGTAAGCAGAAAACTCGGATGTATCGCACTCAGTGGTTTGTGGAGGTTTCCAGCTGGAGCTCTGAACAGAAAAATACAAAGATAAATGAGCAAAGTGTATAAGATATGACATTACCCCCCTCAGAATGTTAGTGACAGTGTGTCCTTAGCGCCTAATGTTATTACTCTAAAGGTAGGTACACACTAGGCCATGTGCTCGGTGAGCGACATCACCTAGTGTTTCCCCTCCCGGGCCGGGCCACCTGACATCAGGCATATACAATGTGTGATATCGCTAGTGATATCGCACAGTGACGTCATGCTGCAGCCGGCTGGAGTATGCAGCTTTGGACTATGAGTTCAAATTGAGCTTTATGCACGACAGAGACCGAAGGTCATTAATGACCTGTGGGGCCACGCATCGCTCATCGTCAGCAGCGTACACACTGGGCGATATAGTAAGCTATCGCCCAGGAGTGTGAAAATGAGCGACATAGTTTACTATATTGCTAAGTGTGTAGGCACCTTAAGAGTCAGAAGAGAGCTTTGTAGATGGGCTGATGGTTTTACACACATCATTCTATTATTCTGTAGGTATATCTATAATGTGAGCAGGGTGTGTGGTGCACGCAGGACAGATTCACCAGGTACCCTCTCTGCATGCTCCCTCCATATTGCTGTTGGGGGGAGTCTGTCTTTGGAAAGATAGTTCCAGCACAGGAGACAGCACTGTGTCAGAGCCTTTGCTATCTTCTGTGTGTGCCTATATTTCTGAAACCATCACCAGAAAGGTGGCACCACTAGCAACAGGTGTGGCGTGCCCGTGGCATGGAGGAAGCCCCCGTAAAGTGGGAGGCCTGATGCATTTTACTCCCCTCAACTCTGATCACCCCTCCCTATATTAGTTACATTATATAGCTTTGTCCTTTCATATATTTAAACAGAGTTCTCTCTTTTTTTCAAATCCTATCTGAAAATGCTGACGTCTTGCTGCTGAAGCCTCAGGTGGGTTAGGGGTGGGCGGCTGTAACTAGACCTGTATGAATTTTGATGAAGGACCAGATTCAGGATTGGGGTATTCTGTAGGCTACATGGGTGAGTAGAATCGTTCTGCTGTTACATGTGTGCTAACTGCTTTTGCACGATCATTTTACTTGTGTAATAATATGTGCAGAAGAGATAAATTCTATCAAATGATATGCTGAGGAACCCACCATGCTCAGGAGAGTTTTAGATAGTGATGAGTTTTAGAGAGCTGTGTCACGACATCTCTCTTTGGTAGGTTGCAGGCATTGTCTAATCCCAGGCTGATGAGAAATACACAGACTATGTAAATCCTATCAGCCATTATAACTAAGTTGCTGAGAGATTCCCTGTATTAGTACAGCAAAGATACAATTGCTTCTCCTGGCTTCTATAACTCATCTTTCTAGCAGGACGTTAGTAGTGTATTTTTTTGTGCAGAGCGACGTCTTTTTACAATTGCTCTAAGCTTAATACTTGCGCGTTACCTGTATCCAGCGTCTGCTGTCACCATGTCATAAGTAAAACTTTGTCTTCCCTACATGGGAATCGAACCTGGGACTCCCACACACAAGGTAGGAGGCATAACCTAATGAGCCACAGAGGCTCTCGGCGAGCTGTGGCTTCTTTAGAAAGAAAGCCTCACCTATGTGCCTGAGCTCCGCCTATTCCCTGGTCTGCAGCAGATCCCACACAAGACGGAAGATAATTATGCAAATAGCTGAAACATGCTTCTGTACACAATAGGTTGCTGGAAGCATTTACTGCCTATTAAACTAATAACATCCATAACCCATGCAAAGGAGAAGACGTTTTCATAGCAAGAAACAAAGTGAAGAACAAACAAGTCAGCCAAAAGAAAAGTGTAATAACACTCCATCAGCTGAATGATTTCTTGCATGCATATAGAGACATCAATATCAAATGGTGGCTTGTAATATAACATGAGGTTGTGATTGACACAGCACTAGTGCTGGCTGCATGCACCTATAATAGTGTTCAGGTGTAGTCTTTATCAGGGGTTAAAGTGGGCCGGAACGGGCCAGAACTGCGTTCCGTCAGTTGTATTGGGAGGCGGAACTAGTTCCGCCACCTCCAGCCCACTTTACCCGGCCTGACTGACTAGAGTAGACCATCCCCGCCTCTCATTGTGCGCTGCGCCACCCACATTAATAGATGGGGAGGGGCGGCCAGGACTAGGACTACCTTATAGCCCACCTCCACGAGTTCCCCTCCCTCCTATAGCGTCGCTGGCCGCGGCGGCGGGATTCAGGCGATGCATCTCCACATGTCTGTCTCTCCTGCCGTGTAAAGGCACAGAGGACAGGAGACCCATGCTGACGCTCTTGGTGGCTCTCAATGGCAGGGGCAAGAGACGGGAGTACTGGCACAAGGAGAGAGAGAGGTAGGAAAGAGGGGGGTGTCGGAAGAGGGAGGGATGTTGTGCGCTGTGTCAGGAATTAAATGTGGGGGGGAGTGAATCTGTATGTGGGATTACATGTACTGGGGAGGGGGAGCTGTGTCAGGTATTAAATGTGCGGGGGGGGGGGTGATCTGTGTGTGGGATTACATGTACTGGGGAGGGGGAGCTGTGTCAGGTATTAAATGTGCGGGGGGGGATCTGTATGTGGGATTACATGTACTGGGGAGGGGGAGCTGTGTCAGGTATTAAATGTGCGGGGGGGATCTGTATGTGGGATTACATGTACTGGGGAGGGGGAGCTGTGTCAGGTATTAAATGTGCGGGGGGGGGATCTGTATGTGGGATTACATGTACTGGGGAGGGGGAGCTGTGTCAGGTATTAAATGTGCGGGGGGGGGGGTGATCTGTATGTGGGATTACATGTACTGGGGAGGGGGAGCTGTGTCAGGTATTAAATGTGCGGGGGGGGGATCTGTATGTGGGATTACATGTACTGGGGAGGGGGAGCTGTGTCAGGTATTAAATGTGCGGGGGGGGATCTGTATGTGGGATTACATGTGCTGGGAAGGGGGAGCTGTGTCAGGTATTAAATGTGCGGGGGGGGATCTGTATGTGGGATTACATGTACTGGGGAGGGGGAGCTGTGTCAGGTATTAAATGTGCGGGGGGGGGATCTGTATGTGGGATTACATGTACTGGGGAGGGGGAGCTGTGTCAGGTATTAAATGTGCGGGGGGGATCTGTATGTGGGATTACATGTACTGGGGAGGGGGAGCTGTGTCAGGTATTAAATGTGCGGGGGGGATCTGTATGTGGGATTACATGTACTGGGGTGGGGGAGCTGTGTCAGGTATTAAATGTGCGGGGGGGGATCTGTATGTGGGATTACATGTACTGGGGAGGGGGAGCTGTGTCAGGTATTAAATGTGCGGGGGGGGGATCTGTATGTGGGATTACATGTACTGGGGAGGGGGAGCTGTGTCAGGTATTAAATGTGCGGGGGGGATCTGTATGTGGGATTACATGTACTGGGGAGGGGGAGCTGTGTCAGGTATTAAATGTGCGGGGGGGATCTGTATGTGGGATTACATGTACTGGGGAGGGGGAGCTGTGTCAGGTATTAAATGTGCGGGGGGGGATCTGTATGTGGGATTACATGTACTGGGGAGGGGGAGCTGGGTCAGGTATTAAATGTGCGGGGGGGATCTGTATGTGGGATTACATGTACTGGGGAGGGGGAGCTGTGTCAGGTATTAAATGTGCGGGGGGGGGATCTGTATGTGGGATTACATGTACAGGGGAGGGGGAGCTGTGTCAGGTATTAAATGTGCGGGGGGGGGATCTGTATGTGGGATTACATGTACTGGGGAGGGGGAGCTGTGTCAGGTATTAAATGTGCGGGGGGGATCTGTATGTGGGATTACATGTACTGGGAAGGTGGAGCTGTGTCAGGTATTAAATGTGCAGGGGGGGGATCTGTATGTGGGATTACATGTACTGGGGAGGGGGAGCTGTGTCAGGTATTAAATGTGCAGGGGGGGGGGATCTGTATGTGGGATTACATGTGCTGGGAAGGGGGAGCTGTGTCAGGTATTAAATGTGCGGGGGGGATCTGTATGTGGGATTACATGTACTGGGGAGGGGGAGCTGTGTCATGTATTAAATGTGCGGTGGGGATCTGTATGTGGGATTACATGTACTGGGAAGGGGGAGCTGTGTCAGGTATTAAATGTGCAGGGGGGGGGATCTGTATGTGGGATTACATGTACTGGGAAGTGGGAGCTGTGTCAGGTATTAAATGTGCAGGGGGGGGGATCTGTATGTGGGATTACATGTGCTGGGAAGGGGGAGCTGTGTCAGGTATTAAATGTGCGGGGGGATCTGTATGTGGGATTACATGTACTGGGAAGGGGGAGCTGTGCGAGGGATTAAATGTGCTGGGGGGGAGCTGTATGTGGGATTATATGTGTCCTGGGGAAGGGGGACCTGTGTCGGGGAATAAATGTGCAGGGGGGAGCTGTATGTGGGATTATATGTGTCCTGGGGAAGGGGGACCTGTGTCGGGGAATAAATGTGCAGGGGGGAGCTGTATGTGGGATTATATGTGCTGGGGAAGGGGGATCTGTGTCAGAGATTATGTGCTGGGGAGGATAAACTGTGTTAGGGATTATTTGTTTGGGAGGGGGAAGCTGTGAGTCAGATTATATGCTGTGGGCATTATGTGTATTATGGGGTGCTACTACTGTGGGCATTATTACTATTGTGTAACACGCCCCTTTTTTGAGACCACGCCCCTTTTTTGCAGCGTATTTTGTGCGTATTCTGGAAAGCGGTGATACAAAGCGTAGCCTGCCTAGGAACGAGTTGGCATTTGCGAGATGCTGCTACTGGTGCCGCCGCTGCTGTTCTTGCTGCGGGAGGCAATACATCTACCCAGTGGGCTGTCACAGTCATATAGTCCTGAGTCTGCCCTGCTCCACTTGTCCACATGTCCGTGGTTAAGTGGACATTGGGTACAACTGCATTTTTTAGGACACTGGTGACTCTTTTTCTGACGTCTGTGTACATTTTCGGTAGATGGTATTTGGTACCGGGGACACAGTACCTCAATCAAGTCTGTAGTTGCCTGTGAATTAACGGTGGATAACGGAATCACGTTTCTCACCGCCCAGGCTGCCAAGGCCTGAGTTATCCGCTTTGCAGCAGGATGACTGCTGTGATATTTCATCTTCCTCGCAAAGGACTGTTGGACAGTCAATTGCTTACTGGAAGTAGTACAAGTGGTCTTCCGACTTCCCCTCTGGGATGACGATCGACTCCCAGCAGCAACAACAGCAGCGCCAGCAGCAGTAGGTGTTACACTCAAGGATGCATCGGAGGAATCCCAGGCAGGAGAGGACTCGTCAGACTTGACAGTGACATGGCCTGCAGGACTATTGGCTTCCTGTGTAAGGAGGAAATTAACACTGAGGGAGTTGGTGGTGTGGTTTGCAGGAGCTTGGTTACAAGAGGAAGGGATTTAGTGGTCAGTGGACTGCTTCCGCTGTCATCCAAAGTTTTTGAACTTGTCACTGATTTATGATGAATGCGCTGCAGGTGACGTATAAGGGAGGATGTTCCGAGGTGGTTAACGTCCTTACCCCTACTTATTACAGCTTTACAAAGGCAACACATGGCTTGACACCTGTTGTCCGCATTTGTTTTAAAATAATTCCACACCGAAGAGGTGATTTTTTTTTGTAATTTGACCAGGCATGTCAATGGCCATATTCTATTCGTCCCACGGTCAACAGGTGTCTCCCCGGGTGCCTGACTTACACAAACCACCTCACCATCAGAATCCTCCTTGTCAATTTCCTCCTCAGGGCCAGCAACACCCATATCCTCATCCTGGTGTACTTCAACAGTGACATCTTCAATTTGACTATCAGGAACTGGACTGCGGGTGCTCCTTCCAGCACTTGCAGGGGGCGTGCAAATGGTGAAAGGCGCCACCTCTTCCCGTCCAGTGTTGGGAAGGTCAGGCATCGCAGCCGACACAATTGGACTCTCCTTGTGGATTTGTGATTTAGAAGAACGCACAGTTCTTTGCTGTACTTTTGCCAGCTTTAGTCTTTTCAGTTTTCTAGTGGGAGGATGAGTGCTTCCATCCTCATGTGAAGCTGAACCACTAGCCATGAACATAGGCCAGGGCCTCAGCTGTTCCTTGCCACTTCGTGTCGTAAATGGCATATTGGCAAGTTTACGCTTCGCCTCAGACGCTTTTAATTTTGATTTTTGGGTCATTTTACTGAACTTTTGTGTTTTGGATTTTACTTGCTCTCTACTATGACATTGGGCATCGGCCTTGGCAGACGACGTTGATGGCATTTCATCGTCTCGGCCATGACTAGTGGCAGCAGCTTTAGCACGAGGTGGAAGTGGATCTTGATCTTTCCCTATTTTACCTTCCACATTTTTGTTCTCCATTTTTTAATGTGTGGAATTATATGCCAGTATCAATAGCAATGGCCTACTACTATATATACTGCGCACAACTGAAATGCACCACAGGTATGGATAGATAGTATACTTGACGACACAGAGGTAGGTACAGCAGTGGCCTACTGTACCGTACTGCTATATATTATATACTGGTGGTCAGCAAACTGTGCAAAACTGAAATGCACCACAGGTATGGATGGAGAGTATACTTGACGAAACAGAGGTAGGTAGAGCAGTGGCCTACTGTACCGTACTGCTATATATTATATACTGGTGGTCAGCAAACTGTGCAAAACTGAAATGCACCACAGGTATGGATGGATAGTATACTTGACGACACAGAGGTAGGTAGAGCAGTGGCCTTCTGTACCGTACTCCTATATATTATATACTTTTGGTCAGCAAAATTATGCACTGTACTCCTACTATATACTACAATGCAGCACAGATATGGAGCGTTTTTCAGGCAGAGAACGTATAATACTGGAGGTCACTGGTCAGCAAAACTCTGCACTGTACTCCTCCTATATAATACTGCTGGTCTCCAGTCCCCACAATAAAGCAGTGTGAGCACAGATATATGCAGCACACTGAGCACAGATATGGAGCGTTTTTCAGGCAGAGAACGTATAATACTGGTGGTCACTGGTCAGCAAAACTCTGCACTGTACTCCTCCTATTTACTACTGCTGGTCTCCAGTCCCCACAATAAAGCAGTGTGAGCACAGATATATGCAGCACACTGAGCACAGATATGGAGCGTTTTTCAGGCAGACAACGTATAATACTGGTGGTCACTGGTCAGCAAAACTCTGCACTGTACTCCTCCTATAATACTGCTGGTCCCCAGAATAAAGATATTTGCACTGCAGCCCCCTGAAACAAAGTGAGAGGATGCCAGCCACGTCCTCTCACTATCATTTCCAATGCACGAGTGAAAATTGGCGGCGACGCGCGGCTCCTTATATAGAATCCGAATCTCGCGAGAATCCGACAGCAGGATGATGACGTTCGGGCGCGCTCGGGTTAACTGAGCAAGGCGGGAGGATCCGAGTCTGCCTCGGACCCGTGTAAAAAAGGTGAAGTTCGGGGGGGTTCGGATTCCGAGGAACCGAACCCGCTCATCACTAATTATGACATACAGTCCTCCCAGTTCTTGGTATGCCTATATTATGTAACATAATGCCCCCCATATTATTTATACCACATACAAATGAACAGGTCCAGAGTCTTAGCTAGATGTTTTGTAGGTAAAAGTTTGTAAGGGCCCCCATGTATCACCGAAATGTATATACAATAACTTGACAGGGAAGATGGGCTCCTCTCAGCTCTGGGCCCCATAGCAGCTGCACTGCCTGCACCTATGGTAGCTACACCCTGTATATAACACATGTAACTGTGACAGGGAAGATGGGCCCCTCTCAGCTCTGGGCCCCATAGCAGCTGCACTGCCTGCACCTATGGTAGCTACACCCTTGAAACTGAGGCACAGTTATCACCTGTATATATCACTCTCTCACATTCTCCATATTTATATGGCACAATTGTCATCTTCATTTTAAAAACTCACTTCACTCTAAATGTGCATACACACCAGAATGATATTGCTTACATGCGATATCGTCTGCGACCAGACCTGACACCGGCAAGTGCATACACACTTACCGATGTGGGGTGCAACTGTGCAATGGGGGGGATGGGGGAGCGGAGTTCATGTTGCATTTGTCCCTCACAAGTGATGTTGTCCGTTAGACCTGCATGCAGGTCCGATGGATGATGTCACAGATGGCGTATGGGAGCGTGCCTCATCAGCGACATTGTGCATACACACTGGATGATATCATGAACAATGTGTACGAACCAGGCGCATTGTTCTGATATCGTTCTGGTGTCTACGCACCTTTAAAGAAAATAAAATAAATGGGAGGTGAGCTTACAATAGCAAACTTTATTTATTCTGACAGATATTTTAAACTTGTTCTGTTGTCTCTGATACTCAATGAAAAGAAATTATATTTCACATATTTTCATGAAAGCATATGATAAAGTGTCCCAGATGACAGCAAATCACTTTCATGCACTGTAATAGAATCACTGCCATATGGCAGGTAACAGCATGAGAAGTAGCACATGCAGGTGTACAAGTTTTCTTAAGGACTGTGGCCTGAGGGTGACACATTGCTGCAGCAGCGACCGACAGACTCAGACACACAGGGAGGACGTCTGCTCATCTCCCCGGCCAAAGAGAAATGAACAGAGCATGTGCAATCTCCTGTCCCGCCCTCCTACAGCAATTGGCTGCCTTTCCTTTCTCCACATGTGATTGGACAGCTGATTCCAACCGGCCCCTGCAAAGTGATTGGTGCACGTACCAATATTTATAGAATACATGGAGAGGGTTTGATCCCCTTTTAACATGGCTGCGAGTATTTACAAATAACACTATACTGACTATTACATAATAACACACCTGATTGTGATCCCTTCCTGCTGTGCTTATGTATAGCAAATGATATAAACTACAGTATACAATGTGGAACACTCTTGAGATACAGTGTAAAAAACACATTATTATGTATGTATGCCAACTGAGCTAACGAGAAAAGATACCAGTGTATCCATAATTAAACTACTTGAAAAAAATTATTGTTACATTGCACCGTGGTTAGAAAATAATGAAGCATGAAACAACTACAATGATAATATCTCTTTATTAATAGAAGGCAGTTATATAACTGAAGTTACAGTCAGAAAACAATCACCACATGGGGCTAATAAGCCTTTATTGTATATACAGGTTGAATATCCCATATCCAAATATTCCGAAATACAGAATATTCCGAAATACGGACTTTTTTGAGTGAGAGTGAGATAGTGAAACCTTTGTTTTCTGATGGCTCAATGTACACAAACTTTGTTTAATACACAAAGTTATTAAAAATATTGACTAAAATGACCTTCAGGCTGTGTGTATAAGGTGTATATGTGACATAAATGCATTCTGTGCTTAGACTTAGGTCCCATCACCATGATATCTCATTATGGTATGCAATTATTCCAAAATATGGAAAAATCTGATATCCAAAATACTCCTGGTCCCAAGCATTTTGGATAAGGGGTACTCAACCTGTATTATGACATAAGAACAACAAGCTGCAGTCACAGGTCTGGAGTATTTTAATTCACATTTTTCCTATCTTTGGGGGTAATTCCAAGTTGATCGCAGCAGGATATTTTTTAGCAATTGGGCAAAACCATGTGCACTGCAGGGGGGGGGCAGATATAACATTTGCAGAGAGAGTTAGATTTGGCTCGGTTATTTTGTTTCTGTGCAGGGTAAATACTGGCTGCTTTTTTTTTACACTGCAATTTAGATTGCAGATTGAACTCACCACACCCAAATCTAACTCTCTCTGCACATGTTACATCTGCCCCCCCTGCAGTGCACATGGTTTTGCCCAACTGCTAAAAAATTTCCTGCTGCGATCAACTTGGAATTACCCCCATTATTCACTCTATACATTTTAAATATTTCACATCTTTTCCAGAATAAATTTATGGTTTTTAAATATACTAATAAATATATAATTTATATTTTGCATACAGGAGTAAGTGCACCCACACAAGTACTTTTTTCTTGTATTGGCATTTAGTGCTGCACATCTAATACAGATACAAAGACACAAACACAGAAGACACTAAACACAACATTGTGCCTAATTCACACCTGATCGCTGTGCTGCAAATTACACTGTCCTGCAATCAGATAGCCGCCGCCCAGAAGGAGTGTAAAATTGCCTGTGCAAGTGTGTGAATGCATGTGTACGCTGTGCGAAAATTCCCCTCAGTCAGCGGACAGCTGCAAACCGTTCCCATCACACTCACCATCCAATGTTTTTCCCATTCTGTGCAGTGTGTGCGCAGTCCAGGAATCAGGCTGATCGGGGCCGGAGATGACGTTACACACCCGCCCTGAAAACGCTTGGGAATGCCTGCATTTTTCCTGACACACCCAGTAAATGTCCAGTTAACACCCACAAACGGACTGGTTCCGGTATGAATGGTCGACCATGTTATGGTCGACAGTCATTAGGTCGACCACTATTGGTCGACATTGACATGGTCGACATGGACACATGGTCGACACATGAAAATGGTCGACACATGAAAGGTCGACATATGAAAAGGTCGACATGAGTTTTTTAACTTTTTTTGGTGTCGTTTTTTTGCGTAAAGTGACTGGGAACCCCAATTAGTGCACCGCGTCCCCTGGCATGGCTCGCTTCGCTCGCCATGCTTCGGGCATGGTGCCTTCGCTCCGCTACCGCTTCGCTCGGCACACTTTATTGTTCCAATCGTAGTCCATGTGGATCGTAAAGTATGGAAAAGTTCCCCAAAAGAAAAAAAAGTTAAAAAACTCATGTCGACCTTTTCATGTGTCGACCATTTTCATGTGTTGACCATGTGTCCATGTCGACCATGTCAATGTCGACCAATAGTGGTCGACCTAATGACTGTCGACCATAACATGGTCGACCATGTGAACGGATACCAAACGGACTCTTCCTGTCAATCACTGTGCGTATGCCGTGTGAATGAAATCATTGCGGCTGTCTGCACAGTAGTTCAATAATCGCGCAGTGTGCGAAAACGCACAGAGACGATCAGGTCTGAATCGGGCCCATTGGGCTGACTGTAACAACGCAAGAAAGCATGCACTGTAATAGAATCACTAGCATATGACAGGTGCATCCCTGTAATACATGTCTAAGTATCTTATCAAACAGGAATCAGTTCTGGATTGGGGGCACTTTTCTCCCTTAATAGCAAAAAGCTGTTTGTATATAAAATCACTGTTTATTTAAAGTTCATTTAAAAGGTATTCATATCCAAATTTCACATATTTTATGCTATAATTGCCATTGTCAAAAGGATTTTAACTCTCCTTATATTAAGGTTATAAGAGTGAAGTATTAAAATTGTAATAGAATTGAAAAAAGTAAAAAAAAAAGACAATTGTGTCAATAAAGAAGAATTTATTAAAAACAAAATGCGTGTCATCTGTTTATTCCTTATAGCAAATGTTGTGTATTTATATAGGGGCTTGTCGATATTGCTATTATCTGGGCTATTCAATGCTTGTCGGATCCTCTCAGACGGAATTCAATTAGCGGGCAATTCAGACAGGTTTTGCCTGTTTGTCGAAAATGGGCTAAAACCTGTCAGAATTGGCCGTTAATTCGACAAAACACATGGATCCGTGGCAAATCCACCAAACCACATGTTTTTCGCAAAATCGGAATTGCAAAGTCAGAAAAACGGCAACTCCATTGAATAGGTTATACCTGATTTGACCAAAATAAGTTAGAACCTGACGTATTTCTGACTTAACAGAAATTGTGACTTCAATTGAATAGACCCCTATATCTGTGTGGTTTTACAGTCAAATATATTGTAATCGGCTTTTAGGTAGGGCAATATAGAGATTAGATCTTGATGCAATCCTTTTCTTAGATCTCAGAAGTATAATTTCATATCCATTGCAAATATGGAGCACTTCACATTTCTCTTTCAATGTAGTTAGTGTATCAATACTGTATCCACTGCATTCAGACTTCAAGATTGTATCAAAAAGTACACCTGTACCATGCCTTGTTATACTGTACAATGTTGCACATTCAGATGTTTCTTATTTTGTGTCTGCAATGTAATTAGAGTTCACACTCCATATATATCTCAATGTATAGTAATTTGCTGGACAAATGCCTGCTGTTTAAAATGGCTATATAATTGATCATACGTTTCCCTATGGGGTATGAGCCATATACAGTTTCAACTCTGTGCAGTATTAAATAGAGATCTTTAGAGGGCTTTTAATCTCAATAATTATATAGGCATAACTAACTAATTATTGCACAGTGCAAGCATTACCTTCTTAATACCCTGTATATTTCAAGGGAGAACTTGCAATATGATTTTACTTGTTGTTGTAATTTTTAAGTTCAGCAAATATTTTCAGTTCAGCAAATATTTTCCTTCAATCACTCAATCAAGCCTTGAGCAAGATTGATTGAGTGAAACGTGCATTGTCGGCTGTACTGCGTGTCACTGACACTGTGTTATTAAATACTCATACAATAATATGAAAATGGGCTATAACAGATTTAAAGTGTGGGGTCATCACATTTTTTCACTATTTAGGTAGGGATAGTATGCTCCTTTTCAGGACAAAGCTTGAATACACTGTCTGTCATATTGAACAGTCAGATTATGGAATAATTCTTATTTATAATCACTAAAGTGTATAGGGAGTGACTAACATATTTTGCTGTGTAGTAATGGTACAACATTTAGCAAATTTGGAAAATATTTACTGAACATAAAAGTTCAGCTCCTAAACCCAGGATGCTTACATTGGTTAAACCAGTGCCACCTAGTGGCAGCCCAGGTTAGTGTCCAGGAACCTACATTATGCAACAAGCACTCATGAGTAAAGATCCAACACCCACTTTTAGAAATATATGTTTTTTTTAAGTTTTTGAGTGGCCGCAAATTTTTAAGGTTCTACATTTTGCAGATAAATTCTGCAACAAGCACAAAGAATACCCATGGGTAAATACACAACGAAACAAGCAGCTCATTAAAATATTGACACCTCTTGTGGTGTCTTCTCATAATGGCAGGTTTCTGTTTAAGAATGAGAAGCAGTTAGCAGTCAGGATCATTAGTACCGTGTGCTCCCTCATAAATCTGAGCTCTTTGCATTTTTAAACTAGTGCCACCTAGTGGCAGCCCAGGTTAGTGTTAAGGATCCTACATTACGCAATGAACACAAAAAGCACTCATGAGTAAAGACCCAACCAGGGGCGCCGACAGCTGTGCCCAGTCCAGTTAATAAGAGGGGGCCTGACTGCTGCTGGGGGTGGGTGCGATCAATTCCCCTTGTACATCATGCAGGGAGAGCGAGGACACTGCTGCAGCAGCTGCCTCTCTCCCCAGTGCAGCACACAGCAGCGTGTGTGCTGCACTCGGTAGAGAGGCAGATGCTGCAGCAGTGTCCTCTCTCCCAGCTCCAAATGCCGGTGCTATCTATATCAGTTAAGGATAGGGAGCAGCAGGAACCCCTCCAACAGGCTCAGCGCTACTGGATCCTATTGCTCTTACCCAAATCATTAAGACCTTATAGATGTCTTCTCATGTTGGTAGTTCACTGGTGTTGGCGGCACCCAGATTTATCAGACATGTAGAGAATATGGTAAGTGTGACAGCCTTTCCCAATAAGTCGGTGAGTGAGTCCACAGAGCATTATGGAAAGAGTCCATGTTGTTCCATTCTTTTATATTGTATGTCTGAGGTGTGTCTATGTGGGCAGAGTTAGCAGTGTTCGTTACAGCGTCATGTCCATACATTGTTGAGGTGACGGCAGGTGCATTGCCAGAACTTTGTGGGCCCCATAGCAACATTTTGAAGGGTTCCCCGTCCCAATGCTTCTAGAGAGACACTTCTCTGCAGCAGTTGTTAATTTTATGCCCTATAATAGAGCCCTAGTTCATTTTCTGAACCATAGTGGAGCCTAACTTAATGTTATGCCACATAGGAGCGCCCTATATTTTCAGGCCCTAAGGAAAAAGTTTGAAAGCACCCCTACGTACCACCCAATGGTGAAATATCTATATAACACATGTAACTATGACAGTGAACCTACCAGCTCCTGTCAGCTCTTTGCTCCTAAGCAAACCTGGTAAATGTGCGTCACCTCAGCCCAGTGGTTTACTGGCATCTTTTCCATATTGTACTTCTTTATCTGCATGTGCGTCTGTTTACATTGTAATCTGTCATACTGTATCTACATATTTAAGCAATTTTTTCGTGAGATCAACTACTCCGCAAAGACAGCATCGATTTTGATGGGTCAGGTGTCATTCGATAGGGTGTGTGATATAGATGTGAAATAAGGTCACCGAATTTTAATACATTTTCAGATTATTGAGGAATAATGCGTGAAAGTTATGAATTTGTCTCATAGAAAAATAATTGAGTGGGGGTGCGTGCTTTTTTCCTTTACATGAAAACCTGGTAAATGTGCGTCACCTCTTCCGTGTTGTTTGCTGGTGTCTTTTACATCTTGAAACTTATACTTCTGAGTGTGCGTCTTTTCACGCTGTTTCTTGTCATATGCTAGTGATTCTATTACAATGTATAGAAACCTGGTAAATGTGCGTCATCTCTGCGCAGTGGTTTGCTGGTGTCTTTTATGTCTTGAACTTGTATATCTGCATGTGCGTCTTTTCACACTGTAACCTGTCAATCGGTAATTATTGTATTACAGTATATGCAAAGTGTCGTCAGAAGCTGCCATCAGAAATTGTGAAACGTGCGGGCCCCATGAGGGACAAGACACATGACTGGGCCTCTCTACTAATGTGACTCTTCTGTCACTGACGATCCCAGCTGTAATCTGCTTCTCATTCACAGAACTGTTCTATGTCTGACCACACGTCATGTGACATTCATCCACCGCTGAAGTGACAGCAGCCACCTGCGTGGTGGAATCTACCCTTATACGAGGTAATGTCTACCGATGAGATGGCACATGGCGTGGAAGTGACGGTCATCAGCACTGACGTGGCGCTCGTACACATGGGGACATCTGCCTTCACGTGAGGACAAACTCAACATTAACCCACTGCCAGTCACAGTCTATATGTTACCAAACTGTGTTACTAAAAGAGATCAGATCTGTAACATCACACACACCATGACACCCGCCCGGCAGACCTATGTCTTGTCTCCGCCCACAGCGCGATCTGTGCACAATGCAGGTGTCGCTGTTCTCACTATGAGCTCTGTGTGATGAGCCAATCCCAGCCACGGTGCTGATCATGTGACTGATAACATGTAGCTACTACTGCAGTACATTCTCTCATGTGCTGTACGGTCTCTGCTGTTCTCCTGTCAGAAACAAGACTTTCCACACAGCAAAGTCTCATAGCAATGTGTAGAAACAGTTCTGTCACCCAGAGGACACTTGTGCAGCGTGGTTGGGGAAATGGTTAGCATTACAGCCTCTAGGAATTGAGGACTTGGGTTATATTTGCACCATGATCCTGTATGTAATGATGTGTACGTATGACTCTGCACATTGATTGGGACTTTCTATTGGAAGTTTAACTGAAAGGAAACTCATTTCTGATATGAGTGTACTGACACCTGCAATCAGCCAATCATGATGGCTCCTTCTCCAACACACTTCCTGTTCCCTATAACTGCCTTGTTCCCTATAACAGATCACATGACCATCAGGCAGATGCAGCCCCATGTTTCCTGCTGCGCGCTGCACAACTGACTGATAATATGGAAGAATTATTATTATCCTTTATTTATATGGCACCACATGGGATCCGCAGCGCCCAATTACAGAGTAAAAAAATAACGAAAACATGAAGACAATGACTTACAGTTCAATACAATATAGGACAAGTACAGGGTATATAAACATAGCTGCGTCAGTAATCAGCACTGGAATAAGTATCAGGGCGGCTGAAACCCAAGAGATTTGGTGCTATCAGAGGGAGTAATGAAAAGAAGATAGGTTCAGTAAGAGACGTAAAAGCACATGAGGGAAGAGGGCCCTGCTCGTGAGAGCTACATTCTAAAGGGTGGAGCTGTGAGAGCTGAACCAGTGACCGGCTGTGATGTCTATGGGGAAGCAAGAAGCTACAACAAGCACAATAAGGAAAAGTCCCCAGATGCCAGGAAATTACTTTTCATACATTGTAATAGAATCACTAGCATATGACAGGTAACAGCGTGAAAAGACGCACACAGAGATGTACAAGTTTCATAATGTACAGTGCATGAAAAGTTATTATGGTGAATTCTGCAGATAGATAAACATCGTGGTAAGTGCTGCAGATTCCTAAACATCAAGGTAAGTGCTGCAGAGGCCTCTGTGTGATCATCCGGTGATGCTTTATTGATTCATGCTGGAGCGGAGTTGATAAGCCTGTATGAGGATTCTCCTGATCTTATTGATAATGGTTCCACAGGTGCACGCTGTAATACTCTAGGAAACAGAATAGAATTGTGTTAGTTGGATATCTCAGATTCTGGATGGCTGGAGAATCTGCTGATACTGATACACATCTTCCACCATCACCTAGTTCTTTACTGTCACATAAACTGTGTGGCCATTATAGGAGGTACGCTGGGTACACACTATAAGATTTTCCCCAATGCTGCTAATAACAAAACCCATCCAGGCCGACCACAATTATCCTTATAATGGAAGATAATCACCGTACACACTACACAATAATAGTTTACATCCAAACAATCATTTCAGTTCCAAATCACCTCTCTGATATAATGTCTCCTACCATGGAGAGCAGACATCGGGCCCAGGTCTGTATACACTACACTTCTGAGCGATACCAAAGTGATGGGACACCATAACACGTGCAGCACACGCTATATCGGGAGCCGATCTGACGGGTATTGGAGCGACTGTCAGGCCCTGGTGCTGGGTACACTACACAGTTATCAGCCCTGTCTGACAGATATACAGCTACGTAGCTATGGTAGGCAGAGAACTGTATAGTGTGTACCCAGCTGAGAGCTCTGTGATAGAGTGGATGGGATGTTATATCAGTCACATTACATACACACATCTCACCTCTTCCCCCACACGGTTCCAGAGTGGGAAGAAGTAATCTCCTATTCTCTTACTGCTGGGACCTTTGTTTCTCACTATTGGCTTCTATGACAGGAAACAGAGAAACACAGATAAATCACTCGGATCAGACAATCAGTGTGTGATACACAGCAGAGGAATACAGATAAATCACTCAGATCAGATAATCAGTGTGTGATACACAGCAGAGGAATACAGATAAATCACTCGGATCAGACAATCAGCGTGTGATACACAGCAGAGGAATACAGATAAATAACTCGGATCAGACAATCAGTGTGTGATACACAGCAGAGGAATACAGATAAATCACTCGGATCAGACAATCAGTGTGTGATACACAACAGAGGAATACAGATAAATCGCTCGGATCAGACAATCAACGTGTGATACACAGCAGAGAAATACAGATAAATCACTCGGGTCAGACAATCAGTGTGTGATACACAGCAGAGGAATACAGATAAATCACTCGGATCAGATAATCAGTGTGTGATACACAGCAGAGGAATACAGATAAATCACTCGGATCAGATAATCAGTGTGTGATACACAGCAGAGGAATACAGATAAATCACTCGGATCAGACAATCAGTGTGTGATACACAGCAGAGGAATACAGATAAATCACTCGGATCAGATAATCAGTGTGTGATACACAGCAGAGGAACACAGATAAATCACTCGGATCAGAAAATCAGTGTGTGATACACAGCAGAGGAATACAGATAAATCACTCGGATCAGACAATCATCGTGTGATACACAGCAGAGGAACACAGATAATCGCTCGGATCAGATAATCAGTGTGTGATACACAGCAGAGGAACACAGATAAATCACTCGGATCAGATAATCAGCGTGTGATACACAGCAGAGGAATACAGATAAATCACTCGGATCAGACAATCAGTGTGTGATACACAGCAGAGGAATACAGATAAATCACTCGGATCAGACAATCAGCGTGTGATACACAGCAGAGGAATACAGATAAATCACTCGGATCAGACAATCAGCGTGTGATACACAGCAGAGGAATACAGATAAATCACTCGGATCAGATAATCAGTGTGTGATACACAGCAGAGGAATACAGATAAATCACTCGGATCAGACAATCAGTGTGTGATACACAGCAGAGGAATACAGATAAATCACTCGGATCAGATAATCAGTGTGTGATACACAGCAGAGGAATACAGATAAATCACTCGGATCAGACAATCAGTGTGTGATACACAGCAGAGGAACACAGATAAATCACTCGGATCAGACAATCAGTGTGTGATACACAGCAGAGGAATACAGACAATAACTACTGTACTTCTATGATGTAAAACCAGATGACAGTAAGATGCACTTACACAGTCTGGTAGCAGCCCAGTGTGGCCATATACAATTCCCATTATCTTCTCCACGTCTTCCTGTTTGTACCCGAGCACTCGGTGGCGGCAGTAGCTAAATATGGCGACTTGTTTCATAACTTCATTAACAACGTTGGCTGCGTCTTCCTTCTGAAAGGGAAACTCTATAATAAGATGTATTCTGCAACGTGTGAGTTGTAGGAACATACAGTATCTTCATTCTAGATGTTCTTCAGTAGGTGGGAACACTAGAAAGACGCGAGAATTCTGATTCATTTACTGCTAAGTAACAAATGGTCTAATACATAAATATGAATACACACTGGGGGGGGGGGGGGGGGGGTTGTTGCCCAGTGTGTATGCAGAGCGATGATGTGAACATTGCTGAGTGGAAAATCACACAGTGCATACACACTGAGCGATTGTCACCCGGCCCAGTGATTTTCACATGGGCGAACCACTTTCCACAGTAGGAGACTGTGGAAAGTGGATCACTTGGCCGGTAAAACAGGCCAACGGATGACGGCGGCCAGCAATGATGTGGGAGTGCAAATCAGTGCTCACCGCTCATCACCCGGCTGTACACACTAGGCGATTTTGAGCTCAAAGTAGCTCAAAACAACAAAAGTGAGGTATTTTGAGCTGAAAATCACCTAGTGAGTACGCACCTTAAGTATCGGTCACATTGTGTCCTGAGTACAGAGTATTATGCACTTCAAAAACGGAATTGGTGATGAAGAACCAACACACCTTTGAGACCTTAAAAAGGGATTTGATTTGATGGATGTCAATAGAAAAATCTGTGTGACTGCACTCAGTGGTTTGGGGACTTTTGCTGCCAGATATCTGAAAGGAAAAAGAAAATTTTTCACAGTCAATTGGAAATGCAATTCCTTAAAATAAAGCTTTAGATGCAGGGGGCGACCCAGGCCCTTATTCTAATGCAGTAGGGTCCAAAGTGTGACTATAGGTTTACCACACTCATTGCACCTGCGGAATGGCTGCGTGGGTATACATGGTGTGCTGTGCCGCTCGTGCAACTTAATATGCCGGGCTGCGACTAGCTGCAGCCCCATGTATTACTATGGTGACATATGCATGCGCACACGCTCGTCATAGCCCGCGGGCACACTAGCTGAGCCAGCTTTGCTGTGACCTAAATGCTCTACATTAAAGCTGAAAGCGGCTACATCTGTACATCTGTAATGCATAGATTGATCTAATAACAAATGCACGAAATTCTCCTGGGTAAATCCACCGTGGAAAAAAAACGCTCTTAAACTGATATTAAAGAGCTCTTTGCTGTCTTCTCTTGATGGTGGTTTCCATTCTGTGAATGAGAAGCAGTTAGCACCCGACATCATCAGTGCTAGATGACTCCCTTCATCAAACTGATCTCATGGTTAGGGTTTAGGGTTCTACATTGTACAGATTGATCATGTAACAAGCACATAGAGAACCCATGGGTAAATACACAAGGAAACATTCCGCTCTAATCCAAATAATGACATCTTCAGTGATGTCTTCCCGTAGAGGTAGCTTTCTGTGTGGAGATGAGAAGCAGTTAGTGGCTGGGACTACTGGTGTTACGCGCTCCCTCATAAACCCGAGCTCCATTTATTTGTTAAACCAGGGCCACCTAGTGGCAGCCCTAGTAGATGTCTTCTCTTGTCAGTAGTTCACTGATGTTGGCGGCACCCAGACTTATTACACATGTAGAGAATACGGTAAGCGTGACAGCCTTTCCCAATAAGATGGTGAGTGAGCCCATGGTGCATTATGGAAAGAATCCACGGTGTTCCATTCTTTTATATTGTACGGCAGAGGTGTGGCCAGGTGGACGGAGTAATCAGTGCGCATTATTTTTATCATGTTCGAGGTGACGAGCGTACAATCATGAAGTTACGACCGAACTCACAGGCGAGGCGAGCGTACACATCGTGTTCACAATAACAGCCATACAATCTGGAAGACATGTGATGGCCAAAGCTCCTGGAGTAAATCTTTATGGGGACAGTATCAATAGTGTCAGAGCGGTTCCGGTATGAATGATCTATTGCATTGAGATAGACAATGTTATGATCGACAGCACTTGTCCGATATAATACAAGGATCGACATTGTTTAACTAGACGGTAAGTAGTCGACCATGTTATGCTCAGCAGTAACAAATCATTGGCCGCACAATCATTGCCTACATTAGGTCGACCTGCAATACAGATAGACAGGCTTGAGATCGACAGTTGGAATTATCTGCATCTTATGTGACCGACACACAAAAGATCTAAATTTTGAAGTCCGACAAATAAAATGTTCGAAAATTAAACGTACGAATGCGTACATGATCGAATATGCAAGAGGTCGACATTGCATAATTAGACGGTAATAACAGGATGACCAGGTTAGAATCAACAGTAACAAATCATCAAACGCATTATCATCGACTACATCAGGTCGACAAGCAATAAAGATAGACATTTGTGAGATTGACAATTGGAATTATCAGCACATAACGACCCTAGTAATAGCACCACTTACACGTAACTCCCACAGTAGTAGTGGCGCTTACACGTAACACCCAGTAGTAGCACCGCTTACACATAACGACCCCAGTAGTAGCACCGCTTACATGTAACGACCCCTGTAGTTGTGCCGCTTGCACATTATGACCCCAGTAGCAGTGCTGCTTCCAAGTAATGACCCAGTAGGAGCACCACATACACGTAATGACCCCATTAGTAGTGCCGCTTCCATGTAACCCCAGTAGTAGTGCCGCTTACACGTAATGACCCCAGTAGCGCTGCTTATACACTGATTAATGGCATCCCTATTCAGGTACCTACATTGTGTGAACTGATCGAACAGCAAGCACATAAAGCACTCATGAGTAAAGATCCAACCACTCTTACCCAAATCGTTAAGACCTTGTAGATATCCTCTCTTGTTGGTAGTTCATGGTTGATGGCTGCATCCAGATTTATTAGACATGTAGAGAATATTGTAAGCTTGACAGCCATTACCAATAAGATGGTGAGTGAGCCCATGGTGCATTATGGAGAGTCCATGGTGTTCCATTCTTTTATATTGTATGGCAGAGGTGTGTAAACCAGTGTGCATTATTTTTATCATGTTCGAGGTGATGAACATACAATCATGAAGTTACGACCAAATTCACCCTCAATACCTCCAAAATCACTGGAATTATATGTCCAAAATCACTGGAATTATACGTTCAAAGGGAGTCATTCTGAGTTGATCGTAGCTGTGCTAAATTTAGCACAGCTACGATCATTCACACTGACATGCGGGGGGACATCCAGCACCGTCCAAATACATCCAAAGTGGTCATTCCGAGTTGGTCGTAGCTGTGCTAAATTCAGCTATGCAAAATTTTGCGCAGCTACGCAAAATTTGGCGCAGATACGCTAAATTTAGCACAGCTACGATCATTCACAATGACATGCGGGGGGACGCCCCGCAGAAGTGCAAAGGCATCGCATAGCTTACACGTAACACCCAGTAGTAGCACCGCTTACATGTAACACGCAGTAGTAGCACCGCTTACACGTAACAACCCCAGTAGTTGCATCACTTGCACATTATGACCCCAGTAGTAGTGCCGCTTACATGTAATGACCCCAGTAGTAGCACCACTTACACATAACACCCAGTAGTAGCACCGCTTACACGTAACAACCCAAGTAGTTGCACTGCTTGCACATTAAGACCCCAGTAGTAGTGCCGCTTACAATTAACGACCCCAGTAGTAGCACCCAATACGTCCAAAGGGGTTAATTCCGAGTTGATCGTAGCTGTGCTAAATTTAGCACAGCTATGATCATTCACACTGACATGCGGGGGAACACCCAGCACCGTCCAAATATTTCCAAAAGTGGGTCATTCCGAGTTGATCGTAGTTGTGCTAAATTCAGCTACACTAAATTTGGCACAGCTACAGTAAATTCTGCGCAGCTACGCTAAAATTTTGCGCATATATGCAAAATTTTGTGCAGATACACAAAATTTTGCGCTGCGGTAAATTTTCCGCAGCTGACCAAAATTTGGCACCACATTAAATTTGGAACAGCTATGCTAACATTTTGCACAGCTACGCAAAATTTTGAGCTGCTATGCAAAATATTGCGCAGCTATGCAAAATTTGGTGCTACGTTAAAATTTTGCACAGCTACGCAAAATTTGGTGCTATGCCAAATTTTGTGCAGCTATGATAAATTTTGCGCAATTACGCTACATTTTGATCAGCTATGCAGAATTTTGCGCAGCTACGCAAAATTTGGCGCTACGCCAAAATCACTGGAATTATACATCCAAAATCACTAGAATTATGCATACAAAGGGGTTCTTTCCGAGTTGATTGTAGCTGTGTTAAATCCAGCTACACTAAATTTGGCACAGCTACGCTAAATTCTGCGCAGCTACACTGAAATTTTGCGCAGATACACAAAATTTGGAGCAATGCTAAATTTTGCGCAGCTACGCAAATTTTGCGCTACTCTAAATTTGGCACCGCTATGCTAACATTTTGAACAGCTACGCAAAATTTTGAGCAGCTACACAAAATTTTGCACAGCTACACAAAATTTGGCACTACATTAAAATTTTGCACAGCTATGCTAAATTTTGCGTAGCTATGCTAAATTTTGCATAGCTATGCAAAATTTTGCGCTACAGTAAATTTTGCGCAGCGACGCAAAATTTGGCGCTATGCCAAAATCACTGGAATTGTACTTCCCAAATCAGTGGAATTATACGTCCAAAGGGGGTCATTCCGAGTTGATCGTAGCTGTGGTAAATTTAGCACAGCTACGATCATTCACACTGACATGCAGGGGGGCGTCCAGCACCATCCAAATATGTACAAATATGTACACGTAACACCCAGTAGTAGCACTGCTTACACGTAGCAACCCAAGTAGTTGCAGCACTTGCACATTAAGACCCCAGTAGTAGTGCAGCTTACATTTAATGACCCCAGTAGTAGCACCGCTTACACGTAACGACCCAAGTAGTAATGCCCAAATACGTTCAAAGGGGGTCATTCCGAGTTGATCGTAGCTGTGCTAAATTTATCACATCTATGATCATTCACACTGACATGCGGGGGAACACCCAGCACCGTCCAAATATTTCCAAAGTGGGTCATTACGAGTTGATTGTAGCTGTACTAAATTTAGCACAGCTATGATCATTCACACTGACATGCGGGGGGACACCCAGCACCGTCCAAATATTTCCAAAGTGGGTCATTACGAGTTGATCGTCGCTGTGCTAAATTCAGCTATGCTAAATTTGGCACAGCTATGCTAAATTCTGTGCAGCTACGCTAACAATTTGGGCAGATATGCAAAATTTTGCGCAGATACACTAAAGTTGGCACTATGCTAAATTTTGTGCAGTTAAGCAAAATTTTGAGCAGCTAAGCAAAATTTGGTGCTACGTTAAAATTTTGCGCAGCTATACTAAATTTTGCGCAGTTTCACAAAATTTTGCGCTGATACACAAAATTTGACGCTATGCTAAATTTTGCGCAGCTACGCAAATATTTGAGCAGCTACACAAAATTTTGTGCAGCTACACAAAATTTGGCGCTACCTTTAAATTTTGCACAGCTATGCTAAATTATGCGTGGCTATCCAAAATTATGCGCTATGGTAAATTTTGTGCAGCTATGCAAAATAAGGCGCTACGCCAAAATCACTGGAATTGTACGTCCAATATCACTGGAATTATATGTCCATAGGGGGTCATTCCGAGTTGATCGTAGCTGTACTAAATTTAGCACAGCTACGCTCATTCACACTGACATGCGGGGGGGACACCCAGCACCGTCCAAATACATCCAAAGTGGGTTATTCCGAGTTGATCGTAGCTGTGCTACATTCAGCTATACTAAATTTTGCGTGGCTATGCAAAATTTTGCGCAGCTACGCTAAACTTTTGTGCAGCTATGCAAAATTTGGCACAGCTACGTTAAATTTAGCACAGCTATGATCATTCACACTGATATGCAGGGGAACTCCCTGCAGAAGTGCAAAGGCATCGCACAGCTTACATGTAACACCCAGTAGTAGCACCGCTTACACGTAACACCCAGTAGTAGCACCGCTTACAAGTAACAACCCCAGTAGTTGCGTCACTTCCACATTATAACCCCAGTTGTAGTGCCGCTTACATGTAACGACCCCAGTAGTAGCACCGCTTACACGTAACGACCCAAGTAGTAGTGCCGCTTACACATTACAACCTCAGTAGTAACGCCGCTTACACACCGACTGATGGCATTCCTGTTCAGGTACCTACATCGTGTGAATTGTTCAAACAGCAAGCACATAAAGCACTCATGAGTAATGTCAAAGTTGAAAAATATCATGATTCACATGCCTTGTACTAACCCCATGCACATGCCCGCTGCGCGAGCACCCAGTCTGCGGTGCGTGCGCAAATCCGCACTTTGCGTAAGATCGCTCCGGCGATCACGCGCGTGGTAAGCGCATTTACGGTAGAGATTGTGAGCGTGTAGCGGGTGACTCGATCGCAACATATTTAACCTATATAGTGTGTTTTGTAGATAATATTCCCCTTAACATGTTAGCAAGAATGTTTAGTTTAAATGGTTCGTGGACAGAGAGATTCCTCTTTGCATGATAGTAAGGGTCAGATAAAGGTTGGAAGGTGGTGTTTAATATCCAGTTGTAAAGTATTTTAATAGTAACATTTCGGTGTTGGTTAGGAAGAGATTGTTCGCTCCTGCGTATAGTTATGCACAAAAGTATGTTTTGAACATTAAATGTATTTGCTGATAATTACACATGCGGCGGGAATCCTGAGGATACCACCCACAAGAGCAGTTGTGGAAAGACACTGCCCACCTGTTTAAACCCACCTATGCCCTTTCTTGTAATGTAGAGACACATCCCTTTGTCCAATGAACAATGAGGTTACAGTGACCATTGTGTTGTGAATGAATGTTGTGTATAAAAAGGCCACTGTTTCCTGACCGGACAGTACTCTCTCTCATCAACATTTATCTACCTGATAATTGGAGGACTGGATCCGGGTTTGCGCTTGCGAGTATTCTCACGTATGGTATGTTCTCTGTGGCCACTATTTATTTCTCTGTTATTCTGTTAGATTCTTATGTTAGCCTGTAGTGTATCACTTGTATTGTTTTATCTTTTAAATATACTTGTTTCCACAGCAGTATTAGAGCTGCTGAGGTTTTGAAACTAACTGGTTGTCGTAATCACATTTCTGCAAGGGATTCTCTGAGCGTCTCAATCGCTCATATTGCATACACAAAAGGTTTTAACAGGAGATACCTTCCCGTCCTTTGCTGATGGATAAAGTCTGCCTTGTCCTGCTCGGGTTGTGGATATGTGGAGAACCGGACGAGCCCTCAATTGATAATGCCAATAATATTACCTTTAAACATAAGCTATATATTCACCTTGGAGCCGTAATGGCCGCTAGACCACGTGCACGTGGTGCGCACTTTGTACGCTATTTGCGTACAAAGACTTCGCATGTGGTACGCACGTAACGTACACACGCTGCGCTGGATGTACGGAATACACACAGCGGGCGCACACACAGTTGATAACCTTTTAGACCTTGTTATGTTAAACACAGAGATGATATGCTTAAACTCTAAACAGGAAAAGGTTCTTTTTAAACTAAACTTTTGGAAACTGAACAAACTTGTGCTATTATCACGTGGCTACTATACCGCCCACACTAAAACAATGCTATCGTGTGATTTGAATTTAGTGGCCGTATCCGTACACGCGTTGCGTAATATACGCCACGTGTGTAGGCCTTTGCGTTTGCGTACGTAATCTCGCACGTTGCCCGAGACACGTATACAAAAGGCCAGATATGCTCACAGTAACGCAAATAACACGCTTCTATAAATGTAAACGATGTTCAACTGTAATCGCTTACCAAGCACCACACAGTATCCGCTGTTCAACCTTTTATGATTGGACCAGGATGCGTGTGTGTTTTACTTACTCCCTTAAATATTACTTTATAATATCAACTAAATAGCACCAAATTTCCTCAGCACGTGTCTAGCAATTAATTCTAATGGCAACAAGAGAGTAGCTATGCGAAAATACACAAATGAAAATGCAGGTGTGTGTGCGTGTGTTGCGTGCACAATTGGCGCCAAACAGAAATTTTTAACAGATTTAAAACAATAGCCGTATGTTCTTACCTTCCTCGGATCCCACCAGCATCCCTTCAGACCAAGCGGAGCAGACGCTTATCTAATCAGCACCAGCGTATCTCCGACAACCTCGGGGATTGACCTGTTTACCTGAATGAAAGTAATTTCTGTACAGAAAAAATCAGAGTGCATATGAGTGAACAGGAGTGAGTGTGCAAATACAGGTATTTCTTTTTGTGAACCCAGAAATCGGGATCCTGTAGGAGACCACACCAGGTGAGTGGACACTTGGTGGCGTGAGATTGGCTTGCTCACGTTAACATTGTATAAGGTAAAGGAGCAATTAGTATCAGCAGACAAGAGGACTGCGAAGTCAGAAAACCGCGAGCTCTCGCGACGCTCTGAAAGCCGTGACCAAAGAAAGGTCAGAGGTAGAAAGCGCAGCCCCGGGGGTTGGCGTAGTACCCATATAGGCCCGTTAGTATAACGCTCCGGCTGAAGGTTTCGCAGCCTAAACCACCGATTCTGTTGGTCGCTTGGCGGATAAGTAATAGCTACTTATACGCAGTGCGACTGGACTGCACGCTACTGTGTACATTAGTTAGTTCACCTTGATACCCACTAAATTTGATGTGGGATCATAGACGCTAATTGTACAGGTAAACGTGATTTGTGTAGGTTTTTGTTATTTTAAGGGAGTTTCGCTGTTCACTCAGGAAATCTCCAACAACTGATATTTACTGGGAGGGGTAGCATACTCCCACACGCTCTCAGTAAATAGAGGTTACAAAAGATCCCGAGATTGGGTACGACCAGTGGTGGTCACACTGCTGGAATTCGTATCGGCCAATAGGGGCGTGAGTGGGTGAAGGCACTCGTCGGACTTTTACTGTCGCCTTGCCTCTGAGTGGTTAGTTTTTGTAAGGATTCGCTGAAAGGCAATACCTGCAAAGAATGGGGGCCAGTTGCTCAAGTAAGGGATGATCAACAAGGGTTCACGTTGGTATTTGTTGGCCCAAAGGGTCAGCACGGTATATAATGTGTAAGATATATGGATCACACACACAGGTCTTATGCAAAGAATGGGAACGAATGACTGAGGATGATGGAGAACAGTTCCCCAGGGTAGGCAGTTTGAATCCTGAGGTATTGCAAAATCTAAGAAAAAGGATATGTCTAATAAAATCTGCAAAACAGAGGATTAGGCATTATGATTGTTTACAGTTATGGCAACAGGAGAGTGAGATACAACAGGGATTAGCTCAAAGAGCTGATTCAAACCCTGGCAAAAATCTGATAGCAACGGCACCACCACCGTATATAGTAGGGGAGAAAGTGGCTGCAGAGAATGGCATACGGGTATACGAAAAGAATGCACTTAACAAATGTATTAGTGATAAGAGTAAAATGGATGTTAATGTTAATGCTAATGTTGATGCTAATGCTAACCCATGCAAGTTGTATCCCATCTTAAACTTCCCTCAGGAATGCGACCAGGAAGATGAGCCCACTACGATATCAGCTCTCTCTCTAGCAGCCACCATACACGATACTCCAGTGGGCACGTCCCAACTATTGAGAGCGGTAGCGAAGGCCCATAGTGCAGGGACAGGTGAGGTTGTGTCCACAGGTAAGTACGGTACTGTACAATATGCTGAAACTGTTACACCACACATTGTAGAATCAACCCAGAGTGATGTAATTGATCTTAATCCTGTCAGGGTGATAGCGGTCCCCAATGGGAAGACCGACACACATGGAGTCACTCCCGTCAGGAACATTGTAATGCATTGTCCCTGGTCCCGGGCAGAATTAAGAACAAACAAAAAAGATTGGCGGACACTACTGCGGGCATGTCTGCCCGCTAGTATTGACCCTGTGAAATTCATTACTGATTGTAAGTTAGATGCAGAGGTAGCTCTCACTGACGAGTACAATCAGGAGAATGTTAAACAGATCAATCTGCAGTTAGGAGTATATTTCCCAGCCATTGTCAAATGGAACAAAATTTTCTCCATTAGACAAAAGGAAGGGGAAGCTGCTTCTGATTATTTCCACCAGGCACTGGAGGAAATGGCTAGATATACTGGAATCTTGGACTAATTTACTTGGGAGAGATTTACTGTGCAAGATGGGATGTGTCATATATTGTACTCCTGGAGGTGTTTTCTTAGATATACCCGAGAATCACGCCCAGGAAGTGCAGGATATGTTAGACACCCCACAAAGGTTAATGTCACACACTGCTGTTACCGACAAGTGTCCATCCAAGGTAGATGAAATGATCTCCCAGATACTGGAGTCACTTTGGACCAAGGATGAACAAGACACTGGATTAATGGCAAATGTAGCTCCTGTAGTGGTACAAGTAAAAGATGGTAGGATAGCTCCAAAAATCCCACAGTATCCTCTGAAGCCAGAGGTGGAGTTAGGAGTATATCCGGTCATAGAACGCTTGCTGCAACAGGGCATCCTAGTTAGGACGTCCAGCACTGCCAATAGTCCCATCTTCCCTGTGAAAAAGAGTGGGGGGAGGGGTTATCGGTTAGTGCAGGATCTAAGGGGGATAAACAAAATAGTTGAAAGCCAATTCCCCGTAGTGCCAAATCCAGCTGTCATCCTGATGCAAATCTCTCCTACTGCGAAATTTTTCACTTTAATTGACCTCTGCTCCGCCTTCTTTTCAGTCCCTCTGCCCCCCTACAGCCAATACTTGTTCGCATTCACATACAGAGGAGTACAGTACACCTGGACTCGTTTACCACAAGGTTTCATTGACAGTCCAAGTATTTTCTCACAGGCTTTGCATGACTGTTTACAATCCTTTCAACCTGAGAGCGGATCAGTATTAATACAGTACGTAGATGACTTGCTGCTGTGTTCTGATTCACTTGAATCGTCCTTGAAATACACAAAACAACTTTTGTTTCATCTTTCTGATACGGGACACAAGGTTTCAAAGGATAAGTTGCTGTTATGCCAGACTAGGGTAAAATATTTTGGACACTGTTTGACACAAGGACTGAGACACCTCACCGCTGATAGAATTCAGGTGATTCGCGACATGACTCTGCCACAAACCCAACAACAAATCCGCACTTTCCTAGGAATGTGTGGGTATTGCCGCAACTGGATCCCAGGGTTTTCCATACTAGCCTTGCCTTTACAAGAAATGGTCTCATCAAACAAACCAGATCGGATTTCGCACACAGATGAGTCCGAACTGGCATTTGAGAGACTCAAACAGTGCCTATCACAGGCACCAGCTTTAGGTATGCCAGATTATGGGAAACCCTTTGAACTGTACGGTACGGAAAGTGCTGGGTGTGCGGCAGGTGTTTTAACCCAGAGACATGGTGATGCCAGCAGGCCGGTAGCCTACTATAGCGCTCAGCTAGACACCGTAGCGCGATCTCTCCCCACATGCTTGCAAAGTGTTGCAGTGATAGCTTTGCTAGTGAGTAAAAGCGAAGATGTAGTGTTGGGACACAACATGACAATCCATACACCTCATGCAGTGTCAGCCTTACTAAATTCAGCCCAAACCAGACACGTCTCATCAGCACGGTTTACAAGGTGGGAATTGGCATTAATGGCCACTGTAAACATCACCATAAGGAGATGCAGTGCACTAAATCCTGCAACATATCTCCCAGGTGTGCCTGGACAGGCACAAAGGGTGGAGGATGAGAGTGATGGTGAAGGAGGATTTAGTACAGACACTGACACACATGATTGTATGGAATATTTGACCCAAAATTTCACGGCAAGGCCTGACATCAGTGACAACCCACTAGAAGGTGTAGATTTTACCTTTTACACTGACGGTAGTTGCCACAGACAGACGGACTCGGGAGACTTGTGTACTGGATACGCAGTCGTAGATGACAAAGGTACCATAGAAGCGGAACCTCTGGGCCCACCCCACTCAGCACAAGTGGCTGAGCTGGTCGCCTTAACCAGAGCGTGTGAATTGGCTAAAGGTAAGTCAGCCAATATCTACACGGATTCTAGGTACGCCTTTGGAGTAGTCCATGATTTCGGGGCCCTATGGCGCCTTAGAAATTTTATGACGGCAGCTGGCACACCCGTGGCGCATGCAACCCACATCAAAAGACTTCTAGCAGTGATACAGGAACCTGACAGAGTGGCTGTTATCAAGTGTAAAGCCCACACGTACAACCAAGACCCAGTGTCACTTGGTAACAGCCGGGCAGACGAAGCTGCTAAATCAGCAGCCAGCACCCCCATGCAGACAGACACCACACAACTGATGGTATTTAATACTGTAAACACACAAAAATTGTGTGAAATGCAAAATTTGTGTTCACCACTGGAGAAGGCAGTTTGGAGGTCAAAAGGATATGGCCAGGAGTCCTCAGGACTATGGACAGATGGACAGGGTAAGCCAGTGGCACCCAGAGCATACCTTCCAAGTCTAGCGGAAGCGGCACATGGGCTGACTCATCTAGGCAAAGAAGGAATGTGTAAGTTGGTAAGAGCCTACTGGTGCGCGCCAGGATTTTCTTCCCATGCGGGTAAAAGAGCGATGACATGTCTCACCTGCTTGAGGAAGAATATCAGAAAGGCAATGCCAACAGAGCCATCCCATATCCCTCCTACAGATGGCCCTTTTCAGGTAATACAGATTGATTTCATACAATTGCCACCCTGTAGAAATTTAAAGTACGTACTGGTTTGTATTGATGTATTTTCAAATTGGGTAGAAGCATTCCCCGCTGCCACAAATACCGCTGTGTTTACTGCAAAGAAAATTGTGCAGGAATTTGTGTGCAGGTACGGTATCCCTAGGACAGGCTTTTTCAACCAGTGTGCCGTGGCACACTAGTGTGCCGCGACCAGTTGCAAGGTGTGCCGCGGAGCCAGAGCAGCTTCCTGCACCTTCAGAGTGTACTGTTGGGCTCTTCTTAGAGGTTCAGTCGTGCTCCGGCCGTGACGTATGCCTTGAAGATGCGGTGGTGTGATATCATAGGTCACGGCCGCCGCTTCTCACCACCCAGCCAGCTCACACACATCTTCCAGTTCCTGCCTGCACACACAGCTTTCTTTGCCCACCCACATCCACACCTGCCCGACCGCCCACTGCTCAGTATTCGCAGCACTCCACTATGAACAATCCCCGCCACTGAGGGACAGGGAGGAGGACAGCTGACCGGTAGGGGCTAATATTTGTTGTTGTTGTTTTCTTCTGTAGGGAGCAATAGGATTGATTTTTTTTTTTTGTGTAGGCCAATGTATGTGTAGATTTTTTTTACTATGAGGGCCAATGTGTGTTTTTTGTTTTTTTTCTATGTGGAACGGATGGTGTGCCTTGGCAGTTTTAAAATATTGTTTGGTGTGCCGTGAGTAAAAAAAGGTTGGAAATCACTGCCCTAGGATAATTGAAAGTGATAGGGGTACTCATTTTACAGGTGAAGTTTTTCAGGTAATGTGTAAATTAATGGGAATTAATAGTAAACTGCATACTCCGTACCGCCCCCAGGCGAGTGCGAAAGTTGAAACAGTAAACAGCACTATTAAGAACAAGTTGAGCAAAGTGATGGCTGAAACAGGATTGTTGTGGCCGGAAGCTTTGCCACTTGTATTGTACAGCATCAGAACCACTCCCAGGTCCCCTCTTAACCTGTCACCCTTTGAGATTCTGTTTGGTCGACAACCCCATGTAATGATTGACCCCCAGGATGATTTGAAATGTAACAATGAAGTAACTGTAAAGTATCTGGTTAAGATGAGTAAGCAGTTGAGGAATCAAAACAGCAATCTAAAGCTAGTGATTCCTGATCTGCCAGACAGTAATTGTCATGACATTGAACCTGGGGATTATGTAATGATTCTGAATTTTCTACGCTCAGGTTGCCTTATTGACAGATGGGAAGGACCATATCAAGTCTTACTGACCAGCACGACAGCGTTAAAGGTCGCCGAGAGAGAGACTTGGGTCCATTCGTCTCACTGTAAGAAGGTCGCTGACCCAGAGAGGTCCCGTGACAAAGAACAGACGGTAGAGGAAATTGTATCACTAGAGTAACTGTTCCAGGAAGGTTGAGATGGCACCTGAGCACTGAAAACAATTAGATCGGAGGCAGTTGTCGAGCAGGTTTTCTTTTTCCCTTTTATTATTTTCTCCACTTCCCATCTCCCTCCTTTTCTCCTCCCTCCTTCTCATTCTTCTCCTTTCCCTCCTGTAAGATGGACTTACCCCAAGAGACTGTGTTCCGGATTTTCCTGTTGACCCAGTTGTTGACCAGAGCAGTCTGTTTCGGTGAGAGTACCAGTGAGGTTGAGAAAGGATCTGGAATGGGTTCTGATGACAAGGACGGACTCGTAGAATTCCAAGGGCAACACAATCACCGAGCAAAGGCGAGTATCAGAAAACGATCTGGTAGCCATCACATTAATAGACATTGTGAAGGATTGTTAGCTGAAGAGAACTGCATCTGTAGGAATTGTGAAAATATAGTTGAGGACGGTTGCATCAAGAAATGTCAGTCCAGTTTTAATATCAACATGGACCGGCATCCATTGGGTGACTATCACTCATTAGTGGGTAAAGTGTTAAATCAGACAGACTGCTGGGTACGCTCACAAGTACCTCAAGGTCATAGTAAGTCAGGCCTAGTACCATTCCCTTTAACGATAGGTGAGGTACTTGAATTAAGGGTGGGAGGCCGGTGGACAAAAGATTTAATATTTCTAGTCCTCCTAGTTTGAAGCTCCACCAATACCATGTGGTTAGGTCCTTAATATGCTTTAACATTTCCAATCCCCGAAAGCCGGGAAATTGGGAAGTGTCATGGAATAATCAAACCATGACATTTTCACACAGAGCCGACAGAATGCCCGTAGACTCAGAACTTATACGCCAAATAGCCGATGGTGGAAAATATTTCCGGTATAGGTACACTCTAGGAAGTAGGACCATGCGAGTTTGAGTAGTATCACCAGGTTACTGTGCACATATCATACAGCCTGATACGTGTATTAAGCAGATGAGAGATCTAGGGATAGGAATTTTTACATGGAAGGTTTGTAATATGGTTATGTCATATTCTGTCCCATATGTTCTCCCCGATGACGCATATTTCATATGCGGGAGAAAGGCGTATAAGTGGGTTGCCCCAAACTCAGAGGGATTGTGTTACGTTGGAAAAGTATTGGCTGAAGTAATGACCATTACCCATAACAAAATGAAAGACATTCACCGCAATGCTCAAGCTCCTTACACTTACACTCATTACGAACACATCGTTAAAAGACACCTTGTAGATAGGACAGAGCATGTGGCCTCTGATTTGATTCACGAATCCACCGGGATTCAATTTCTTCTCGCGATAGATATCACCCGTACCGCCAGAGGAGTTATAAATTTTAGGTATATTAATGCGCTAGCGAACCTGATAGACAATATCACCGAGATGTATGACGACACGTTCAGGTATACTGGGAGAGAGTTGCAAGCCTACAAAACGGAACTGGTACAGCACAGGATGGTTCTCAATTACCTCACAGCTGTAACAGGCGGGTATTGTGTCACCCTAGCAACTCTGTATGGTGTGAAGTGCTGTACATATATTACTAACAGCACTGAGGACCCAACCGAGGTCATAGATCAAAAGATGGACGATATCTTGCAATTAAAGTGGGAGTTCAGAAGGAGGCACAATCTTACACTCGCTGCTGTGGGTAATGAACTGACCGGCTGGGTTTCATGGTTGAACCCGCGCAACTGGTTCTCAGGTTTAGGAGAATGGGCTCAAGGCGTTATCATGGATGTAGGAAAATTTCTCTTGTGTATCCTGGGAGTTGTTATAATGATTGGATTGATATTCAGATGTGTTCAGACGTTAAAGAATTGCAAGCGCAGTACCAAAGTGATGAGTCTGAGGAGCGAGGGCATTGTAACAACAACTGGTTTAATTTATGACCCAACAATTGAGACAATATTGTGATAAGACGTGATTCCACAGACCGTTTCTTTCACCCGTTTCTCCTTTGTTTTTCTCCAAGGTAAAAAGACACCCACCTGGAAGAAGATTTTGACGCACATCCCTACAAACCTCTGATGACCCATTATACAGACCATTGATGAACTGTTTCACCGACAATTAATGAACCCTTAGAGACTGTAATTTTTATGGACACTTGAAGAACTTTGCTTGCCACTTACAGCAAAGATACAGCAATCCGGACAAGACATCAACAAGACTTCAGCAGATGCCCAAGGACGATCACATATATAATCACAGAGCTGCATTTATAATACATGTTTCTTATCTTCATCTCTACAACCTCCAGGTAGTATCACACATAGTCGACAGGTGACTCTCACATATTAGCATCCACATATGTTTCCCCCCTCATGTATCATCAACTAAATGTGCTCCCCCATTTGTTGTAACCAAAAGCCGAAAAGAGCTCTGTAGAGTTTGACAGCCCATCCACAGACCCTTAATATGGGATAAGAAGGATTCAATGTATACTTCACAATACCTCGAAGCTTATTTAAAAAATGTACGGCACGATGATACATGCCCCTCAGACATGGATTTCATACATACATGCTTTTACTATCTCACTAGGACATACATTTCCCACCTTCTCCTCTCCACCCTCTACCCAATCATTTATAGGTATTTCATTGAATTGTATATTTTTCTGTTTGATTATTTAGATAGTGGCAGTTATTGTTGACTGCCAAAGGGTAGACTGTCAAAGTCGAAAAATATCATGATTCACATGCCTTGTACTAACCCCATGCACATGCCCGCTGCGCGTGCACCCAGTCTGCGGTGCGTGCGCATATCCGCACTTTGCGTAAGATCACGCGCGTGGTATGCGCATTTATGGTAGAGTTTGTGAGCGTGTAGCGGGCGACTCGATCGCAACATATTTAACCTATATAGTGTGTTTTGTAGATAATATTCCCCTTAACAATGTCAGCAAGAATGTTTAGTTTAAATGGTTCGTGGACAGAGAGATTCCTCTTTGCATGATAGTAAGGGTCAGATAAAGGTTGGAAGGTGGTGTTTAATATCCAGCTGTAAAGTATTTTAATAGTAACATTTCGGTGTTGGTTAGGAAGAGATTGTTCGCTCCTGCGTATAGTTATGCACAAAAGTATGTTTTGAACATTAAATGTATTTGCTGATAATTACACATGCGGCGGGAATCCTGAGGATACCACCCACAAGAGCAGTTGTGGAAAGACACTGCCCACCTGTTTAAACCCACCTATGACCTTTCTTGTAATGTAGAGACACATCCCTTTGTCTAATGAACAATGAGGTTACAGTGACCATTGTGTTGTGAATGAATGTTGTGTATAAAAAGGCCACTGTTTCCTGACCGACCAGTACTCTCTCTCATCAACATTTCTCTACCTGATAATTGGAGGACTGGATCCGGGTTTGCGCTTGCGAGTATTCTCACGTATGGTATGTTCTCTGTGGCCACTATTTATTTCTCTGTTATTCTGTTACATTCTTATGTTAGCCTGTAGTGTATCACTTGTATTGTTTTATCTTTTAAATATACTTGTATCCACGGCAGTGTTAGAGCTGCTGAGGTTTTGAAACTAACTGGTTGTCGTAATCACATTTCTGCAAGGGATTCTCTGAGCGTCTCAATCGCTCATATTGCATACACATTATTAAGGTTTTCCAGCGTCACATCGCTGCAGTGCTTTATGAGTAAGGTTTAGAGTTTAAGCATATCATCTCTGTGTTTAACATAACAAGGTCTAAAAGGTTATCAAATGTGTGAGCGCCCGCTGTGTGTATTCCGTACACCCAGCGCAGCGTATGTACGTTACGTGCGTACCACATGCGAAGTCTTTGTACGCAAATAGCGTACAAAGTGCGTAGCACGTGCACGTGGTCTAGCGGCCATTATTGCTCCAAGGTGAATATATAGCTTATGTTTAAAGGTAATTTTATTGACATTATCAGTAAAGATCCAACCGCTCTTACCCAAATCGTTAAGACCTTGTAGATGTCCTCTCTTGTTGGTAGTTCATGGTTGATGGCTGCATCCAGATTTATTACACATGTGGAGAATATGGTAAGCTTGACAGCCATTACCAATAAGATGGTGAGTGAGCCCATGGTGCATTATGGAGAGTCCATGGTGTTCCATTCTTTTATATTGTATGGTACAGTTGTGTCCATCAGTGTGCATTATTTTTATCATGTTCGAGGTGATGAACATACAATCATGAAGTTACGACCAAATTCACACTCGATACCTCCAAAATTACTGGAATTATATGTCCAAAATCACTGGGATTATGTCCAAAGGGGGTCATTCCGAGTTGATTATAGCTGTGCTAAATTTAGCACAGCTACGATCATTCACACTAACATGCGGGGGGATGCCCAGCACCGTCCAAATACTTCCAAAGTGGGTCATTCCTAGTTGATCATAGCTGTGCTAAATTCATCTATGCTAAATTTTGCACAGCTACACTAAAATTTTGTGCAGCTATGTAAAATTTGGTGCAGCTACGCTAAATTTAGCACAGCTATGATCATTCACACTGACATGTGGGGGCACGCCCCGCAGAAGTGCAAAGGCATTGCACAGCTTACACGTAACACCCAGTAGTAGCAACGCTTACACGTAACACCCAGTAGTAGCACTGCTTACACGTAACAACCCAAGTAGTTGACCGCTTGCACATTAAGACCCCAGTAGTAGTGCCGCTTACATTTAATGACCCCAGTAGTAGCACCGCTTACATGTACCGTAATGGCCCAAGTAGCAATACCCAAATACGTCCAAATAGGGTCATTCCAAGTTGATCGTAGCTATGTAAAAGTCTGCTACGCTAAATTTGGCACAGCTACTCTAAATTCTGCGCAGCTACACTAAAATTTTGTGCATATACGCAAAAATTTTGCGCAGATACACAAAATTTGGCGCTATGTTAAATTTGGCGATGCTACGCTAACATTTTGCGCAGCTACTCAAAATTAAACGCAGCTACGCAAAATTTGGTGCTACATTAAAATTTTGCGCAGCTATGCTAAATTTTTCACAGCTGCGCTACATTTTAAGCAGCTATGCTAACTTTTGCATAGCTATGCAAAATTTTGTGCTACGGTAAATTTTGAGCAACTACGCAAAATTTGGGACTATGCCAAAATCACTGGAATTATACGTCCAAAGGGGGTCATTCCGAGTTGATCATAGCTGTGCTAATTTAGCACAGCTCCGATCATTCACACTGACATGCGGGGGGACGCCCAGCACCGTCCAAATATTTCCAAAGCGGGTTATTCCGAGTTGATTGTAGCTGCGCTAAATTCAGCTACACTATGTTTGTCACAGTTATGCTAAATTCTGCACAGCTACACTAAAATTTTGTGAATATACGCAAAATTTTGAGCAGATACACAAAATTTGGCGCTATTCTAAATTTTGTGCAGCTAAGCAAAATTTTGAGCAGCTAAGCAAAATTTGGTGCTACGTTAAAATTTTGCACAGCTATGCTAAATTTTGCACAGCTACACTACCTTTTGCGCAGCTATACAAAATTTTGCGCTGCTTCGCAAAATTTTGCGCTGATACACAAAATTTGGCGCTATGCTAAATTTTGCGCAGCTACGCAAAATTTTGAGCAGCTACACAAAATTTTGCGCAGTTACACAAAATTTGGTGCTACGTTATAATTTTGCACAGCTATGCTAAATTATGCGTAGCTACGCAAAATTTTGCGCTACGGTAAATTTTGTGCAGCTACGCAAAATAAGGTGCTACGCCAAAATCACTGGAATTGTACATCCAATATCACTGGAATTATATGTCCAAAGGGGGTCATTCCGGTTTGATCGTAGCTGTACTAAATTTAGCACAGCTACGCTCATTCACACTGACATGTGGGGGAATACCCAGCACCATCCAAATATTTCCAAAGTGGGTCATTCTGAGTTGATCGTAGCTGTGCTAAATTCAGCTACGCTAAATTTGAAACAGCTACACTAAAATTTTGCACAGACACGCCAAATTTTGCGCAGACACACAAAATTTGGTGCTATGCTAAATTTTGTGCAGCTACTCAAAATTTGGCACTACGCAAAATTTGCACAGCTACGCAAAATTTTGCACAGCTATGCAAAATTTGTCGATACGCCAAATTTTGTGCAGCTATGCAAAATTTTGCACAGCTAAGCTACATTTTGCACAGCTATGCTAAATTTTGCGCAGCTACGCAAAATTTGGCGCTATGCCAAAATCATTGGAATTATACGTCCAAAATCACTGGAATTATACGTCCAAAGGGGGTCCTTCCGAGTTTATCGTAGCTGTACTAAATTTAGCACAGCTACGATCATTCACACTGACATGCGGGGGAACACCCAGCACTGTCCAAATAATTCCAAAGTGGGTCATTCTGAGTTGATCAAAGCTGTGCTAAATTCAGCTATGCTAAATTTGGAACAGTTTTGCTAAATTCTGCGCAGCTAAGGAAACATTTTGCGCAGATATGCAAAATTTTGCGCAGATACACAAAATTTAGCGCTATGCTAAACTTTGCGCAGCTACACAAAATTAGCAGCTACGCTAAATTTGGCACAGCTACGCTAACATTTTGCGCAGCTACGCAAAATTTGGCGCTACGTTACAATATTGCGCAGCTGCGCAAAATTTGGTGCTACGCCAAATTTTGTGCAGCTATGCTAAATTTTGAACAGCTACACTACATTGTGCGCAGCTATGCTAAATTTTGTATAGCTACGCAAAATTTGGCGCTACGCCAAAATCACTGGAATTATATGTCCAAAATCTCTGAAATTATACATCCAAAGGGGGTCAATCCGAGTTAATCGTAGCTGTGCTAAATTTAGTACAGCTATGATCATTCACACTGACATGCGTGGGGGCGCCCAGCACCATCCAAATACTTCCAATGTGGGTCATTCCGAGTTGATCATAGCTGTGCTAAATTCATCTATGCTAGATTTTGCGCATCTACGGTAAAATTGTGTGCAGCTACGTAAAATTTGGCGCAGCTACGCTAAATTTAGCACAGCTACGGTCATTCACACTGACATGGGAGGGGTCGCCCCGCAGAAGTGCAAAGGAAAAAGGAATCGCACAGCTTACACGTAACACCCAATAGTAGCACCGCTTACACGTAACACCCAGTTTCTTACATGTAACACCCAGTAGTAGCACAGCTTACATGTAACAACCCAAGTAGTTGCACCGCTTGCACATTAAGTCCCCAGTAGTAGTGCCGCTTACATTTAACGACCCCAGTAGTAGCAATGCCCAAAAACATCCAAAGGGGTTCATTCTGAGTTGATCGTAGCTGTGCTAAATTTAGCACAGCTACGATCATTCACACTGACATGCGGGGGAACACCCAGCACCGTTCAAATATTTCCAAAGTGGGTCATTCCGAGTTGATCGAAGCTGTGCTAAATTCAGCTATGCTACATTTGGCACAGCTATGCTAAATTCTGCGCAGCTACACTAAAATTTTGCGCAGATTCGCAAAATTTGTGCGGATACACAAAATTTGGCACTATGCTAAATTTTGCGCAGATACGCTAAAATTTTGTGCAGCTACGCAAATTTTGGCGCAGCTACGCTAAATTTAACACAGCTATGATCATTCACACTGACATGCAGGGGGACGCCCTGCAGAAGTGCAAAAGCATTGCACAGCTTACACGTAACACCCAGTAGTAGCACCGCTATGATAAATTTTGCGCAGCTATGCAAATTTTTCCGCAGCTACTCTAAAATTTTGTGCAGCTACGCTAAAATTTGGCGCAGCTACGCTAAATTTAGCACAGCTACGATCATTCACAATGACATGTGAGGGGATGCCCCGCAGAAGTGCAAAGGCATCGCACAGCTTACACGTAACACCCAGTAGTAGCACCACTTACACTTAACACTCAGTAGTATTACCGCTTACATGTAACAACCCCAGTAGTTGCGTCACTTGCACATTATGACCCCAGTAGTAGTGCCACTAATATGTAACGACCCCAGTAGTAGCACCGCTTACACGTAACGACCCAAGTAGTAGTTCCACTTACACATTGCGACCTCAGTAGTAACGCTGCTTACACACCGACTAATGGCATCCCTGTTCAGGTACCTACATCGTGTGATTTGCTCGAACAGCAAGCACATAAAGCACTCATGAGTAAAGGCATCGCACAGCTTACACGTAACACCCAGTGGTATCACCGCTTACACGTAACAACCCAAGTAGTTGCACCGCTTGCACATTAAGACCCAGTAGAAGTGCCGCTTACAAGTAATGGCCCAAGTATTAATGCCCAAATACGTCCAAAGGGGGCCAATCCGAATTGATCATAGCTGTGCTAAATTAAGCACATCTACGATCATTCACAATGACATGCGGGGGAACACCCAGCACCGTCCAAATATTTTAAAAGTGGGACATTCCGAGTTGATCGTAGCTGTGCTAAATTCAGCTACGCTACATTTGGCACAGCTACGCTAAATTCTGCGCAGCTATGCTAAAATTTTGTGCAGACATGCAAAATTTTGACGAGATACACAAAATTTGGCGCTATGCTAAATTTTGCGCAGCTACACAAAATTAGCAGCTACGCTAAATTTGGCACAGCTACGCTAACATTTTGCGCAGCTACGCAAAATTTGGCGCTACGTTACAATATTGCGCAGCTGCGCAAAATTTGGTGCTACGCCAAATTTTGTGCAGCTATGCTAAATTTTGAACAGCTACACTACATTGTGCGCAGCTATGCTAAATTTTGTATAGCTACGCAAAATTTGGCGCTACGCCAAAATCACTGGAATTATATGTCCAAAATCTCTGAAATTATACATCCAAAGGGGGTCAATCCGAGTTAATCGTAGCTGTGCTAAATTTAGTACAGCTATGATCATTCACACTGACATGCGTGGGGGCGCCCAGCACCATCCAAATACTTCCAATGTGGGTCATTCCGAGTTGATCATAGCTGTGCTAAATTCATCTATGCTAGATTTTGCGCATCTACGGTAAAATTGTGTGCAGCTACGTAAAATTTGGCGCAGCTACGCTAAATTTAGCACAGCTACGGTCATTCACACTGACATGGGAGGGGTCGCCCCGCAGAAGTGCAAAGGAAAAAGGAATCGCACAGCTTACACGTAACACCCAATAGTAGCACCGCTTACACGTAACACCCAGTTTCTTACATGTAACACCCAGTAGTAGCACAGCTTACATGTAACAACCCAAGTAGTTGCACCGCTTGCACATTAAGTCCCCAGTAGTAGTGCCGCTTACATTTAACGACCCCAGTAGTAGCAATGCCCAAAAACATCCAAAGGGGTTCATTCTGAGTTGATCGTAGCTGTGCTAAATTTAGCACAGCTACGATCATTCACACTGACATGCGGGGGAACACCCAGCACCGTTCAAATATTTCCAAAGTGGGTCATTCCGAGTTGATCGAAGCTGTGCTAAATTCAGCTATGCTACATTTGGCACAGCTATGCTAAATTCTGCGCAGCTACACTAAAATTTTGCGCAGATTCGCAAAATTTGTGCGGATACACAAAATTTGGCACTATGCTAAATTTTGCGCAGATACGCTAAAATTTTGTGCAGCTACGCAAATTTTGGCGCAGCTACGCTAAATTTAACACAGCTATGATCATTCACACTGACATGCAGGGGGACGCCCTGCAGAAGTGCAAAAGCATTGCACAGCTTACACGTAACACCCAGTAGTAGCACCGCTATGATAAATTTTGCGCAGCTATGCAAATTTTTCCGCAGCTACTCTAAAATTTTGTGCAGCTACGCTAAAATTTGGCGCAGCTACGCTAAATTTAGCACAGCTACGATCATTCACAATGACATGTGAGGGGATGCCCCGCAGAAGTGCAAAGGCATCGCACAGCTTACACGTAACACCCAGTAGTAGCACCACTTACACTTAACACTCAGTAGTATTACCGCTTACATGTAACAACCCCAGTAGTTGCGTCACTTGCACATTATGACCCCAGTAGTAGTGCCACTAATATGTAACGACCCCAGTAGTAGCACCGCTTACACGTAACGACCCAAGTAGTAGTTCCACTTACACATTGCGACCTCAGTAGTAACGCTGCTTACACACCGACTAATGGCATCCCTGTTCAGGTACCTACATCGTGTGATTTGCTCGAACAGCAAGCACATAAAGCACTCATGAGTAAAGGCATCGCACAGCTTACACGTAACACCCAGTGGTATCACCGCTTACACGTAACAACCCAAGTAGTTGCACCGCTTGCACATTAAGACCCAGTAGAAGTGCCGCTTACAAGTAATGGCCCAAGTATTAATGCCCAAATACGTCCAAAGGGGGCCAATCCGAATTGATCATAGCTGTGCTAAATTAAGCACATCTACGATCATTCACAATGACATGCGGGGGAACACCCAGCACCGTCCAAATATTTTAAAAGTGGGACATTCCGAGTTGATCGTAGCTGTGCTAAATTCAGCTACGCTACATTTGGCACAGCTACGCTAAATTCTGCGCAGCTATGCTAAAATTTTGTGCAGACATGCAAAATTTTGACGAGATACACAAAATTTGGCGCTATGCTAAATTTTGCGCAGCTACTCAAAATTTGGCACTACGCTAAATTTGGCACAGCTAATCTAACATTTTACGCAACTACGCTAAATTTTGAGCAGCTACGCAAAATTTGACAATAAGTTAACATTTTGCGCAGCTGCGCAAAATTTGGCGCTACGCAAAATTTTGTGCAGCTATGCTAACATTTGCACAGCTACGCTTCATTTTGCGCTGCTATGCAAAATTTTGCGTAGCTATGGAAAATATTGCGCTACGGTAAATTTTGCGCTGCGACGCAAAATTTGGCGCTACGCTAAAATCACTAGAATAATACATCCAAAATCACTGGAATTGTATGTCCAAAATCACTGGAATTATACTTCCAAAGGGGGTCATTCCCCGCTGATCGTAGCTGTGCTAAATTTAGCACAGCTACGATCAATCACACTAACATGCGGGGGGACGCCCAGCACCATCCAAATACATCCAAAGTGGGTCATTCCGAGTTGAACATAGCTGTGCTTATTCAGCTATGATAAATTTTGCGCAGCTACACAAAATTTGGTGCAGCTACGCTAAATTTAGTACAGCTACGATCATTCACACTGACATGCAGGGGAACACCCAGCACCGTCCAAATATTTCCAAAGTTGGTCATTCCGAGTTGATCGTAGCTGTTATAAATTCAGCTACGCTAAATTTGGCACAGCTACGCTAAATTCTGCGCAGCTACGCTAAAATTTTGTGCAGATACGCAAAATTTGACAAAGATATACAAAATTTGTCGCTATGCTAAATTTTGAGCAGCTACGCAAAATTTGTCGCTACGCTAAACTTGGCACAGCTACGCTAACATTTTGCGAAGCTACGCAAAATTGTGTGTAGCTATGCAAAATTTGGCGATATGTTAAAATTATATGGAATTATATGTCCAAAATCACTGGAATTATACATCCAAAGGGGGTCATTCCGAGTTAATCGTAGCTGTGCTAAATTTAGCACAGCTACGATCATTCACACTGACATGCGGGGGGGGGGCGCCCAGCACCGTCCAAATACTTCCAAAGTGGGTCATTCCGAGTTGATCATAGCTGCGCTAAATTCATCTATGCTAAATTTTGCGCATCTACGCTAAAATTTTGTGCAGCTACGTAAAATTTGGCGCAGCTACGCTAAATTTAGCACAGCTATGGTCATTCACACTGACATGGGAGGGGTCGCTCCGCAGAAGTGCAAAGGAATCGCACAGCTTACACGTAACACCCAATAGTAGCACCGCTTACACGTAACACCCAGTCGCTTACATGTAACACCGAGTAGTAGCACAGCTTACATGGAACAACCCAAGTAGTTGCACCGCTTGCACATTAAGACCCCAGTAGTAGTGCCGCTTACATTTAACAACCCCAGTAGTAGCAATGTCCAAATACATCCAAAGGGGGTCATTCCGAGTTGATCGTAGCTGTGCTAAATTTAGCACAGCTACGATCATTCACACTGACATGTGGGGGAACACCCAGCGCCGTCCAAATATTTCCAAAGTGGGTCATTCCGAGTTGATCGAAGCTGTGCTAAATTCAGCTATGCTACATTTGGCACAGCTAAATTCTGCGCAGCTACACTAAAATTTTGCGTAGATTCGCAAAATTTGTGCGGATACACAAAATTTGGCACCATGCTAAATTTTGCGCAGCTACGCAAAATTTTGTGCTATGCTAAATTTGAACCAGCTACACTAACATTTTGCGCAGCAACGCAAAATTTTGAGCAGCTACGCAAAATTTGGCGATAAGTTAACATTTTGTTCAGCTGCGCAAAATTTGGCACTATGCCAAATTTTGTGCAGCTATGCTAAATTTTGTGCAGCTTTGCTAAATTTTGTGTACCTACGCAAAATTTTACGCTACGGTAAATTTTGCACAGCTACTCAAAATTTGGCGCTACGCCAAAATCACTGGAATTATACTTCCAAAATCACTGGAATTATACATCCAAAGGGGTTCATTCCGAGTTGATCATAGCTGTGCTAAATTTAGCACAGCTACGATCATTCACACTGACATGAGGGGGGATGCCCAGCACCGTCCAAATACGTCCAAGGTGGGTCATTCCGAGTTGATCGTAGTTGTGCTAAATTCAGCTATCCTAAATTTTGCGCAGCTATGCAAAATTTTGCGCAGCTACTCTAAAATTTTGCGCAGCTACGCTAGAATTTGGGACAGCTATGCTAACTTTAGCACAGCTACGATCATTCATAATGACATGTGAGGGGACGCCCCGCAGAAGAGTGAAGGCATCACACAGCTTTCACGTAACACCCAGAAGTAGCACCGCTTACACGTAATACTCAGTAGTAGCACCGCTTACACGTAACACTCAGTAGTAGCACCGCTTACACATAACATCCCCTGTAGATGCGTTACTTGCACATAATGACGCCAGTAGTAGTGCCGCTTACATGTAACGACCCCAGTAGTAGCATCGCAAACACGTTTTGACCCAAGTAGTAGTGTCGCTTACACATTACGACCTCAGTAGTAACTCCGCAATCACACCGTCTAATGGCATCCCTGTTCAGGTACCTACATCATGTGAATTGCTCGAACAGCAAGCACATAAAGCACTCATGAGTAAAGATCAAACCGCTCTTACCCAAATTGTTAAGACCTTGTAGATGTCCTCTCTTGTTGGTAGTTCATGGTTGATGGCTGCATCCAGATTTATTACACATGTAGAGAATATGGTAAGCTTTACAGCCATTACCAATAAGATGGTGAGTGAGCCCATGGTGCATTATGGAGAGTCCATGGTGTTCTTTTCTTTTATATTGTAATACAGAGGTATGTCCATCAGTGTGCATTATTTTTATCATGTTCGAGGTGATGAACATACAATCATGAAGTTACGACCAAATTCACACTCGATACCTCCAAAATCACTGGAATTATAAGTCCAAAATCACTGGAATTATACATACAAAGGGGGTCATTCCGAGTTGATCGTAGCTGTGCTAAATTTAGCACAGCTGCGATCTTTACACTGACATGCGGGGGGACGCCCAGCACCGTCCAAATACTTCCAAAGTGGGCCAATCCAAGTTGATTATAGCTGTGCTAAATTCAGCTATGCTAAATTTTGCGTAGCTATGCAAAATTTTGCGCAGCTACGCAAAAATTTTGCGCAGCTACGCTGAATTTAGCACAGCTGCGATCATTCACACTGACATGCGGGGGGACGCCCCTAAGAAGTACAAAGGCATTGCACAGCTTACACGTAACACCCAGTAGTAGCATCGCTTGCACATAACACCCAGTAGTAGCACCGCTTACACGTAACAACCCCAGTAGTTGCGTCACTTGCACATTATGATCTCAGTAATAGTGCCGCTTGCATGTAACAACCTCAGTAGTAGCACCGCTTACACGTAACGACCCAAGTAGTAGTGTCGCTTACACATTACGACCTCAGTAGTAACTCCGCAAACACACCGACTAAAGGCATCCCTGTTCAGGTACCTACATCGTGTGAATTGCTCGGACAGCAAGCACATAAAGCACTTATGAGTAAAGATCCAACCGCTCTTACCCAAATCATTAAGACCTTGTAGATGTCCTCTCTTGTTGGTAGTTCATGGTTGATGGCTGCATCCACATTTATTACACATGTCGTGAATATGGTAAGCTTTACAGCCATTACCAATAAGATGGTGAGTGAGCCCATGGTGCATTATGGAAAGTTCATGGTGTTCCATTCTTTTATATTGTATGGCAGAGGTGTGTCCATCATTGTGCATTATTTTTATCATGTTCGCGGTGATGAACATACAATCATGAAGTTACGACCAAATTCACACTCGATACCTCCAAAATCACTGGAATTATATGTCCAAAATCACTGGAATTATGCGATCAAAGGGGGTCATTCCGAGTTGATTGTAGCTGTGCTAAATTTAGCACAGCTACGATTATTCACACTGACATGCAGGGGGACGCCCTGCAGAAGTGCAAGAGCATCGCACAGCTTACACGTAACACCCAGTAGTAGCACCGCTTACACGTAACACCCAGTAGTAGCACCGCTTACACTTAACACTCAGTAGTAGCACCGCTTACACGTAACAACCCCAGTAGTTGCGTCACTTGCACATTATGACCACAGTAGTAGTGCCGCTAACATGTAACGACCCCAGTAGTAGCACCGCTTACACGTAATGACCCAAGTAGTAGTTCCGCTTACACATTGCGACCTCAGTAGTAACGCTGCTTACACACCGACTAATGGCATCCCTGTTCAGGTACCTACATCGTGTGATTTGCTCGAACAGCAAGCACATAAAGCACTTATGAGAAAAGGCATCACACAGCTTACACGTAACACCCAGTAGTAACACCGCTTACACGTAACAACCCAAGTAGTTGCACCGCTTGCACATTAAGACCCCAGTAGAAGTGCCGCTTACAAGTAATGGCCCAAGTATTAATGCCCAAATACGTCCAAAGAGGTCCAATCCGAATTGACCATAGCTGTGCTAAATTTAGGACATCTTCGATCATTCACAATGACATGCGGGGAAACACCCAGCACCGTCCAAATATTTTAAAAGTTGGTCATTCCGAGTTGATCGTAGCTGTGCTAAATTCAGCTACGCTAAATTTGGCACAGCTACGCTAAATTCTGCGCAGCTATGCTAAAATTTTGTGCAGACATGCAAAATTTTGACGAGATACACAAAATTTGGCGCTATGCTAAATATTGTGCAGCTACTCAAAAATTGGCGCTACGCTAAATTTGGCACAGCTAATCTAACATTTTGCGCAACTACGCAAAATTTTGAGCAGCTACGCAAAATTTGACAATAAGAACATTTTACGCAGCTGCGCAAAATTTGGTGCTACGCCAAATTTTGTGCAGCTATGCTAACATTTGCACAGCTACACTACATTTTGCGCAGCTATGCTAAATTTTGCGTAGCTACGGAAAATATTGCGCTACGTAAAATTTTGCGCTGCTACTCAAAATTTGGCGCTACGCTAAAATCACTGGAAGTATACGTCCAAAATCACTGGAATTATACTTCCAAAGGGGGTCATTCCGAGTTGATCATAGCTGCTAAATTTAGCACAGCTACGATCAATCACACTGACATGCGGGGGGATGCCCAGCACCATCCAAATACGTCCAAAGTGGGTCATTCTGAGTTGATCGTAGCTGTGCTTATTCAGCTATGATAAATTTTGCGCAGCTATGCAAAATTTTGCGCAGCTACACAAAATTTGTCACTACGCTAAACTTGGCACAGCTACGCTAACATTTTGCGAAGCTACGCAAAATTTTGTGCAGATTCCGAGTTTATCATAGCTGTTATAAATTCAGCTACGCTAAATTTGGCACAGCTACGCTAAATTGTGCGCAGTACGCAAACATTTTTTGCAGATACGCAAAATTTTGCACAGATACACAAAATTTGTCGCTATGCTAAATTTTGTGCAGCTACGCAAAATTTGTCGCTACGCTAAACTTGCCACAGCTACGCTAACATTTTGCGAAGCTACGCAAAATTTGGCGCTACGTTAAAATATTGCGCTGCTGCGCAAAATTTGGTGCTACGCCACATTTTGTGCAGCTATGCTTAATTTTGAACAGCTACGCAACATTGTGCGCAGCTATGCTAAATTTTGTGTAGCTATGCAAAATTTGGCGCTACGCCAAAATCACTGGAATTATATGTCCATAATCACTGTAATTATACATCCAAAGGGGGTCATTCCGAGTTAATCGTAGCTGTGCTAAATTTAGCACAGCTACGATCATTCACACTGACATGCGGGGGTGCGCCCAGCACCGTCCTAATACTTCCAAAGTGGGTCATTCCAAGTTGATCATAGCTGTGCTAAATTCATCTATGCTAAATTTAGCGCATCTACGCTAAAATTTTGTGCAGCTACGTAAAATTTGGCACAGCTACGCTAAATTTAGCACAGCTATGGTCATTCACACTGACATGGGAGGGATCGCCCCGCAGAAGTGCAAAGGAATCGCCCAGCTTACACGTAACACCCAATAGTAGCACCACTTACACGTAACACCCAGTCGCTTACATGTAACACCGAGTAGTAGCACAGCTTACATGGAACAACCCAAGTAGTTGCACCGCTTGCACATTAAGACCCCAGTAGTAGTGCCGCTTACATTTAACAACCCCAGTAGTAGCAATGTCCAAATACATCCAAAGGGGGTCATTCCGAGTTGATCGTAGCTATGCTAAATTTAGCACATTTATGATCATTCACACTGACATGCGGGGGAACACCCAGCACCGTCCAAATATTTCCAAAGTGGGTCATTCTGAGTAGATCGAAGCTGTGCTAAATTCAGCTATGCTACATTTGGCACAGCTATGCTAAATTCTGCGCAGCTACACTAAAATTTTGCGTAGATTCGCAAAATTTGTGCGGATACACAAAATTTGGCACTATGCTAAATTTTGCGCAGCTACGCAATATTTTGTGCTACGCTAAATTTGAACCAGCTACGCTAACATTTTGCGCAGCAACGCAAAATTTTGAGCAGCTACGCAAAATTTGGTGATAAGTTAACATTTTGTTCAGTTGCGCAAAATTTGGCACTATGCCAAATTTTGTGCAGCTATGCTAAATTTTGCGTACCTACGCAAAATTTTACGCTACGGTAAATTTTGCATAGCTACTCAAAATTTGGCGCTACACCAAAATCACTGGAATTATACTTCCAAAATCACTGGAATTATACATCCAAAGGGGTTCATTCCGAGTTGATCATAGCTGTGCTAAATTTACCACAGCTACGATCATTCACACTGACATGAGGGGGGACGCCCATAACCATCCAAATACGTCCAAGGTGGGTCATTCTGAGTTGATCGTAGCTGTGCTAAATTCAGCTACGCTACATTTGGCACAGCTACGCTAAATTCTGCGCAGCTATGCTAAAATTTTGTGCAGACATGCAAAATTTTGACGAGATACACAAAATTTGCCGCTATGCTAAATATTGCGCAGCTACTCAAAATTTGGCACTACGCTAAATTTGGCACAGCTAATCTAACATTTTGCGCAACTACGCTAAATTTTGAGCAGCTATGCAAAATTTGACAATAAGTTAACATTTTGCGCAGCTGCGCAAAATTTGGCGCTACGCCAAATTTTGTGCAGCTATGCTAAGATTTGCACAGCTACGCTACATTTTGCGCTGCTATGCTAAATTTTGCATAGCTACGGAAAATATTGCGCTACGTTAAATTTTGCGCTGCTACTCAAAATTTGGCGCTACGCTAAAATCACTGGAAGTATACGTCCAAAATCACTGGAATTATATGTCCAAAATCACTGGAATTATACTTCCAAAGGGGTCATTCCGAGTTGATCATAGCTGTGCTAAATTTAGCACAGCTACGATCAATCACACTGACATGCGGGGGGATGCCAAGCACCATCCAAATACGTCCAAAGTGGGTCATTCCGAGTTGATCGTAGCTGTGCTTATTCAGCTATGCAAAATTTTGCGCAGCTATGCAAAATTTTGCGCAGCTACACAAAATTTGTCACTACGCTAAACTTGGCACAGCTACGCTAACATTTTGCGAAGCTACGCAAAATTTTGTGCAGATTCCGAGTTTATCATAGCTGTTATAAATTCAGCTACGCTAAATTTGGCACAGCTACGCTAAATTGTGCGCAGTACGCAAACATTTTTGCAGATACGCCAAATTGTGCACAGATACACAAAATTTGTCGCTATGCTAAATTTTGTGCAGCTACGCAAAATCTGTTGCTACGCTAAACTTGGCACAGCTACGCTAACATTTTGCGAAGCTACGCAAAATTTTGCGCAGCTACGCAAAATTTGGCGCTACGTTAAAATATTGTGCAGCTCCGCAAAATTTGGTGCTACGCCAAATTTTGTGCAGCTATGCTTAATTTTGAACAGCTACGCTACATTGTGCGCAGCTATGCTAAATTTTGTGTAGCTACGCAAAATTTGGCGCTACGCCAAAATCACTGGAATTATATGTCCATAATCACTGTAATTATACATCCAAAGGGGGTCATTCAGAGTTAATCGTAGCTGTGTTAAATTTAGCACAGCTGCGATCATTCACACTGACATGCGGGGGTGCGCCCAGCACCGTCCTAATACTTCCAAAGTGGGTCATTCCGAGTTGATCATAGCTGTGCTAAATTCATCTATGCTAAATTTTGCGCATCTACGCTAAAATTTTGTGCAGCTACGTAAAATTTGGTGCAGCTACGCTAAATTTAGAACAGCTACGGTCATTCACACTGAAATGGGAGGGGTCGCCCCGCAGAAGTGCAAAGGATTCGCCCAGCTTGCACGTAACACCCAATAGTAGCACCGCTTACACATAACACCCAGTCGCTTACATGTAACACCGAGTAGTAGCACAGCTTACATGGAACAACCCAAGTAGTTGCACCGCTTGCACATTAAGACCCCAGTAGTAGTGAGCTTACATTTAACAACCCCAGTAGTAGCAATGTCCAAATACATCCAAAGGGGGTCATTTCGAGTTGATCGTAGCTATGCTAAATTTAGCACAGTTATGATCATTCACACTAACATGCGGGGGAACACCCAGCACCGTCCAAATATTTCCAAAGTGGGTCATTCTGAGTTGATCGGAGCTGTGCTAAATTCAGCTATGCTACATTTGGCACAGCTATGCTAAATTCTGCGCAGCTACACTAAAATTTTGCGCAGATTCGCAAAATTTGTGCGGATACACAAAATTTGGCACTATGCTAAATTTTGCGCAGCTACGCAAAATTTTGTGCTACGCTAATTTTGAACCAGCTACGCTAACATCTTGCGCAGCAACGCAAAATTTTGAGCAGCTACGCAAAATTTGGTGATAAGTTAACATTTTGTTCAGTTGCGCAAAATTTGGCACTATGCCAAATTTTGTGCAGCTATGCTAAATTTTGCGTACCTACGCAAAATTTTACGCTACGGTAAATTTTGCACAGCTACTCAAAATTTGGCGCTATGCTAAATATTGCGCAGCTACTAAAAATTTGGCACTACGCTAAATTGAGCACAGCTAATCTAACATTTTGCGCAACTACGCTAAATTTTGAGCAGCTACGCAAAATTTGACAATAAGTTAACATTTTGCGCAGCTGCGCAAACTTTGGCGCTACGCCAAATTTTGTGCAGCTATGCTAACATTTGCACAGCTACGCTACATTTTGCGCTGCTACTCAAAATTTGGTGCTACGCTAAAATCACTGGAAGTATACGTCCAAAATCTTTGGAATTATATGTCCAAAATCACTAGAATTATACTTCCAAAGGGGGTCATTCCGAGTTGATCATAGCTGTGCTAAATTTAGCACAGCTACGATCAATCACACTAACATGCGGGGGGACGCCCAGCACCATCCAAATACGTCCAAAGTGGGTCATTCCGAGTTGATCGTAGCTGTGCTTATTCAGCTATGATAAATTTTGCGCAGCTATGCAAAATTTTGCGCAGCTACACAAAATTTGTCACTACGCTAAACTTGGCACAGCTAGGCTAACATTTTGCGAAGCTACGCAAAATTTTGTGCAGATTCCGAGTTTATCGTAGCTGTTATAAATTCAGCTACGCTAAATTTGGCACAGCTACGCTAAATTGTGCGCAGTACGCTAACATTTTTTGTAGATACGCAAAATTTTGCACAGATACACAAAATTTGTCGCTATGCTAAATTTTGTGCAGCTACGCAAAATTTGTCGCTACGCTAAACTTGGCACCGCTACGCTAACATTTTGCGAAGCTACGCCAAATTTTGTGCAGCTACGCAAAATTTGGTGCTACGTTAAAATATTGCGCAGCTGCGCAAAATTTGGTGCTACGCCAAATTTTGTGCAGCTATGCTAAATTTTGAACAGCTACGCTACATTGTGCGCAGCTATGCTAAATTTTGTGTAGCTACGCAAAATTTGGCGCTACGCCAAAATCACTGGAATTATATGTCCATAATCACTGTAATTATACATCCAAAGGGGATCATTCCGAGTTAATCGTAGCTGTGCTAAATTTAGCACAGCTACGATCATTCACACTGACATGCGGGGGTGTGCCCAGCACCGTCCTAATACTTCCAAAGTGGGTCATTCCGAGTTGATCATAGCTGTGCTAAATTCATCTATGCTAAATTTTGTGCATCTACGCTAAAATTTTGTGCAGCTACGTAAAATTTGGCGCAGCTACGCTAAATTTAGCACAGCTACGGTCATTCACACTGACATGGGAGGGGTCGCCCCGCAGAAGTGCAAAGGAATCGCCCAGCTTACACGTAACACCCAATAGTAGCACCGCTTACACGTAACACCCAGTCGCTTACATGTAACACCGAGTAGTAGCACAGCTTACATGGAACAACCCAAGTAGTAGCACCGCTTATACGTAACAACCCAAGTAGTTTCCCCGCTTGCTCATTAAGACCCCAGTAGTAGTGACGCTTACATTTAACTACCCCAGTAGTAGCACCGCTTACACGTAATGACCCAAGTAGTAATGCCCAAATACGTCCAAAGGGGGTCATTCCCCGCTGATCGTAGCTGTGCTAAATTTAGCACAGCTACGATCATTCACACTGACATGCGGGGGAACACCCAGCACCGTCCAAATATTTCCAAAGTGGGTCATTCCGAGTTGATCATAGCTGTGCTAAATTCAGCTATGCTAAATAATGCACAGCTATGCTACATTCTGCGCAGCTATGGTAAAATTTTACACAGATACGCAAAATTTTGCGCAGACACACAAAATTTGGCTCTATGGTAAATTTTGCGCAGCTACACGAAACATGGTGCTACGCTTAATTTGGAACAGCTACGCTAACATTTTGCGCAGCTACACAAAATTTTGCGCAGCTACGCAAAATTTGGCGATATGTTAAAATTTTGCGCAGCTGTGCAAAATTTGGCACTATGCCAAATTTTGTGCAGCTATGCTCAATTTTGCATAGCTTCGCTACATTTTGCGCAGCTATGCTACATTTTGCGCTACGGTAATTTTTGAGCAGCTACGCAAAATTTGGCGCTACGCCAAAATCACTGGAATTATACGTCCAAAATCACATGCATTATACGTCCAAAGGTGGTCATTCCAAGTTGATCGTAGCTGTGCTAAATTTAGCACAGCTATGATCATTCACACTGACATGCAGGGGGATGCCCAGCACCGTCCAAATACGTCCAAAGTGGGTCATTCCGAGTTGATCGTAGCTGTGCTAAATACAGCTATGATAAATTTTGCGCAGCTATGCAAAATTTTGCGCAGCTACACTTAAATTTTGCACAGCTACGCAAAATTTGGAGCAGCTACACTAAATTTAGCACAGCTACGATCATTCACACTGACATGAGGGGGGACGCCCAGCACCATCCAAATACGTCCAAAGTGGGTCATTCTGAGTTGATCGTAGCTGTGCTAAATTCAGCTATGATAAATTTTGCGCAGCTATGCAAATTTTTCCGCAGCTACTCTAAAATTTTGCGCAGCTACGCTAAAATTTGGCGCAGCTACGCTAAATTTAGCACAGCTACGATCATTCACAATGACATGTGAGGGGATGCCCCGCAGAAGTGCAAAGGCATCGCACAGCTTACTCGTAACACCCAGTAGTAGCACTGCTTACACTTAACACTCAGTAGTAGCACCGCTTACACGTAACAACCCCAGTAGTTACGTCACTTGCACATTATGACCCCAGTAGTAGTGCCGCTTACATGTAACAACCCCAGTAGTAGCACCGCTTACACGTAACGACCCAAGCAGTAGTGTCGCTTACACATTACGACCTCAGTAGTAACTCCGCAATCACACCGACTAAAGGCATCCCTGTTCAGGTACCTACATCGTGTGAATTGCTCGGACAGCAAGCACATAAAGCACTCATGAGTAAAGATCCAACCGCTCTTACCCAAATCGTTAAGACCTTGTAGATGTCCTCTCTTGTTGGTAGTTCATGGTTGATGGCTGCATCCAGATTTATTACACATGTAGAGAATATGGTAAGCTTTACAGCCATTATCAATAAGATGGTGAGTGAGCCCATGGTGCATTATGGAAAGTCCATGGTGTTCCATTCTTTTATATTGTATGGCAGAGGTGTGTCCATCATTGTGCATTATTTTTATCATGTTCAAGGTGATGAACATACAATCATGAAGTTACGACCAAATTCACACTCGATACCTCCAAAATCACTGGAATTATATGTCCAAAATCACTGGAATTATGCGACCAAAGGGGGTCATTCCGAGTTGATCGTAGCTGTGCTAAATTTAGCACAGCTGCGATCATTTACGCTGATATGCGGGGGGACGCCCAGCACCTTTCAAATACTTCCAAAGTGGGCCAATCCGAGTTGATTATAGCTGTGCTAAATTCAGCTATGCTTAATTTTGCGTAGCTATGCAAAATTTTGCACAGATACTCTAAAATTTTGTGCAGCTACACAAATTTGGCGCAGCTACGCTAAATTTAGCACAGCTATGATCATTCACACTGATATGCTGGGGAACGCCCCGCAGAAGAGCAAAGGCATCGCACAGCTTACACGTAACACACAGTAGTAGCACCACTTACACATAACACCCAGTAGTAGCACCGCTTACACGTAACATCCCCAGTAGATGTGTCACTTGCACATTATGACCCCAGTAGTAGTGGCGCTTACATGTAACAACCCCAGTAGTAGCACCGCTTACACGTAATGACCCAAGTAGAAGTGTCGCTTACACATTATGACCTCAGTAGTAACGCCGCAATCACACCGACTAATGTCATCCCTGTTCAGGTACCTACATCGTGTGAATTGCTCGAACAGCAAGCACATAAAGCACTCATGAGTAAAGATCCAACCGCTCTTACCCAAATCGTTAAGACCTTGTAGATGTCCTCTCTTGTTGGTAGTTCATGGTTGATGGCTGCATCCAGATTTATTACACATGTAGAGAATATGGTAAGCTTTACAGCCATTACCAATAAGATGGTGAGTGAGCCCATGGTGCATTATGGAAAGTCAATGGTGTTCCATTCTTTTATATTGGCAGAAGTGTGTCCATCATTGTGCATTATTTTTATCATGTTCGCGGTGATGAACATACAATCATGAAGTTACGACCAAATTCACATTCGATACCTCCAAAATCACTGGAATTATATGTCCAAAATCACTGGAATTATGCGATCAAATGGGGTCATTCCGAGTTGATCGTAGCTGTGCTTAATTTAGCACAGCTACGATTATTCACACTGACATGCAGGGGGACGCCCTGCAGAAGTGCAAAAGCATCGCACAGCTTACACGTAACACCCAGTAGTAGCACCGCTTACACGTAACACCCAGTAGTAGCACCGCTTACACTTAACACTCAGTAGTAGCACCGCTTACACGTAACAACCCCATTAGTTGCGTCACTTGCACATTATGACCCCAGTAGTAGTGCCGCTAACATGTAACGACCCCAGTAGTAGCACCGCTTACACGTAACGACCCAAGTAGTAGTTCCACTTGCACATTGCGACCTCAGTAGTAACGCTGCTTAAACACTGACTAATGGCATCGCTGTTCAGGTACCTACATCGTGTGATTTGCTCGAACAGCAAGCACATAAAGCACTCATGAGTAAAAGCATCACACAGCTTACACGTAACACCCAGTAGTAACACCGCTTACACGTAACAACCCAAGTAGTTGCACCGCTTGCACATTAAGACCCCAGTAGAAGTGCCGCTTACAAGTAATGGCCCAAGTATTAATGCCCAAATACGTCCAAAGGGGGCCAATCTGAATTGATCATAGCTGTGCTAAATTTAGGACATCTTCGATCATTCACAATGACATGTGGGGAAACACCCAGCACCGTCCAAATATTTTAAAAGTGGGTCATTCCGAGTTGATCGTAGCTGTGCTAAATGCAGCTACGCTAAATTTGGCACAGCTACGCTAAATTCTGCGCAGCTATGCTAAAATTTTGTGCAGACATGCAAAATTTTGACGAGATACACAAAATTTGGCGCTATGCTAAATATTGCGCTGCTACTCAAAATTTGGCGCTACGCTAAATTTGGCACAGCTAATCTAACATTTTGCGCAACTACGCAAAATTTTGAGCAGCTACGCAAAATTTGACAATAAGAACATTTTACGCAGCTGCGCAAAATTTGGTGCTACGCCAAATTTTGTGCAGCTATGCTAACATTTGCACAGCTACACTACATTTTGCGCAGCTATGCTAAATTTTGCGTAGCTACGGAAAATATTGCGCTACGTTAAATTTTGCGCTGCTACTCAAAATTTAGCGCTACGCTAAAATCACTGGAATTATACGTCCAAAATCACTGGAATTATATGTCCAAAATCACTGGAATTATACTTCCAAAGGGGGTCATTCTGAGTTGATCATAGCTGTGCTAAATTTAGCACAGCTACGATCAATCACACTGACATGCGGGGGGACGCCCAGCACCATCCAAATACGTCCAAAGTGGGTCATTCCGAGTTGATCGTAGCTGTGCTTATTCAGCTATGATAAATTTTGCGCAGCTATGCAAAATTTTGCGCAGCTACACAAAATTTGTCACTATGCTAAACTTGGCACAGCTACGCTAACATTTTGCGAAGCTACGCAAAATTTTGTGCAGATTCCGAGTTTATCATAGCTGTTATAAATTCAGCTACGCTAAATTTGGCACAGCTACGCTAAATTGTGCGCAGTACGCTAAAATTTTTTGCAGATACGCAAAATTTTGCACAGATACACAAAATTTGTCGCTATTCTAAATTTTGTGCAGCTACGCAAAATTTGTCACTACGCTAAACTTGGCACAGCTACGCTAACATTTTGCGAAGCTACGCAAAATTTTACGCAGCTACGCAAAATTTGGTACTACATTAAAATATTGCGCCGCTGCGCAAAATTTGGTGCTATGCCAAATTTTGTGCAGCTATGCTTAATTTTGAACAGCTACGCTACATTGTGCGCAGCTATGCTAAATTTTGTGTAGCTACGCAAAATTTGGCGCTACGCCAAAATCACTGGAATTATATGTCCATAATCACTGTAATTATACATCCAAAGGGGGTCATTCCGAGTTAATCGTAGCTGTGCTAAATTTAGCACAGCTACGATCATTCACACTGACATGCGGGGGTGCGCCCAGCACCGTCCTAATACTTCCAAAGTGGGTCATTCCGAGTTGATTATAGCTGTGCTAAATTCATCTATGCTAAATTTTGCACATCTACGCTAAAATTTTGTGCAGCTACGTAAAATTTGGTGCAGCTACGCTAAATTTAGCACAGCTACGGTCATTCACACTGACATGGGAGGGGTCGCCCCGCAGAAGTGCAAAGGAATCGCCCAGCTTACACGTAACACCCAATAGTAGCACCGCTTACACGTAACACCAAGTCGCTTACATGTAACACCGAGTAGTAGCACAGCTTACATGGAACAACCCAAGTAGTTGCACCGCTTGCACATTAAGACCCCAGTAGTAGTGCCGCTTACATTTAACAACCCCAGTAGTAGCAATGTCCAAATACATCCAAAGGGGGTCATTCCGAGTTGATCGTAGCTATGCTAAATTTAGCACAGCTATGATCATTCACACTGACATGCGGGGGAACACCCAGCACCATCCAAATATTTCCAAAGTGGGTCATTCTGAGTTGATTGAAGCTGTGCTAAATTCAGCTATGCTACATTTGGCACAGCTATGCTAAATTCTGCGCAGCTACACTAAAATTTTGCGCAGATTCGCAAAATTTGTGCGGATACACAAAATTTGGCACTATGCTAAATTTTGCGCAGCTACGCAAAATTTTGTGCTACGCTAAATTTGAACCAGCTACGCTAACATTTTGCGCAGCAACGCAAAATTTTGAGCAGCTACGCACAATTTGGCGATAAGTTAACATTTTGTTCAGTTGCGCAAAATTTGGCACTATGCCAAATTTTGTGCAGCTATGCTAAATTTTGCGCAGCTACATTACATTTTGCGCAGCTATGCTAAATTTTGCGTACCTACGCAAAATTTTACGCTACGGTAAATTTTGCACAGCTACACAAAATTTGGCGCTATGCCAAAATCACTGGAATTATACTTGCAAAATCACTGGAATTATACATCCAAAGGGGTTCATTCCGAGTTAATCATAGCTGTGCTAAATTTACCATAGCTACGATCATTCACACTGACATGAGGGGGGACGCCCAGCACCATCCAAATACATCCAAGGTGGGTCATTCTGAGTTGATCGTAGCTGTGCTAAATTCAGCTACGCTACATTTGGCACAGCTACGCTAAATTCTGCACAGCTATGCTAAAATTTTGTGCAGACATGCAAAATTTTGACGAGATGCACAAAATTTGCCGCTATGCTAAATATTGCGCAGCTACTCAAAATTTGGCACTACGCTAAATTTGGCACAGCTAATCTAACATTTTGCGCAACTACGCAAAATTTTGAGCAGCTACGCAAAATTTGACAATAAGTTAACATTTTGCGCAGCTGCGCAAAATTTGGCGCTACGCCAAATTTTGTGCAGCTATGCTAACATTTGCACAGCTACGCTACATTTTGCGCTGCTATGCTAAATTTTGCGTAGCTACGGAAAATATTGCGCTATGGTAAATTTTGTGCTGCTACGCAAAATTTGGCGCTACGCTAAAATCACTGGAATAATACGTCCAAAATCACTGGAATTATATGTCCAAAATCACTGGAATTATACTTCTAAAGGGGGTCATTCCGAGTTGATCATAGCTGTGTTAAATTTAGCACAGCTACGATCAATCACACTAACATGCGGGGGGACGCCCAGCACCATCCAAATACATCCAAAGTGGGTCATTCCGAGTTGATCATAGCTGTGCTTATTCAGCTATGACAAATTTTGCGCAGCTATGCAAAATTTTGCGCAGCTAAACAAAACTTGGTGCAGCTACGCTAAATTTAGTACAGCTACGATCATTCACACTGACATGCGGGGGTGCGCCCAGCACCGTCCTAATACTTCCAAAGTGGGTCATTCCGAGTTGATCATAGCTGTGCTAAATTCATCTATGCTAAATTTTGCACATCTACGCAAAATTTTGTGCAGCTACGTAAAATTTGGTGCAGCTACGCTAAATTTAGCACAGCTGCGGTCATTCACACTGACATGGGAGGGGTCGCCCCGCAGAAGTGCAAAGGAATCGCCCAGCTTACACGTAACACCCAATAGTAGCACCGCTTACACGTAACACCAAGTTGCTTACATGTAACACCGAGTAGTAGCACAGCTTACATGGAACAACCCAAGTAGTTGCACCGCTTGCACATTAAGACCCCAGTAGTAGTGCCGCTTACATTTAACAACCCCAGTAGTAGCAATTTCCAAATACATCCAAAGGGGGTCATTCCGAGTTGATCGTAGCTATGCTAAATTTAGCACAGCTATGATCATTCACACTGACATGCGGGGGAACACCCAGCACCGTCCAAATATTTCCAAAGTGGGTCATTCTGAGTTGATCGAAGCTGTGCTAAATTCAGCTATGCTACATTTGGCACAGCTATGCTAAATTCTGCGCAGCTACACTAAAATTTTGCGCAGATTCGCAAAATTTGTGCGGATACACAAAATTTGGCACTATGCTAAATTTTGCGCAGCTACGCAAAATTTTGTGCTACGCTAAATTTGAACCAGCTACGCTAACATTTTGCGCAGCAACGCAAAATTTTGAGCAGCTACGCACAATTTGGCGATAAGTTAACATTTTGTTCAGTTGCGCAAAATTTGGCACTATGCCAAATTTTGTGCAGCTATGCTAAATTTTGCGCAGCTACGTTACATTTTGCTCAGCTATGCTAAATTTTGCGTACCTACGCAAAATTTTACGCTACGGTAAATTTTGCACAGCTACACAAAATTTGGCGCTACGCAAAAATCACTGGAATTATACTTCCAAAATCACTGGAATTATACATCCAAAGGGGTTCATTCCGAGTTGATCATAGCTGTGCTAAATTTACCATAGCTACGATCATTCACACTGACATGAGGGGGGACGCCCAGCACCATCCAAATACATCCAAGGTGGGTCATTCTGAGTTGATCGTAGCTGTGCTAAATTCAGCTACGCTACATTTGGCACAGCTACGCTAAATTCTGCGCAGCTATGCTAAAATTTTGTGCAGACATGCAAAATTTTGACGAGATGCACAAAATTTGCCGTTATGCTAAATATTGCGCAGCTACTCAAAATTTGGCACTACGCTAAATTTGGCACAGCTAATCTAACATTTTGCGCAACTACGCAAAATTTTGAGCAGCTACGCAAAATTTGACAATAAGTTAACATTTTGCGCAGCTGCGCAAAATTTGGCGCTACGCCAAATTTTGTGCAGCTATGCTAACATTTGCACAGCTACGCTACATTTTGTGCTGCTATGCTAAATTTTGCGTAGCTACGGAAAATATTGCGCTATGGTAAATTTTGTGCTGCTACGCAAAATTTGGCGCTACGCTAAAATCAGTGGAATAATACATCCAAAATCACTGGAATTATATGTCCAAAATCACTGGAATTATACTTCCAAAGGGGGTCATTCCGAGTTGATCATAGCTGTGTTAAATTTAGCACAGCTACGAACAATCACACTAACATGCGGGGGGACGCCCAGCACCATCCAAATACATCCAAAGTGGGTCATTCCGAGTTGATCATAGCTGTGCTAAATTCATCTATGCTAAATTTTGCGCATCTATGCTAAAATTTTGTGCAGCTACGTAAAATTTGGCGCAGCTACGCTAAATTTAGCACAGCTATGGTCATTCACACTGACATGGGAGGGGTCGCTCTCCGCAGAAGTGCAAAGGAATCGCACAGCTTACACGTAATACCCAATAGTAGCACCGCTTACACGTAACACCCAGTCGCTTACATGTAACACCGAGTAGTAGCACAGCTTACATGGAACAACCCAAGTAGTTGCACCGCTCGCACATTAAGACCCCAGTAGTAGTGCCGCTTACATTTAACAACCCCAGTAGTAGCAATGTCCAAATACATCCAAAGGGGTTCATTCCGAGTTGATCATAGCTGTGCTAAATTTAGCACAGCTACGATCATTCACACTGACATGAGGGGGGATGCCCAGCACTGTCCAACTACGTCCAAGGTGGGTCATTCCGAGTTGATCGTAGTTGTGCTAAATTCAGCTATGCTAAATTTTGTGCAGCTATGCAAAATTTTGCGCAGCTACTCTAAAATTTTGAGCAGCTACGCTAGAATTTGGCACAGCTTCGCTAACTTTAGCACAGCTACGATCATTCATAATGACATGTGGGGGGACGCCCCGCAGAAGAGTGAAGGCATCACACAGCTTACACGTAACACCCAGAAGTAGCACCGCATACACGTAACACTCAGTAGTAGCACCGCTTACATGTAACACTCAGTAGTAGCACCGCTTACACGTAACACTCAGTAGTAGCACCGCTTACACATAACATCCCCAGTAGATGCATTACTTGCACATAATGACGCCAGTAGTAGTGCCGCTTACATGTAACGACCCCAGTAGTAGCACTGCTTACACGTTTCGACCCAAGTAGTAGTGTCGCTTACACATTACGACCTCAGTAGTAACTCCGCAATCACACCGACTAATGGCATCCCTGTTCAGGTACCTACATCATGTGAATTGCTCGAACAGCAAGCACATAAAGCACTCATGAGTAAAGATCAAACCGCTCTTACCCAAATTGTTAAGACCTTGTAGATGTCCTCTCTTGTTTGTAGTTCATGGTTGATGGCTGCATCCAGATTTATTACACATGTAGAGAATATGGTAAGCTTTACAGCCATTACCAATAAGATGGTGAGTGAGCCCATGGTGCATTATGGAGAGTCCATGGTGTTCTTTTCTTTTATATTGTAATACAGAGGTGTGTCCATCAGTGTGCATTATTTTTATCATGTTTGAGGTGATGAACATACAATCATGAAGTTACGACCAAATTCACACTCGATACCTCCAAAATCACTGGAATTATATGTCCAAAATCACTGGAATTATGTGACCAAAGGGGGTCATTCCGAGTTGATAGTAGCTGTGCTAAATTTAGCACGGCTGCGATCATTTACGCTGACATGCGAGGGGACGCCCAGCACCTTTCAAATACTTCCAAAGTGGGCCAATCCGAGTTGATTATAGCTGTGCTAAATTCAGCTATGCTTAATTTTGCGTAGCTATGCAAAATTTTGCGCAGATACTTTAAAATTTTGTGCAGCTACGCAAATTTGGCGCAGCTACGCTAAATTTAGCACAGCTATGATCATTCACACTGATATGCTGGGGAACGCCCCGCAGAAGAGCAAAGGCATCGCACAGCTTACACGTAACACCCAGTAGTAGCACCACTTACACATAACACCCAGTAGTAGCACCGCTTACACGTAACAACCCCAGTAGTTGCGTCACTTGCACATTATGACCCCAGTAGTAGTGCCGCTTACATGTAACGACCCCAGTAGTAGCACCGCTTACACGTAACGACCCAAGACATAGTGCTGCTTACACATTACGACCTCAGTAGTAACGCCGCAATCACACCGACTAATGTCATCCCTGTTCAGGTACCTACATCGTGTGAATTGTTCGAACAGCAAGCACATAAAGCACTCATGAGTAAAGATCCAACCGCTCTTACCCAAATCGTTAAGACCTTGTAGATGTCCTCTCTTGTTGGTAGTTCATGGTTGATGGCTGCATCCAGATTTATTACACATGTAGAGAATATGGTAAGCTTTACAGCCATTACCAATAAGATGGTGAGTGAGCCCATGGTGCATTATGGAAAGTCAATGGTGTTCCATTCTTTTATATTGGCAGAGGTGTGTCCATCATTGTGCATTATTTTTATCATGTTCGTGGTGATGAACATACAATCATGAAGTTACGACCAAATTCACACTCGATACCTCCAAAATCACTGGAATTATATGTCCAAAATCACTGGAATTATGCGATCAAAGGGGGTCATTCCGAGTTGATCATAGCTGTGCTAAATTTAGCACAGGTACGATTATTCACACTGACATGCAGGGGGACGCCCTGCAGAAGTGCAAAAGCATCGCACAACTTACACGTAACACCCAGTAGTAGCACCGCTTACACGTAACACCCAGTAGTAGCACCGCTTACACTTAACACTCAGTAGTAGCACCGCTTACACGTAACAACCCCAGTAGTTGCATCACTTGCACATTATGACCCCAGTAGTAGTGCCGCTAACATGTAACGACCCCAGTAGTAGCACCGCTTACACGTAACGACCCAAGTAGTAGTTCCACTTACACATTGCGACCTCAGTAGTAACGCTACTTACACACCGACTAATGGCATCCCTGTTCAGGTACCTACATCGTGTGATTTGCTCGAACAGCAAGCACATAAAGCACTCATGAGTAAAGGCATCACACAGCTTACACGTAACACCCAGTAGTAACACCGCTTACATGTAACAACCCAAGTAGTTGCACCGCATGCACATTAAGACCCCAGTAGAAGTGCCGCTTACAAGTAATGGCCCAAGTATTAATGCCCAAATACGTCCAAAGGGGCCAATCCGAATTGATCATAGCTGTGCTAAATTTAGGACATCTTCGATCATTCACAATGACATGCGGGGAAACACCCAGCACCGTCCAAATATTTTAAAAGTGGGTCATTCCGAGTTGATCGTAGCTGTGCTACGCTAAATTTGGCACAGCTATGCTAAATTATGCGCAGCTACGCTAAAATTTTGTGCAACTACGCTAAATTTTGAGCAACTACGCAAAATTTGACGATAAGTTAACATTTTGCGCAGCTGCGCAAAATTTGGCGCTACGCCTAATTTTGTGCAGCTGTGCTAAAATTTGCACAGCTACGCTACATTTTGCGCAGCTATGCTAAATTTTGCGTAGCTACGGAAAATATTGCGTTACGGTAAATATTGCACTGCTACGCAAAATGTGGCGCAACGCAAAAATCACTGGAATTATACGTCCAAAATCACTGGAATTATACTTCCTAAGGGGGTCATCCCGAGTTGATCATAGCTGTGCTAAATTTAGCACAGCTACGATCATTCACACTGACATGAGGCGTCCCGCCCAGCACTGTCCAAATACGTCAAAGGTGTGTCATTCCGAGTTGATCGTAGCTGTGCTAAATTCATCTATGCTAAATTTTGCGCATCTACGCTAAAATTTTGTGCAGCTACTTAAAATTTGGCGCAGCTACGCTAAATTTAGCACAGCTATGGTCATTCACACTGACATGGGAGGGGTCGCTCCGCAGAAGTGCAAAGGAATCGCACAGCTTACACGTAACACCCAATAGTAGCACCGCTTACACGTAACACCCAGTCGCTTACATGTAACACTGAGTAGTAGCACAGCTTACATGGAACAACCCAAGTAGTTGCACCGCTTGCACATTAAGACCCCAGTAGTAGTGCCGCTTACATTTAACAACCCCAGTAGTAGCAATGTCCAAATACATCCAAAGGGGGTCATTCTGAGTTGATCGTAGCTGTGCTAAATTTAGCACAGCTACGATCATTCACACTGACATGCGGGGGAACACCCAGCACCGTCCAAATATTTCCAAAGTGGGTCATTCCGAGTTGATCGAAGCTGTGCTAAATTCAGCTATGCTACATTTGGCACAGCTAAATTCTGCGCAGCTACACTAAAATTTTGCGTAGATTCGCAAAATTTGTGCTGATACACAAAATTTGGCACTATGCTAAATTTTACGCAGCTACGCAAAATTTTGTGCTACGCTAAATTTGAACCAGCTACACTAACATTTTGCGCAGCAACGCAAAATTTTGAGCAGCTACGCAAAATTTGGCGATAAGTTAACATTTTGTTCAGCTGCGCAAAATTTGACACTATGCTAAATTTTGTGCAGCTATGCTAAATTTTGCGCAGCTACGTTACATTTTGCGCAGCTATGCTAAATTTTGCGTACCTACGCAAAATTTTACGCTACGGTAAATTTTGCACAGATACTCAAAATTTGGCACTACGCCAAAATCACTGGAATTATACTTCCAAAATCACTGGAATTATACATCCAAAGGGGTTCATTCCGAGTTGATCATAGCTGTGCTAAATTTACCACAGCTACGATCATTCACACTGACATGAGGGGGGACGCCCAGCACTGTCCAAATACGTCAAAGGTGGGTCATTCCGAGTTGATCGTAGCTGTGCTAAATTCAGCTACGCTTAATTTTGCGCAGCTATGCAAAATTTTGCGCAGCTACTCTAAAATTTTGCACAGCTACGCTAAAATTTGGCGCAGCTATGCTAACTTTAGCACAGCTACTATCATTCACAATGACATGTGGGGGGACGCCCCGCAGAAGTGTGAAGGTATCACACCGCTTACACGTAACACCCAGTAGTAGCACCGCTTACACGTAACACTCAGTAGTAGCACCGCTTACACGTAACATCCCCAGTAGATGTGTCACTTGCACATTATGACCCCAGTAGTAGTGGCGCTTACATGTAACAACCCCAGTAGTAGCACCGCTTACACGTAATGACCCAAGTAGAAGTGTCGCTTACACATTACGACCTCAGTAGTAACTCCGCAATCACACCGACTAATGGCATCCCTGTTCAGGTACCTACATCGTGTGAATTGCTCGAACAGCAAGCACATAAAGCACTCATGAGTAAAGATTAAACCGCTCTTACCCAAATCGTTAAGACCTTGTAGATGTCCTCTCTTGTTGGTAGTTCATGGTTGATGGCTGCATCCAGATTTATTACACATGTAGAGAATATGGTAAGCTTTACAGCCATTACCAATAAGATGGTGAGTGAGCCCATGGTGCATTATGGAGAGTCCATGGTGTTCTTTTCTTTTATATTGTAATACAGAGGTGTGTCCATCAGTGTGCATTATTTTTATCATGTTCGAGGTGATGAACATACAATCATGAAGTTACGACCAAATTCACACTCGATACCTCCAAAATCACTGGAATTATAAGTCCAAAATCACTGGAATTATACATCCAAAGGGGGTCATTCCGAGTTGATCATAGCTGTGCTAAATTTAGCACAGCTACGATCATTCACACTGACAAGAGGGGGGACGCCCAGCACTGTCCAAATACGTCAAAGGTGTGTCATTCCGAGTTGATGGTAGCTGTGCTAAATTCATCTATGCTAAATTTTGCGCATCTACGCTAAAATTTTGTGCAGCTACTTAAAATTTGGCGCAGCTACGCTAAATTTAGCACAGCTATGGTCATTCACACTGACATGGGAGGGGTCGCTCCGCAGAAGTGCAAAGGAATCGCACAGCTTACACGTAACACCGAATAGTAGCACAGCTTACATGGAACAACCCAAGTAGTTGCACCGCTTGCACATTAAGACCCCAGTAGTAGTGCCGCTTACATTTAACAACCCCAGTAGTAGCAATGTCCAAATACATCCAAAGGGGGTCATTCTGAGTTGATCGTAGCTGTGCTAAATTTAGCACAGCTATGATCATTCACACTGACATGCGGGGGAACACCCAGCACCGTCCAAATATTTCCAAAGTGGGTCATTCCGAGTTGATCGAAGCTCTGCTAAATTCAGCTATGCTACATTTGGCACAGCTAAATTCTGCGCAGCTACACTAAAATTTTGCGTAGATTCGCAATATTTGTGCTGATACACAAAATTTGGCACTATGCTAAATTTTACGCAGCTACGCAAAATTTTGTGCTACGCTAAATTTGAACCAGCTACACTAACATTTTGCGCAGCAACGCAAAATTTTGAGCAGCTACGCAAAATTTGGCGATAAGTTAACATTTTGTTCAGCTGCGCAAAATTTGGCACTATGCTAAATTTTGTGCAGCTATGCTAAATTTTGCGCAGCTACGTTACATTTTGCGCAGCTATGCTAAATTTTGCGTACCTACGCAAAATTTTACGCTACGGTAAATTTTGCACAGCTACTCAAAATTTGGCGCTACGCCAAAATCTCTGGAATTATACTTCCAAAATCACTGGAATTATACATCCAAAGGGGTTCATTCCGAGTTGATCATAGCTGTGCTAAATTTAGCACAGCTACGATCATTCACACTGACATGAGGGGGGACGCCCAGCACTGTCCAAATACGTCAAAGGTGGGTCATTCCGAGTTGATCGTAGCTGTGCTAAATTCATCTACGCTAAATTTTGCGCAGCTATGCAAAATTTTGCGCAGCTACTCTAAAATTTTGCACAGCTACGCTAAAATTTGGCGCAGCTATGCTAACTTTAGCAAAGCTACTATCATTCACAATGACATGTGGGGGGACGCCCCGCAGAAGTGTGAAGGTATCACACCGCTTACACGTAACACCCAGTATTAGCACCGCTTACACGTAACACTCAGTAGTAGCACCACTTACACATAACACCCAGTAGTAGCACCGCTTTCACGTAACAACCCTAGTAGTTGCGTCACTTGCACATTATGACCCCAGTAGTAGTGCAACTTACATGTAACGACCCCAGTAGTAGCACCACTTACATGTAACGACCCAAGACGTAGTGCCGCTTACACATTACGACCTCAGTAGTAACGCCGCAATCACACCTACTAATGTCATCCCTGTTCAGGTACCTACATCGTGTGAATTGCTCGAACAGCAAGCACATAGAGCACTCATGAGTAAAGATCCAACCGCTCTTACCCAAATCGTTAAGACCTTGTAGATGTCCTCTCTTGTTGGTAGTTCATGGTTGATGGCTGCATCCAGATATATTACACATGTAGAGAATATGGTAAGCTTTACAGCCATTACCAATAAGATGGTGAGTGAGCCCATGGTGCATTATGGAAAGTCCATGGTGTTCCATTCTTTTATATTGTATGGCAGAGGTTTGTCCATCATTGTGCATTATTTTTATCATGTTCGAGGTGATGAACATACAATCATGAAGTTACGACCAAATTCACACTCGATACCTCCAAAATCACTGGAATTATATGTCCAAAATCACTGGAATTATGCGATCAAAGGGGGTCATTCCGAGTTGATCGTAGCTGTGCTAAATTTAGCACAGCTACGATCATTCACACTGACATGCAGGGGGACGCCCTGCAGAAGTGCAAATGCATCGCACAGCTTACACGTAACACCCAGTAGTAGCACCGCTTACACGTAACACCCAGTAGTAGCACCGCTTACACTTAACACTCAGTAGTAGCACCGCTTACACATAACATCCCCAGTAGTTGCGTCACTTGCACATTATGACCCCAGTAGTAGTGCCGCTAACATGTAACGACCCCAGTAGTAGCACCGCTTACACGTAATGACCCAAGTAGTAGTTCCACTTACACATTGCGACCTCAGTAGTAACGCTGCTTACACACCGACTAATGGCATCCCTGTTCAGGTACCTACATCATGTGATTTGCTCGAACAGCAAGCACATAAAGCACTCATGAGTAAAGGCATCACACAGCTTACACGTAACACCCAGTAGTAACACCGCTTACACGTAACAACCCAAGTAGTTGCACCGCTTGCACATTAAGACCCCAGTAGAAGTGCCGCTTACAAGTAATGACCCAAGTATTAATGCCCAAATACGTCCAAAGGGGGCCAATCCGAATTGATCATAGCTGTGCTAAATTTAGGACATCTTCGATCATTCACAATGACATGCGGGGAAACACCCAGCACCGTCCAAATATTTTAAAAATGGGTCATTCCGAGTTGATCGTAGCTGTGCTAAATTCAGCTATGCTAAGTTTGGCACAGCTACGCTAAATTCTGCGCAGCTATGCTAAAATTTTGTGCAGACATGCAAAATTTTGACGAGATACACAAAATTTGGCGCTATGCTAAATATTGCGCAGCTACTCAAAATTTGGCACTACGCTAAATTTGGCACAGCTAATCTAACATTTTGCGCAACTACGCAAAATTTTGAGCAGCTACGCAAAATTTGAAAATAAGAACATTTTACGCAGCTGCGCAAAATTTGGTGCTACGCCAAATTTTGTGCAGCTATGCTAACATTTGCACAGCTACACTACATTTTGCGCAGCTATGCTAAATTTTGCGTAGCTACGGAAAATATTGCGCTACGTTAAATTTTGCGCTGCTACGCAAAATTTGGCGCTACGCTAAAATCACTGGAAGTATACGTCCAAAATCACTGGAATTTTATGTCCAAAATCACTGGAATTATACTTCCAAAGGGGGTCATCCGAGTTGATCATAGCTGTGCTAAATTTAGCACAGCTACGATCAATCACACTGACATGCGGGGGGACGCCCAGCACCATCCAAATACGTCCAAAGTGGGTCATTCCGAGTTGATCGTAGCTGTGCTTATTCAACTATGATAAATTTTGCGCAGCTGCGCAAAATTTTGCGCAGCTACACAAAATTTGTCACTACGCTAAACTTGGCACAGCTACGCTAACATTTTGCGAAGCTACGCAAAATTTTGTGCAGATTCCGAGTTTATCGTAGCTGTTATAAATTCAGCTACGCTAAATTTGGCACAGCTACGCTAAATTGTGCGCAGTACGCTAAAAAATTTTGCAGATACGCAAAATTTTGCATAGATACACAAAATTTGTCGCTATGCTAAATTTTGTGCAGCTACGCAAAATTTGTCGCTACGCTAAACTTGGCACAGCTACGCTAACATTTTGCGAAGCTATGCAAAATTTTGCGCAGCACCGCAAAATTTGGCGCTACGTTAAAATATTGCGCAGCTGCGCAAAATTTTGTGCTACGCCAAATTTTGTGCAGCTATGCTAAATTTTGAACAGCTACGCTACATTGTGCGCAGCTATGCTAAATTTTGTGTAGCTACGCAAAATTTGGCGCTACGCCAAAATCACTGGAATTATATGTCCATAATCACTGTGATTATACATCCAAAGGGGGTCATTCCGAGTTAATCGTAGCTGTGTTAAATTTAGCACAGCTGCGATCATTCACACTGACATGCGGGGGTGCGCCCAGCACCGTCCTAATACTTCCAAAGTGGGTCATTCCGAGTTGATCATAGCTGTGCTAAATTCATCTATGCTAAATTTTGCACACCTACGCTAAAATTTGGTGCAGCTACGTAAAATTTGGTGCAGCTACGCTAAATTTAGCACAGCTACGGTCATTCACACTGACATGGGAGGGGTCGCCACGCAGAAGTGCAAAGGAATCGCCCAGCTTACACGTAACACCCAATAGTAGCACCGCTTACACGTAACACCCAGTCGCTTACATGTAACACCGAGTAGTAGCACAGCTTACATGGAACAACCCAAGTAGTTGCACCGCTTGCACATTAAGACCCCAGTAGTAGTGCCGCTTACATTTAACAACCCCAGTAGTAGCAATGTTCAAATACATCCAAAGGGGGTCATTCCGAGTTGATCGTAGCTATGCTAAATTTAGCACAGCTATGATCATTCACACTGATATGCGGGGGAACACCCAGCACCGTCCAAATATTTCCAAAGTGGGTCATTCTGAGTTGATCGAAGCTGTGCTAAATTCAGCTATGCTACATTTGGCACAGCTATGCTAAATTCTGTGCAGCTACACCAACATTTTGCGCAGATTCGCAAAATTTGTGCGGATACACAAAATTTGGCACTATGCTAAATTTTACGCAGCTACGCAAAATTTTGTGCTACGCTAAATTTGAACCAGCTACGCTAACATTTTGCGCAGCAACGCAAAATTTTGAGCAGCTACGCAAAATTTGGCGATAAGTTAACATTTTGTTCAGTTGCGCAAAATTTGGCACTATGCCAAATTTTGTGCAGCTATGCTAAATTTTGCGCAGCTACGTTACATTTTGCGCAGCTATGCTAAATTTTGCGTACCTACGCAAAATTTTACGCTACGGTAAATTTTGCACAGCTACTCAAAATTTGGCGCTACGCCAAAATCACTGGAATTATACTTCCAAAATCACTGGAATTATACATCCAAAGGGGTTCATTCCGAGTTGATCATAGCTGTGCTAAATTTACCACAGCTACGATCATTCACACTGACATGAGGGGGGACGCCCAGCACCGTCCAAATACGTCCAAGGTGGGTCATTCTGAGTTGATCGTAGCTGTGCTAAATTCAGCTACGCTACATTTGGCACAGCTACGCTAAATTCTGCGCAGCTATGCTAAAATGTTGTGCAGACATGCAAAATTTTGACGAGATACACAAAATTTGCCGCTATGCTAAATATTGCGCAGTTACTCAAAATTTGGCACTACGCTAAATTTGGCACAGCTAATCTAACATTTTGCGCAACTACGCTAAATTTTGAGCAGCTACGCAAAATTTGACAATAAGTTAACATTTTGCGCAGCTGCGCAAAATATGGCGCTACGCCAAATTTTGTGCAGCTATGGTAACATTTGCACAGCTATGCTACATTTTGCGCTGCTATGCTAAATTTTGCGTAGCTACGGAAAATATTGCGCTACGGTAAATTTTGCGCTGCTACGCAAAATTTGGCGCTACGCTAAAATCACTGGAATAATACGTCCAAAATCACTGGAATTATACTTCCAAAGGGGGTCATTGCGAGTTGATCATAGCTGTGCTAAATTTAGCACAGCTACGATCAATCACACTAACATGCGGGGGGACGCCCAGCACCATCCAAATACATCCAAAGTGGGTCATTCCGAGTTGAACATAGCTGTGCTTATTCAGCTATGATAAATTTTGCGCAGCTATGCAAAATTTTGCGCAGCTACACAAAATTTGGTGCAGCTACGCTAAATTTAGCACAGCTACGATCATTCACACTGACATGCGGGGGAACAACCAGCACCATCCAAATATTTCCAAAGTGGTTGAAGCTGTGCTAAATTCAGCTATGCTACATTTGGCACAGCTAAATTCTGCGCAGCTACACTAAAATTTTGCGTAGATTCACAAAATTTGTGCTGATACTCAAAATTTGGCACTATGCTAAATTTTGCGCAGCTACGCAAAATTTTGTGCTACGCTAAATTTGAACCAGCTACACTAACATTTTGCGCAGCAACGCAAAATTTTGTGCAGCTACGCAAAATTTGGCGATAAGTTAACATTTTGTTCAGCTGCGCAAAATTTGGCACTATGCTAAATTTTGTGCAGCTATGCTAAATTTTGCGCAGCTACGTTACATTTTGCGCAGCTATGCTAAATTTTGCGTACCTACGCAAAATTTTACGCTACGGTAGATTTTGCACAGCTACTCAAAATTTGGCGCTACGCCAAAATCACTGGAATTATACTTCCAAAATCACTGGAATTATACATCCAAAGGGGTTCATTCCGAGTTGATCATAGCTGTGCTAAATTTAGCACAGCTACGATCATTCACACTGACATGAGGGGGGATGCCCAGCACCGTCCAAATACGTCCAAGGTGGGTCATTCCGAGTTGATCGTAGTTGTGCTAAATTCAGCTATGCTAAATTTTGCGCAGCTATGCAAAATTTTGCGCAGCTACTCTAAAATTTTGCGCAGCTATGCTAGAATTTGGCACAGCTATGCTAACTTTAGCACAGCTACGATCATTCATAATGACATGTGGGGGGACTCCCTGCAGAAGAGTGAAGGCATCACACAGCTTACACGTAACTCCCAGAAGTAGCACAGCTTACACGTAACACTCAGTAGTAGCACCGCTTACACGTAACACTCAGTAGTAGCACCGCTTACACGTAACACTCAGTAGCAGCACCGCTTACACATAACATCCCCAGTAGATGCGTTACTTGCACATAATGACGCCAGTAGTAGTGCCGCTTACATGTATCGACCCCAGTAGTAGCACTGCTTACACGTTTCGACCCAAGTAGTAGTGTCGCTTACACATTACGACCTCAGTAGTAACTCCGCAATCACACCGACTAATGGCATCCCTGTTCAGGTACCTACATCATGTGAATTGCTCGAACAGCAAGCACATAAAGCACTCATGAGTAAAGATCAAACCGCTCTTACCCAAATTGTTAAAACCTTGTAGATGTCCTCTCTTGTTGGTAGTTCATGGTTGATGGCTGCATCCAGATTTATTACACATGTAGAGAATATGGTAAGCTTTACAGCCATTACCAATAAGATGGTGAGTGAGCCCATGGTGCATTATGGAGAGTCCATTGTGTACTTTTCTTTTATATTGTAATACAGAGGTGTGTCCATCAGTGTGCATTATTTTTATCATGTTCGAGGTGATGAACATACAATCATGAAGTTACGACCAAATTCACACTCGATACCTCCAAAATCACTGGAATTAGAAGTCCAAAATCACTGGAATTATACATCCAAAGGGGGTCATTCCGAGATGATCGTAGCTGTGCTAAATTTAGCACAGCTGAGATCTATCACACTGACATGCAGGGGGACGCCCAGCACCGTCCAAATACTTCCAAAGTGCGCCAATCCGAGTTGATTATAGCTGTGCTAAATTCAGCTATGCTAAATTTTGCGCAGCTATGCTAAATTTTGCGCAGCAACGCAAAATTTTTGCGCAGCTGCGCTAAATTTGGCACAGCTACGCTAAATTTAGCACAGCTGCGATCATTCACACTGACATGCATGGGGACGCCCCGCAGAAGTACAAAGGCATTGCACAGCTTACACGTAACACCCAGTAGTAGCATCGCTTACACATAACACCCAGTAGTAGCACCGCTTACACGTAACAACCCCAGTAGTTGCGTCACTTGCACATTATGATCTCAGTAGTAGTGCCGCTTGCATGTAACAACCCCAGTAGTAGCATCTCTTACACGTAACGACTCAAGTAGTAGTGCCGCTTACACATTACGACCTCAGTAGTAACGCCTCTTACACACCGACTAATGGCATCCCTGGTGAGGTATCTACATCGTGTGAATTGCTCGAACAGCAAGCACATAAAGCACTCATGAGTAAAGATCAAACCGCTCTTACCCAAATTGTTAAGACCTTGTAGATGTCCACTCTTGTTGGTAGTTCATGGTTGATGGCTGCATCCAGATTAATAACACATGTAGAGAATATGGTATGCTTGATAGCAATTACCAATAAGATGGCGAGTGAGCCCATGGTGCATTATGGAGAGTCCATGGTGATCCATTCTTTTATATTGTATGGCAGAGGTGTGTCCATCAGTGTGCATTATTTTTATCATGTTCGAGGTGATGAACATACAATCATGTAGTTACGACCAAATTCACACTCGATACCTACAAAATCACTGGAATTATACGTCCAAAATAACTGGAATCATACAATCAAAGAGGATCGTTCCGAGTTGATCGTAGCTGTGCTAAATTTAGCACAGCTATGATCATTCACACTGACATGCGGGGGGACGCCCTGCAGAAGTGCAAAGGCATCAGACAGTGTACATGTAACACCCAGTAGTAGCACCGCTTACACGTAACAACCCAAGTAGTTGCACCGCTTGCACATTAAGACCCCAGTAGTAGTGCCGCTTACATTTAACTACCCAGGTAGTAGCACCGCTTACACGTAATGACCCAAGTAGTAATGCCCAAATACTTCCAAAGGGGGTCACTCCCCGCTGATCGTAGCTGTGCTAAATTTAGCACAGCTACGATCATTCACACTGACATGCGGGGGAACACCCATCACTGTCCAAATATTTCCAAAGTGGGTCATTGCGAGTTGATCATAGCTGTGCTAAATTCAGCTATGCTAAATTAGGCACAGCTATGCTAAATTCTGCGCAGCTACGGTAAAATTTTACGCAGATACGCAAATTTTGCGCAGACACACAAAATTTGGCGCTATGCTAAATTTTGCGCAGCTACACGAAACATGGCGCTACGCTAAATTTGGCACAGCTACGCTAACATTTTGCGCAGCTACACAAAATTTTGCGCAGCTACGCAAAATTTGGCGATATGTTAAAATTTTGCGCAGCTGTGCAAAATTTGGCGCTTTGCCAAATTTTGTGCAGCTATGCTCAATTTTGCATGGCTTCGCTACATTTTGCACAGATATGCTACATTTTGCGCTACGGTAATTTATGAGCAGCTACGCAAAATTTGGCGCTACGCCAAAATCACTGGAATTATACGTCCAAAATCACTGGAATTATATGTCCAAAGGGGGTCATTCCGAGTTGATCGTAGCTGTGCTAAATTTAGCACAGCCATGATCATTCACACTGACATGCGGGGGGATGCCCAGCACCGTCCAAATACGTCCAAAGTGGGTCATTCCGAGTTGATCGTAGCTGTGCTAAATACAGCTATGATAAATTTTGCGCAGCTATGCAAAATTTTGCGCAGCTACACTAAAATTTTGCACAGCTACGCAAAATTTGGAGCAGCTACACTAAATTTCGCACAGCTACGATCATTCACACTGACATGAGGGGGGACGCCCAGCACCATCCAAATACGTCCAAAGTGGGTCATTCTGAGTTGATCGTAGCTGTGCTAAATTCAGCTATGATAAATTTTGCGCAGCTATGCAAATTTTTCCGCAGCTACTCTAAAATTTTGCGCAGTTACACTAAAATTTGGCGCAGCTACGCTAAATTTAGCACAGCTACGATCATTCATACTGACATGCGGGGGAACACCCAGCACCGTCCAAATATTTCCGAAGTGGGTCATTCCGAGTTGATCGTAGCTGTGCTAAATTCAGCTATGCTAACTATGGCATAGCTACGCTAAATTCTGCGCAGCTACACAAAAATTTTGCGCAGAGTCGCAAAATTTTGAGCGGATACACAAAATTTGGCACTATGCTAAATTTTGCGCAGCAACGCAAAATTTTGAGCAGCTACGCAAAATTTGGCGCTAAGTTTAAATTTTGTGCAGCTATTCTAAATTTTGCGCACCTACATTACATTTTGCGCAACTATGCTAAATTTTGCATACCTACGCTAAATTTAACGCTACGGTAAATTTTGCAGTTACGCAAAATTTGTCGCTACGCCAAAATCACTGGAATTATACGTCCAAAATCACTGGAATTATACGTCCAAAGTGGGTCACAGTGCGATCATTCACACTGACATGCAGAGGGACGCCCAGCACCATCCAAATACGTCCAAAAGTGGGCCAATCCGAGTTGATCATAGCTGTGCTAAATTCAGCGATGCTCAATTTTGCGCAGCTATGCAAAATTTGGGGCAGATATGCAAAAATTTTGCGCAGCTACGCTAAATTTAGCACAGCTACGATCATTCACAATGACATGCGGGGGGACGCCCCGCAGAAGTGCAAAGGCATCGCACAGCTTACACGTAACACCCAGTAGTAGCACCGCTTACACGTAACACCCAGTAGTAGCACCGCTTACATGTAACAACCCCAGTAGTTGCATCACTTGCACATTATGACCCCAGTAGTAGTGCCGCTTGCATGTAACAACCCCAGTAGTAGCACCGCTTACACGTAACGACCCAAGTCATAGTGCCGCTTACACATTACGACCTCAGTAGTAACGTCTCTTACACACCGACTAATGGCATCCCTGTTCAGGTATCTACATCGTGTGAATTGCTCGAACAGCAAGCACATAAATCACTCATGAGTAAAGATCCAACCACTCTTACCCAAATCGTTAAGACCTTGTAGATGTCCACTCTTGTAGGTAGTTCATGGTTGATGGCTGCATGCAGATTTATTACACATGTAGAGAATATGGTACAGCCATTACCAATAAGAGGGTGAGTGAGCCCATGGTGCATTATGGAGAGTCCATGGTGTTCCATTCTTTTATATTGTATGGCAAAAGGTGTGTCCATCAGTGTGCATTATTTTTATCATGTTTGAGATGATGAACATACAATGATGAAGTTATGACCAAATTGACACTTGATACCTCCAAAATCACTGGAATTATACGTCCAAAATCACTGTAATTATACATCCAAAGGTGGGTCATTCCTAGTTGATCGTAGCTGTGCTAAATTTAGCACAGCTGCGATCATTCACACTGACATGCAGGGGGACGCCCTGCAGAAGTGCAAAGGCATTGCACAGCTTACACGTAACACCCAGTAGTAGCACCACTTACACGTAACACCCAGAAGTAGCACCGCTTACACGTAACAACCCAAGTAGTTGCACCGCTTGCACATTAAGACCCCAGTAGTAGTGCCACTTACATTTAACCCCAGTAGTAGCACCACATACACGTAACGACCCAAGTAGTAATGCGTAAATACGTCCAGAGAGGGTCATTCTGGGTTGATCGTAGCTGTTCTAAATTTAGCACAGCTACGATCATTCACACTGATATGCGGGGGAACACCTAGCACCTTCCAAATATTTTCAAAGTGGGTCATTTCGAGTTGATCGTAGCTGTGCTAAATTCAGCTACACTAAATTTGGCATAGCTAAGCTAAATTCTGCGCAGCTACGCTAAAATTTTGCGCAGACACACAAAATTTGGAGCTATGCTAAATTTTGCGCAGCTACGCAAAATTTGGTGCTACGATAAATTTGGCACAGCTACACTATCATTTTGCGCAGCTACGCAATATTTTGAGCAGCTACGCAAAATTTTGCAATACTTTAACATTTTGCGCAGCTACGACATATTTGCGTGCTACGCCAAATTTTGTGCAGCTATGCTAAATTTTGCACAGCTACACTAAATTTGGCGATACATTAACATTTTGCGCAGCTACGCCAAATTTTGCAAGCTACGCCAAAATTTGTGCTGCTATGCTAAATTTTGCGCAGCTATGATAAATTTTGCGTAACTACGCAAAATTTTGTGCTACGATACATTTTGCTCAGCTATGTAAAATGTGGCGCTACACCAAAATCAATGGAATTATACGTCCAAAATCACTGGAATTATACGTCCAAAGGGGGTCATTCCGAGTTGATCGTAGCTGTGCTAAATTTAGCACAGCTACGATCATTCACACTGACATGCGGAGGGACGCCCAGCACCGTCCAAATACGTCCAAAGTGGGTCAATCCGAGTTGATCGTAGCTGTACTAAATTCAGCTATGCTAAATTTTGTACAGCTACACTACATTTTGCGCAGCTACGCTAAAATTCTGAGCAGCTATGCTAAAATTTTGCACAGCTACACAAAAATTTTGCTCAGATACGCAACATTTTGTGCAGCTGTGCAAAATTTGGCACTATGCTAAATTTGGCGCAGCTACGTTAATATTTGGTGCAACTGCGCAGAATTTGGCGCTACACTAAATTTGGCGCAGCTATGCTAAATTCTGCGCAACTACGCTAACATTTTGAACAGCTATGCTACATTTTGCACAGCTATGCAAAATTTGACGCTAAGCTAAATTTGACTCAGCTGCGCAAAATTTGGCGCAACGCTAAATATGGCGCATCTACCCTACATTTTGCTGAGTTACGTTAAATTCTGAGCAGTTACGGTAAATTCTGCACAGCTACGCTAATAGTTTGCGCAGCTATGCTATATTTGGCACATATAACAAAATTTGGTGCTACACTACATTTGGCGCAGCAATGCTACATTTTGGACAGCTACGCTAAAATTTTGCACAGCTATGTTAAAATTTGGCGCAGCGACTTAAAATTTGGTGATACGCTAAATTTTACGCAGCTATGCAAAAAATTTGTGCGGCTACACAAAATTTGGCGCTACGCTAAATGTGGCGCAGTTATGCAAAATTTGACGCTACACTACATTTGTTGCAACTACGCTACATTTTGAGCAGCTACGCTAAAATTTAGCACAGCTACGCTAAACTTTTGTGCAGCTATGCAAAATTTGGTGCTACGCTAAATTTTGTGCAGTTGCGCAAAGTTTGGCACTACGGTAAATTTGGCACATCTATGCTACAAAATGCTAAAATGCTAAAATTTTACGCGTCTACACTAAATTTTGCGCAGCTATGTTAAAATTTGGCGCAGCTACTTAAAATTTGGTGATACGCTAAATTTTGCGCAGCTATGCAAAAAATTTGGCGTTTTGCTAAATTTGGCGCAGCTACACTAAAATTTTGCGCAGCTACGCAACATTTGGCGCTACGCTAAATTTGCCACAGCTACGCAAAATTTGTCGCAATGCTAAATTTGGCACAGTTACACTACATTTTGTGCAGCTACGCTAAAATTTAGCACAGATACGCTAAAATTTTGTAGTTAGTTCATGGTTGATTGCTGCATCCAGATTTATTAGACATGTAGAGAATAAGGTAAGCTTGACAGCCATTACCAATAAGATGGTGAGTGAGCCCATGATGCATTATGGAGAGTCCATGGTGTTCCATTCTTTTATATTGTAAGTCAGAGGTGTGTCAATCATGAAGTTACGACCAAATTCACACTCGATACCTCCAAAATCACTGAAATTATATGTCCAAAATCACTGGAATTATACGTCCAAAGGGGGTCATTCCGAGTTGATCGTAGCTGTGCTAAATTTAGCACAGCTACGATCATTCACAGTGACATGCGGGGGGACGCCCAGCACCATCCAAATACGTCCAAAGTGGGTCATTCCAAGTTGATCGTAGCTGTGCTAAATTCAGCTATGCTAAATTTTGCACAGCTACGCTAAAATTTTGCGCAGTTACACTAAATTTAGCACAGCTACACTAAATTTTGACCAGCTACGCTAAATTTAATGCAGCTATGCTAAATTTAGCACATCTACGCTAAATTAGGCACAGCTATGATCATTCACACTGACATGCGGTTGGATGCCCCACAAAAGTGCAAAGGCATCGCACAGCAGCGATGCCATTGCACTTCCAGAGTAGCTCCCGACCAGTGCAGCTTTAGCGTGCGGGGCGTGAGCTACTCCTTGCTCCCCGGCCCGCAGCGGCAGCGTGTGACATCACGCAGCCGCCGTGGCCCACCCCCACAATGGTCCTTCCAAGCCTGTGTTGGCCGGACCGCTTTCCATAAATGGCGGCTTAACGTCACTGTCCAGCCCCTTCCCACCCAGCAACCGTCTCTGCCTCAGAGACAATTGCTAGGCAGCGACGGCTGCCATGCGCTGGCGCATGCTCAGTTCCGACCTGACACCTGCGACAAACTGCAGCAAGCGATGGGGTCACTGTAATTATACGTACAAATCACTGGAATTAAATGGCAAATCACTGGAATTATACGTCCAAATCAATGGAATTATACGTCCAAATCAATGGAATTATACGTCTAAAATCACTGGAATTATACGTCCAAATCACTGGAATTATATGTCCAAATCACTGGAATTATACGTCCAAATTACTGGAATTAAATGGCAAATCACTGGAATTATACGTCCAAATCAATGGAATTATACGTCCAAATCAATGGAATTATACGTCTAAAATCACTGGAATTATACGTCCAAATCACTGGAATTATATGTCCAAATCACTGGAATTATACGTCCAAATCACTGGAATTAAATGGCAGTACCACTGGACATATATGGAAGTGTCAGACAGGATGGCACTTTAAAAAAATAGTCCCCAAACAGCGCATGATGCAAAGATGAAAAAAGGTGCACCGAGGTTGCTGTATGACTAAGCTAAGCGACACAAGCACCTGGCTGAATATGGAGAGTGGGCCACAATTGTTCGGTCCACTGGCAGCATCTCCAGCACGCCCCTGTCATTTTTAAAAAATTCTGCAATTGGTGGACTTATACGGTAGTACTCCAGGACTAATACAGCAGTACCCCTGGACTCATACGTCAGTGTCAGACAGGATGGCACTTTTCAAAAACTAGGCCCCTCATGCAAAAATGTCAAAGAGGTGCAATGAGGTAGCTGTATGACTAAGCCAAGCGACACAACCAATTCAACTGGAATTATATATCCAAATCACTGGAATTAATTGGCAAAATCACTGTAACTAATAATTATACGTCCAAATCACTGGAATTAATTGGCAAAATCCCAGCATTCCCAGTAGCACCGGCCAGCCAATGCGGAAGAAGAGGGCCAGCTGCAGCGGCGACGCTACCAATTACATTGCGCTGCTGCGGCTCCAGTCCTCCTCCCCTGCCCCTGGAGCTGTTCCTCTCCTCTTCTCCTGCGGCGCACACAGCACAGGCGGCTTGTAATGAGTCAATCTGACTCATTACAAGCCGCTGACATGGAATGCTGGCCGTTTCGCCCTCAGGGCGACTGCGCTGTGTGCTAGGCACACCTGGCAGACATGTAGTTACGCCTCTGTCTGCTATTCTCCTGTCAGAAACAAGACTTTCCACACAGCAAAGTCTCAAAGCAATCTGTAGAAACAGCTCTACCACCCGGAGGACACTTGTGCAGCGTGGTTGGGGAAATGGTTAGTATTACAGATTCAAGGAAATGAGGATACCATGGCCCTGTATGTAAAGATGTGTACGCATGAATCTGCACATTGAGTGGGACTTTCTATTGGAAGTTTAACTGAGTAAAGAATTGTATCTGAAGTCTGATTGTACAGTGTGTACAGATGTGTCCTAAGTCATCCTTGTGCCGTACACCAAGCAGTGCGATGGGCGTGCAACACCTAATATGTCGCACCTGGGCACATCATGGCGTACTCACTCACTGCTTATCATACTGAGACATGGGTGAGTGTAACACTGCTTTCCATCCATCAGAGCTCACCTCTCCTGATCTGCAGTGCACGTGCGTCACATGACCATGTAGTCACATGACAGTACGGTGTGTGTAATTCTGTGTTTATTTCTACATAGTGATTTGCTGGTGTCTCTTACATCGGAGAACCTGTACATCTGTGTGTGCATCATTCACACTGTTACCTGTAATACCGAAGTGATTCTGTACGGGCGAGTCACATTACTATGAGCACCAGCTAATAGCCGGAGTAACCGCCGTGTGCAGCACGGACAGCAGCTAGACGGGCTGAACTATCGGGTGGTCTACAGTATGCCGAATGTCGGGATCCCGGCACATAGTATACCGGCGCCGGAATACCGACACCCGGCATACCAACAGATAGTCTCCCTCGTGGGGGTCCACAACACCCTGGAGGGAGAATAGATAGTGTGGTGCATGTAGCACGCCATCGTGCCCACAGCATCGCAAGTGCAGCGAGCCCACAAGGGGCTACTTTGCGTTCGCCACGCTGTCGGTATGCCGGCGGTCGGGCTTCCGGCGCCTGTATGCTGGTTGCCGGGAGCCCGGCCGCCGGCATACCATACTACACTCGAACTGTCATCTTACACACACGTCTGGTATCCTGCAGGTTCATTCTGACGGTGAGCTGCTCCACTATAACATGTCGGTCGGCCCTCCACCTTCGTAGCCGATGTTCACCTCTCACGCCAATGGCACATGGTGCTCCACAGTATCCACGTTGGTAATTCGCAATGGAGCCATTTGTCCACTCGCGATACATCTTCACCGCAGCAGCACGTGAACAGTACACAAACTGCGCTGTGTCGGAGATACTGCCACCGTTGGCCCGAAAGCCGATAATCTCCCCTTTATTCCAACTTGGATAAATTGCTTCTTTTACCCATGACAGCAACGAGTGATATGTGTGCAGACGGCCTATCACACACCTTATATACCCACGAGACATGCATGGCACGTGACATACTTCATGGGCTACGCGGTGCCGATGTCACACGTCTGAGGTGGTCATAATAATGTGACCTGACCGTGTATTACAGTGCATACAAACCGGGTAGATGTGCGTCACCTCCGCTCAGTGGTTGCTGGAGTATTTTACACCTTGTATTTCTACATCTGCGTCTTATCACACTGTTACCTGTCATATGGTAGTTACTGTATTACACTATATACAAAGTGATTTACTTGTGTCATTTACATCAGAGAACTTGTACATCTGTGTGTGCGTCTTATCACGCTGCTGCCTGTCATATGCCAGTGATTCTATTACAGTGCGTGACAAGTGATCTGCCGGCATCTGGGGACTTTCCTCATTGTGTCTGCAGCTCCTTGTATTGTTACAGTCAGCACAATGTCATGTTTAGTGTCTTCCATGTTTGTGTCCTTGTAGCATCTGTCTTGGTTGTCTCCTGAGTAATGTAATGAGTATCAGTCTGATGTGTAGCATTGTCTGTGTCACAGCCGCTCTCTGTACAGAGATCCCAGCACAGCTTCCCCATAGACATCACAGCCACTCTCTGTACAGAGATCTCAGCACAGCTTCCCCATAGACATCACAGCCGCTCTCTGTACAGAGATCTCAGCACAGCTTCCCCATAGACATCACAGCCGCTCTCTGTACAGAGATCTCAGCACAGCTTCCCCATAGACATCACAGCCGCTCTCTGTACAGAGATCTCAGCACAGCTTCCCCATAGACATCACAGCCGCTCTCTGTACAGAGATCTCAGCACAGCTTCCCATAGACATCACAGCCACTCTCTGTACAGAGATCCCAGCACAGCTTTCCCATAGACATCACAGCCGCTCTCTGTACAGAAATCCCAGCACAGCTTCCCCATAGATATCACAGCCGCTCTCTGTACAGAGATCCCAGCACAGCTTCCCATAGACATCACAGCCACTCTCTGTACAGAGATCCCAGCACAGCTTCCCCATAGACATCACAGCCGCTCTCTGTACAGAGATCCCAGCACAGCGTTTCCATAGACATCACAGCCGGTCGCTGGTTCAGCTCTCATATCTCCATTCCTCCATATTATCAGTCAGTTGTGCAGCTCACACAGCAGTAACCGTGTAGCTGCGTCTGCCTGACGGCTGCGTGCTCTATTATAGGGAACAGGGCAGCCCCCCCCCCCCAGGAGGCATGTTACAGAAGGATCCATCATAATTGGCTGATTGCAGGTCTCAGTACACCACTTTGCAGGGGGCGGTCAGAATCAGCTGTCCAATCATCCATTGACATGTGGATAAAGGCAGCCAATTGCTGCAGGAGGGCAGGACAGGAGATTGCACATGCTCTGTTCATTTCTCATTCTCTTTGGCTGGGGAGATGAGCAGACGTCCTCCCTGTGTGTCTGAGTCTGTCAGCTGCTGCTGCAGCAATGTGACACCCTCAGGCTGCAGTCCCTTGTGTGTGTATGCAGCAGGGTCCGTGTCCTTGCCCACAATGGAGAGATGAGGAATGGAGCTGTGAGACCTGCACCTGTGATGTCTATAGGAACGCTGAGCTCGCAGCTCTATAAAGTGACACAACGACAGCGCTAGTAATCCAGCTGGCTCACACTGTGCCCTGTTACTCAGAAGTCAGCCAAGACAATTACCACAGATATGAAAGCAGCCAACAAGGAAGCCACGGACACATGCTGCCTGTGTGGTAACAGAACCTCTCCGGCGCTGTGAGGGATAATAATGAATGTATTATTTGTTCGTCGGGAGTCTTGCCACCTAGCAACAGCTGGTGGGTTAGGTGCAGCCTCCCGACGAATCGCTGGGAAGGTATAGTGAAATAAACTTTCACTTACCTTCCCACAGCCTGGGGAGAGTGGGGACAGAGCCGCGGCTAGCGGCCACGCAGGGACCCGAGTGCGTGCATCGCACGCATCACGGGAACATGTGCGCAATGGCAGGTGCACTCTGGGCACATGCGCGCGCACCCTATAAGGCGCTAGGCCCCACCCCCAGACCTCTAGATTTTAGCTCAGCGCTGCAGAATGGAGGACACAGTGTCTGTGTCAGCCACAGACACTCTGGTAGTCAGACCCGGTCCTAGGCATAGGCAAACTAGGCAATTGCCTAGGGCATCTGGTATGCCTAGGGGCACAAGCAGATTCTGCTGATTAAAATGATATGCAGCATGCCTATATTCTGTGTGTTACATTTCGTATGCAGATACAGCCACAGCCACAGTATATAGGCATGCCGCATATCATTTTATTCAGAAGAAGCTGCTTGCGCATCATACCCACATAGCAATGCAAATAAGATGCATTTTCATAAAAAATAGGCACCCGATGATAGCAGAGCTGCCAGTTGACTCAGGCCAGGAACTATATGTGTCATAAGGGTATTAATAATGTGTAACATATGTGTAAGAGGAACTATGTGCGTCATTATGTGTATAAAGGCACAAATAATGTGCGGCATATGGTTAAGGGACATTATGTGTGTCATTATGTGTATAAGGGTATTAACAATGTGCAGCATATGTGTAAGGTAAATTATGTGTATAAGGGCATTAATAAAGTTTGGCATAATGTGTAAGGCGCATTATGTTTATAAGAACATTAATAAGGTGTGTCATATGTGTAAGGGGCATTACTGTGTGGTATTATGTGTATAAATGCATTACCAATGTGTGGCATTATGTGTATAAGGTGCTCTACTGTGTGGCATAACGTATAGAAAGGGCACTACTGTGTGGTCTAATGTGAATAAAGAGCAATATAGTGTGGTGTAATGTGAATAAGGAGCCAGATACTGTGGTGCAATGTGAATAAGGAGCAATTTGGTGTGGTGTAATGTGAATAAGGAGCAATATGGTGTGGTGTAATGTGAATAAGGAGCAATTCAGTATGATGTTATGTGAATGAGGGGCATTACTGTGAGGAGTAACGTATATAAGGTAAAGTGGTACTACTGTGTGATGTAACGTGAATTAGGGACATTGTCGCATGATAAATTGTGAATAAAGTTGCACTACTGTGAGGCATAATTTGAATTGGGGGCACTACTGTGTGGCCATACCCCTTGCCAGCAAAAACATGTACCTATTTGGGCTGTGCGCCGAATGTGCACACTGTTCTTATTTAATTTACAGGGGGAAGGGAATACAAAAAAAGGACTGCTAATGGTGAGGGGTGATATTGCTGTGAAAGGGGCGTAGGGTCAGAGGCAGAACTAGCGGTAGTGCTAGGGGGCATCAGCCAAAATCTTGCCTAGGGCATCACATTGGTGAGGACCGGCTCTACTGGTGTGTCTCCACAATGCAGCAAAAGAGGCAGGCAGCCTTCTAGGAAGAGCCTAGACAAAGCTGCCGACATCTACTTCCTCAGATGAGGATATTATATTTAAAAGAAGAAGAATTATTATCCCTGTCAGGTCGGATGACAACAGTGACAACTCTGAGGATGGAGAAGTCAGTCAGAATACTGGGACTCCTCCTCCTGCATATTCTCACAGAGTGGTGAGAAAGTGCACAAGTAAAAAGAAACACACTGACCATGTTTCTTCTAGAGATGCCTGTTCAGGTAAAAACATCTCTTTCCAAGGTATTGCCAGAAGTTGGAATACCTCTAAGGTCCATAGCAGACACCCCCCCCCCCCTCTCCTGCCCACAGCCAACATACATTCCCTGTCACTGATCGGCAACCTGTGCAGGACTGCGCTCATAAGGGGACTAGTCATAGCCATAAAACCCCCCTTTCCCACGCATTTAGGGAAGCTGGTTACCCTCCAGTAGATTGGGAGTCAGAGCAGGTAACCAGGACTAGCGCATCCTCTCGCAGAGACGAATATAGTGACTTGCAGATGGTCCGTGTAGCCTTAGCGGGCAGAATGCCTCCTTCTAAAATATATTCAACCCACTGGGCTCTGAGCGAGCGCTCTCAAGTATACAAATTCACCCAATTAGCCTTTAGAACGGCACTCATTAAGGAAGATCACTTGGTTCTCCATAACCACACTGGCATCCGAGACATTCCGGCCCTATTTGCCCCAGACATAGATCCAGCTTTAACTTCACTCGTGGGGTAAAAGATCCAGAGTGACGCTATGGATAAATTGCAGAGAAAAAATCAATTTAAGGTTTCAGACGCTGCCGGTCCTTTATTATTTGTCCTTGACAAGGCAGAAAAAGTAGGCGTCTCGGGGCTCCCTAGATTCCCTGGTAGCTTCCAAAATGGCCCTCATTAAAGCTATTAGTAGGGCTACATTAATAATTCGTCAGACATTTGATTTCATATAAAACTCACATAGAACTCACTGGCTAGCTAATGCAGGGCTAACTAACCTAGCACCCAGGCCAGTAGACTTCTCCAATCTGGTAGATTCTGACCTTTTCGGACCCGACTTCATAGATGAAGTGAAGGTCCACTATAAAGCTCGCAAATACTTTGCGGAAGCTTAAAGGACCTCAGCCTTCCAGGCGGCCCTTTCATCAGGAGGGTCATCCTGCGGGAGCTAGCAGCTCGACCCGAGACTACAGAGGCGCTCCCAGAGCTCCCAGAGGTGGCCCTTCTCGAACACGGACCATGAGAGGCACAGGGTCCGGCGGCACATACGCACCCAGGAAAGACAGAGGATATGGTAAGTCACCTTACTTTACAACCTCCCCCTTGTCTTTCCCAGGCAATAACCTCCTGGGGGCAAATTACCACAGACAGGTGGCTGCTAAAAGTCGTGGAAAAAGGTTTATCCCTACCCTTTTGCATTTTCCACGACAAATTTTTCCTTGTTCAAAAAACTCCAGTCCGTTATCAGATGGAGTCCTATCCCTTGCCCAGCTAGGCAAAATAGAGTTGGCAGACACCTCCGCAAGAGGCTGGGTCAGTCACCTTTTTCCCGTCAGGAAACAGGATGGTTCATACAGACCAGTCTTAAACGTCAAATCTCTCAACCGACACATAAAACCTCGTTCTTTCCGTATGGAGGGCTTAGCCGACATACCTTTCCTACTAACAAAGAACGATTTCTGTATCAAAATAGACCTCAAGGAGGCCTTTCACACAATTCAAATGCACCCAAACCACAAAACACTTCTAAGGTTCCTGTGGAAAGCCGTTCTCTATCAGTGGACCATGGTCTTTGGCCTTTCCAACGCTCCCTACACATTCCCTCATCTTATGAAAGCAGTGATCTCTCACCTTTGCCAGAAAGCGATCCATTGTATTATCTACCTAGATGACTTGTTAGTAGTCCATTCAGACCAGAATACCCTTCTGCTTCACAAAGACCTAATTCTCTCTCTCCTCCAGAACCTAGGGTTTACTATAAATTACGACAAGTCCATATTAACACCCACCCAGTCAATTGTTTTTCTGGGTTTCTTGATATATACCGCTTCTTTCTCGACAGCAGTTCCCCCAGACAAGTGGAGAGACATTCAAGGCTTCGTAACTCGAACCCTGAAACACCGTTTCTCGCTGAGAGACTTGGCCAGAGTCATAGGGAAAATGAGGTCTTTAGATCCAGGATTTCTCCACACCCCCTTGTCTGCAGACACTCTCAGATTCTTCTTTCAGCTCTCCTCCGTCGAGGATGGACTTGGTCAGACAAAATCCTCTTGACACCCAAAGTTCTCAAAGAGGTACGCAGTTGGAGGGGCCTTCCGCTGCCATCTCCCAGGCCTCTCCTACCTCCTCCTCCAGACATGGTCATCACATCAGATACATCTCTCTCAGCTTGGGGAGCATTTACAAGAAACCAGGCGGTAAGGGGAAGATGGTCCACTCAAGAATCGACAGCGCACATAAATCTCTTAGAATTGAGGGCGGCGAAGTTAGCACTTTCCTCTCTAGTTCCCCCGACCTTCCGGGACTACTCAGTTCTCCTCTGTCTAGACAACATGACTGCAGTGTCCTACCTCAACAGAATGGGGGGTACTCGATCCCTGATTATCTGCCAAGAAGCAATAGACATCTGGAACTGGGCGGTGGAACGGTCCATACTCCTCTCTGCAACATACGTCCCAGGAGAGCTAAACGAGTTAGCCGACTCCTTATCCAGGAAGAAATTAACACTGGATCGGGTGACTCTGAAACCGGAAGTTTTCATCAGTATCGTGAAAACCTTTGGTCAACCGCAGGTAGACCTGTTTGCAACTCCATCGAACACACAGGTACCAACCTTTGTGTCCAAAATCTGGACTCAAGTGGCTCTCCACTCAGATGCGATGTCCTTTCTGTGGACAAATCTGATTCTCCCATATGCCTTCCCTCCTCCAGCTATGCTACTGAAGGTACATCACAAGATTAGGACAGACAGAGTACCTCAGCTCATCTTGGTTTACCCTGTTTGGCCTTCCCGGGTTTGGTTCCCCTTGATCAACCCTCTTCGCAAGGGACCCAAGCTTCCGCTAGGCATGTCCAAGGATTGTTTCCAAGGGACTCCCGACCTCCTTCAGGAACTTCCACATTGCATGTGGATAGCGACATTACTCGGTTGCTGACCACCACTAACCTCTCGGCCTCCTCAGTAACCTTGCTAAATGCTTCCCTTAGACCCAGAACAAAATCCAGGTACCAGTCTATCAAAAATGAGTTTATGTCTTGGCAAGCTTCTCGAAATCTTCCGTTAGCTTCTCTTTCAGAACCTAACTTAGCGATAGACTTCCTGGCCGTTAAGTTTGAGTCAGGCCTAGCATTCGCCACCATACGTTCACATGGTTCAGCCCTAGCTCTTCTCATTCCAGGGCTTATGGAAAACAAGATGTACCTTAGATTATTCAAAGGTATTTTCTTGTATAGGCCACCATGTCCGCGATACTAATCCACGTGGGACATTAATCCTTGCTAAAATTATTTAGCCACAATACCTTCAGATTCCAACATCTCCAATCTTTCAAGAAAACTGGCTTCACTACTAGCACTAGCTTTCGCAGCTAGAGGAGCCGAACTTTCCTTAATGGACACATCCGAACCCTGGATGACAACCACTCCAATGGGTTTCCATATCGTCCTTAAAGGTCACACAAAGACCAATTCCATTCGAAACCTTTTGGTTGAGTTTGATCTAGTCAGTGACCAGTCAGACACAGATCTTTGCATAGTTGAGTGCTTGTCCGCTTACCTCGCAACAACAGCTCCATGGAGAGATAACATTTCTAGCCTTTTTATCACATGCCATCCTGTCCAATCACATGTGGAGAAAGGAAAGGCAGCAAATTGCTGCAGGAGGGCGGGACAGGAGATTGCACATGCTCTGTTCATTTCTCTTTGGCCGGGGAGATGAGCAGATGTCCTCCCTGTGTGTCTGAGCTAGCCGCGGCTCTGTCCCCGCTCTCCCCAGGCTGTGGGAAGGTAAGTGAAAGTTTCTATCACTATACCTTCCCAGCGATTCGTTGGGAGGCTGCACCTAACCCACCAGCTGTTGCTAGGCGGCAATCCTATTCCCTAGAACAAAGAGAGTTTGCAGGACATAGATTTCTGCAAACTAGTGTATTGCTTATGCGATATCGTCTGTGACAGGACCTGGCATCAGCAAGTACATGCACACTTACCGATGTTGGGAGCAACAGTTCCATGGTGGGATGGGGGGAGCGGAGGTAATGCTGCATTTTGTAACACGGCCCTCACAGGCGATGTTGCATGTCGGACGGACGTTGTCACAGATGGTGTATGGGACCGTGCCTCATCAGCGACATTGTGCATACACACTGGATGATATCATGAACAATGTGTACGAACCAGGCGCATTGTTCCGATATCATTCTGGTGTCTACGCACCTATAAAGAAAATAATATAAATGGGAGGTGAGCTTACAATAGCAAATGTTATTTATTCTGACAGATATTTTAACTTGTTCTGTTGTCAATGAAAAGAAATTATATTTCACACAATGTCATGAAAGCATATGATAAAGTGTCCCAGATGACAGCAAATCACTTTCATGCACTGTAATAGAATCACTGCCATATGGCAGGTAACAGCATGAGAAGTAGCACATGCCGGTGTACAAGTTTTCTTAAGGACTGTGGCCTGAGGGTGACACATTGCTGCAGCAGCGACTGACAGACTCAGACACACAGGGAGGACGTCTGCTCATCTCCCCGGCCAAAGAGAAATGAACAGAGCATGTGCAATCTCCTGTCCTGCCCTCCTGCAGCAATTGGCTGCCTTTCCTTTCTCCACAAATGACCGTCAGTCAGATACAGCTCCATGGTACCTGCTGCGTGAGCTGCACAACTGACTGATAATATGGAGTTATTGAGCTGTGAGAGCTGAACCAGCGACCGGCTGTGATGTCTATGGGAAGCTGTGCTGGGATCTCTGTACAGAGAGCGGCTGTGATGTCTATGGGGAAGCTGTGCTGGGATCTCTGTACAGAGAGCGGCTGTGATGTCTATGGGGAAGCTGTGCTGGGATCTCTGTACAGAGAGCGGCTGTGATGTCTATGGGGAAGCTGTGCTGGGATCTCTGTACAGAGAGCGGCTGTGATGTCTATGGAAACGCTGTGCTGGGATCTCTGTACAGAGAGCGGCTGTGATGTCTATGGGGAAGCTGTGCTGGGATCTCTGTACAGAGAGCGGCTGTGATGTCTATGGGGAAGCTGTGCTGGGATCTCTGTACAGAGAGCGGCTGTGATATCTATGGGGAAGCTGTGCTGGGATCTCTGAACAGAGAGCGGCTGTGATGTCTATGGGGAAGCTGTGCTGGGATCTCTGTACAGAGAGCGGCTGTGATGTCTATGGGGAAGCTGTGCTGGGATCTCTGTACAGAGAGCGGCTGTGATATCTATGGGGAAGCTGTGCTGGGATCTCTGTACAGAGAGCGGCTGTGATGTCTATGGGGAAGCTGTGCTGGGATCTCTGTACAGAGAGCGGCTGTGATGTCTATGGAAACGCTGTGCTGGGATCTCTGTACAGAGAGCGGCTGTGATGTCTATGGAAACGCTGTGCTGGGATCTCTGTACAGAGAGCGGCTGTGATGTCTATGGAAACGCTGTGCTGGGATCTCTGTACAGAGAGCTGCTGTGATGTCTATGGAAACGCTGTGATGGAATGTCTGTACAGAGAGCGGCTGTGATGTCTATGGGAAGCTGTGCTGGGATCTCTGTACAGAGAGCGGCTGTGATGTCTATGGGGAAGCTGTGCTGGGATCTCTGTACAGAGAGCGGCTGTGATGTCTATGGGGAAGCTGTGCTGGATCTCTGTACAGAGAGCGGCTGTGATGTCTATGGGGAAGCTGTGCTGGGATCTCTGTACAGAGAGCGGCTGTGATGTCGATGGGGAAGCTGTGCTGGGATCTCTGTACAGAGATCGGATGTGATGTCTATAGGGAAGCAGTGCTGGGATCTCTGTACAGAGAGCGGCTGTGATGTCTATGGGGAAGATGTGCTGGGATCTCTGTACAGAGAGCCGCTGTGATGTTTATGGGAAGCTGTGCTGGGATCTCTGTACAGAGATCGGCTGTGATGTCTATGGGGAAGCTGTGCTGGGATTTCTGTATAGAGAGCGGCTGTGATGTCTATGGGGAAGCTGTGCTGGGATTTCTGTATAGAGAGCGGCTGTGATGTCTATGGGGAAGCTGTGCTGGGATCTCTGTACAGAGAGCGGCTGTGATGTCTATGGAAACTCTGTGCTGGGATCTCTGTACAGAGAGCGGCTGTGATGTCTATGGGGAAGCTGTGCTGGGATCCCTGTACACAGAGCGGCTGTGATGTCTATGGGGAAGCTGTGCTGGGATCTCTGTACAGACAGTGGCTATGATGTCTATGGGGAAGCTGTGCTGGGATCTCTGTACAGAGAGCGGCTGTGATGTCTATGGAGAAGCTGTGCTGGGATCTCTGTACAGAGAGCGGCTGTGATGTCTATGGGGAAGCTGTGCTGGGATCTATGTACAAAGAGCGGCTGTGATGTCTATGGGGAAGCTGTGCTGGGATCTCTGTACAGAGAGCGGCTGTGATGTCTATGGAAACGCTATGCTGGGATCTCTGTACAGAGAGCGGCTGTGATGTCTATGGGAAGCTGTGCTGGGATCTCTGTACAGAGAGCGGCTGTGATGTCTATGGGGAAGCTGTGCTGGGATCTCTGTACAGAGAGCGGCTGTGATGTCTATGGGGAAGCTGTGCTGGGATCTCTGTACAGAGAGTGGCTGTGATGTCTATGGGGAAGCTGTGCTGGGATCTCTGTACAGAGAGCGGCTGTGATGTCTATGGAAACGCTGTGCTGGGATCTCTGTACAGAGAGCGGCTGTGATGTCCATGGGGAAGCTGTGCTGGGATCTCTGTACAGAGAGCGGCTGTGATGTCTATGGGGAAGCTGTGCTGGGATCTCTGTACAGAGAGCGGCTGTGATGTCTATGGGGAAGCTGTGCTGGGATCTCTGTACAGAGAGCGGCTGTGATGTCTATGGGGAAGCTGTGCTGGGATCTCTGTACAGAGAGCGGCTGTGATGTCTATGGGGAAGCTGTGCTGGGATCTCTGTACAGAGAGCGGCTGTGATGTTTATGGGAAGCTGTGCTGGGATCTCTGTACAGAGAGCGGCTGTGATGTCTATGGAAACGCTGTGCTGGGATCTCTACAGAGAGCGGCTGTGATGTCTATGGGAAGCTGTGCTGGGATTTCTGTATAGAGAGCGGCTGTGATGTCTATGGGAAGCTGTGCTGGGATCTCTGTACAGAGAGCGGCTGTGATGTCTATGGAAACGCTGTGCTGGGATCTCTGTACAGAGAGCGGCTGTGATGTCTATGGGGAAGCTGTGCTGGGATCTCTGTACAGAGAGCGGCTGTGATGTCTATGGGGAAGCTGTGCTGGGATCTCTGTACAGAGAGCGGCTGTGATGTCTATGGGGAAGCTGTGCTGGGATCTCTGTACAGAGAGCGGCTGTGATGTCTATGGGGAAGCTGTGCTGGGATCTCTGTACAGAGAGCGGCTGTGATGTTTATGGGAAGCTGTGCTGGGATCTCTGTACAGAGAGCGGCTGTGATGTCTATGGGGAAGCTGTGCTGGGATCTCTGTACAGAGAGCGGCTGTGATGTCTATGGGGAAGCTGTGCTGGGATCTCTGTACAGAGAGTGGCTGTGATGTCTATGGGGAAGCTGTACTGGGATCTCTGTACAGAGAGCGGCTGTGATGTTTATGGGAAGCTGTGCTGGGATCTCTGAATAGAGAGTGGCTGTGATGTCTATGGGGAAGCTGTGCTGGGGTCTCTGTACAGAGAGCGGCTGTGATGTCTATGGAAACGCTGTGCTGGGATCTCTGTACAGAGAGTGGCTGTGATGTCTATGGAAACGCTGTGCTGGGATCTCTGTACAGAGAGCGGCTGTGATGTCTATGGGGAAGCTGTGCTGGGATCTCTGTACAGAGAGCGGCTGTGATGTCTATGGAAACGCTGTGCTGGGATCTCTGTACAGGGAGCGGCTGTGATGTTTATGGGAAGCTGTGCTGGGATCTCTGTACAGGGAGCGGCTGTGATGTCTATGGTGAAGCTGTGCTGGGATCTCTGTACAGAGAGCGGCTGTGATGTCTATGGGAAGCTGTGCTGGGATCTCTGTACAGAGAGCGGCTGTGATGTCTATGGGAAGCTGTGCTGGGATCTCTGTACAGAGAGCGGCTGTGATGTCTATGGAAACGCTGTGCTGGGATCTCTACAGAGAGCGGCTGTGATGTCTATGGGGAAGCTGTGCTGGTATTTCTGTATAGAGAGCGGCTGTGATGTCTATGGGAAGCTGTACTGGGATCTCTGTACAGAGAGCGGCTGTGATGTCTATGGAAACGCTGTGCTGGGATCTCTGTACAGAGAGCGGCTGTGATGTCTATGGGGAAGCTGTGCTGGGATCTCTGTATAGAGAGCGGCTGTGATGTATATGGGAAGCTGTGCTGGGATCTCTGTACAGAGAGCGGCTGTGATGTCTATGGAAACGCTGTGCTGGGATCTCTGTACAGGGAGCGGCTGTGATGTCTATGGGGTAGCTATGCTGGGATCTCTGTACAGAGAGCGGCTGTGATGTTTATGGGGAAGCTGTGCTGAGATCTCTGTACAGAGAGCGGCTGTGATGTCTATGGGGAAGCTGTGCTGGGATCTCTGTACAGAGAGCGGCTGTGATGTCTATGGGGAAGCTATGTATTCTGCAAATACTGGGTATGTGTATATAGCTGCCACAGAGTATTGGTGTTCGGAACCACTACTTATATATGTCTATTGCTTTCTATGTTTTTGCAGCACAAGCCTGCACCACTACAAGTGAAAAAGCAGCGACGTGTGAAACGGTCGTTGGTGTTTCTGTGGCTGCTGCTAGTTCTTGTATATACTATTATAGGATTCTTTACTGACTTTGAGCCTAATTCAGACCTGATCGCTAGGCTGTGTTTTCATACAGCCTGCGATCAAGTCTAAACTGAGCATGCGTATGCACCGCAATGTGCAGGCGTGTCACACGGGTACAAAGCCGATCGCCGCTCAGCAATGGGTTTGTGCAAAGAATCGCAAGTAGATTGACAGGAAGAAACCGTTTGTGGGTGTCAACTGACCTTTTTCTGGGAGTGGTTGGAAAAATGCAGGCGTGTCCATGCATTTGTAGGGCAGGTGTATGACATCAATTCCGGGACCGGACAGGCTGAAGTGATCGCAGCGGCTGAGTAAGTCCTGGGCTGCGCAGAGACTGCACATGATCTGTTTGTACAGCTCTGCTACACATGCATTCGCACACTTGCAAAGTGAAAATACACTCCCCAGTGGGCGGTGACTATGCGAACGCAGGACTGCAAAAAAACCCTAGCAAGCAAACATGTCTGAATTAGGCCATTTTAGCATAAACATGCCTGTTAAGCATTAAAATTGACACATGAGATGAACAACAGTATCTGAGAGCTTGTACCACGGTGCCGTCATGTGCATTATGCTAGGAAGACACATGGAGGGGACACGCTCACTGTTAGTGGTGCCAGTGCAATTAAGCAAGCAGGATGCACACTTGTAGTGGTGCGGACTTGTGCTGTCAAAACATAGAAGGGCACACAAGGGAAACCTTGATCTCCTGGAGTGGGACAGACATCTATTAGCAGCTAATCCGAACACCAATACTCAGTGGCAGCTATATACACATACCCAATATTTACAGAATACATGAAGAGGGTGGAATCTTGAGAAAGGTCACCGAATGACCGAAACACGTTGCTTGGAGGAGAAGAAGTGAGGAATCTTCTTTGAAGCCGGAGGTGTCCTGCTGATACATGCACAGTGGTGCCGGGCTATTCAGCCTTGGACTCCACAGCTATCTTTTAGAGCTAGCCCACCGCACCCACAAATTATGGTGAAAGACTGCTTCCTTGTGAGTGGAATTTAGCATCAAGTCACTTTCATCAAGGCACTCAGCTCCTATCTACCTCACAAAAAGTTTGCTAATTTTGCACTATTTATCCATGTTTTAATGTTTTTTAATGTAGCACATGTTTGTTTGCTCCAATAAATGTTATTCTTGTGTGTTTAAAATACACATGATTGTTCTTTGTTTTAGCACTAATAAGTGTATTAAACATCTATGAAGGTTGTGCGCCAGGAATCCTATATCATTATTTGTTCCAAGCACACCAACCTGGCCGTACAGAGGAAGAGGTCACAGGGCCGAGTACCGAATCTCAGGCAGCACAGTACCAATTCAGCAGGAAGGATCTTGACATTCAAATCCCTCAATCAATGGTAGAAAGTCACCATGGGCAAAACAAATATGAGGACAGAACTTAAGCGGGCATTTGGCAAGAGATTACAGATGTCAGCTTTGTGGTCTTCTCTTTGCTGGCTGATGGGGGACTTCAGGTGAGTGCATCCACCGGCTTGATCTGCGAGTGCACTGGCCAGAGCAGGTGTTATGATCCTGGCCAGGGCTGGGGGGTGTTGTAGATTAGGTGGTGGGCCGGACGTTCGGGCATGCCTTGCCTGATGATCAAGGTCATCTCACACAGCTTCAGGAGCAGCTGTTCTTGAAACTGCTCTATCCTCTCGTCTTGATCTGTAATGGCTAAGAGGAGCTCCTGGTGGCTGGGGAGGACAGGGGGCAGCAGTGTCCTCCAGGTCTGCTGCTGACTCTGGGGCATCCTCACCAGGGTGTGATCCACACCCTCCCTCCCCAGGCTGCGTGAGCTGTTCCTCTTCATCTGAAAATGAAACAAACACAAACAGAAATTATCATTGGCATTTTGCATGTTCTAAAATTTTACTTTCATCTTACTGTCATAATTACCTCAGTCAGCATGTGAGACCTCAAGGTCAGGCATGTCTGTGTCCATTAGGGTGGTCACAAGAAATCGGTATCTGAATTTCTTTGAGGGGAACCCCTAAAAAGTTGCCACTTGGTGTAAAAATTAGATTGTCAAAGTTTCAGCTCAATCGGATAACATTAAGACATGCCTCATCTACCCTAAAGTATTAAAAAACAGCTATTTTTCAAAAAAAATCGGGGGGGTTTCTGCTATAAAATTAGAACCGTTTATCCTAGGAATGTGTTGTTGTTTTTTTGTTCAGTAGAGAATGTTCCTGGCTTCAATTTTCACTTCCACAACTTGTTTGACAAACGTACAGATTGAAAGATATATGGGTTTTTCGTGGACCGGACCTAAAAATTCGACTTTTTCAAGAGAATGTTAAAATTCGCTATAAACTTGATAAAATTATTTTTTACGATGCTTTTGTTGTTCTTTGAATACTTTGCATTCAAACCCATCAAAGTAATGTTTCAATATAAGTTTTTTAAATGTATATATTTTATAAATATTATATTTCTTGTTTTCCAGAACTGTAAGAAATAATGGATTCAGAACCTTCTACTTCATCCTCTACAGCTATAAGTGCTTCTTCTAAGGCACTGCTTGTGCTTAAAATTTCCATTTCTGCAACTTCATATTCTAGAAAACAACAGAAAGAAATGATTATAAATGCAAAAGAAAAACAGTAACTTGAGAACAACAAACATATTTATCTAGGTACAAAGTTACCAAGGTGCTAGTTAGGTACAACAAAATAGATCCAGATACTGTAGGTACTAACTACTACATTTAAACTATAATCTAGGCTCACCTACAGGCTTCAGTTTTGTTTTTTCCAGTCTGACCATCTTAGCTGCTTTTCTCTGTGTTCTTCGTTCTTCTGCTCATAGGAATTTTATATCAACTCCTCCCATGCAGCCAGTACGACCCTTTTGTCTCTGAAGGAGCAAAAATTGTCTTTCTTCTTCATTTGTGTTCTTCAGCACGTCCTGGTGTGCAATATCAAACAGGTCATCAAGGCTTGACTTAAAAGCTTCCACTTACTTACTTTGAGCTTGACTTACACTTCTGGTTGCGTGTTTTCTCCACTCCTCGTGAAGTTTTTCAAGCTTCGCAATACAATCTTTCAAATTGTTGGTAAGTATCTTAGCTTTTTGCCAAAAAAGTAGAACTTCCTAGATTGTGAGCCATGCAGCATCTCTGGTTTCTAGTTTAACTTGGCAATTATTTTAAAACAAATTGCGTAAAACTTGACCATTGGATGGCAACTTACTGCCAGTAATTTGATGGGACATACAGTATATCCAATCAGAAAAATCTTGTCTTTCTGCCTCAAACTTACACCACTTGTAGCTGTAGAGGATGAAGTAGAAGGTTCTGAATCTATTATTTCTTACAGCTCTGGAAAACAAGAAATATAATATTTAAAAAATATATACATTTAAAAAAATATATTGAAACATTACTTTGATGGGTTTGAATGCAAAGAATTCAAAGAACAACAAAAGCATAGTTAAAAAGTTATTTTATCAAGTTTTTTTCTTTTTAAAAACAATTTTCTGGGTCCGGACTAAGCAAAACCCATATATCTTCCGATCTGTACGTTTGTCAAACAAGTTGTGGTAGTGAAAATTGAAGCCAGGAACATTCTCTACAAAACTAAAAAAAAACATGTTTCTAGGATAAACCGTTCTATTTTATAGCGGAAAACCCCCCATTTACTTTTTTTCATATATAGCTGTCTTTTAATACTTTAGAGCTAATGAGGCAGGTCTTAACGTTATTAAATCGTGCTGAAACTTCGACAATCTTATGTTTACATCAATTGGCAACTTTTTAGGGGTTCCAATCAAAGATACATCAAAAAATATTTCCCCCTATATCTTGCAACCACCCTAGTGTCCATATTCGACACGCCTGCCACCTTCTCTTTTGCAACACACCCCAATGCCATCTCTTTCAATGGGGTGTTTTCCAAACTCTTAGGAAAACACCCACCACCTGCCCCCCTTGCATGTCGCCAGCAGGCAGCCATCTTCCCCTTCAGCCAGGACTTGAAGTCCACCCATCTATAATAAGTTATAATATAGAGGATACATATTCAACATATGTTACAAAATAATTTTTAAAACTCTCTTTACAAGTTACTGGTACATTCTAATATTTTTTATATAAAATATAACCAATATATATACACCAATGTTTACAGTATTTGTTATCTCCACTCAAAAGCACACCACCTATAGTAGATGAGTTTATCCTACTTGTCCTTGTACCCATACACACTGTCCTTGTGAGCTGACCAGTATGCACAGGCACACATTTGTTAGCTAATATTCGCACACATGATTATTCGCACCAATAGTTCACTCAAGGCATGTAAAAATAACACAATTCTACACACTCTTTTAAAAGCTTATTGGTTTATACTCTAATAGTGGTTGTCAAAAACATAGTTATTTTGTCAAAAAAAATTTAATAAACAAAAACCACTGTATTACTTCAGCACTGCAGACCTAAACCCCCCAGGCCCCAGGGCCGGTTCTAGCCCTTGTGGCGCCCCGGGCAAAAAATAGGAGCGTGGCTTTATACAGGGGCGTGGTCAGGGACGCCCCCTGTAGAGATGTGCCCCCATTTGTGCCCCCAGTAGCGCCCCCAGTAGTGCCCCCATTTGTGCCCCCAGTAGCGCCGCTTTAAAAAAAAAAATGAATACTTACAATCCCCGCTCCTGAGTCCCGACCGCTGCAGACCTCCACCGTCGCCGCTCCTCTCCTCGGATCTATGGGAGAGACGTCATGACGTCTCTCCCATAGCACAGCATAGACACTAGAGGTCAATCATGACCCCTAGCGTCTGTGCCAGTCCCACAATGCTGTGCGGTGTGCGATGATGTCATCAAAGGCACTCTCCACGAAGGGAAACTAGACGGATAGCGTCTAGTTCCCTTCACAGCGGGGGGGGGCACTGCCAAACAGTAGTGGATCTTGCCATGGTGCGGCGCCCTCCGGATGGCGCCCCGGGCAAAAGTCCTGCTTGCACGTGGCAAGATCCGCTACTGCCGGGCCCTGTACAGTAACAGAGTATAACTGAATTATCCTTCATGGCATACACACTGTCCTTGAGAGATTTACAGTATGCACACAATCTCCTATATATTAGCCCAAATCTGTGACTCTGTGCTGTAACGCTGGGCGGAGTTACAGTGGTGGGTGGAGTTATTCAAATGAGTCACAGAACTGGGCAAATCTATAGGAGACCAGCAGCAGAAGCAGATGGTATGGGCATGGCACAGGCAGGGGTGCATACCTCCCAGCTTTCTTCAGACAGGAGGGACACACACACACACACAAAACACCACACGGCGAAAAGGGGGCGTGGTCAACGAAATGGGCGTGGCTTAACGGGAGGGCATCCATTTTCGTCAGTGAGGGGGCATGCCCAGCGCTCTGTGAGCTGCTGGCATGCCCCCAGGGCAGATTATGAGTCTGGGGGACCCAGGGCACTTAAGACAAGGGGCCCTATCTCATTCCTGTGCCTGCTGTGGGTTTGGGGGCGTGGCCTAATAGCGCCCGCGAAGCCACGCCCCCTTATGCAAATTTCAGGATTTTTTTTTTTTTTACGGAATTTTGGCCCCTCAGCTAGAGGTAAATCCAGAGGAGGTGGTCGCTCCCCCCTACACACCCGCACAGGCAGAAGAAAGCAGGGAGACTGCTGCCTCCCTGCAACACCACAGACCTGCCAACACGCAGCAGCGTGTGCTGACTGTAGCACAATGCTGCCGCTGTTGCTGGCAGGACGGGGGGGTGGAGCTCCTGAGGGGGGGGGGAGCTTCTGAGCTGGGACAGAGCTACTCCATACGGGGGGCCCCCTAAAACTGTGGGGCCAACAGTACGTACCCCCTGCCCCCCCTTAATCCAGCTCTGCTTAATCCGTACCCCCTGATGCCCCCTCTCCCTCTGTCTCCACTAAATTCACCGCTGCTCTAAGCAGAACAGCGAGTACAGGAGCTTCCCAACTGCCCCCCCCCCCAACACCACCACCACCGCGGGACACTGTGGCCCACGGGTGGGACAGCGTGACAGACCCTAAAAAATGGGACTGTCCCGCGAAAATCTGGACGGTTGGGAGGTGTGGGGGTGTGTGAGGGGGTATGCCGTACAGACAGACGGGCACCGGCTCACTGTGTGCTTGACCCCCCACATCAGCATACTCAGCAGGGTCTCTCTGGGGCGGAGGAGCGTCACTTTGTGGCACAGTCCACGCTTCTTAGCTGCAGTTTTGTGGGGCACCTGCCGCTGTGCAGGTTCCGTACTGCCTCTGTTATCTCCAGCCCCGGCAACCCCACCGCTAGCTGCAGTGCTGCCGCCCGCAGTGAGGTGCGCCCAGCTCCTTCACACACTTTAGCTGGCGGGCAGCGCTGCAGAAGTCCGCGCTGCTTGCAGGCTCCGACCCCCTCCTCCCTCCAGCCACAGCGTCTCCTGGGGGCTAACCAGTCACTCCCAGTCTCCCCTTACCACAGTGCCCGGCAGCTGCTCGAGCTCTGCGGTGTGTGACTGAGGAGGGGGGAGGGATGCGGACGGGCAGAGGAAGCAGGACTCCAGCCTGAGAGAGTCAGCCATGCCAAGTCTCCACCAGCAGCAGATCCCAACAGGTTGGAGTGGAACAGCAGCAGCCAGCAGCAGTGACTCCGGTAACACACATCTGTCTGTCACCACTGTTCTGTCCCTAATACCAATCTCTCCCATGCCCTGTGTTCTGTCATGTCCCTGTCACCGTTATCCTGGCCCTGTCACCCTTATCCTAGCCCTGTCACCCCTATCCAGGCCCTGTCACCCCTGTGCTTGCCCTGTCACCCCTGTCCTGGTCCTGCCGCCCCTACCATGGCCATGTCACCCCTATCCTGTCCCTGTAATTTCTGTCCTGGCCCCGTCGCCCCTGTTCTGGCCCCGTCACCCCTGTCCTGGCCCTGTCACCCCTGTTCTGACCCTGTCACCCATATTCTGACCCTGTCACCCCTGTCCTGGCACTGTCACCCCTGTCCTGGCCCTGTTACTGCATACCCTCCAACTACCTTTTTGGCAGGTACAGTACCCGTAGCGCCTCCAGACCCCTCCCCAATGCACCACACCTCCGCATCTTCCCCTCTACCACATGCGGCACCCCACCCCTCCCCTACACGCTGTGCCTACAGACCCCCTACACCACCCGTGGCTTCCACTCCTCCGCCCCTCCACCACCCACTGCACCTCCAGACCCCCTCCACCATCCACCCCCCATATATGTCTCCCCCCACACCTGCCCCCCCTCCACCCGCAGCATCTGCAGACACCCTCCTCCATCCGCGGTGCCCCCCTCATCCACCCCATCCCCACCTGCCCCTCCACCACCTGCAGCACCTCCAGACCCCCTTCCCCATCCGCCGCACCACCTGTACCTGCCCCTCCCCAACTCACGGCACCTCCGGACCCCCTACCCCACCCCCGCCCCTTCTCATCCCACAGCACCTCCGGAACCCTTCACCCATCCACAACATCCCCGCACCTGCCCCTCTCCCACCCTTGGCACCCCTGCCCTTCCCCCACTGGCAGTTCCTCCGGACCCCATCCCCAGAGCCGGTCCTAACCAATATGATGCCCTAGGCAAGGTTTTGGCTGGTGCCCCCTAGCACCACCGCTGGTTCCACCTCTGACCTTGCACCTCTTTCCCAGCACCATCACCCCTCACCCATAGCAGTCCTTATTTTGGTGTTTGTACCCCCTATATTTTAAATAGGAACAGTTTGCACATTTGGCGCACAGCCCAAAAAGGGGTGTGTTTTTGCTGGCAAGGGGCATGGCCACACAATAGTAACCCCAATTCCAATTACGCCACACAGTACTGCAACTTCATTCACATTTGATCATGTGATAGTGTCCATAATTCATATTACATCCCACAGTAGTATCACTTTACCTTATAAACGTTACTCCTCACAGTAGAGCCCCTTATTCACATTATATCACACTGAATTGCTCTTTATTCACATTAGACGACATAGTAGTGCCCTTTCTATACGCAATGCCACATAGTAGAGCACATTATACACATAATGCCACACATTAGTAATGCATTTATACACATAATTCCACACAGTAATGCCCCTTACACATATGAGACACATTATTAATGTCCTTATAAACATAATGCACCTTACACATTATGACAACCTTTATTAATGCCCTTTTACACATAATGTCCTTTACACATATACCGCACATTATTAATGCCCTTATACACATAATGACACACACAGTGCCCCCTACACATTTGCTGCACATTATTAGTGCCCCTATACACATAATGACACACATACAGTAGTACTCTGTTACACATATGCCGCACATTAATGCCCTTATAAACATAATGACACGCATAGTGCCGCTTACACATACGTTGTACATTGTTAATGCATTTTTACATGACACACATAATGCTCCTTACACATGTTCTGAACACTACTGCACAACCAACCCACTCACATGCACACAGCACTCACACTGCCACTAACACTGTGACCTCTGCCTCTGCTTGGATACAGATGTGTCCTCATAAATTTTGCCTTAATGCTAACATCTGGCACCTTTTTTTAATGAAAATGCATGTTATTTGCATTGCTATGTGGCTAGGATGCACAAGCTGCTTCTACTGATTAAAATGATATGCAGCATGCCTATACTGTGTGAGACTGTGGCTGTATCTGCATATGAAATGCTACACACAGAATATAGGCATGCCGCATATCATTTTAATCATCAGAAACGGCTGATGCCCCTAGGCATATCAAATGCCCTAGGCAATTGCCTAGTTTGCCTATGCCTATGGCCGGCTCTGCCCATCCCCCATCTGCAGCCCCCACTCCTCTGCCCCTCCCCCACCCGCAGCATCTCCCGACCCTTCCCCATCCGGGCCCCCCCGCTTCCACCCCCCTCTACCCGCAGCATCTACAGACACCCTCCCCCATCCACAGCCCCCCCCCCCGCACCTGCTACATTCTGTACACTGTGCCCTGCAGGTGCTGCTCACGCCGTTGCAAGGGGCTGCGCCTCCTTCACCATCGCACGCCCTTTCATTGTGCAATATTTAACCACTAACAAAGGAATGCAGGTAATACTCCATATAATACAAATATTGAACCCCAGAAAGGCATGCAAGGGTTAAGGGGGCGTAGCCCCTTGCGACGGTGTGAAGAGCACCCGTAGGGCGCGATGAAGCACCTAGTTTGTATTATATGGAGTATTACCTGTATTCCTTTGTTAGTGGTTAAATATTGCACAATGAAAGGGCGTGCGATGGTGAAGGAGGCGCAGCCCCTTGCGACGGCGTGAACAGCACCTGCAGGGCACAATGTACAGAATGTAGCAGGTGCGGGGGGGGGGGCTGTGGATGGGGGAGGGTGTCTGTAGATGCTGCGGGTAGAGGGGGGGTGGAAGCGGGGGGGCCCGGATGGGGAAGGGTCGGGAGATGCTGCAGGTGGGGGAGGGGCAGAGGAGTGGGGGCTGCAGATGGGGGATGGGGTCCGGAGGAACTGCCAGTGGGGGAAGGGCAGGGGTGCCAAGGGTGGGAGAGGGGCAGGTGCGGGGATGTTGTGGATGGGTGAAGGGTTCCGGAGGTGCTGTGGGATGGGAAGGGGCGGGGGTGGGGTAGGGGGTCCAGATGTGCCGTGAGTTGGGGAGGGGCAGGTACAGGTGGTGCGGCGGATGGGTAAGGGGGTCCGGAGGTGCTGCAGGTGGTGGAGGGGCTGGTGGGGGAGGGGTGGATGAGGGGGGCACCATGGATGGAGGAGGGTGTCTGCAGATGCTGCGGGTGGAGGGGGGGCAGGTGTGGGGGGAGACATATATGGGGGGTGGATGGTGGAGGGGGTCTGGAGGTGCTGTGGGTGGTGGAGGGGCGGAGGAGTAGAAGCCGCGGGTGGTGTAGGGGGTCTGGAGGCACAGCGTGTGGGGGAGGGGTGGGGTGCCGCATGTGGTAGAGGGGAAGGTGCGGAGGTGTGGTGCATTGGGGAGGGGTCTGGAGGCGCTACGGGTACTGTACCTGCCAAAAAGGTAGTTGGAGGGTATGCAGTAACAGGGCCAGGACAGGGGTGACAGGGCCAGGACAGGGGTGACAGGGTCAGAATATGGGTGACAGGGTCAGAACAGGGGTGACAGGGCCAGGACAGGGGTGACGGGGCCAGAACAGGGGCGACGGGGCCAGGACAGAAATTACAGGGACAGGATAGGGGTGACATGGCCATGGTAGGGGCGGCAGGCCCAGGACAGGGGTGACAGGGCAAGCACAGGGGTGACAGGGCCTGGATAGGGGTGACAGGGCCAGGATAAGGGTGACAGGGCCAGGATAATGGTGACAGGGACATGACAGAACACAGGGCACGGGAGAGATTGGTATTAGGGACAGAACAGTGGTGACAGACAGATGTGTGTTACCGGAGTCACTGCTGCTGGCTGCTGCTGTTCCACTCCAACCTGTTGGGATCTGCTGCTGGTGGAGACTTGGCATGGCTGACTCTCTCAGGCTGGAGTCCTGCTTCCTCTGCCCGTCCGCATCCCTCCCCCCCTCCTCAGTCACACACCGCAGAGCTCGAGCAGCTGCCGGGCACTGTGGTAAGGGGAGACTGGGAGTGACTGGTTAGCCCCCAGGAGACGCTGTGGCTGGAGGGAGGAGGCGGTCGGAGCCTGCAAGCAGTGCGGACTTCTGCAGCGCTGCCCGCCAGCTAAAGTGTGTGAAGGAGCTGGGCGCACCTCACTGCGGGCGGCAGCACTGCAGCTAGCGGTGGGGTTGCCGGGGCTGGAGATAACAGAGGCAGTACGGAACCTGCACAGCGGCAAGTGCCCCACAAAACTGCAGCTAAGAAGCGTGGACTGTGCCAGAAAGTGACGCTCCTCCGCCCCAGAGAGACCCTGCTGAGTATGCTGATGTGGGGGGTCAAGCACACAGTGAGCCGGTGCCCATCTGTCTGTACGGCATACCCCCTCACACACCCCCACACCTCCCAACCGTCCCGATTTTCGCGGGACAGTCCCATTTTTTAGGGTCTGTCACGCTGTCCCACCCGTGGGCCACAGTGTCCCGCGGTGGTGGTGGTGTTGGGAGGGGGGGCAGTTGGGAAGCTCCTGTACTCGCTGTTCTGCTTAGAGCAGCGGTGAATTTAGTGGAGACAGAGGGAGAGGGGGCATCAGGGGGTACGGATTAAGGGGGGGTTCCAGCAGCAGAGCTGGATTAAGGGGGGGCAGGGGGTACGTACTGTTGGCCCCACAGTTTTAGGGGGCCCCCCAGCTGGAGTAGCTCTGTCCCAGCTCAGAAGCTTCCCCCCCCTCAGGAGCTCCCCCCCCCCGTCCTGCCAGCAACAGTGGCAGCATTGTGCTACAGTCAGCACACGCTGCTGCGTGTTGGCAGGTCTGTGGTGTTGCAGGGAGGCAGCAGTCTCCCTGCTTTCTTCTGCCTGTGCGGGTGTGTAGGGGGGAGCGACCACCTCCTCTGGATTTACCTCTAGCTGAGGGGCCAAAATTCCTTAAAAAAAAAAAAATCCTGAAATTTGCATAAGGGGGCGTGGCTTCGTGGGCGCGATTAGGCCACGCCCTCAATCCCACAGCAGGCACAGGAATGAGATAGGGCCCCTTGTCTTAAGTGCCCTGGGCCCCCCAGACTCATAATCTGCCCTGGGGGCATGCCAGCAGCTCACAGAGCGCTGGGCATGCCCCCTCACTGACGAAAACGGATGCCCTCCCGTGAAGCCACGCCCCTTTCGTTGGCCACGCCCCATTTTCGCTGTGTGGTGTTGTGTGTGTGTGTGTGTGTGTGTGTGTGTGTGTGTGTGTGTCCCTCCTGTCTGAAGAAAGCTGGGAGGTATGCACCCCTGCCTGTGCCATGCCCATACCATCTGCTTCTGCTGCTGGTCTCCTATAGATTTGCCCAGTTCTGTGACTCATTTGAATAACTCCACCCACCACTGTAACTCCGCCCAGCGTTACAGCACAGAGTCACAGATTTGGGCTAATATATAGGAGATATATAGGAGGAGTACAGTGCAGAGTTTTGCTGACACAGTGACCACCAGTATATATAGCAGTATGGTACAGAAGGCCACTGCTGTACCTACCTCTGTGTCGTCATTAAGTATACTATCCATCTACATTCTAATTCTATACCTGTGGTGCATTTTAGTTTTGCATTTTGCTGACACAGTGACCACCAGTATATATAGCAGTACGGTACGGAAGGCCACTGCTGTACCTACCTCTGTGTCATCATTAAGTATACTATCCATCTACATTCTATACCTGTGGTGCATTTCAGTTGTGCAGTTTGCTGACACAGTGACCAGACCACCAGTATATATAGCAGTACAGTACGGAAGGTCACTGCTGTACCTACCTCTGTGTCGTCATTAAGTATACTATCCATCTACATTCTAATTCTATACCTGTGGTGCATTTTAGTTTTGCAGTTTTCTGACACAGTGACCACTAGTATATATAGCAGTACGATACGGAAGGCCACTGCTGTACCTACCTCTGTGTCGTCATTAAGTATACTATCCATCTACATTCTAATTCTATACCTGTGGTGCATTTCAGTTGTGCAGTTTGCTGACACAGTGACCACCAGTACATATAGCAGTACGGTACGGAAGGCCACTGCTGTACCTACCTCTGTGTCGGCATTAAGTATACTATCCATCTACATTCTAATTCTATACCTGTGGTGCATTTTAGTTTTGCAGTTTGCTGACACAGTGACCACTAGTATATATAGCAGTACGGTATGGAAGGCCACTGCTGTACCTACCTCTGTGTCATCATTAAGTATACTATCCATCTACATTCTATACCTGTGGTGCATTTCAGTTGTGCAGTTTGCTGACACAGTGACCACCAGTATATATAGCAGTACGGTACGGAAGGCCACTGCTGTACCTACCTCTGTGTCGTCATTAAGTATACTATCCATCTAGATTCTATACCTGTGGTGCATTTTAGTTTTGCAGTTTGCTGACACAGTGACGACCAGTATATATAGCAGTACGGTACGGAAGGCCACTGCTGTACCTACCTCTGTGTCGTCATTTAGTATACTATCCATCTACATTCTAATTCTATACCTGTGGTGCATTTTAGTTTTGTGCATCCACACTAGACTCTGGCAAAGCGTTAGGGTCTCCACATGACCCTAGAGTCTACTGTGCTACCGGCTAGAGAAATGGGGACTCAGACGGAGAATGCACACCGGCCCCCTCCTCTGTTATTACATCCCTGTACAGGTGATAGAACCCTCATATTACTAGTGACACCGGTACTTCGGTGCAGGCATTCTGTACATATACCATCATACATTATGCAGGAAAATCTGCTGATTAGTATCATGCTGTGAGTGATGCAGCCCCGGGCTGGTATCCGGACTCTAGGTCGACAGCAGTTAGGTCCACACCCATTAGGTCGATGCCTATTGGTTGACAGTGACTAGGTCGACACCAGAAATAAGTCGTCACATCCATTAGGGCAACGTGAACAAGGTCGACCTTGAAAAAGGTCGACTTTTTATTATTTACTTTTTTAACTTTTTCATACTTTATGATCCACGTGGACTACGATTGGGAATGGTGTCCTGTGCCGAGCACCGTGGTAGTAGAGCGAGGTACATCACCCGAAGCATGGCGAGTGAAGCGAGCCATGTGAGGGGACACGGTGCAGTAATTGGGGTTTCCAGACACTTTATGAAGAAAACTACATGAAAAAACATAAAAATAACTCATGTTGACTTTTTCAATGTCGACCTTGTTCATGTTGAGCTAATGGCCATGTTGACCTTTTTCTGGTGTCGACCTAGTCAATGTTGACCAATAGGTGTTGACCTAGACACTGTCAACCATAAGTCCTATACCCCCCGGGCTATGCACACGCTACACTGAGGCACCGTTATCACCTGTATATATCACTCTCTCGTATTTTCCTTATTCATATGGCACATCTGTCATCTTCAGTTTAAAAACTTACTTCACTCTAAAGATGTATACACACCAGAACGATATATTGCTTATATGTGATATCGTCTGTGACAGGACCTGACATCGGCAAGTACATACACACCAGAACGATATATTACTTATATGTGATATTGTCTGTGACAGGACCTGACATCGGCAAGTACATACACACCAGAACGATATATTACTTATATGTGATATTGTCTGTGACAGGACCTGACATCGGCAAGTACATACACACCAGAACGATATATTGCTTATATGTGATATTGTCTGTGACAGGACCTGACATCGGCAAGTACATACACACCAGAACGATATATTACTTATATGTGATATCGTCTGTGACAGGACCTGACATCGGCAAGTACATACACACCAGACCGATATATTACTTATATGTGATATCGTCTGTGACAGGACCTGACATCGGCAAGAACATACACACCAGAACGATATATTACTTATATGTGATATCGTCTGTGACAGGACCTGACATCGGCAAGTACATACACACCAGAACTATATATTACTTATATGTGATATCGTCTGTGACAGGACCTGACATCGGCAAGTACATACACACCAGAACGATATATTACTCATATGTGATATAATCTCCGACGTTGTTTGTACTGCCTGACAACGGATAATAAATACCCGAAATGTTGCACTATTTTGGCTGACTTATGTGATTTGTTATTCTGGAATAAGACCTCATAGTGTCTATTTTTGTTCTTTATACTGTATATATATATATATATATATATATAGCACACATTCATATATACATACACAAACACATATATAGTACATCTATACATACTGTACATACACCAGTGCACAAACACACATACATACATACACACATACATATATACAAACATGCAAATACACACACACTGTACACACAGACTTCTAACCTATATGATCCACCAGGGGTTGGAGGCAGAAGGGCGGCAGTGTGAGGACGGAGGGAGCTGCTGTGGCTGAACATGCGCAGCCAGCAGCTCCGCCGGGACATTCTGTAAGCAGAGAACTCAATAGATCTCTGTTGTGCTGCAGTTCTGCGGACGCGATCGCGGTTGCGGCTATTGCTGAGACAGAGACAATGCTGTTTCCGTCTCATAATAGAAAACTCTGCTCATCAGGGGGGGTTTCTATTAATAGAGATGAGCGCCTGAAATTTTTCGGGTTTTGTGTTTTGGTTTTGGGTTCGGTTCCGCGGCCGTGTTTTGGGTTCGAACGCGTTTTGGCAAAACCTCACCGAATTTTTTTTGTCGGATTCGGGTGTGTTTTGGATTCGGGTGTTTTTTTCAAAAAACACTAAAAAACAGCTTAAATCATAGAATTTGGGGGTCATTTTGATCCCAAAGTATTATTAACCTCAAAAACCATAATTTACACTCATTTTCAGTCTATTCTGAATACCTCACACCTCACAATATTATTTTTAGTCCTAAAATTTGCACCGAGGTCGCTGTGTGAGTAAGATAAGCGACCCTAGTGGCCGACACAAACACCGGGCCCATCTAGGAGTGGCACTGCAGTGTCACGCAGGATGTCCCTTCCAAAAAACCCTCCCCAAACAGCACATGACGCAAAGAAAAAAAGAGGCGCAATGAGGTAGCTGTGTGAGTAAGATTAGCGACCCTAGTGGCCGACACAAACACCGGGCCCATCTAGGAGTGGCACTGCAGTGTCACGCAGGATGTCCCTTCCAAAAAACCCTCCCCAAACAGCACATGACGCAAAGAAAAAAAGAGGCGCAATGAGGTAGCTGTGTGAGTAAGATTAGCGACCCTAGTGGCCGACACAAACACCGGGCCCATCTAGGAGTGGCACTGCAGTGTCACGCAGGATGTCCCTTCCAAAAAACCCTCCCCAAACAGCACATGACGCAAAGAAAAAAAGAGGCGCAATGAGGTAGCTGACTGTGTGAGTAAGATTAGCGACCCTAGTGGCCGACACAAACACCGGGCCCATTTAGGAGTGGCACTGCAGTGTCACGCAGGATGTCCCTTCCAAAAAACCCTCCCCAATCAGCACATGATGCAAAGAAAAAGAAAAGAAAAAAGAGGTGCAAGATGGAATTGTCCTTGGGCCCTCCCACCCACCCTTATGTTGTATAAACAAAACAGGACATGCACACTTTAACCAACCCATCATTTCAGTGACAGGGTCTGCCACACGACTGTGACTGATATGACGGGTTGGTTTGGACCCCCCCCAAAAAAGAAGCAATTAATCTCTCCTTGCACAAACTGGCTCTACAGAGGCAAGATGTCCACCTCATCATCACCCTCCGATATATCACCGTGTACATCCCCCTCCTCACAGATTATCAATTCGTCCCCACTGGAATCCACCATCTCAGCTCCCTGTGTACTTTGTGGAGGCAATTGCTGCTGGTCAATGTCTCCGCGGAGGAATTGATTATAATTCATTTTAATGAACATCATCTTCTCCACATTTTCTGGATGTAACCTCGTACGCCGATTGCTGACAAGGTGAGCGGCGGCACTAAACACTCTTTCGGAGTACACACTTGTGGGAGGGCAACTTAGGTAGAATAAAGCCAGTTTGTGCAAGGGCCTCCAAATTGCCTCTTTTTCCTGCCAGTATAAGTACGGACTGTGTGACGTGCCTACTTGGATGCGGTCACTCATATAATCCTCCACCATTCTATCAATGTTGAGAGAATCATATGCAGTGACAGTAGACGACATGTCCGTAATCGTTGTCAGGTCCTTCAGTCCGGACCAGATGTCAGCATCAGCAGTCGCTCCAGACTGCCCTGCATCACCGCCAGCGGGTGGGCTCGGAATTCTGAGCCTTTTCCTCGCACCCCCAGTTGCGGGAGAATGTGAAGGAGGAGATGTTGACAGGTCGCGTTCCGCTTGACTTGACAATTTTGTCACCAGCAGGTCTTTCAACCCCAGCAGACTTGTGTCTGCCGGAAAGAGAGATCCAAGGTAGGCTTTAAATCTAGGATCGAGCACGGTGGCCAAAATGTAGTGCTCTGATTTCAACAGATTGACCACCCGTGAATCCTTGTTAAGCGAATTAAGGGCTCCATCCACAAGTCCCACATGCCTAGCGGAATCGCTCCGTGTTAGCTCCTCCTTCAATGTCTCCAGCTTCTTCTGCAAAAGCCTGATGAGGGGAATGACCTGACTCAGGCTGGCAGTGTCTGAACTGACTTCACGTGTGGCAAGTTCAAAGGGCATCAGAACCTTGCACAACGTTGAAATCATTCTCCACTGCGCTTGAGACAGGTGCATTCCACCTACTATATCGTGCTCAATTGTATAGGCTTGAATGGCCTTTTGCTGCTCCTCCAACCTCTGAAGCATATAGAGGGTTGAATTCCACCTCGTTACCACTTCTTGCTTCAGATGATGGCAGGGCAGGTTCAGTAGTTTTTGGTGGTGCTCCAGTCTTCTGTACGTGGTGCCTGTACGCCGAAAGTGTCCCGCAATTCTTCTGGCCACCGACAGCATCTCTTGCACGCCCCTGTCGTTTTTTAAAAAATTCTGCACCACCAAATTCAAGGTATGTGCAAAACATGGGACGTGCTGGAATTTGCCCATATTTAATGCACACACAATATTGCTGGCGTTGTCCGATGCCACAAATCCACAGGAGAGTCCAATTGGGGTAAGCCATTCCGCGATGATCTTCCTCAGTTGCCGTAAGAGGTTTTCAGCTGTGTGCGTATTCTGGAAAGCGGTGATACAAAGCGTAGCCTGCCTAGGAAAGAGTTGGCGTTTGCGAGATGCTGCTACTGGTGCCGCCGCTGCTGTTCTTGCGGCGGGAGTCCATACATCTACCCAGTGGGCTGTCACAGTCATATAGTCCTGACCCTGCCCTGCTCCACTTGTCCACATGTCCGTGGTTAAGTGGACATTGGGTACAACTGCATTTTTTAGGACACTGGTGAGTCTTTTTCTGACGTCCGTGTACATTCTCGGTATCGCCTGCCTAGAGAAGTGGAACCTAGATGGTATTTGGTAACGGGGGCACACTGCCTCAATAAATTGTCTAGTTCCCTGTGAACTAACGGCGGATAATGGACGCACGTCTAACACCAACATAGTTGTCAAGGCCTCAGTTATCCGCTTTGCAGCAGGATGACTGCTGTGATATTTCATCTTCCTCGCAAAGGACTGTTGAACAGTCAATTGCTTACTGGAAGTAGTACAAGTGGGCTTACGACTTCCCCTCTGGGATGACCATCGACTCCCAGCAGCAACAACAGCAGCGCCAGCAGCAGTAGGCGTTACACGCAAGGATGCATCGGAGGAATCCCAGGCAGGAGAGGAATCGTCAGAATTGCCAGTGACATGGCCTGCAGGACTATTGGCATTCCTGGGGAAGGAGGAAATTGACACTGAGGGAGTTGGTGGGGTGGTTTGCGTGAGCTTGGTTACAAGAGGAAGGGATTTACTGGTCAGTGGACTGCTTCCGCTGTCACCCAAAGTTTTTGAACTTGTCACTGACTTATTATGAATGCGCTGCAGGTGACGTATAAGGGAGGATGTTCCGAGGTGGTTAACGTCCTTACCCCTACTTATTACAGCTTGACAAAGGGAACACACGGCTTGACACCTGTTGTCCGCATTTCTGGTGAAATACCTCCACACCGAAGAGCTGATTTTTTTGGTATTTTCACCTGGCATGTCAACGGCCATATTCCTCCCACGGACAACAGGTGTCTCCCCGGGTGCCTGACTTAAACAAACCACCTCACCATCAGAATCCTCCTGGTCAATTTCCTCCCCAGCGCCAGCAACACCCATATCCTCCTCATCCTGGTGTACTTCAACACTGACATCTTCAATCTGACTATCAGGAACTGGACTGCGGGTGCTCCTTCCAGCACTTGCAGGGGGCGTGCAAATGGTGGAAGGCGCATGCTCTTCACGTCCAGTGTTGGGAAGGTCAGGCATCGCAACCGACACAATTGGACTCTCCTTGTGGATTTGGGATTTCGAAGAATGCACAGTTCTTTGCTGTGCTGCTTTTGCCAGCTTGAGTCTTTTCATTTTTCTAGCGAGAGGCTGAGTGCTTCCATCCTCATGTGAAGCTGAACCACTAGCCATGAACATAGGCCAGGGCCTCAGCCGTTCCTTGCGACTCCGTGTCGTAAATGGCATATTGGCAAGTTTACGCTTCTCCTCCGACAATTTTATTTTAGGTTTTGGAGTCCTTTTTTTTCTGATATTTGGTGTTTTGGATTTGACATGCTCTGTACTATGACATTGGGCATCGGCCTTGGCAGACGACGTTGCTGGCATTTCATCGTCTCGGCCATGACTAGTGGCAGCAGCTTCAGCACGAGGTGGAAGTGGATCTTGATCTTTCCCTAATTTTGGAACCTCAACATTTTTGTTCTCCATATTTTAATAGGCACAACTAAAAGGCACCTCAGGTAAACAATGGAGATGGATACTAGTATACAATTATGGACTGCCTGCCGAGTGCAGACACAGAGGTAGCCACAGCCGTGAACTACCGTACTGTACTGTGTCTGCTGCTAATATAGACTGGTTGATAAAGAGATGTCTATGTAACTATGTATGTATAAAGAAGAAAGAAAAAAAACCACGGTTAGGTGGTATACAATTATGGACGGACTGCCTGCCGAGTGCAGACACAGAGGTAGCCACAGCCGTGAACTACCGTACTGTACTGTGTCTGCTGCTAATAATATAGACTGGTTGATAAAGAGATGTCGTAGTAGTATGTATGTATAAAGAAGAAAGAAAAAAAAACCACGGTTAGGTGGTATACAATTATGGACGGACTGCCTGCCGAGTGCAGACACAGAGGTAGCCACAGCCGTGAACTACCGTACTGTACTGTGTCTGCTGCTAATATAGACTGGTTGATAAAGAGATGTCTATGTAACTATGTATGTATAAAGAAGAAAGAAAAAAAAACCACGGTTAGGTGGTATACAATTATGGACGGACTGCCTGCCGAGTGCAGACACAGAGGTAGCCACAGCCGTGAACTACCGTACTGTACTGTGTCTGCTGCTAATATAGACTGGTTGATAAAGAGATGTCTATGTAACTATGTATGTATAAAGAAGAAAGAAAAAAAAACCACGGTTAGGTGGTATACAATTATGGACGGACGGACTGCCTGCCGAGTGCAGACACAGAGGTAGCCACAGCCGTGAACTACCGTACTGTACTGTGTCTGCTGCTAATATAGACTGGTTGATAAAGAGATGTCTATGTAACTATGTATGTATAAAGAAGAAAGAAAAAAAAAAACACGGTTAGGTGGTATACAATTATGGACGGACTGCCTGCCGAGTGCAGACACAGAGGTAGCCACAGCCGTGAACTACCGTACTGTACTGTGTCTGCTGCTAATATAGACTGGTTGATAAAGAGATGTCTATGTAACTATGTATGTATAAAGAAGAAAGAAAAAAAAACCACGGTTAGGTGGTATACAATTATGGACGGACTGCCTGCCGAGTGCAGACACAGAGGTAGCCACAGCCGTGAACTACCGTACTGTACTGTGTCTGCTGCTAATATAGACTGGTTGATAAAGAGATGTCGTAGTAGTATGTATGTATAAAGAAGAAAAAAAAACCACGGTTAGGTGGTATACAATTATGGACGGACTGCCTGCCGAGTGCAGACACAGAGGTAGCCACAGCCGTGAACTACCGTACTGTGTCTGCTGCGACTGGATGATAAATGATATAAAAAATATATATATATCACTACTGCAGCCGGACAGGTATATATTATATATTATATAATGACGGACCTGCTGGACACTGTCTGTCAGCAGAATGAGTTTTATTTTTATAGAATAAAAAAAAAACAACACACAAGTGAAGTCACACGACGAGTGTTTAACTTTTTCAGGCAATCACAATATAAGTATACTACTAACTATACTGGTGGTCAGTGTGGTCAGGTCACTGGTCAGTCACACTGGCAGTGGCACTCCTGCAGCAAAAGTGTGCACTGTTTAATTTTAATATAATATTATGTACTCCTGGCTCCTGCTATAACCTATAACTGGCACTGCAGTGCTCCCCAGTCTCCCCCACAATTATAAGCTGTGTGAGCTGAGCAGTCAGACAGATATATAATATATATAGATGATGCAGCACACTGGGCTGAGCCTGAGCAGTGCACACAGATATGGTATGTGACTGAGTCACTGTGTGTATCGCTTTTTTCAGGCAGAGAACGGATATATTAAATAAACTGCACTGTCTGGTGGTCACTCACTATATAATATTATGTACTCCTGGCTCCTGCTATAACCTATAACTGGCACTGCAGTGCTCCCCAGTCTCCCCCACAATTATAAGCTGTGTGAGCTGAGCAGTCAGACAGATATATAATATATATAGATGATGCAGCACACTGGGCTGAGCCTGAGCAGTGCACACAGATATGGTATGTGACTGAGTCACTGTGTGTATCGCTTTTTTCAGGCAGAGAACGGATATATTAAATAAACTGCACTGTCTGGTGGTCACTCACTAGTAAACTCTCTGCACTCTCTACACTTCTACAGTACTCCTCCTAGTCCTAAGCTCCAGTAAATCTCTCTCTCTTATAATCTAAATGGAGAGGACGCCAGCCACGTCCTCTCCCTATCAATCTCAATGCACGTGTGAAAATGGCGGCGACGCGCGGCTCCTTATATAGAATCCGAGTCTCGCGATAGAATCCGAGCCTCGCGAGAATCCGACAGCGTCATGATGACGTTCGGGCGCGCTCGGGTTAACCGAGCAAGGCGGGAAGATCCGAGTCGCTCGGATCCGTGTAAAAAAAGCTGAAGTTCGGGCGGGTTCGGATTCCGAGGAACCGAACCCGCTCATCTCTAGTTTCTAAGTACTCAGAACCCTCCCACTGTGTGCGCCACTGCTGACATCAGCAAGTGCATACACACTTACCAATGTTGGGAGCAACAGTTCCATGGTGGGATGGGGGGAGCGGGGGTCATGCTGCATTTGGTAACACGGCCCTCACAGGTGATGTTGCCTGTCGGACATGTATGGGAGCGTGCCTCATCAGCGACAGTGTGCATACACACTGGATGATATCATGAACAATGTGTATGAACCAGGCGCATTGTTCCGATATAGTTCTGGTGTCTACGCACCTTTAAAGAAAATAAAATAAATGGGAGGTGAGCTTACAATAGCAAACTTTATTTATTTTGACAGATATATTAACTTGTTCTGTTGTCTCTGATACTCAATGAAAAGAAATTATATTTCACACATTGTCATGAATGCATATGATAAAGTTTCCCAGATGACAGCAAATCACTTTCATGCTCTGTAATAGAATCACTGCCATATGGCAGGTAACAGCATGAGAAGTAGCACATGCCGGTGATGGTGTACAAGTTTTCTTAAGCCGTCCATTGATTTTATTAACGCCCTCGCCGTTCACCCCCTACCCCCTTTTCTCCCCAATAAACACTCGGACAACTGCATTGCGATTTAAAAGGTCACAGCCAAATTTATTGATCGAATTAGAATTGGAACTCTATAAGTGGGTGGCGAGAAAGCAGTGCGTACCCCCGGCTACAGCCTACATATTAATTTCTTCTAAATTAAACAACGGGGCGGAACCTAAGTCCCGCCCTTGCGCAAGTTAGCTGAGCGGTACCACTTCCCACCATTGGCATAGCACCGGTCCACCCTTAAGATGACGACCGTGTCGGCCCTTGAGGCCACGACAAACTCACCGAGTATCTGGGGGAAGTGCCGGCCAACCGACGTTGCGCTACTACAGACTGCCGAGGAGCACTGCTTGCCGCGCCTGCTGGACCTCTTTTGCCAGACCATAATTAAAGACCGAATTGGCCTGACGGTGCCTCCACCGGACGTAAACTTAATTTCAAATTCCAGTTACCTCACCTTTGCCCTGGTGATAATGAAAATTCTGGACTGGCCTACCGGTGCCACCACCGAAAATAACAAACAAATCTTAATTCCTAATCACCAGGGCCAATTGCCCTACCAACTGGGCGGGAGGGTGGGTGCCTTCTTGGATCCTTGATCAGCATGAAAAGAGGGAGCCTGCCTGGCATTCCTGGTCTTTTGTACCTCCCAGGTAACTCTCCTCCCCTTTTTCCTATAGGATGGTGCTATGCTACCTGCTCTATCCCCCCCCCCTCCCCCTCCCCTCCCCCTTTCTCCCATTCCCTGTCCCAGGCTTCCTTCTTTTAAAAAACCCAGGACGCTTATTTATTCTCGGGCCTATTCGTCCCTCGAATTCTTTAAGCCGTCCATTGATTTTATTAACGCCCTCGCCGTTCACCCCCTACCCCCTTTTCTCCCCAATAAACACTCGGACAACTGCATTGCGATTTAAAAGGTCACAGCCAAATTTATTGATCGAATTAGAATTGGAACTCTATAAGTGGGTGGCGAGAAAGCAGTGCGTACCCCCGGCTACAGCCTACATATTAATTTCTTCTAAATTAAACAACGGGGCGGAACCTAAGTCCCGCCCTTGCGCAAGTTAGCTGAGCGGTACCACTTCCCACCATTGGCATAGCACCGGTCCACCCTTAAGATGACGACCGTGTCGGCCCTTGAGGCCACGACAAACTCACCGAGTATCTGGGGGAAGTGCCGGCCAACCGACGTTGCGCTACTACAGACTGCCGAGGAGCACTGCTTGCTGCCATAGCCTGGTTCCTAGAACCCAGGCCCGCCACCCGCTGCTACCTCCTGCCTCCCACTGACGCTTTCTGCTATGTCGCCCAAGAATAAAGCTAAACCCTTCTCTGTCAGGTGTACCCCGTCTTGCCTGAACAGCCCTTCCTCTCCGTACCTCAACCACGGGTGCCTGGCGATCGTATCGCCTTCTCCCGTTAAGAGACGGGCTACCGCCTTGTTCACCTTTCTTCTGACCCTTTGTAACCCCGGGCCCCCCTGTGCCCTTGGGACTATCTCGGACCATGTGATCCGTGTATTAGGCCACCGGCCCTTCCTCCATTGTATGTCGGCTTGAATTGCCGTAATCAGCTCGCTCCCCTTGCTTTTTCCTAGATCGCTGCCCCCTAGACCTTTTGCACTCCTGAAAAGTAGAATTACACATAACTGTTACCCCCTGTTGTATGCGGACCTATGGTGCGAACTTTCGCGCGACCCATATGAAGGTGAAAACCACAAAACCTCTTTTTGTTTGAGGGCAAAATTGGAAAAAGTCCTTCATTCCCCCATTTATGGCGGGCAGCTTAAGGCCTTGGGTTTCGCGAAAGACGCCGAGCTGCCTTCTAGTCTTGCTTTTCCGCGCGTAAGTATACCTTGTACGCTCCCGATTTCCACCTGCCCAGCTTTTTGATCTCGCCCGCTGGCAACCCCTTACGTGCCAATACTGCCATGTCTTGTCAGTTGATAATTGCACTTTCAAATGGCCTGATGGTGCCACCACCGAAAATAAAAATTTCTACATCCTAACGGTGCCACCACCGAAAATAAAATTAAAAATTTCTACATCCTAACGGTGCCACCACCGAAATTAAAAAATTTCTACATCCTAACGGTGCCACCACCGAAATTAAAAATTTTTTTTACATCCTGATGGTTCCTCCACCGAAAATAAAAAACAATTCTACATCCTAACGGGTTCAATCCGGTTAGGTATACTCATCATATAGCGTCCTATGATCTATACCTAGCAACTGTCATATGAAATAAGACACCCGAGAGTGCATACAAACTCCACAAAGAATGCTCTTAACTGGATTGAACCCATGACCTAAGCACTGTGAGGCCGTAATACTACCCATTGCCACATAACTGGTGCGTTTACGCTGAATTGATATTCATGCCTTGCGCCAGACTATAGTTGTCCTACGTTATCCCGTATACCGCTAAGGCACATGCAGCCTTGACCCCTACTTTATGCAGAAATTAGGTACTATTCAGCCCTTAAACCTTCGCTTTGCGCCTGGACCTTTGGCTTTCCTTTTCCTTCTGTCCTGTCTACCTTATTATGATACCATAAGTGACCATCATATTGCACGTTCACTAAAGTAGCTTTGATGGGTTTTTACTGTGATCGCTACCGCTACTTGCTTTGCCTTGCATTTTGTATGACCGTTTGGTTATGGAACAAACTTATTCAGCGCTTAAAGACATAGCTAGTAAATGTAATATGAATTAAGAACTGGGATTGAACCCATGACCTCATTGCTGTGAGGCCGTAATGCTAACCATTGCCCCATAAATGGTGCGTTTCTGCTATTCTGCTACCTAAGTGAACATAATACTGCGCATTCCCCAAAGCAGCTTTGATGGTTTTTCTATTGAGATCGCTATCGCTACTTGCTTTGTCTCCCAGGCCTGCCTTTCGTATGACACTCAGGTTATATAACACGCTACTTTGTACTAAGCGGTTATCATCATAACTATATACCACAATAATACAATGCCAGGGGATTAAACCATGCGTTTAGCACAGTGGAAGTTGTACTGCGTAGCGCTGGGCTATACCGCGCTATGCAAATCATGGCCTTTCTATTTTTTATTTATTTTTATTTATTTATTATGATTATTATTATTATTATTATTATTATTATTTTTGGTTTTTGTTACTTCCTCGTTATGCTCTGTGTACCCAGGCATTTTTCTAATGTATGGACTGTGCAAGGCATTGCAAATCGCCTGTGACGCCTTCCCACTAACTGCAATACAATAATAATCGAGCTAAGGCCACGGGTAATACCAAGAAATTTGCTAATATGAACGATATGGTGCGTGACTGTCCCACACTGATCTGTATTATACTTAGAGATGAGCGCCTGAAATTTTTCGGGTTTTGTGTTTTGGTTTTGGGTTCGGTTCCGCGGGCGTGTTTTGGGTTCGAACGCGTTTTGGCAAAACCTCACCGAATTTTTTTTGTCGGATTCGGGTGTGTTTTGGATTCGGGTGTTTTTTTCAAAAAACACTAAAAAACAGCTTAAATCATAGAATTTGGGGGTCATTTTGATCCCAAAGTATTATTAACCTCAAAAACCATAATTTACACTCATTTTCAGTCTATTCTGAATACCTCACACCTCACAATATTATTTTTAGTCCTAAAATTTGCACCGAGGTCGCTGTGTGAGTAAGATAAGCGACCCTAGTGGCCGACACAAACACCGGGCCCATCTAGGAGTGGCACTGCAGTGTCACGCAGGATGTCCCTTCCAAAAAACCCTCCCCAAACAGCACATGACGCAAAGAAAAAAAGAGGCGCAATGAGGTAGCTGTGTGAGTAAGATTAGCGACCCTAGTGGCCGACACAAACACCGGGCCCATCTAGGAGTGGCACTGCAGTGTCACGCAGGATGGCCCTTCCAAAAAACCCTCCCCAAACAGCACATGACGCAAAGAAAAAAAGAGGCGCAATGAGGTAGCTGTGTGAGTAAGATTAGCGACCCTAGTGGCCGACACAAACACCGGGCCCATCTAGGAGTGGCACTGCAGTGTCACGCAGGATGTCCCTTCCAAAAAACCCTCCCCAAACAGCACATGACGCAAAGAAAAAAAGAGGCTTTTTACTGATATTTGGTGTTTTGGATTTGACATGCTCTGTACTATGACATTGGGCATCGGCCTTGGCAGACGACGTTGCTGGCATTTCATCGTCTCGGCCATGACTAGTGGCAGCAGCTTCAGCACGAGGTGGAAGTGGATCTTGATCTTTCCCTAATTTTGGAACCTCAACATTTTTGTTCTCCATATTTTAATAGGCACAACTAAAAGGCACCTCAGGTAAACAATGGAGATGGATGGATTGGATACTAGTATACAATTATGGACGGGCTGCCGAGTGCCGACACAGAGGTAGCCACAGCCGTGAACTACCGCACTGTACTGTGTCTGCTGCTAATATATAGACTGGTTGATAAAGAGATAGTATACTCGTAACTAGTATGTATGTATAAAGAAAGAAAAAAAAACCACGGTTAGGTGGTATATACAATTATGGACGGGCTGCCGAGTGCCGACACAGAGGTAGCCACAGCCGTGAACTACCGCACTGTACTGTGTCTGCTGCTAATATAGACTGGTTGATAAAGAGATAGTATACTACTAATATTATATATACTGGTGGTCAGGTCACTGGTCACTAGTCACACTGGCAGTGGCACTCCTGCAGCAAAAGTGTGCACTGTTTAATTTTAATATAATATTATGTACTCCTGGCTCCTGCTATAACCTATAACTGGCACTGCAGTAGTGCTCCCCAGTCTCCCCCACAATTACAAGCTGTGTGAGCTGAGCAGTCAGACAGATATATAATATATATAGATGATGCAGCACACTGGCCTGAGCCTGAGCAGTGCACACAGATATGGTATGTGACTGACTGAGTCACTGTGTGTATCGCTTTTTTCAGGCAGAGAACGGATATATTAAATAAACTGCACTGTGTGTCTGGTGGTCACTCACTATATAATATATTATGTACTCCTGGCTCCTGCTATAACCTATAACTGGCACTGCAGTAGTGCTCCCCAGTCTCCCCCACAATTATAAGCTGTGTGAGCTGAGCAGTCAGACAGATATATAATATTATATATAGATAATAGATGATGCAGCACACTGGCCTGAGCCTGAGCAGTGCACACAGATATGGTATGTGACTGAGTCACTGTGTGCTGTGTATCGCTTTTTTCAGGCAGAGAACGGATTATAAATAAAAGTGGTGGTCAGTCACTGGTCACTATCAGCAAAACTCTGCACTGTACACTACTGAGTACTCCTAATGCTCCCCAAAATTAGTAAATCAAGTGTCTAAACGGAGAGGACGCCAGCCACGTCCTCTCCCTATCAATCTCAATGCACGTGTGAAAATGGCGGCGACGCGCGGCTCCTTATATAGAATCCGAGTCTCGCGATAGAATCCGAGCCTCGCGAGAATCCGACAGCGTCATGATGACGTTCGGGCGCGCTCGGGTTAACCGAGCAAGGCGGGAAGATCCGAGTCGCTCGGACCCGTGAAAAAAAACATGAAGTTCTGGCGGGTTCGGATTCAGAGAAACCGAACCCGCTCATCTCTAATTATACTGTTCTTATATACCTACTATCAATGCAATAATACATGTTCACGGCAATGCGATGACTGTTCTGCCTCATATTGTATAATTTATCGCTATTCCCCTCTATAATCCGTAAAATACCCCCCGGCCATTCGATCCGGCATTAAGCTTTATATTAGCCCGCTAGTATACCTATGATGCTGAAATATGCTCTTGCCGCAATGCCCTCAGTAATCATTACGCTGTATACCTAGTATGACCCGTACCCTGTAATATACCCATGCGGCCATGACAACGCTGATTTGCTTTATCTCGTATACTTTCCCTTTCACACCGCAGCCCGTACCCGGTATTTTACCGTTTTAACTGGCTTCCTAAACGGGTCAAGCTGCGATGTGAAAGGGTCCCCTTCAATTTACCGCCCCCAAACTACAGGTATTTTGAAACGGTAAAAAGAAGGGTCCTACCCGTTTCAGTCCCATTTCACTGTGCAGTGTGAAAGGGTCTGAAACGGTATTTGCAAGCCCCAGCAGGTCATAGGCTGTCTCCCTGTGTGATGTCTGCAGCCACAACAAGAAAACAGCTTGGAAAACACAGGAGACACATGTGAGAGTGGCTTTATAAACTTTTAGACTGCAAAGCCATTATAAAAATGTCTAATTGGAGTGATGAAGAGGTGAGGGAGCTGCTGCCAAATTACTGGGACAGTCAAGGATACCCTCATATATAAAAACATAGCAAATTGCTTTAAGCTGCTGGGTTCCAACGTACTACTATCCAAAATTATTAATAATTAATTAATTAATACTTATTAATAATGTGTGGGCTAGAAAAGTCCATTTATAATGACAACCACTGTTTTCTATGGGTGAAACGGGTTCAGTGTGAAAGGTACCAAAAAGGTAATGAAATGGTAATTTGCTGGTTACAACATGAGATGTAAAAGGGGTTTAACTGCTCAGACCCGTTTTAAGAACCGTTTCAATTACCATTTTAAAAGCAGGTTTTGCGATGTGAAAGCAGCATTACTAGTACCTATTCTACCCTGCAATATATACCTGCCGTTGCACTTCTGCGATCCTTGCATCAATCGCATACTATAACCCTATCATACTTTATACGCTGTAATTTAATACTGACTCTGCAATGTAACCACTGACCCATGTTATACTGACTACTATGACACTATTACACACTATGCGCTGCCATAACTCCCACAACCCTGTAATTCTACCCAGCCCCCCCCCCCCCTGCCCTTTTATTTTATTTATTTATGTATTTTTATTTTTACACCCCCTCCCTCGTACACCGTACACTGGTCACACTGCTGGGAGGGGTTATGTGCAGGGGAGAAGATGAAAGGGAACCACCACCATTGTTGGAGGAGGGGAGATAAGATAACCCCCAGCCAGATAGCGTCTGCTGGACATGCTATCAGTAATTAAGAAGGGGGGAAGCTAGTGTCTTAAGGGGGGTACTCACGGAGCGATATTCTAAGCAATCTGACTAGATTGCTTAGAATATCGGCAGGATCGCTCCGTGTGTAGCCCCTTCGGCGATAGCGATGCGCGGCCCCGCACATCGCTATCGCCGCTGCTAGATTGGCCTGCATGCAGGCCAATCTAGCGGGTCGCTCACTTCACCCGCTGGGTGAAGTGAGCGGCCCCCCCGTCTCCCCCCGCACGCTCAGCACAGATCGCGCTGTGCTGAGCGGCAGGAGAGATGTGTGCTGAGCGGTTCGCTCAGCACGCATCTCTCCTTGATCGGCCCGTGAGTACTGGGCTTTACTGTGCGAGCAAAGATTTTATGAGGGAAGCCTTAGCAACGGGGAAGGGGAGGGCTGCTTAGATGTGGGGTTTGATTATATGATCTGCTTCCCATGCGTTTGTCTTTTAAACAAACTCCAAGGCTGGAGTAATTATCTTATGTTTTCTTACCAGACCGTCGCTTTAACCCACTAAGCCACAGCGCAGAAGCCATACCCCTAGCCTGTAAATACATGATACTTATCTGGGTGGTCCCTCTGCGTGCATCCTAAGGAATCATCCGCTTGCAAAGTTTCGCGTGGGCTCCCCCCGAAGCTAAGCCGTAAGGAGAAACGAGACGAGTAGTCTGATCATCTGTAAGTAAGTACAGTAAGTGAAAGGGAAAAGTACCATACTACAAAGTAACATGACAGAAAAAGGGAAAATTTATGGAAATAAATAATTAACTATTTAAGCGTGCTGTCTTGCTGCTGTGGGCTGCGACGGGGTTGGGTACCATGGGGTTGGATACTGGTGGGCCAGCATCCCGCCCAGTGTGGGTAATGGGCCGGGGGAAGGTGCAGCCCTGCCTGCCACCAGGGGGGGGGGAGCGCTGTGTGCTGCTGCCCCCACCCCATCTGCTGCACCGTTGCGTATTGCGGCTGGCTGCACGCCGCTTGTTCTGCCTGTGCGTGCGGTGTGAGGGAGCCCCGCACCAATATTGGTGGGTACGGGTGGCTCATATGCAGCGTCGCTGGGGGTGTATGCAAGGGCTCCGGCGGTGGGGCCTGTCCCGCCGGAGGCGTGCTATGCGGCTGCTGCTGCTGCTGGGCACGCCCCATCATGTGTGGGTACATGCTGCTAATGCTAGGGATGCGGGGGGGTACGTGTGGGCTCCGGCGGTGGTGCCTGTCCCGCCGGAGCCGAGATATGCTGTTGCTGGTTTGCACGCCCCAACATGTATGGGTACGTGCTATACATGTCCAGGGATGCGGGGGGTGTACATGCGGGCTCCGGCGGTGGGGCCTGTCCCTCCGGAGCCGCAATCTGCTGCTGCCGCCGCTGGTTTGCACGCCCCATCATGTGTGGGTCCGTGCCAATGCCTAGGGATGCGGGGGGGGGGAGTCTGTGTGTGCTTCGGTGGTGGGGCCTGCACCGCCGAAGCCGGGGTTCCAGGCTGCCGCTGCTGTAGAGCGGCGCCGAGCGTGACGCGTTCGCTCGGCGCCGGAAGGGGAGGGGGTTGCGCGCCGAGCGACGGGATGTGCTGTATCACATCCCGCTACGGGCTGTGCAATGGCGCGCCGGAGCCTGCCTCGAGCCCGCCGCGTGCCAGCCAAGTATGGAGGGGGGAAGCGGGTGGAGGTCTCGCCGACCCCGGCCGGGGCCCGTGGCAGCGTGCAGTACCGCGCGCTGGCGTGGACTTGGGTGCGTCTGTTTGTATGAGACGCCGGAGGGGGCTGCATTTCTCTTAGGCCTGGGCATGCTGCACGTGTGTGCTGGTTGTGCAGCGATGGGGCTTAAATGAACTTGAGCTAAACGGTGTATGAATGTTTGAATGTGGACTGCAGTGTGTGTATATACCTGCAGTTTGGGAGAGGGGGAGCGCAGGGAGGATTAGTAATGTAAATTGTACTTATTCTTTCCCTTGATTCCAGGAGCTGTGATGGTGGTGCCTTCTTGGATCCTTGATCAGCATGAAAAGAGGGAGCCTGCCTGGCATTCCTGGTCTTTTGTACCTCCCAGGTAACTCTCCTCCCCTTTTTCCTATAGGATGGTGCTATGCTACCTGCTCTATCCCCCCCCCCTCCCCCTCCCCTCCCCCTTTCTCCCATTCCCTGTCCCAGGCTTCCTTCTTTTAAAAAACCCAGGACGCTTATTTATTCTCTGGCCTATTCGTCCCTCGAATTCTTTAAGGACTGTGGCCTGAGGGTGACACATTGCTGCAGCAGCGACTGACAGACTCAGACACACAGGGAGGACGTCTGCTCATCTCCCCGGCCAAAGAGAAATGAACAGAGCATGTGCAATCTCCTGTCCTGCCCTCCTGCAGCAATTGGCTGCCTTTCCTTTCTCCACAAATGACCGTCAGTCAGATACAGCTCCATGGTACCTGCTGCGTGAGCTGCACAACTGACTGATAATATGGAGAAATGGAGATATGAGAGCTGAACCAGCGACCGGCTGTGATGTCTATGGGGAACCTGTGCTGGGATCTGTGTACAGAGAGCGGCTGTGATGTCTATGGGGAAGCTGTGCTGGGATCTCTGTACAGAGAGCGGCTGTGATGTCTATGGGGAAGCTGTGCTGGGATCTCTGTACAAAGAGCGGCTGTGATGTCTATGGGAAGCTGTGCTGGGATCTCTGTACAGAGAGCGGCTGTGATGTCTATGGGAAAGCTGTGCTGGGATCTCTGTACAGAGAGCGGCTGTGATGTCTATGGGGAAGCTGTGCTGGGATCTCTGTACAGAGAGCGGCTGTGATGTCTATGGGGAAGCTGTGCTGGGATCTCTGTACAGAGAGCAGCTGTGATGTCTATGGAGAAGCTGTGCTGGGATCTCTGTACAGAGAGCAGCTGTGATGTCTATGGGAAGCTGTGCTGGGATCTCTGTACAGAGAGCGGCTGTGATGTCTATGGGAAGCTGTGCTGGGATCTCTGTACAGAGAGCGGCTGTGATGTCTATGGGGAATCTGTGCTGGGATCTCTGTACAGAGAGCGGCTGTGATGTCTATGGGGAAGCTGTGCTGGGATCTCTGTACAGAGAGCGGCTGTGATGTCTATGGGGAAGCTGTGCTGGGATCTCTGTACAGAGAGCGGCTGTGATGTCTATGGGAAGCTGTGCTGGGATCTCTGTACAGAGAGCGGCTGTGATGTCTATGGGGAAGCTGTGCTGGGATCTCTGTACAGAGAGCGGCTGTGATGTCTATGGAAACGCTGTGCTGGGATCTCTGTACAGAGAGCGGCTGTGATGTCTATGGAAACGCTGTGCTGGGATCTCTGTACAGAGAGCGGCTGTGATGTCTATGGGGAAGCTGTGCTGGGATCTCTGTACAGAGAGCGGCTGTGATGTCTATGGAAACGCTGTGCTGGGATCTCTGTACAGAGAGCGGCTGTGATGTCTATGGGGAAGCTGTGCTGGGATCTCTGTACAGAGAGCGGCTGTGATGTCTATGGAAACGCTGTGCTGGGATCTCTGTACAGAGAGCGGCTGTGATGTCTATGGGGAAGCTGTGCTGGGATCTCTGTACAGAGAGCGGCTGTGATGTCTATGGAAACGCTGTGCTGGGATCTCTGTACAGAGAGCGGCTATGATGTCTATGGGGAAGCTGTGCTGGGATCTCTGTACAGAGAGCGGCTGTGATGTCTATGGAAATGCTGTGCTGGGATCTCTGTACAGAGAGCGGCTGTGATGTCTATGGGAAGCTGTGCTGGGATCTGATGTCTATGGGGAAGCTGTGCTGGGATCTCTGTACAGAGAGCGGCTGTGATGTCTATGGGGAAGCTGTGCTGGGATCTCTATACAGAGAGTGGCTGTGATGTCTATGGGAAGCTGTGCTGGGATCTCTGTACAGAGAGCGGCTGTGATGTCTATGGGGAAGCTGTGCTGGGATCTCTGTACAGAGAGCCGCTGTGATGTCTATGGGGAAGCTGTGCTGGGATCTCTGTACAGAGAGCGGCTGTGATGTCTATGGGGAAGCTGTGCTGGGATCTCTGTACTGAGAGTGGCTGTGATGTCTATGGGAAGCTGTGCTGGGATCTCTGTACAGAGAGCGGCTGTGATGTCTATGGGGAAGCTGTGCTGGGATCTCTGTACAGAGAGCGGCTGTGACACAGACAATATTACACATCTGACTGTACTTATTACATTACTCAGAAGACATCTGAGACAATTGCTACAAGCACGGTGCCGTCTGCAACAATACAAGAAGCTACAACAAGCACAATGAGGAAAAGTCCCCAGATGCCAGGAAATGACTTTTCATACATTGTAATAGAATCACTAGCATATGACAGGTAACAGCGTGAAAAGACGCACACACCGATGTACAAGTTTCATAATGTACAGTACATGAAAAGTTATTATGGTGAATTCTGCAGATTCCTAAACATCATGGTAAGTACTGCAGATAGCTAAACATCATGGTAAGTGCTGCAGATTCCTAAACATCGTGGTAAGTGCTGCAGATAGCTAAACATCGTGGTAAGTGCTGCAGATAGCTAAACATCAAGGTAAGTGCTGCAGAGGCCTCTGTGTGATCATCCGGTGATGCTTTATTGATTCATGCTGGAGCGGAGTTGATAAGCCTGTATGAGGATTCTCCTGATCTTATTGATAATGGTTCCACAGGTGCACGCTGTAATACTCTAGGAAACAGAATAGAATTGTGTTAGTTGAATATCTCAGATTCTGGATGGCTGGAGAATCTGCTGATACTGATACACATCTCCCACCATCACCTAGTTCTTTACTGTCACATAAACTGTGTGGCCATTATAGGCAGTACGTTGGGTACACACTATAAGATTTTCCCCAATGATGCTAATAACAAAACCCATCCAGGCCGACCACAATTATCCTTATAATGGAAGATAATCACCGTACACACTACACAATAATAGTTTACATCCAAACAATCATATCAATTCCAAATCACCTCTCTGATATAGGGGTCATTCCGAGTTGTTCGCTCGCTAGCAGTTTTTAGCAGCCATGCAAGCGCTAAGCTGCCGCCCTCTGGGAGTGTATTTTAGCTTAGCAAAAGTGCGAACGAAAGGATCGCAGAGCGGCTACAAAATAATTTTGTGCAGTTTCAGAGTGGCTTCAGACCTACTCAATGCTTGCGATCACTTCAGACTATTCAGTTCCTGTTTTGATGTCACGAACACGCCCTGCATTCACCCAGCCACGCCTGCATTTTCCCTGGCATGCCTGCGTTTTTTCGAACAATCCCTGAAAATGGCCAGTTGACACCCAGAAACACCCACTTCATGTCAATCACTCTGCAGCCAGCAGTGCGACAGAAAAGCTTCGCTAGACCTTGTGTGAAACTACATCGGCCATTGTAATAGTACGTTGTGCATGCGCATTGCACTGCAAAGGCGTGCGCAGAAGTGTCATTTTTTTGCCTGATCGCTGTGCAGCGAATGAATGCAGCTATCGATCAACTCGGAATGACTCCCGTAATGTCTCCTACCATGGAGAGCAGACATCGGGCCAAGGTCTGTACACACTACACTTCTGAAAGATACCAAAGAAGCTGGGTACACACTATAAGATTTTCCCCAATGATGATAATAAGTAGAGATGTGCGGGTCCATATTTACTCAGTTCTTAGTACCAGAATTATGGCAAGGTCAGATTTATCTGGATTTTGCTTATTGGCTATCCAAAACACATGACATCCGAGAGCCAATATATGCATTTTGAGATCCGGGTAAATCCGAACCCGCACATCTCTACCAATAATTACACCCATCCAGTCTGACCAAAACATTCCTGAAAATGAAAGATAAACACTGTACACACTACCAAAAGTTCCAATACTGGTCAAGCAAGAAGCTTCCACCAGATCTGGAGGGTAACCCGCACCGAGATATGTAAGTTATAATGTAAATCACAATGTTGGTGTGCCTATTGTCATATCTAATTAAACCCTATTTTAGGGATTTGCATATATATATATATGTATATGAGAAAAGATTTGAAGGCTCATAAAGGTGCTACCAACTGGTTTAAACAAGGATATGGAGTCAAATCCCCATAGAAAGGGGAAAAGGGAAAGAAACCAGATAAATTTAAGGTGCACTCATCCAACTAATAAATCTTGATATGATTGTTATTGTGAAACATGTATATCCACAGCAGCAATATCAAATAAAGGCTTAAATGCTCAATAACCTAAATTAATGTAGAGGTTAATTTTATTATATATTTATATGGGACTTAATTGTCCTTTATTGAAAATAGAGCGAAATATTAAAATTCATAGAATAAGAGATAGAAAATAGAAGGTGACAGAAATTGAACTATGTGTGAATAAAGATTTAAAAACAAAGCTAATGTGTTTTTCCCTTCATATGTTTTCCTGTGTTTATTTCAATGGTGCATCCACATACATATATTTGTGCAGCAGTGTATCAGTGCTATATTCATATGAGACCTGCAGTTTTCATATTCACTGGAGCCTGTTATGCTGTGATAGAGGGAAATATGCTGTCTTACTTTAGAGTTACAAACTGTTACATCAAATTGTAACCAAGTTTTTAGAAATGTGCAACAATAAGTCTCCACTCCTGCCCTTAAGGCTGTAATTATAGTAACTCGATTCTAATGTTATGAATTGAGGAGTGAGACAATGTTGCTAAATATGTAACTTATGCCTGAAATCCTAGAGTGTCATACAGTGCAGAAAATGCTGCTATGATATTATATAGATGAACTAAGTGTTAGAGAGAACTAATGGGGATAAGCCTAGGTAAATTGTCTCACTGCCCTGTTGTTAAAGGCTGTCTACTTTATAAATCTTAATAATCTCTGACACCAACTATGCTATTAATAATGCATAAATGAAAGTGCAGGAAAGATGGGTTTAGTATATCCCATATGATGTCAGTCCACAGTGTTCTCCACCGTATGTATAAGTTGGTATTACGTATAAATTTAGCAGCAGTCGTTTCTGGTACTAAGCAATATTAAATTGTGTCCATGCAGGACATATTGATAGCACTTAAATTTTGCTAACCGTGTTCAAATGAGTTATAATCTGTATAGGTATCAGAGGATCGTGCCCCTGTTCATAGACTGACTGCAGTATATATACAACAGCACTGAATATCCGCTAAGCACAGAGACAATCTTGTAAGTGAGACAATTTAGAGAGAGATCATTTCATTTTATCCCATGTCTGGCATTAATCCCCGTTGTCTCTCTTATTTGATATTAATGACAGCTGACCCACAGCATATGGATAGAGTATCGGTGAATATGAATGCGTTCAAAGACTCCTCTATAACATGAGCAGGTTTGGCTCCTAATCACACACTATAGGTCTCGCATGTATGTTGTATACCATTTGCACATTTTAAATATTGTTACTAATACGGGAACACATTGCTATAGCCTATGCGCATTTCACTCCTAATGAGCTTCCTCGGGGCACTATATCGCAGTATAACAGGCTCCAGTGAATATGAAAATTGCAGGTCTCATATGAATATAGCACTGATACAGTGCTGTACAAATATATGTATGTGGATGTACCATTGAAATAAACACAGGAAAACATATGAAGGGAAAAACACATTAGCTTTGTTTTTAAATCTTTATTCACACATAGTTCAATTTCTGTCACCTTCTATTTTCTATCTCTTATTCTATGAATTTTAATATTTCGCTCTATTTTCAATAAAGGACAATTACGTCCCATATAAATATATAATAAAATTAACCTTTACATTAATTTAGGTTATTGAGCATTTAAGCCTTTATTTGATATTGCTGCTGTGGATATACATGTTTCACTGTACACACTACACAATAATAGTTTCAAGCAATTATTTGATTCCAAATCACTTCGCTTATATTCTGTAATGTCTCCTCCCTCAGACAGCAGAGGTCTGAACACACTACACTTCTGAGCGATACCAAAGTGATGGGACACCATAACACGTGCAGCACACGCTATATCGGGAGCCGATCTGACGGGTATTAGAGCGACTGTCGGGCCCTGGTGCTGGGTACACTACACAATTATCAGCCCTGTCTGACAGATATACAGCTACGTAGCTATGGTAGGCAGAGAATTGTATAGTGTGTACCCAGCTGAGAGCTCTGTGATAGAGTGGAAGGGATGTTATATCAGTCACATTACATACACACATCTCACCTCTTCCCCCACACGATTCCAGAGTGTGAATAAGTAATCTCCTATTCTCTTACTGCTGGGACCTTTGTTTCTCATTTCTAGCTTCTATGACAGGAAACAGAGAAACACAGATAAATCACTCGGATCAGACAATCAATGTGTGATACACAGCAGAGGAACACAGATAAATCACTCGGATCAGACAATCAGTGTGTGATACACAGCAGAGAAATACAGATAAATCACTCGGATCAGACAATCAGTGTGTGATACACAGCAGAGGAATACAGATAAATCACTCGGATCAGACAATCAGTGTGTGATACACAACAGAGGAATACAGATAAATCGCTCGGATCAGACAGTCAGTGTGTGATTCACAGCAGAGGAATACAGATAAATCACTCGGATCAGACAATCAGTGTGTGATACACAACAGAGGAATACAGATAAATCGCTCAGATCAGACAGTCAGTGTGTGATACACAGCAGAGAAACACAGATAAATCACTTGGATCAGACAATCAGCGTGTGATACACAGCAGAGAAATACAGATAAATCACTCGGATCAGACAATCAGTGTGTGATACACAGCAGAGAAACACAGATAAATCGCTCGGATCAGACAATCAGTGTGTGATACACAGCAGAGAAACACAGATAAATCGCTCAGATCAGACAATCAGTGTGTGATACACAGCAGAGAAACACAGATAAATCGCTCGGATCAGACAGTCAGCGTTTGATACACAGCAGAGGAATACAGATAAATCACTTGAATCAGACAATCAGTGTGTGATACACAGCAGAGGAATACAGATAAATCACTCGGATCAGACAGTCAGTGTGTGATACACAGCAGAGGAATACAGATAAATCACTCGGATCAGACAATCAGCGTGTGATACACAGCAGAGAAACACAGATAAATCACTCGGATCAGACAATCAGTGTGTGATACACAGCAGAGGAATACAGATAAATCACTCGGATCAGACAGTCAGTGTGTGATACACAGCAGAGGAATACAGATAAATCACTCGGATCAGACAATCAGCGTGTGATACACAGCAGAGAAACACTGATAAATCGCTCGGATCAGACAATCAGCGTGTGATACACAGCAGAGAAACACAGATAAATCACTCGGATCAGACAATCAATGTGTGATACACAGCAGAGGAACACAGATAAATCACTCGGATCAGACAATCAGTGTGTGATACACAGCAGAGAAATACAGATAAATCACTCGGATCAGACAATCAGTGTGTGATACACAGCAGAGGAATACAGATAAATCACTCGGATCAGACAATCAGTGTGTGATACACAACAGAGGAATACAGATAAATCGCTCGGATCAGACAGTCAGTGTGTGATACACAGCAGAGGAATACAGATAAATCACTCGGATCAGACAATCAGCGTGTGATACACAGCAGAGGAATACAGATAAATCATTCGGATCAGACAATCAGTGTGTGATACACAGCAGAGGAATACAGATAAATCATTCGGATCAGACAATCAGTGTGTGATACACAGCAGAGGAATACAGATAAATCATTCGGATCAGATAATCAGTGTGTGATACACAGCAGGGGAATACAGATAAATCACTCGGATCAGATAATCAGTGTGTGATACACAGCAGAGGAATACAGATAAATCACTCGGATCAGATAATCAGTGTGTGATACACAGCAGAGGAATACAGATAAATCACTCGGATCAGACAATCAGTGTGTGATACACAGCAGAGAAACACAGATAAATCACTCGGATCAGACAATCAGCGTGTGATACACAGCAGAGAAACACAGATAAATCACTCGGATCAGATAATCAGTGTGTGATACACAGCAGAGGAATACAGATAAATCACTCGGATCAGACAATCAGCGTGTGATACACAGCAGAGAAACACAGATAAATCACTCGGATCAGACAATCAGTGTGTGATACACAGCAGAGGAATACAGATAAATTACTCGGATCAGACAATCAGTGTGTGATACACAGCAGAGGAATACAGATAAATTACTCGGATCAGACAATCAGTGTGTGATACACAGCAGAGGAATACAGATAAATCACTCGGATCAGACAATCAGTGTGTGATACACAGCAGAGGAATACAGATAAATCACTTGGATCAGACAATCAGCGTGTGATACACAGCAGAGGAATACAGATAAATCACTCGGATCAGACAATCAGCGTGTGATACACAGCAGAGGAATACAGATAAATCACTCGGATCAGACAATCAGTGTGTGATACACAGCAGAGGAATACAGATAAATCACTCGGATCAGACAATCAGCGTGTGATACACAGCAGAGGAACACAGATAAATCACTCGGATCAGACAATCAGCGTGTGATACACAGCAGAGGAACACAGATAAATCACTCGGATCAGACAATCAGTGTGTGATACACAGCAGAGGAATATAGACAATAACTACTGTACTTCTATGATGTAAAAACCAGATGACAGTAAGATGCACTTACACAGTCTGGTAGCAGCCCAGTGTGGCCATATACAATTCCCATTATCTTCTCCACGTCTTCCTGTTTGTACCCGAGCACTCGGTGGCGGCAGCAGCTAAATATGGCGACTTGTTTCATAACTTCATTAACAACGTTGGCTGCGTCTTCCTTCTGAAAGGGAAACTCTATAATAAGATGTATTCTGCAACGTGTGAGTTGTAGGAACATACAGTATCTATATTCTATATGCTCTTCAGTAGGTGGGAACACTAGAAAGACGCGAGAATTCTGATTCATTTAATGCTAAGTAACAAATGGTCTAATACATAAAGGTGAATACACACTGGGGGGGGGGGGGGTGTTTTTGCCCAGTGTGTATGCAGAGTGATGATGTGAACATTGCTGAGTGGAACATCACACAGTGCATACACACTGAGCGATTGTCACCCGGCACAGCGATTTTAACATGGGCGAACCACTTTCCACAGTAGGAGACTGTGGAAAGTGGATCACTTGGCCGGTAAAACAGGCCAACGGATGACGGCGGCCAGCAATGATGCGGGAGTGCAAATCAGTGCTCACCGCTGATCACCCGGCCGTACACACTAGGCGATTTTGAGCTCAAAGTAGCTCAAAACAACAAAAGTGAGGTATTTTGAGATGAAAATCACCTAGTGAGTATGCACCTTAAGTATCGGTCATATTGTGTCCTGAGTACAGAGTATTATGCACTTTAAAAACGGAATTGGTGATGAAGAACCAACACACCTTTGAGACCTTAAAAAGGGATTTGATTTGATGGATGTCAATAGAAAAATCTGTGTGACTGCACTCAGTGGTTTGGGGACTTTTGCTGCCAGATATCTGAAAGGAAAAAGAAAATTTTTCACAGTCAATTGGAAATGCAATTCCTTAAAATAAAGCTTTAGATGCAGGGGGCGACCCAGGCCCTTATTCTAATGCAGTAGTGTCCAAAGTGTGACTATAGGTGTACCACACTCATTGCACCTGTGGAATGGCCGCGTGGGTATACATGGTGTGCTGTGCCGCTCGTGCAACTTAATATGCCGGGCTGCGACTAGCTGCAGCCCCATGTATTACTATGGTGACATATGCATGCGCACACGCTCGTCATAGCCCGCGGGCACACTAGCTGAGCCAGCTTTGCTGTGACCTAAATGCTCTACATTAAAGCTGAGAGCGGCTACATCTGTACATCTGTAATGCATAGATTGATCTAATAACAAATGCACGAAATTCTCCTGGGTAAATCCACCGTGGAAAAAAAACGCTCTTAAACTGATATTAAAGAGCTCTTTGATGTCTTCTCTTGATGGTGGTTTCCATTCTGTGAATGAGAAGCAGTTAGCACCCGACATCATCAGTGCTAGATGACTCCCTTCATCAAACTGATCTCATGGTTAGGGTTTAGGGTTCTACATTGTACAGATTGATCATGTAACAAGCACATAGAGAACCCATGGGTAAATACACAAGGAAACATTCCGCTCTAATCCAAATAATGACATCTTCAGTGATGTCTTCCCGTAGAGGTAGCTTTCTGTGTGGAGATGAGAAGCAGTTAGTGGCTGGGACTACTGGTGTTACGCGCTCCCTCATAAACCCGAGCTCCATTTATTTGTTAAACCAGGGCCACCTAGTGGCAGCCCTAGTAGATGTCTTCTCTTGTCAGTAGTTCACTGATGTTGGCGGCACCCAGACTTATTACACATGTAGAGAATACGGTAAGCGTGACAGCCTTTCCCAATAAGATGGTGAGTGAGCCCATGGTGCATTATGGAAAGAATCCACGGTGTTCCATTCTTTTATATTGTACGGCAGAGGTGTGGCCAGGTGGACGGAGTAATCAGTGCGCATTATTTTTATCATGTTCGAGGTGACGAGCGTACAATCATGAAGTTACGACCGAACTCACAGGCGAGGCGAGCGTACACATCGTGTTCACAATAACAGCCATACAATCTGGAAGACATGTGATGGCCAAAGCTCCTGGAGTAAATCTTTATGGGGACAGTATCAATAGTGTCAGAGCGGTTCCGGTATGAATGATCTATTGCATTGAGATAGACAATGTTATGATCGACAGCACTTGTCCGATATAATACAAGGATCGACATTGTTTAACTAGACGGTAAGTAGTCGACCATGTTATGCTCAGCAGTAACAAATCATTGGCCGCACAATCATTGCCTACATTAGGTCGACCTGCAATACAGATAGACAGGCTTGAGATCGACAGTTAGAATTATCTGCATCTTATGTGACCGACACACAAAAGATCTAAATTTTGAAGTCCGACAAATAAAATGTTCGAAAATTAAACGTACGAATGCGTACATGATCGAATATGCAAGAGGTCGACATTGCATAATTAGACGGTAATAACAGGATGACCAGGTTAGAATCAACAGTAACAAATCATCAAACGCATTATCATCGACTACATCAGGTCGACAAGCAATAAAGATAGACATTTGTGAGATTGACAATTGGAATTATCAGCACATAACGACCCTAGTAATAGCACCACTTACACGTAACTCCCACAGTAGTAGTGGCGCTTACACGTAACACCCAGTAGTAGCACCGCTTACACATAACGACCCTAGTAGTAGCACCGCTTACATGTAACGACCCCTGTAGTTGTGCCGCTTGCACATTATGACCCCAGTAGCAGTGCTGCTTCCAAGTAATGACCCAGTAGTAGCACCACATACACGTAATGACCCCATTAGTAGTGCCGCTTCCATGTAACCCCAGTAGTAGTGCCGCTTACACGTAATGACCCCAGTAGCGCTGCTTATACACTGATTAATGGCATCCCTATTCAGGTACCTATATTGTGTGAACTGATCGAACAGCAAGCACATAAAGCACTCATGAGTAAAGATCCAACCACTCTTACCCAAATCGTTAAGACCTTGTAGATATCCTCTCTTGTTGGTAGTTCATGGTTGATGGCTGCATCCAGATTTATTAGACATGTAGAGAATATTGTAAGCTTGACAGCCATTACCAATAAGATGGTGAGTGAGCCCATGGTGCATTATGGAGAGTCCATGGTGTTCCATTCTTTTATATTGTATGGCAGAGGTGTGTAAACCAGTGTGCATTATTTTTATCATGTTCGAGGTGATTAACATACAATCATGAAGTTACGACCAAATTCACCCTCAATACCTCCAAAATCACTGGAATTATATGTCCAAAATCACTGGAATTATACGTTCAAAGGGAGTCATTCTGAGTTGATCGTAGCTGTGCTAAATTTAGCACAGCTACGATCATTCACACTGACATGCGGGGGGACATCCAGCACCGTCCAAATACATCCAAAGTGGTCATTCCGAGTTGGTCGTAGCTGTGCTAAATTCAGCTATGCTAAATTTTGCGCAGCTACGCAAAATTTGGCGCAGATACGCTAAATTTAGCACAGCTACGATCATTCACAATGACATGCGGGGGGACGCCCCGCAGAAGTGCAAAGGCATCGCATAGCTTACACGTAACACCCAGTAGTAGCACCGCTTACATGTAACACGCAGTAGTAGCACCGCTTACACGTAACAACCCCAGTAGTTGCATCACTTGCACATTATGACCCCAGCAGTAGTGCCGCTTACATGTAATGACCCCAGTAGTAGCACCACTTACACATAACACCCAGTAGTAGCACCGCTTACACGTAACAACCCAAGTAGTTGCACTGCTTGCACGTTAAGACCCCAGTAGTAGTGCCGCTTACAATTAACGACCCCAGTAGTAGCACCCAATACGTCCAAAGGGGTTAATTCCGAGTTGATCGTAGCTGTGCTAAATTTAGCACAGCTATGATCATTCACACTGACATGCGGGGGAACACCCAGCACCGTCCAAATATTTCCAAAAGTGGGTCATTCCGAGTTGATCGTAGTTGTGCTAAATTCAGCTACACTAAATTTGGCACAGCTACAGTAAATTCTGCGCAGCTACGCTAAAATTTTGCGCATATATGCAAAATTTTGTGCAGATACACAAAATTTTGCGCTGCGGTAAATTTTCCGCAGCTGACCAAAATTTGGCACCACATTAAATTTGGAACAGCTATGCTAACATTTTGCGCAGCGACGCAAAATTTTAGGCTGCTATGCAAAATATTGCGCAGCTATGCAAAATTTGGTGCTACGTTAAAATTTTGCACAGCTACGCAAAATTTGGTGCTATGCCAAATTTTGTGCAGCTATGATAAATTTTGCGCAATTACGCTACATTTTGATCAGCTATGCAGAATTTTGCGCAGCTACGCAAAATTTGGCGCTACGCCAAAATCACTGGAATTATACATCCAAAATTACTAGAATTATGCATACAAAGGGGTTCATTCCGAGTTGATTGTAGCTGTGTTAAATCCAGCTACACTAAATTTGGCACAGCTACGCTAAATTCTGCGCAGCTACACTGAAATTTTGCGCAGATACACAAAATTTGGAGCAATGCTAAATTTTGCGCAGCTACGCAAATTTTGCGCAACTCTAAATTTGGCACCGCTATGCTAACATTTTGAACAGCTACGCAAAATTTTGAGCAGCTACACAAAATTTTGCACAGCTACACAAAATTTGGCACTACATTAAAATTTTGCACAGCTATGCTAAATTTTGCGTAGCTATGCTAAATTTTGCATAGCTATGCAAAATTTTGCGCTACAGTAAATTTTGCGCAGCGACGCAAAATTTGGCGCTATGCCAAAATCACTGGAATTGTACTTCCCAAATCAGTGGAATTATACGTCCAAAGGGGGTCATTCCGAGTTGATCGTAGCTGTGGTAAATTTAGCACAGCTACGATCATTCACACTGACATGCAGGGGGGCGTCCAGCACCATCCAAATATGTACAAATATGTACACGTAACACCCAGTAGTAGCACTGCTTACACGTAGCAACCCAAGTAGTTGCAGCACTTGCACATTAAGACCCCAGTAGTAGTGCAGCTTACATTTAATGACCCCAGTAGTAGCACCGCTTACACGTAACGACCCAAGTAGTAATGCCCAAATACGTTCAAAGGGGGTCATTCCGAGTTGATCGTAGCTGTACTAAATTTAGCACAGCTATGATCATTCACACTGACATGCGGGGGGACACCCAGCACCGTCCAAATATTTCCAAAGTGGGTCATTACGAGTTGATCGTCGCTGTGCTAAATTCAGCTATGCTAAATTTGGCACAGCTATGCTAAATTCTGTGCAGCTACGCTAACAATTTGGGCAGATACGCAAAATTTTGCGCAGATACACTAAAGTTGGCGCTATGCTAAATTTTGTGCAGTTAAGCAAAATTTTGAGCAGCTAAGCAAAATTTGGTGCTACGTTAAAATTTTGCGCAGCTATACTAAATTTTGCGCAGTTTCACAAAATTTTGGGCTGATACACAAAATTTGACGCTATGCTAAATTTTGCGCAGCTACGCAAATATTTGAGCAGCTACACAAAATTTTGTGCAGCTACACAAAATTTGGCGCTACCTTTAAATTTTGCACAGCTATGCTAAATTATGCGTGGCTACGCAAAATTATGCGCTATGGTAAATTTTGTGCAGCTATGCAAAATAAGGCGCTACGCCAAAATCACTGGAATTGTACGTCCAATATCACTGGAATTATATGTCCATAGGGGGTCATTCCGAGTTGATCGTAGCTGTACTAAATTTAGCACAGCTACGCTCATTCACACTGACATGCGGGGGGGACACCCAGCACCGTCCAAATACATCCAAAGTGGGTTATTCCGAGTTGATCGTAGCTGTGCTACATTCAGCTATACTAAATTTTGCGTGGCTATGCAAAATTTTGCGCAGCTACGCTAAACTTTTGTGCAGCTATGCAAAATTTGGCACAGCTACGTTAAATTTAGCACAGCTATGATCATTCACACTGATATGCAGGGGAACTCCCTGCAGAAGTGCAAAGGCATCGCACAGCTTACATGTAACACCCAGTAGTAGCACCGCTTACACGTAACACCCAGTAGTAGCACCGCTTACAAGTAACAACCCCAGTAGTTGCGTCACTTCCACATTATAACCCCAGTTGTAGTGCCGCTTACATGTAACGACCCCAGTAGTAGCACCGCTTACACGTAACGACCCAAGTAGTAGTGCCGCTTACACATTACAACCTCAGTAGTAACGCCGCTTACACACCGACTGATGGCATTCCTGTTCAGGTACCTACATCGTGTGAATTGTTCAAACAGCAAGCACATAAAGCACTCATGAGTAATGTCAAAGTTGAAAAATATCATGATTCACATGCCTTGTACTAACCCCATGCACATGCCCGCTGCGCGTGCACCCAGTCTGCGGTGCGTGCGCAAATCCGCACTTTGCGTAAGATCGCTCCGGCGATCACGCGCGTGGTAAGCGCATTTACGGTAGAGATTGTGAGCGTGTAGCGGGTGACTCGATCGCAACATATTTAACCTATATAGTGTGTTTTGTAGATAATATTCCCCTTAACAATGTCAGCAAGAATGTTTAGTTTAAATGGTTCGTGGACAGAGAGATTCCTCTTTGCATGATAGTAAGGGTCAGATAAAGGTTGGAAGGTGGTGTTTAATATCCAGTTGTAAAGTATTTTAATAGTAACATTTCGGTGTTGGTTAGGAAGAGATTGTTCGCTCCTGCGTATAGTTATGCACAAAAGTATGTTTTGAACATTAAATGTATTTGCTGATAATTACACATGCGGCGGGAATCCTGAGGATACCACCCACAAGAGCAGTTGTGGAAAGACACTGCCCACCTGTTTAAACCCACCTATGCCCTTTCTTGTAATGTAGAGACACATCCCTTTGTCCAATGAACAATGAGGTTACAGTGACCATTGTGTTGTGAATGAATGTTGTGTATAAAAAGGCCACTGTTTCCTGATCGGCCAGTACTCTCTCTCATCAACATTTATCTACCTGATAATTGGAGGACTGGATCCGGGTTTGCGCTTGCGAGTATTCTCACGTATGGTATGTTCTCTGTGGCCACTATTTATTTCTCTGTTATTCTGTTAGATTCTTATGTTAGCCTGTAGTGTATCACTTGTATTGTTTTATCTTTTAAATATACTTGTTTCCACAGCAGTATTAGAGCTGCTGAGGTTTTGAAACTAACTGGTTGTCGTAATCACATTTCTGCAAGGGATTCTCTGAGCGTCTCAATCGCTCATATTGCATACACATTATTAAGGTTTTCCAGCATCACATCGCTGCAGTGCTTTATGAGTAAGGTTTAGAGTTTAAGCATATCATCTCTGTGTTTAACATAACAAGGTCTAAAAGGTTATCAACTGTGTGTGCGCCCGCTGTGTGTATTCCGTACACCCAGCGCAGCGTGTGTACGTTACGTGCGTACCACATGCAAAGTCTTTGTACGCAAATAGCGTACAAAGTGCGCACCACGTGCACGTGGTCTAGCGGCCATTACGGCTCCAAGGTGAATATATAGCTTATGTTTAAAGGTAATATTATTGGCATTATCAATTGAGGGCTCGTCCGGTTCTCCACATATCCACAACCCGAGCAGGACAAGGCAGACTTTATCCATCAGCAAAGGACAGGAAGGTATCTCCTGTTAAAACCTTTTTGGTCGGAGATACGCTGGTGCTGATTAGATAAGCGTCTGCTCCGCTTGGTCTGAAGGGATGCTGGTGGGATCCGAGGAAGGTAAGAACATACGGCTATTGTTTTAAATCTGTTAAAAATTTCTGTTTGGCGCCAATTGTGCACGCAACACACGCACACACACCTGCATTTTCATTTGTGTATTTTCGCATAGCTACTCTCTTGTTGCCATTAGAATTAATTGCTAGACACGTGCTGAGGAAATTTGGTGCTATTTAGTTGATATTATAAAGTAATATTTAAGGGAGTAAGTAAAACACACACGCATCCTGGTCCAATCATAAAAGGTTGAACAGCGGATACTGTGTGGTGCTTGGTAAGCGATTATAGTTGAACATCGTTTACATTTATAGAAGCGTGTTATTTGCGTTACTGTGAGCATATCTGGCCTTTTGTATACGTGTCTCGGGCAACGTGTGAGATTACGTACGCAAACGCAAAGGCCTACACACGTGGCGTATATTACGCAACGCGTGTACGGATACGGCCACTAAATTCAAATCACACGATAGCATTGTTTTAGTGTGGGCGGTATAGTAGCCACGTGATAATAGCACAAGTTTGTTCAGTTTCCAAAAGTTTAGTTTAAAAAGAACCTTTTCCTATTGCAAAACCTCGGGGATTGACCTGTTTACCTGAATGAAAGTAATTTCTGTACAGAAAAAATCAGAGTGCATATGAGTGAACAGGAGTGAGTGTGCAAATACAGGTATTTCTTTTTGTGAACCCAGAAATCGGGATCCTGTAGGAGACCACACCAGGTGAGTGGACACTTGGTGGCGTGAGATTGGCTTGCTCACGTTAACATTGTATAAGGTAAAGGAGCAATTAGTATCAGCAGACAAGAGGACTGCGAAGTCAGAAAACCGCGAGCTCTCGCGACGCTCTGAAAGCCGTGACCAAAGAAAGGTCAGAGGTAGAAAGCGCAGCCCCGGGGGTTGGCGTAGTACCCATATAGGCCCGTTAGTATAACGCTCCGGCTGAAGGTTTCGCAGCCTAAACCACCGATTCTGTTGGTCGCTTGGCGGATAAGTAATAGCTACTTATACGCAGTGCGACTGGACTGCACGCTACTGTGTACATTAGTTAGTTCACCTTGATACCCACTAAATTTGATGTGGGATCATAGACGCTAATTGTACAGGTAAACGTGATTTGTGTAGGTTTTTGTTATTTTAAGGGAGTTTCGCTGTTCACTCAGGAAATCTCCAACAACTGATATTTACTGGGAGGGGTAGCATACTCCCACACGCTCTCAGTAAATAGAGGTTACAAAAGATCCCGAGATTGGGTACGACCAGTGGTGGTCACACTGCTGGAATTCGTATCGGCCAATAGGGGCGTGAGTGGGTGAAGGCACTCGTCGGACTTTTACTGTCGCCTTGCCTCTGAGTGGTTAGTTTTTGTAAGGATTCGCTGAAAGGCAATACCTGCAAAGAATGGGGGCCAGTTGCTCAAGTAAGGGACGATCAACAAGGGTTCACGTTGGTATTTGTTGGCCCAAAGGGTCAGCACGGTATATAATGTGTAAGATATATGGATCACACACACAGGTCTTATGCAAAGAATGGGAACGAATGACTGAGGATGATGGAGAACAGTTCCCCAGGGTAGGCAGTTTGAATCCTGAGGTATTGCAAAATCTAAGAAAAAGGATATGTCTAATAAAATCTGCAAAACAGAGGATTAGGCATTATGATTGTTTACAGTTATGGCAACAGGAGAGTGAGATACAACAGGGATTAGCTCAAAGAGCTGATTCAAACCCTGGCAAAAATCTGATAGCAACGGCACCACCACCGTATATAGTAGGGGAGAAAGTGGCTGCAGAGAATGGCATACGGGTATACGAAAAGAATGCACTTAACAAATGTATTAGTGATAAGAGTAAAATGGATGTTAATGTTAATGCTAATGTTGATGCTAATGCTAACCCATGCAAGTTGTATCCCATCTTAAACTTCCCTCAGGAATGCGACCAGGAAGATGAGCCCACTACGATATCAGCTCTCTCTCTAGCAGCCACCATACACGATACTCCAGTGGGCACGTCCCAACTATTGAGAGCGGTAGCGAAGGCCCATAGTGCAGGGACAGGTGAGGTTGTGTCCACAGGTAAGTACGGTACTGTACAATATGCTGAAACTGTTACACCACACATTGTAGAATCAACCCAGAGTGATGTAATTGATCTTAATCTTGTCAGGGTGATAGCGGTCCCCAATGGGAAGACCGACACACATGGAGTCACTCCCGTCAGGAACATTGTAATGCATTGTCCCTGGTCCCGGGCAGAATTAAGAACAAACAAAAAAGATTGGCGGACACTACTGCGGGCATGTCTGCCCGCTAGTATTGACCCTGTGAAATTCATTACTGATTGTAAGTTAGATGCAGAGGTAGCTCTCACTGACGAGTACAATCAGGAGAATGTTAAACAGATCAATCTGCAGTTAGGAGTATATTTCCCAGCCATTGTCAAATGGAACAAAATTTTCTCCATTAGACAAAAGGAAGGGGAAGCTGCTTCTGATTATTTCCACCAGGCACTGGAGGAAATGGCTAGATATACTGGAATCTTGGACTAATTTACTTGGGAGAGATTTACTGTGCAAGATGGGATGTGTCATATATTGTACTCCTGGAGGTGTTTTCTTAGATATACCCAAGAATCACGCCCAGGAAGTGCAGGATATGTTAGACACCCCACAAAGGTTAATGTCACACACTGCTGTTACCGACAAGTGTCCATCCAAGGTAGATGAAATGATCTCCCAGATACTGGAGTCACTTTGGACCAAGGATGAACAAGACACTGGATTAATGGCAAATGTAGCTCCTGTAGTGGTACAAGTAAAAGATGGTAGGATAGCTCCAAAAATCCCACAGTATCCTCTGAAGCCAGAGGTGGAGTTAGGAGTATATCCGGTCATAGAACGCTTGCTGCAACAGGGCATCCTAGTTAGGACGTCCAGCACTGCCAATAGTCCCATCTTCCCTGTGAAAAAGAGTGGGGGGAGGGGTTATCGGTTAGTGCAGGATCTAAGGGGGATAAACAAAATAGTTGAAAGCCAATTCCCCGTAGTGCCAAATCCAGCTGTCATCCTGATGCAAATCTCTCCTACTGCGAAATTTTTCACTTTAATTGACCTCTGCTCCGCCTTCTTTTCAGTCCCTCTGCCCCCCTACAGCCAATACTTGTTCGCATTCACATACAGAGGAGTACAGTACACCTGGACTCGTTTACCACAAGGTTTCATTGACAGTCCAAGTATTTTCTCACAGGCTTTGCATGACTGTTTACAATCCTTTCAACCTGAGAGCGGATCAGTATTAATACAGTACGTAGATGACTTGCTGCTGTGTTCTGATTCACTTGAATCGTCCTTGAAAGACACAAAACAACTTTTGTTTCATCTTTCTGATACGGGACACAAGGTTTCAAAGGATAAGTTGCAGTTATGCCAGACTAGGGTAAAATATTTTGGACACTGTTTGACACAAGGACTGAGACACCTCACCGCTGATAGAATTCAGGTGATTCGCGACATGACTCTGCCACAAACCCAACAACAAATCCGCACTTTCCTAGGAATGTGTGGGTATTGCCGCAACTGGATCCCAGGGTTTTCCATACTAGCCTTGCCTTTACAAGAAATGGTCTCATCAAACAAACCAGATCGGATTTCGCACACAGATGAGTCCGAACTGGCATTTGAGAGACTCAAACAGTGCCTATCACAGGCACCAGCTTTAGGTATGCCAGATTATGGGAAACCCTTTGAACTGTACGGTACGGAAAGTGCTGGGTGTGCGGCAGGTGTTTTAACCCAGAGACATGGTGATGCCAGCAGGCCGGTAGCCTACTATAGCGCTCAGCTAGACACCGTAGCGCGATCTCTCCCCACATGCTTGCGAAGTGTTGCAGTGATAGCTTTGCTAGTGAGTAAAAGCGAAGATGTAGTGTTGGGACACAACATGACAATCCATACACCTCATGCAGTGTCAGCCTTACTAAATTCAGCCCAAACCAGACACGTCTCATCAACACGGTTTACAAGGTGGGAATTGGCATTAATGGCCACTGTAAACATCACCATAAGGAGATGCAGTGCACTAAATCCTGCAACATATCTCCCAGGTGTGCCTGGACAGGCACAAAGGGTGGAGGATGAGAGTGATGGTGAAGGAGGATTTAGTACAGACACTGACACACATGATTGTATGGAATATTTGACCCAAAATTTCACGGCAAGGCCTGACATCAGTGACAACCCACTAGAAGGTGTAGATTTTACCTTTTACACTGACGGTAGTTGCCACAGACAGACGGACTCGGGAGACTTGTGTACTGGATACGCAGTCGTAGATGACAAAGGTACCATAGAAGCGGAACCTCTGGGCACACCCCACTCAGCACAAGTGGCTGAGCTGGTCGCCTTAACCAGAGCGTGTGAATTGGCTAAAGGTAAGTCAGCCAATATCTACACGGATTCTAGGTACGCCTTTGGAGTAGTCCATGATTTCGGGGCCCTATGGCGCCTTAGAAATTTTATGACGGCAGCTGGCACACCCGTGGCGCATGCAACCCACATCAAAAGACTTCTAGCAGTGATACAGGAACCTGACAGAGTGGCTGTTATCAAGTGTAAAGCCCACACGTACAACCAAGACCCAGTGTCACTTGGTAACAGCCGGGCAGACGAAGCTGCTAAATCAGCAGCCAGCACCCCCATGCAGACAGACACCACACAACTGATGGTATTTAATACTGTAAACACACAAAAATTGTGTGAAATGCAAAATTTGTGTTCACCACTGGAGAAGGCAGTTTGGAGGTCAAAAGGATATGGCCAGGAGTCCTCAGGACTATGGACAGATGGACAGGGTAAGCCAGTGGCACCCAGAGCATACCTTCCAAGTCTAGCGGAAGCGGCACATGGGCTGACTCATCTAGGCAAAGAAGGAATGTGTAAGTTGGTAAGAGCCTACTGGTGCGCGCCAGGATTTTCTTCCCATGCGGGTAAAAGAGCGATGACATGTCTCACCTGCTTGAGGAAGAATATCGGAAAGGCAATACCAACAGAGCCATCCCATATCCCTCCTACAGATGGCCCTTTTCAGGTAATACAGATTGATTTCATACAATTGCCACCCTGTAGAAATTTAAAGTACGTACTGGTTTGTATTGATGTATTTTCAAATTGGGTAGAAGCATTCCCCACTGCCACAAATACCGCTGTGTTTACTGAAAAGAAAATTGTGCAGGAATTTGTGTGCAGGTACGGTATCCCTAGGACAGGCTTTTTCAACCAGTGTGCCGTGGCACACTAGTGTGCCGCGACCAGTTGCAAGGTGTGCCGCGGAGCCAGAGCAGCTTCCTGCACCTTCAGAGTGTACTGTTGGGCTCTTCTTAGAGGTTCAGTCGTGCTCCGGCCGTGACGTATGCCTTGAAGATGCGGTGGTGTGATATCATAGGTCACGGCCGCCGCTTCTCACCACCCAGCCAGCTCACACACATCTTCCAGTTCCTGCCTGCACACACAGCTTTCTTTGCCCACCCACATCCACACCTGCCCGACCGCCCACTGCTCAGTATTCGCAGCACTCCACTATGAACAATCCCCGCCACTGAGGGACAGGGAGGAGGACAGCTGACCGGTAGGGGCTAATATTTGTTGTTGTTGTTTTCTTCTGTAGGGAGCAATAGGATTGATTTTTTTTTTTTTTGTGTAGGCCAATGTATGTGTAGATTTTTTTTACTATGAGGGCCAATGTGTGTTTTTTGTTTTTTTTCTATGTGGAACGGATGGTGTGCCTTGGCAGTTTTAAAATATTGTTTGGTGTGCCGTGAGTAAAAAAAGGTTGGAAATCACTGCCCTAGGATAATTGAAAGTGATAGGGGTACTCATTTTACAGGTGAAGTTTTTCAGGTAATGTGTAAATTAATGGGAATTAATAGTAAACTGCATACTCCGTACCGCCCCCAGGCGAGTGCGAAAGTTGAAACAGTAAACAGCACTATTAAGAACAAGTTGAGCAAAGTGATGGCTGAAACAGGATTGTTGTGGCCGGAAGCTTTGCCACTTGTATTGTACAGCATCAGAACCACTCCCAGGTCCCCTCTTAACCTGTCACCCTTTGAGATTCTGTTTGGTCGACAACCCCATGTAATGATTGACCCCCAGGATGATTTGAAATGTAACAATGAAGTAACTGTAAAGTATCTGGTTAAGATGAGTAAGCAGTTGAGGAATCAAAACAGCAATCTAAAGCTAGTGATTCCTGATCTGCCAGACAGTAATTGTCATGACATTGAACCTGGGGATTATGTAATGATTCTGAATTTTCTACGCTCAGGTTGCCTTATTGACAGATGGGAAGGACCATATCAAGTCTTACTGACCAGCACGACAGCGTTAAAGGTCGCCGAGAGAGAGACTTGGGTCCATTCGTCTCACTGTAAGAAGGTCGCTGACCCAGAGAGGTCCCGTGACAAAGAACAGACGGTAGAGGAAATTGTATCACTAGAGTAACTGTTCCAGGAAGGTTGAGATGGCACCTGAGCACTGAAAACAATAAGATCGGAGGCAGTTGTCGAGCAGGTTTTCTTTTTCCCTTTTATTATTTTCTCCACTTCCCATCTCCCTCCTTTTCTCCTCCCTCCTTCTCATTCTTCTCCTTTCCCTCCTGTAAGATGGACTTACCCCAAGAGACTGTGTTCCGGATTTTCCTGTTGACCCAGTTGTTGACCAGAGCAGTCTGTTTCGGTGAGAGTACCAGTGAGGTTGAGAAAGGATCTGGAATGGGTTCTGATGACAAGGACGGACTCGTAGAATTCCAAGGGCAACACAATCACCGAGCAAAGGCGAGTATCAGAAAACGATCTGGTAGCCATCACATTAATAGACATTGTGAAGGATTGTTAGCTGAAGAGAACTGCATCTGTAGGAATTGTGAAAATATAGTTGAGGACGGTTGCATCAAGAAATGTCAGTCCAGTTTTAATATCAACATGGACCGGCATCCATTGGGTGACTATCACTCATTAGTGGGTAAAGTGTTAAATCAGACAGACTGCTGGGTATGCTCACAAGTACCTCAAGGTCATAGTAAGTCAGGCCTAGTACCATTCCCTTTAACGATAGGTGAGGTACTTGAATTAAGGGTGGGAGGCCGGTGGACAAAAGATTTAATATTTCTAGTCCTCCTAGTTTGAAGCTCCACCAATACCATGTGGTTAGGTCCTTAATATGCTTTAACATTTCCAATCCCCGAAAGCCGGGAAATTGGGAAGTGTCATGGAATAATCAAACCATGACATTTTCACACAGAGCCGACAGAATGCCCGTAGACTCAGAACTTATACGCCAAATAGCCGATGGTGGAAAATATTTCCGGTATAGGTACACTCTAGGAAGTAGGACCATGCGAGTTTGAGTAGTATCACCAGGTTACTGTGCACATATCATACAGCCTGATACGTGTATTAAGCAGATGAGAGATCTAGGGATAGGACTTTTTACATGGAAGGTTTGTAATATGGTTATGTCATATTCTGTCCCATATGTTCTCCCCGATGACGCATATTTCATATGCGGGAGAAAGGCGTATAAGTGGGTTGCCCCAAACTCAGAGGGATTGTGTTACGTTGGAAAAGTATTGGCTGAAGTAATGACCATTACCCATAACAAAATGAAAGACATTCACCGCAATGCTCAAGCTCCTTACACTTACACTCATTACGAACACATCGTTAAAAGACACCTTGTAGATAGGACAGAGCATGTGGCCTCTGATTTGATTCACGAATCCACCGGGATTCAATTTCTTCTCGCGATAGATATCACCCGTACCGCCAGAGGAGTTATAAATTTTAGGTATATTAATGCGCTAGCGAACCTGATAGACAATATCACCGAGATGTATGACGACACGTTCAGGTATACTGGGAGAGAGTTGCAAGCCTACAAAACGGAACTGGTACAGCACAGGATGGTTCTCAATTACCTCACAGCTGTAACAGGCGGGTATTGTGTCACCCTAGCAACTCTGTATGGTGTGAAGTGCTGTACATATATTACTAACAGCACTGAGGACCCAACCGAGGTCATAGATCAAAAGATGGACGATATCTTGCAATTAAAGTGGGAGTTCAGAAGGAGGCACAATCTTACACTCGCTGCTGTGGGTAATGAACTGACCGGCTGGGTTTCATGGTTGAACCCGCGCAACTGGTTCTCAGGTTTAGGAGAATGGGCTCAAGGCGTTATCATGGATGTAGGAAAATTTCTCTTGTGTATCCTGGGAGTTGTTATAATGATTGGATTGATATTCAGATGTGTTCAGACGTTAAAGAATTGCAAGCGCAGTACCAAAGTGATGAGTCTGAGGAGCGAGGGCATTGTAACAACAACTGGTTTAATTTATGACCCAACAATTGAGACAATATTGTGATAAGACGTGATTCCACAGACCGTTTCTTTCACCCGTTTCTCCTTTGTTTTTCTCCAAGGTAAAAAGACACCCACCTGGAAGAAGATTTTGATGCACATCCCTACAAACCTCTGATGACCCATTATACAGACCATTGATGAACTGTTTCACCGACAATTAATGAACCCTTAGAGACTGTAATTTTTATGGACACTTGAAGAACTTTGCTTGCCACTTACAGCAAAGATACAGCAATCCGGACAAGACATCAACAAGACTTCAGCAGATGCCCAAGGACGATCACATATATAATCACAGAGCTGCATTTATAATACATGTTTCTTATCTTCATCTCTACAACCTCCAGGTAGTATCACACATAGTCGACAGGTGACTCTCACATATTAGCATCCACATATGTTTCCCCCCTCATGTATCATCAACTAAATGTGCTCCCCCATTTGTTGTAACCAAAAGCCGAAAAGAGCTCTGTAGAGTTTGACAGCCCATCCACAGACCCTTAATATGGGATTAGAAGGATTCAATGTATACTTCACAATACCTCGAAGCTTATTTAAAAAATGTACGGCACGATGATGCATGCCCCTCAGACATGGATTTCATACATACATGCTTTTACTATCTCACTAGGACATACATTTCCCACCTTCTCCTCTCCACCCTCTACCCAATCATTTATAGGTATTTCATTGAATTGTATATTTTTCTGTTTGATTATTTAGATAGTGGCAGTTATTGTTGACTGCCAAAGGGTAGACTGTCAAAGTCGAAAAATATCATGATTCACATGCCTTGTACTAACCCCATGCACATGCCCGCTGCGCGTGCACCCAGTCTGCGGTGCGTGCGCATATCCGCACTTTGCGTAAGATCGCTCCGGCGATCACGCGCGTGGTATGCGCATTTATGGTAGAGTTTGTGAGCGTGTAGCGGGCGACTCGATCGCAACATATTTAACCTATATAGTGTGTTTTGTAGATAATATTCCCCTTAACAATGTCAGCAAGAATGTTTAGTTTAAATGGTTCGTGGACAGAGAGATTCCTCTTTGCATGATAGTAAGGGTCAGATAAAGGTTGGAAGGTGGTGTTTAATATCCAGCTGTAAAGTATTTTAATAGTAACATTTCGGTGTTGGTTAGGAAGAGATTGTTCGCTCCTGCGTATAGTTATGCACAAAAGTATGTTTTGAACATTAAATGTATTTGCTGATAATTACACATGCGGCGGGAATCCTGAGGATACCACCCACAAGAGCAGTTGTGGAAAGACACTGCCCACCTGTTTAAACCCACCTATGACCTTTCTTGTAATGTAGAGACACATCCCTTTGTCTAATGAACAATGAGGTTACAGTGACCATTGTGTTGTGAATGAATGTTGTGTATAAAAAGGCCACTGTTTCCTGACCGGCCAGTACTCTCTCTCATCAACATTTCTCTACCTGATAATTGGAGGACTGGATCCGGGTTTGCGCTTGCGAGTATTCTCACGTATGGTATGTTCTCTGTGGCCACTATTTATTTCTCTGTTATTCTGTTACATTCTTATGTTAGCCTGTAGTGTATCACTTGTATTGTTTTATCTTTTAAATATACTTGTATCCACGGCAGTGTTAGAGCTGCTGAGGTTTTGAAACTAACTGGTTGTCGTAATCACATTTCTGCAAGGGATTCTCTGAGCGTCTCAATCGCTCATATTGCATACACATTATTAAGGTTTTCCAGCGTCACATCGCTGCAGTGCTTTATGAGTAAGGTTTAGAGTTTAAGCATATCATCTCTGTGTTTAACATAACAAGGTCTAAAAGGTTATCAAATGTGTGAGCGCCCGCTGTGTGTATTCCGTACACCCAGCGCAGCGTATGTACGTTACGTGCGTACCACATGCGAAGTCTTTGTACGCAAATAGCGTACAAAGTGCGTAGCACGTGCACGTGGTCTAGCGGCCATTATTGCTCCAAGGTGAATATATAGCTTATGTTTAAAGGTAATTTTATTGACATTATCAGTAAAGATCCAACCGCTCTTACCCAAATCGTTAAGACCTTGTAGATGTCCTCTCTTGTTGGTAGTTCATGGTTGATGGCTGCATCCAGATTTATTACACATGTGGAGAATATGGTAAGCTTGACAGCCATTACCAATAAGATGGTGAGTGAGCCCATGGTGCATTATGGAGAGTCCATGGTGTTCCATTCTTTTATATTGTATGGTACAGTTGTGTCCATCAGTGTGCATTATTTTTATCATGTTTGAGGTGATGAACATACAATCATGAAGTTACGACCAAATTCACACTCGATACCTCCAAAATTACTGGAATTATATGTCCAAAATCACTGGAATTATGTCCAAAGGGGGTCATTCCGAGTTGATTATAGCTGTGCTAAATTTAGCACAGCTACGATCATTCACACTAACATGCGGGGGGATGCCCAGCACCGTCCAAATACTTCCAAAGTGGGTCATTCCGAGTTGATCATAGCTGTGCTAAATTCATCTATGCTAAATTTTGCACAGCTACACTAAAATTTTGTGCAGCTATGTAAAATTTGGTGCAGCTACGCTAAATTTAGCACAGCTATGATCATTCACACTGACATGTGGGGGCACGCCCCGCAGAAGTGCAAAGGCATTGCACAGCTTACACGTAACACCCAGTAGTAGCAACGCTTACACGTAACACCCAGTAGTAGCACTGCTTACACGTAACAACCCAAGTAGTTGACCGCTTGCACATTAAGACCCCAGTAGTAGTGCCGCTTACATTTAATGACCCAGTAGTAGCACCGCTTACATGTACCGTAATGGCCCAAGTAGCAATACCCAAATACGTCCAAATAGGGTCATTCCGAGTTGATCGTAGCTATGTAAAAGTCTTCTACGCTAAATTTGGCACAGCTACTCTAAATTCTGCGCAGCTACACTAAAATTTTGTGCATATACGCAAAATTTTGCGCAGATACACAAAATTTGGCGCTATGTTAAATTTGGCGCAGCTACGCTAACATTTTGCGCAGCTACTCAAAATTAAACGCAGCTACGCAAAATTTGGTGCTACATTAAAATTTTGCGCAGCTATGCTAAATTTTTCACAGCTGCGCTACATTTTAAGCAGCTATGCTAACTTTTGCATAGCTATGCAAAATTTTGTGCTACGGTAAATTTTGAGCAACTACGCAAAATTTGGGACTATGCCAAAATCACTGGAATTATACGTCCAAAGGGGGTCATTCCGAGTTGATCATAGCTGTGCTAATTTAGCACAGCTCCGATCATTCACACTGACATGCGGGGGGACGCCCAGCACCGTCCAAATATTTCCAAAGCGGGTTATTCCGAGTTGATTGTAGCTGCGCTAAATTCAGCTACACTATGTTTGTCACAGTTATGCTAAATTCTGCACAGCTACACTAAAATTTTGTGAATATACGCAAAATTTTGTGCAGATACACAAAATTTGGCGCTATTCTAAATTTTGTGCAGCTAAGCAAAATTTTGAGCAGCTAAGCAAAATTTGGTGCTACGTTAAAATTTTGCACAGCTATGCTAAATTTTGCACAGCTACACTACCTTTTGCGCAGCTATACAAAATTGTGCGCTGCTTCGCAAAATTTTGCGCTGATACACAAAATTTGGCGCTATGCTAAATTTTGCGCAGCTACGCAAAATTTTGAGCAGCTACACAAAATTTTGCGCAGTTACACAAAATTTGGTGCTACGTTATAATTTTGCACAGCTATGCTAAATTATGCGTAGCTACGCAAAATTTTGCGCTACGGTAAATTTTGTGCAGCTACGCAAAATAAGGTGCTACGCCAAAATCACTGGAATTGTACATCCAATATCACTGGAATTATATGTCCAAAGGGGGTCATTCCGGTTTGATCGTAGCTGTACTAAATTTAGCACAGCTACGCTCATTCACACTGACATGTGGGGGAATACCCAGCACCATCCAAATATTTCCAAAGTGGGTCATTCTGAGTTGATCGTAGCTGTGCTAAATTCAGCTACGCTAAATTTGAAACAGCTACACTAAAATTTTGCACAGACACGCCAAATTTTGCGCAGACACACAAAATTTGGTGCTATGCTAAATTTTGTGCAGCTACTCAAAATTTGGCACTACGCAAAATTTGCACAGCTACGCAAAATTTTGCACAGCTATGCAAAATTTGTCGATACGCCAAATTTTGTGCAGCTATGCAAAATTTTGCACAGCTAAGCTACATTTTGCACAGCTATGCTAAATTTTGCGCAGCTACGCAAAATTTGGCGCTATGCCAAAATCACTGGAATTATACGTCCAAAATCACTGGAATTATACGTCCAAAGGGGGTCATTCCGAGTTTATCGTAGCTGTACTAAATTTAGCACAGCTACGATCATTCACACTGACATGCGGGGGAACACCCAGCACTGTCCAAATAATTCCAAAGTGGGTCATTCTGAGTTGATCAAAGCTGTGCTAAATTCAGCTATGCTAAATTTGGAACAGTTTTGCTAAATTCTGCGCAGCTAAGGAAACATTTTGCGCAGATATGCAAAATTTTGCGCAGATACACAAAATTTAGCGCTATGCTAAACTTTGCGCAGCTACACAAAATTAGCAGCTACGATAAATTTGGCACAGCTACGCTAACATTTTGCGCAGCTACGCAAAATTTGGCGCTACGTTAAAATATTGCGCAGCTGCGCAAAATTTGGTGCTACGCCAAATTTTGTGCAGCTGTGCTAAATTTTGAACAGCTACACTACATTGTGCGCAGCTATGCTAAATTTTGTATAGCTACGCAAAATTTGGCGCAACGCCAAAATCACTGGAATTATATGTCCAAAATCACTGAAATTATACATCCAAAGGGGGTCATTCCGAGTTAATCGTAGCTGTGCTAAATTTAGTACAGCTATGATCATTCACACTGACATGCGTGGGGGCGCCCAGCACCATCCAAATACTTCCAATGTGGGTCATTCCGAGTTGATCATAGCTGTGCTAAATTCATCTATGCTAGATTTTGCGCATCTACGGTAAAATTGTGTGCAGCTACGTAAAATTTGGCGCAGCTACGCTAAATTTAGCACAGCTACGGTCATTCACACTGACATGGGAGGGGTCGCCCCGCAGAAGTGCAAAGGAAAAAGGAATCGCACAGCTTACACGTAACACCCAATAGTAGCACCGCTTACACGTAACACCCAGTTTCTTACATGTAACACCCAGTAGTAGCACAGCTTACATGTAACAACCCAAGTAGTTGCACCGCTTGCACATTAAGTCCCCAGTAGTAGTGCCGCTTACATTTAACGACCCCAGTAGTAGCAATGCCCAAAAACATCCAAAGGGGTTCATTCTGAGTTGATCGTAGCTGTGCTAAATTTAGCACAGCTACGATCATTCACACTGACATGCGGGGGAACACCCAGCACCGTTCAAATATTTCCAAAGTGGGTCATTCCGAGTTGATCGAAGCTGTGCTAAATTCAGCTATGCTACATTTGGCACAGCTATGCTAAATTCTGCGCAGCTACACTAAAATTTTGCGCAGATTCGCAAAATTTGTGCGGATACACAAAATTTGGCACTATGCTAAATTTTGCGCAGATACGCTAAAATTTTGTGCAGCTACGCAAATTTTGGCGCAGCTACGCTAAATTTAACACAGCTATGATCATTCACACTGACATGCAGGGGGACGCCCTGCAGAAGTGCAAAAGCATCGCACAGCTTACACGTAACACCCAGTAGTAGCACCGCTATGATAAATTTTGCGCAGCTATGCAAATTTTTCCGCAGCTACTCTAAAATTTTGTGCAGCTACGCTAAAATTTGGCGCAGCTACGCTAAATTTAGCACAGCTACGATCATTCACAATGACATGTGAGGGGATGCCCCGCAGAAGTGCAAAGGCATCGCACAGCTTACACGTAACACCCAGTAGTAGCACCACTTACACTTAACACTCAGTAGTATTACCGCTTACATGTAACAACCCCAGTAGTTGCGTCACTTGCACATTATGACCCCAGTAGTAGTGCCGCTAATATGTAACGACCCCAGTAGTAGCACCGCTTACACGTAACGACCCAAGTAGTAGTTCCACTTACACATTGCGACCTCAGTAGTAACGCTGCTTACACACCGACTAATGGCATCCCTGTTCAGGTACCTACATCGTGTGATTTGCTCGAACAGCAAGCACATAAAGCACTCATGAGTAAAGGCATCGCACAGCTTACACGTAACACCCAGTGGTATCACCGCTTACACGTAACAACCCAAGTAGTTGCACCGCTTGCACATTAAGACCCAGTAGAAGTGCCGCTTACAAGTAATGGCCCAAGTATTAATGCCCAAATACGTCCAAAGGGGGCCAATCCGAATTGATCATAGCTGTGCTAAATTAAGCACATCTACGATCATTCACAATGACATGCGGGGGAACACCCAGCACCGTCCAAATATTTTAAAAGTGGGACATTCCGAGTTGATCGTAGCTGTGCTAAATTCAGCTACGCTACATTTGGCACAGCTACGCTAAATTCTGCGCAGCTATGCTAAAATTTTGTGCAGACATGCAAAATTTTGACGAGAAACACAAAATTTGGCGCTATGCTAAATTTTGCGCAGCTACTCAAAATTTGGCACTACGCTAAATTTGGCACAGCTAATCTAACATTTTACGCAACTACGCTAAATTTTGAGCAGCTACGCAAAATTTGACAATAAGTTAACATTTTGCGCAGCTGCGCAAAATTTGGCGCTACGCCAAATTTTGTGCAGCTATGCTAACATTTGCACAGCTACGCTTCATTTTGCGCTGCTATGCTAAATTTTGTGTAGCTATGGAAAATATTGCGCTACGGTAAATTTTGCGCTGCGACGCAAAATTTGGCGCTACGCAAAAATCACTAGAATAATACGTCCAAAATCACTGGAATTGTATGTCCAAAATCACTGGAATTATACTTCCAAAGGGGGTCATTCCGAGTTGATCATAGCTGTGCTAAATTTAGCACAGCTACGATCAATCACACTAACATGCGGGGGGACGCCCAGCACCATCCAAATACATCCAAAGTGGGTCATTCCGAGTTGAACATAGCTGTGCTTATTCAGCTATGATAAATTTTGCGCAGCTACACAAAATTTGGTGCAGCTACGCTAAATTTAGTACAGCTACGATCATTCACACTGACATGCAGGGGAACACCCAGCACCGTCCAAATATTTCCAAAGTTGGTCATTCCGAGTTGATCGTAGCTGTTATAAATTCAGCTACGCTAAATTTGGCACAGCTACGCTAAATTCTGAGCAGCTACGCTAAAATTTTGTGCAGATACGCAAAATTTGACACAGATATACAAAATTTGTCGCTATGCTAAATTTTGTGCACCTACGCAAAATTTGTCGCTACGCTAAACTTGGCACAGCTACGCTAACATTTTGCGAAGCTACGCAAAATTGTGTGTAGCTATGCAAAATTTGGCGATATGTTAAAATTATATGGAATTATATGTCCAAAATCACTGGAATTATACATCCAAAGGGGGTCATTCCGAGTTAATCGTAGCTGTGCTAAATTTAGCACAGCTACGATCATTCACACTGACATGCGGGGGGGGGGGGCGCCCAGCACCGTCCAAATACTTCCAAAGTGGGTCATTCCGAGTTGATCATAGCTGCGCTAAATTCATCTATGCTAAATTTTGCGCATCTACGCTAAAATTTTGTGCAGCTACGTAAAATTTGGCGCAGCTACGCTAAATTTAGCACAGCTATGGTCATTCACACTGACATGGGAGGAGTCGCTCCGCAGAAGTGCAAAGGAATCGCACAGCTTACACGTAACACCCAATAGTAGCACCGCTTACACGTAACACCCAGTCGCTTACATGTAACACCGAGTAGTAGCACAGCTTACATGGAACAACCCAAGTAGTTGCACCGCTTGCACATTAAGACCCCAGTAGTAGTGCCGCTTACATTTAACAACCCCAGTAGTAGCAATGTCCAAATACATCCAAAGGGGGTCATTCCGAGTTGATCGTAGCTGTGCTAAATTTAGCACAGCTACGATCATTCACACTGACATGTGGGGGAACACCCAGCGCCGTCCAAATATTTCCAAAGTGGGTCATTCCGAGTTGATCGAAGCTGTGCTAAATTCAGCTATGCTACATTTGGCACAGCTAAATTCTGCGCAGCTACACTAAAATTTTGCGTAGATTCGCAAAATTTGTGCGGATACACAAAATTTGGCACTATGCTAAATTTTGCGCAGCTACGCAAAATTTTGTGCTATGCTAAATTTGAACCAGCTACACTAAAATTTTGCGCAGCAACGCAAAATTTTGAGCAGCTACGCAAAATTTGGCGATAAGTTAACATTTTGTTCAGCTGCGCAAAATTTGGCACTATGCCAAATTTTGTGCAGCTATGCTAAATTTTGTGCAGCTTTGCTAAATTTTGTGTACCTACGCAAGATTTTACGCTACGGTAAATTTTGCACAGCTACTCAAAATTTGGCGCTACGCCAAAATCACTGGAATTATACTTCCAAAATCACTGGAATTATACATCCAAAGGGGTTCATTCCGAGTTGATCATAGCTGTGCTAAATTTAGCACAGCTACGATCATTCACACTGACATGAGGGGGGATGCCCAGCACCGTCCAAATACGTCCAAGGTGGGTCATTCCGAGTTGATCGTAGTTGTGCTAAATTCAGCTATCCTAAATTTTGCGCAGCTATGCAAAATTTTGCGCAGCTACTCTAAAATTTTGCGCAGCTACGCTAGAATTTGGGACAGCTACGCTAACTTTAGCACAGCTACGATCATTCATAATGACATGTGAGGGGACGCCCCGCAGAAGAGTGAAGGCATCACACAGCTTTCACGTAACACCCAGAAGTAGCACCGCTTACACGTAACACTCAGTAGTAGCACCGCTTACACGTAACACTCAGTAGTAGCACCGCTTACACATAACATCCCCAGTAGATGCGTTACTTGCACATAATGACGCCAGTAGTAGTGCCGCTTACATGTAACGACCCCAGTAGTAGCATCGCAAACACGTTTTGACCCAAGTAGTAGTGTCGCTTACACATTACGACCTCAGTAGTAACTCCGCAATCACACCGTCTAATGGCATCCCTGTTCAGGTACCTACATCATGTGAATTGCTCGAACAGCAAGCACATAAAGCACTCATGAGTAAAGATCAAACCGCTCTTACCCAAATTGTTAAGACCTTGTAGATGTCCTCTCTTGTTGGTAGTTCATGGTTGATGGCTGCATCCAGATTTATTACACATGTAGAGAATATGGTAAGCTTTACAGCCATTACCAATAAGATGGTGAGTGAGCCCATGGTGCATTATGGAGAGTCCATGGTGTTCTTTTCTTTTATATTGTAATACAGAGGTGTGTCCATCAGTGTGCATTATTTTTATCATGTTCGAGGTGATGAACATACAATCATGAAGTTACGACCAAATTCACACTCGATACCTCCAAAATCACTGGAATTATAAGTCCAAAAAACACTGGAATTATACATCCAAAGGGGGTCATTCCGAGTTGATCGTAGCTGTGCTAAATTTAGCACAGCTGCGATCTTTACACTGACATGCGGGGGGACGCCCAGCACCGTCCAAATACTTCCAAAGTGGGCCAATCCAAGTTGATTATAGCTGTGCTAAATTCAGCTATGCTAAATTTTGCGTAGCTATGCAAAATTTTGCGCAGCTACGCAAAAATTTTGCGCAGCTACGCTGAATTTAGCACAGCTGCGATCATTCACACTGACATGCGGGGGGACGCCCCTAAGAAGTACAAAGGCATTGCACAGCTTACACGTAACACCCAGTAGTAGCATCGCTTGCACATAACACCCAGTAGTAGCACCGCTTACACGTAACAACCCCAGTAGTTGCGTCACTTGCACATTATGATCTCAGTAATAGTGCCGCTTGCATGTAACAACCTCAGTAGTAGCACCGCTTACACGTAACGACCCAAGTAGTAGTGTCGCTTACACATTACGACCTCAGTAGTAACTCCGCAATCACACCGACTAAAGGCATCCCTGTTCAGGTACCTACATCGTGTGAATTGCTCGGACAGCAAGCACATAAAGCACTTATGAGTAAAGATCCAACCGCTCTTACCCAAATCATTAAGACCTTGTAGATGTCCTCTCTTGTTGGTAGTTCATGGTTGATGGCTGCATCCACATTTATTACACATGTCGAGAATATGGTAAGCTTTACAGCCATTACCAATAAGATGGTGAGTGAGCCCATGGTGCATTATGGAAAGTTCATGGTGTTCCATTCTTTTATATTGTATGGCAGAGGTGTATCCATCATTGTGCATTATTTTTATCATGTTCGCGGTGATGAACATACAATCATGAAGTTACGACCAAATTCACACTCGATACCTCCAAAATCACTGGAATTATATGTCCAAAATCACTGGAATTATGCGATCAAAGGGGGTCATTCCGAGTTGATTGTAGCTGTGCTAAATTTAGCACAGCTACGATTATTCACACTGACATGCAGGGGGACGCCCTGCAGAAGTGCAAGAGCATCGCACAGCTTACACGTAACACCCAGTAGTAGCACCGCTTACACGTAACACCCAGTAGTAGCACCGCTTACACTTAACACTCAGTAGTAGCACCGCTTACACGTAACAACCCCAGTAGTTGCGTCACTTGCACATTATGACCACAGTAGTAGTGCCGCTAACATGTAACGACCCCAGTAGTAGCACCGCTTACACGTAATGACCCAAGTAGTAGTTCCACTTACACATTGCGACCTCAGTAGTAACGCTGCTTACACACCGACTAATGGCATCCCTGTTCAGGTACCTACATCGTGTGATTTGCTCGAACAGCAAGCACATAAAGCACTTATGAGAAAAGGCATCACACAGCTTACACGTAACACCCAGTAGTAACACCGCTTACACGTAACAACCCAAGTAGTTGCACCGCTTGCACATTAAGACCCCAGTAGAAGTGCCGCTTACAAGTAATGGCCCAAGTATTAATGCCCAAATACGTCCAAAGAGGTCCAATCCGAATTGACCATAGCTGTGCTAAATTTAGGACATCTTCGATCATTCACAATGACATGCGGGGAAACACCCAGCACCGTCCAAATATTTTAAAAGTTGGTCATTCCGAGTTGATCGTAGCTGTGCTAAATTCAGCTACGCTAAATTTGGCACAGCTACGCTAAATTCTGCGCAGCTATGCTAAAATTTTGTGCAGACATGCAAAATTTTGACGAGATACACAAAATTTGGCGCTATGCTAAATATTGTGCAGCTACTCAAAAATTGGCGCTACGCTAAATTTGGCACAGCTAATCTAACATTTTGCGCAACTACGCAAAATTTTGAGCAGCTACGCAAAATTTGACAATAAGAACATTTTACGCAGCTGCGCAAAATTTGGTGCTACGCCAAATTTTGTGCAGCTATGCTAACATTTGCACAGCTACACTACATTTTGCGCAGCTATGCTAAATTTTGCGTAGCTACGGAAAATATTGTGCTACGTTAAATTTTGCGCTGCTACTCAAAATTTGGCGCTACGCTAAAATCACTGGAAGTATACGTCCAAAATCACTGGAATTATACTTCCAAAGGGGGTCATTCCGAGTTGATCATAGCTGCTAAATTTAGCACAGCTACGATCAATCACACTGACATGCGGGGGGATGCCCAGCACCATCCAAATACGTCCAAAGTGGGTCATTCTGAGTTGATCGTAGCTGTGCTTATTCAGCTATGATAAATTTTGCGCAGCTATGCAAAATTTTGCGCAGCTACACAAAATTTGTCATACGCTAAACTTGGCACAGCTACGCTAACATTTTGCAAAGCTACGCAAAATTTTGTGCAGATTCCGAGTTTATCATAGCTGTTATAAATTCAGCTACGCTAAATTTGGCACAGCTACGCTAAATTGTGCGCAGTATGCAAAAATTTTTTGCAGATACGCAAAATTTTGCACAGATACACAAAATTTGTCGCTATGCTAAATTTTGTGCAGCTACGCAAAATTTGTCGCTACGCTAAACTTGCCACAGCTACGCTAACATTTTGCGAAGCTACGCAAAATTTGGCGCTACGTTAAAATATTGCGCTGCTGCGCAAAATTTGGTGCTACGCCACATTTTGTGCAGCTATGCTTAATTTTGAACAGCTACGCAACATTGTGCGCAGCTATGCTAAATTTTGTGTAGCTTTGCAAAATTTGGCGCTACGCCAAAATCACTGGAATTATATGTCCATAATCACTGTAATTATACATCCAAAGGGGGTCATTCCGAGTTAATCGTAGCTGTGCTAAATTTAGCACAGCTACGATCATTCACACTGACATGCGGGGGTGCGCCCAGCACCGTCCTAATACTTCCAAAGTGGGTCATTCCGAGTTGATCATAGCTGTGCTAAATTCATCTATGCTAAATTTAGCGCATCTACGCTAACATTTTGTGCAGCTACGTAAAATTTGGCACAGCTACGCTAAATTTTGCACAGCTACGGTCATTCACACTGACATGGGAGGGGTCGCCCCGCAGAAGTGCAAAGGAATCGCCCAGCTTACACGTAACACCCAATAGTAGCACCACTTACACGTAACACCCAGTCGCTTACATGTAACACCGAGTAGTAGCACAGCTTACATGGAACAACCCAAGTAGTTGCACCGCTTGCACATTAAGACCCCAGTAGTAGTGCCGCTTACATTTAACAACCCCAGTAGTAGCAATGTCCAAATACATCCAAAGGGGGTCATTCCGAGTTGATCGTAGCTATGCTAAATTTAGCACATTTATGATCATTCACACTGACATGCGGGGGAACACCCAGCACCGTCCAAATATTTCCAAAGTGGGTCATTCTGAGTAGATCGAAGCTGTGCTAAATTCAGCTATGCTACATTTGGCACAGCTATGCTAAATTCTGCGCAGCTACACTAAAATTTTGCGCAGATTCGCAAAATTTGTGCGGATACACAAAATTTGGCACTATGCTAAATTTTGCGCAGCTACGCAAAATTTTGTGCTACGCTAAATTTGTACCAGCTACGCTAACATTTTGCGCAGCGACGCAAAATTTTGAGCAGCTACGCAAAATTTGGTGATAAGTTAACATTTTGTTCAGTTGCGCAAAATTTTGCACTATGCCAAATTTTGTGCAGCTATGCTAAATTTTGCGTACCTACGCAAAATTTTACGCTACGGTAAATTTTGCACAGCTACTCAAAATTTGGCGCTACACCAAAATCACTGGAATTATACTTCCAAAATCACTGGAATTATACATCCAAAGGGGTTCATTCCGAGTTGATCATAGCTGTGCTAAATTTACCACAGCTACGATCATTCACACTGACATGAGGGGGGACGCCCATAACCATCCAAATACGTCCAAGGTGGGTCATTCTGAGTTGATCGTAGCTGTGCTAAATTCAGCTACGCTACATTTGGCACAGCTACGCTAAATTCTGCGCAGCTATGCTAAAATTTTGTGCAGACATGCAAAATTTTGACAGATACACAAAATTTGCCGCTATGCTAAATATTGCGCAGCTACTCAAAATTTGGCACTACGCTAAATTTGGCACAGCTAATCTAACATTTTGCGCAACTACGCTAAATTTTGAGCAGCTACGCAAAATTTGACAATAAGTTAACATTTTGCGCAGCTGCGCAAAATTTGGCGCTACGCCAAATTTTGTGCAGCTATGCTAAGATTTGCACAGCTACGCTACATTTTGCGCTGCTATGCTAAATTTTGCATAGCTACGGAAAATATTGCGCTACGTTAAATTTTGCGCTGCTACTCAAAATTTGGCGCTACGCTAAAATCACTGGAAGTATACGTCCAAAATCACTGGAATTATATGTCCAAAATCACTGGAATTATACTTCCAAAGGGGTCATTCCGAGTTGATCATAGCTGTGCTAAATTTAGCACAGCTACGATCAATCACACTGACATGCGGGGGGACGCCAAGCACCATCCAAATACGTCCAAAGTGGGTCATTCCGAGTTGATCGTAGCTGTGCTTATTCAGCTATGATAAATTTTGCGCAGCTATGCAAAATTTTGCGCAGCTACACAAAATTTGTCACTACGCTAAACTTGGCACAGCTACGCTAACATTTTGCGAAGCTACGCAAAATTTTGTGCAGATTCCGAGTTTATCATAGCTGTTATAAATTCAGCTACGCTAAATTTGGCACAGCTACGCTAAATTGTGCGCAGTACGCAAACATTTTTTGCAGATACGCAAAATTTTGCACAGATACACAAAATTTGTCGCTATGCTAAATTTTGTGCAGCTACGCAAAATTTGTTGCTACGCTAAACTTGGCACAGCTACGCTAACATTTTGCGAAGCTACGCAAAATTTTGCGCAGCTATGCAAAATTTGGCGCTACGTTAAAATATTGCGCAGTTCCGCAAAATTTGGTGCTACGCCAAATTTTGTGCAGCTATGCTTAATTTTGAACAGCTACGCTGCATTGTGCGCAGCTATGCTAAATTTTGTGTAGCTACGCAAAATTTGGCGATATGTTAAAATTATATGGAATTATATGTCCAAAATCACTGGAATTATACATCCAAAGGGGGTCATTCCAAATTAATCGTAGCTGTGCTAAATTTAGCACAGCTACGATCATTCACACTGACATGCGGGGGGTTCGCCCAGCACCATCCAAATACTTCCAAAGTGGGTCATTCCGAGTTGATCATAGCTGTGCTAAATTCATCTACGCTAAAATTTTGTGCAGCTACGTAAAATTTGGCGCAGCTACGCTAAATTTAGCACAGCTATGGTCATTCACACTGACATGGGAGGGGTTGCTCCGCAGAAGTGCAAAGGAATCACACAGCTTACACGTAACACCCAATAGTAGCACCGCTTACATGTAACACCCAGTCGCTTACATGTAACACCGAGTAGTAGCACAGCTTACATGGAACAACCCAAGTAGTTGCACCGCTTGCACATTAAAACCCCAGTAGTAGTGCCGCTTACATTTAACAACCCCAGTAGTAGCAATGTCCAAATACATCCAAAGGGGGTCATTCTGAGTTGATCGTAGCTATGCTAAATTTAGCACAGCTACGATCATTCACACTGACATGCGGGGGAACACCCAGCACCGTCCAAATATTTCCAAAGTGGGTCATTCCGAGTTGATCGAAGCTGTGCTAAATTCAGCTATGCTACATTTGGCACAGCTAAATTCTGCGCAGCTACACTAAAATTTTGCGTAGATTCGCAAAATTTGTGCTGATACACAAAATTTGGCACTATGCTAAATTTTACGCAGCTACGCAAAATTTTGTGCTACGCTAAATTTGAACCAGCTACACTAACATTTTGAGCAGCAACGCAAAATTTTGAGCAGCTACGCAAAATTTGGCGATAAGTTAACATTTTGTTCAGCTGCGCAAAATTTGGCACTATGCTAACTTTTGTGCAGCTATGCTAAATTTTGCGCAGCTACGTTACATTTTGCGCAGCTATGCTAAATTTTGCGTACCTACGCAAAATTTTACGCTACGGTAAATTTTGCACAGCTACTCAAAATTTGGCGCTACGCCAAAATCACTGGAATTATACTTCCAAAATCACTGGAATTATACATCCAAAGGGGTTCATTCCGAGTTGATCATAGCTGTGCTAAATTTAGCACAGCTACGATCATTCACACTGACATGAAGGGGGATGCCCAGCACCGTCCAAATACGTCCAAGGTGGGTCATTCCGAGTTGATCGTAGTTGTGCTAAATTCACTTATGCTAAATTTTGCGCAGCTATGCAAAATTTTGCGCAGCTACGCTAGAATTTGGCACAGCTACGCTAACTTTAGCACAGCTACGATCATTCATAATGACATGTGGGGGGACGCCCCGCAGAAGAGTGAAGGCATCACACAGCTTACACGTAACACCCAGAAGTAGCACCGCTTACACGTAACACTCAGTAGTAGCACCGCTTACACGTAACACTCAGTAGTAGCACCGCTTACACGTAACACTCAGTAGTAGCACCGCTTACACATAACATCCCCAGTAGATGCGTTACTTGCACATAATGATGCCAGTAGTAGTGCCGCTTACATGTAACGACCCCAGTAGTAGCAATGCTTACACGTAACGACCCAAGTAGTAGTGTCGCTTACAAATTACGACCTCAGTAGTAACTCCACAATCACACCGACTAATGGCATCCCTGTTCAGGTACCTACATCATGTGAATTGCTCGAACAGCAAGCACATAAAGCACTCATGAGTAAAGATCAAACCGCTCTTACCCAAATTGTTAAGACCTTGTAGATGTCCTCTCTTGTTGGTAGTTCATGGTTGATGGCTGCATCCAGATTTATTACACATGTCGAGAATATGGTAAGCTTTACAGCCATTACCAATAAGATGGTGAGTGAGCCCATGGTGCATTATGGAGAGTCCATGGTGTTCTTTTCTTTTATATTGTAATACAGAGGTGTGTCCATCAGTGTGCATTATTTTTATCATGTTCGAGGTGATGAACATACAATCATGAAGTTACGACCAAATTCACACTCGATACCTCCAAAATCACTGGAATTATATGTCCAAAATCACTGGAATTATGCGACCAAAGGGGGTCATTCCGAGTTGATCGTAGCTGTGCTGCGATCATTTACGCTGACATGCGGGGGGACGCCCAGCACCGTTCAAATACTTCCAAAGTGGGCCAATCCGAGTTGATTATAGCTGTGCTAAATTCAGCTATGCTTAATTTTGCGTAGCTATGCAAAATTTTGCACAGATACTCTAAAATTTTGGGCACCTACGCAAATTTGGCGCAGCTACGCTAAATTTAGCACAGCTATGATCATTCACACTGATATGCTGGGGAACGCCCCGCAGAAGAGCAAAGGCATCGCACAGCTTACACGTAACACCCAGTAGTAGCACCACTTACACATAACACCCAGTAGTAGCACCGCTTACACGTAACAACCCCAGTAGTTGAGTCACTTGCACATTATGACCCCAGTAGTAGTGCCGCTTACATGTAACGACCCCAGTAGTAGCACCGCTTAAACGTAACGACCCAAGACGTAGTGATGCTTATACATTACGACCTCAGTAGTAACGCCGCAATCACACCGACTAATGTCATCCCTGTTCAGGTACCTACATCGTGTGAATTGCTCGAACAGCAAGCACATAAAGCACTCATGAGTAAAGATCCAACCGCTCTTACCCAAATCGTTAAGACCTTGTAGATGTCCTCTCTTGTTGGTAGTTCATGGTTGATGGCTGCATCCACATTTATTACACATGTAGAGAATATGGTAAGCTTTACAGCCATTACCAATAAGATGGTGAGTGAGCCCATGGTGCATTATGGAAAGTCAATGGTGTTCCATTCTTTTATATTGGCAGAGGTGTGTCCATCATTGTGCATTATTTTTATCATGTTCGCGGTGATGAACATACAATCATGAAGTTACGACCAAATTCACATTCGATACCTCCAAAATCACTGGAATTATATGTCCAAAATCACTGGAATTATGCGATCAATGGGGGTCATTCCGAGTTGATCGTAGCTGTGCTAAATTTAGCACAGCTACGATCATTCACACTGACATGCGGGGGTGCGCCCAGCACCGTCCTAATACTTCCAAAGTGGGTCATTCCGAGTTGATCATAGCTGTGCTAAATTCATCTATGCTAAATTTAGCGCATCTACGCTAACATTTTGTGCAGCTACGTAAAATTTGGCACAGCTACGCTAAATTTTGCACAGCTACGGTCATTCACACTGACATGGGAGGGGTCGCCCCGCAGAAGTGCAAAGGAATCGCCCAGCTTACACGTAACACCCAATAGTAGCACCACTTACACGTAACACCCAGTCGCTTACATGTAACACCGAGTAGTAGCACAGCTTACATGGAACAACCCAAGTAGTTGCACCGCTTGCACATTAAGACCCCAGTAGTAGTGCCGCTTACATTTAACAACCCCAGTAGTAGCAATGTCCAAATACATCCAAAGGGGGTCATTCCGAGTTGATCGTAGCTATGCTAAATTTAGCACATTTATGATCATTCACACTGACATGCGGGGGAACACCCAGCACCGTCCAAATATTTCCAAAGTGGGTCATTCTGAGTAGATCGAAGCTGTGCTAAATTCAGCTATGCTACATTTGGCACAGCTATGCTAAATTCTGCGCAGCTACACTAAAATTTTGCGCAGATTCGCAAAATTTGTGCGGATACACAAAATTTGGCACTATGCTAAATTTTGCGCAGCTACGCAAAATTTTGTGCTACGCTAAATTTGAACCAGCTACGCTAACATTTTGCGCAGCGACGCAAAATTTTGAGCAGCTACGCAAAATTTGGTGATAAGTTAACATTTTGTTCAGTTGCGCAAAATTTTGCACTATGCCAAATTTTGTGCAGCTATGCTAAATTTTGCGTACCTACGCAAAATTTTATGCTACGGTAAATTTTGCACAGCTACTCAAAATTTGGCGCTACACCAAAATCACTGGAATTATACTTCCAAAATCACTGGAATTATACATCCAAAGGGGTTCATTCCGAGTTGATCATAGCTGTGCTAAATTTACCACAGCTACGATCATTCACACTGACATGAGGGGGGACGCCCATAACCATCCAAATACGTCCAAGGTGGGTCATTCTGAGTTGATCGTAGCTGTGCTAAATTCAGCTACGCTACATTTGGCACAGCTACGCTAAATTCTGCGCAGCTATGCTAAAATTTTGTGCAGACATGCAAAATTTTGACAGATACACAAAATTTGCCGCTATGCTAAATATTGCGCAGCTACTCAAAATTTGGCACTACGCTAAATTTGGCACAGCTAATCTAACATTTTGCGCAACTACGCTAAATTTTGAGCAGCTACGCAAAATTTGACAATAAGTTAACATTTTGCGCAGCTGCGCAAAATTTGGCGCTACGCCAAATTTTGTGCAGCTATGCTAAGATTTGCACAGCTACGCTACATTTTGCGCTGCTATGCTAAATTTTGCATAGCTACGGAAAATATTGCGCTACGTTAAATTTTGCGCTGCTACTCAAAATTTGGCGCTACGCTAAAATCACTGGAAGTATACGTCCAAAATCACTGGAATTATATGTCCAAAATCACTGGAATTATACTTCCAAAGGGGTCATTCCGAGTTGATCATAGCTGTGCTAAATTTAGCACAGCTACGATCAATCACACTGACATGCGGGGGGACGCCAAGCACCATCCAAATACGTCCAAAGTGGGTCATTCCGAGTTGATCGTAGCTGTGCTTATTCAGCTATGATAAATTTTGCGCAGCTATGCAAAATTTTGCGCAGCTACACAAAATTTGTCACTACGCTAAACTTGGCACAGCTACGCTAACATTTTGCGAAGCTACGCAAAATTTTGTGCAGATTCCGAGTTTATCATAGCTGTTATAAATTCAGCTACGCTAAATTTGGCACAGCTACGCTAAATTGTGCGCAGTACGCAAACATTTTTTGCAGATACGCAAAATTTTGCACAGATACACAAAATTTGTCGCTATGCTAAATTTTGTGCAGCTACGCAAAATTTGTTGCTACGCTAAACTTGGCACAGCTACGCTAACATTTTGCGAAGCTACGCAAAATTTTGCGCAGCTATGCAAAATTTGGCGCTACGTTAAAATATTGCGCAGTTCCGCAAAATTTGGTGCTACGCCAAATTTTGTGCAGCTATGCTTAATTTTGAACAGCTACGCTACATTGTGCGCAGCTATGCTAAATTTTGTGTAGCTACGCAAAATTTGGCGATATGTTAAAATTATATGGAATTATATGTCCAAAATCACTGGAATTATACATCCAAAGGGGGTCATTCCAAATTAATCGTAGCTGTGCTAAATTTAGCACAGCTACGATCATTCACACTGACATGCGGGGGGTTCGCCCAGCACCATCCAAATACTTCCAAAGTGGGTCATTCCGAGTTGATCATAGCTGTGCTAAATTCATCTACGCTAAAATTTTGTGCAGCTACGTAAAATTTGGCGCAGCTACGCTAAATTTAGCACAGCTATGGTCATTCACACTGACATGGGAGGGGTTGCTCCGCAGAAGTGCAAAGGAATCACACAGCTTACACGTAACACCCAATAGTAGCACCGCTTACATGTAACACCCAGTCGCTTACATGTAACACCGAGTAGTAGCACAGCTTACATGGAACAACCCAAGTAGTTGCACCGCTTGCACATTAAAACCCCAGTAGTAGTGCCGCTTACATTTAACAACCCCAGTAGTAGCAATGTCCAAATACATCCAAAGGGGGTCATTCTGAGTTGATCGTAGCTATGCTAAATTTAGCACAGCTACGATCATTCACACTGACATGCGGGGGAACACCCAGCACCGTCCAAATATTTCCAAAGTGGGTCATTCCGAGTTGATCGAAGCTGTGCTAAATTCAGCTATGCTACATTTGGCACAGCTAAATTCTGCGCAGCTACACTAAAATTTTGCGTAGATTCGCAAAATTTGTGCTGATACACAAAATTTGGCACTATGCTAAATTTTACGCAGCTACGCAAAATTTTGTGCTACGCTAAATTTGAACCAGCTACACTAACATTTTGAGCAGCAACGCAAAATTTTGAGCAGCTACGCAAAATTTGGCGATAAGTTAACATTTTGTTCAGCTGCGCAAAATTTGGCACTATGCTAACTTTTGTGCAGCTATGCTAAATTTTGCGCAGCTACGTTACATTTTGCGCAGCTATGCTAAATTTTGCGTACCTACGCAAAATTTTACGCTACGGTAAATTTTGCACAGCTACTCAAAATTTGGCGCTACGCCAAAATCACTGGAATTATACTTCCAAAATCACTGGAATTATACATCCAAAGGGGTTCATTCCGAGTTGATCATAGCTGTGCTAAATTTAGCACAGCTACGATCATTCACACTGACATGAAGGGGGATGCCCAGCACCGTCCAAATACGTCCAAGGTGGGTCATTCCGAGTTGATCGTAGTTGTGCTAAATTCACTTATGCTAAATTTTGCGCAGCTATGCAAAATTTTGCGCAGCTACGCTAGAATTTGGCACAGCTACGCTAACTTTAGCACAGCTACGATCATTCATAATGACATGTGGGGGGACGCCCCGCAGAAGAGTGAAGGCATCACACAGCTTACACGTAACACCCAGAAGTAGCACCGCTTACACGTAACACTCAGTAGTAGCACCGCTTACACGTAACACTCAGTAGTAGCACCGCTTACACGTAACACTCAGTAGTAGCACCGCTTACACATAACATCCCCAGTAGATGCGTTACTTGCACATAATGATGCCAGTAGTAGTGCCGCTTACATGTAACGACCCCAGTAGTAGCAATGCTTACACGTAACGACCCAAGTAGTAGTGTCGCTTACAAATTACGACCTCAGTAGTAACTCCGCAATCACACCGACTAATGGCATCCCTGTTCAGGTACCTACATCATGTGAATTGCTCGAACAGCAAGCACATAAAGCACTCATGAGTAAAGATCAAACCGCTCTTACCCAAATTGTTAAGACCTTGTAGATGTCCTCTCTTGTTGGTAGTTCATGGTTGATGGCTGCATCCAGATTTATTACACATGTCGAGAATATGGTAAGCTTTACAGCCATTACCAATAAGATGGTGAGTGAGCCCATGGTGCATTATGGAGAGTCCATGGTGTTCTTTTCTTTTATATTGTAATACAGAGGTGTGTCCATCAGTGTGCATTATTTTTATCATGTTCGAGGTGATGAACATACAATCATGAAGTTACGACCAAATTCACACTCGATACCTCCAAAATCACTGGAATTATATGTCCAAAATCACTGGAATTATGCGACCAAAGGGGGTCATTCCGAGTTGATCGTAGCTGTGCTGCGATCATTTACGCTGACATGCGGGGGGACGCCCAGCACCGTTCAAATACTTCCAAAGTGGGCCAATCCGAGTTGATTATAGCTGTGCTAAATTCAGCTATGCTTAATTTTGCGTAGCTATGCAAAATTTTGCACAGATACTCTAAAATTTTGGGCACCTACGCAAATTTGGCGCAGCTACGCTAAATTTAGCACAGCTATGATCATTCACACTGATATGCTGGGGAACGCCCCGCAGAAGAGCAAAGGCATCGCACAGCTTACACGTAACACCCAGTAGTAGCACCACTTACACATAACACCCAGTAGTAGCACCGCTTACACGTAACAACCCCAGTAGTTGAGTCACTTGCACATTATGACCCCAGTAGTAGTGCCGCTTACATGTAACGACCCCAGTAGTAGCACCGCTTAAACGTAACGACCCAAGACGTAGTGATGCTTATACATTACGACCTCAGTAGTAACGCCGCAATCACACCGACTAATGTCATCCCTGTTCAGGTACCTACATCGTGTGAATTGCTCGAACAGCAAGCACATAAAGCACTCATGAGTAAAGATCCAACCGCTCTTACCCAAATCGTTAAGACCTTGTAGATGTCCTCTCTTGTTGGTAGTTCATGGTTGATGGCTGCATCCACATTTATTACACATGTAGAGAATATGGTAAGCTTTACAGCCATTACCAATAAGATGGTGAGTGAGCCCATGGTGCATTATGGAAAGTCAATGGTGTTCCATTCTTTTATATTGGCAGAGGTGTGTCCATCATTGTGCATTATTTTTATCATGTTCGCGGTGATGAACATACAATCATGAAGTTACGACCAAATTCACATTCGATACCTCCAAAATCACTGGAATTATATGTCCAAAATCACTGGAATTATGCGATCAATGGGGGTCATTCCGAGTTGATCGTAGCTGTGCTAAATTTAGCACAGCTACGATCATTCACACTGACATGCGGGGGTGCGCCCAGCACCGTCCTAATACTTCCAAAGTGGGTCATTCCGAGTTGATCATAGCTGTGCTAAATTCATCTATGCTAAATTTAGCGCATCTACGCTAACATTTTGTGCAGCTACGTAAAATTTGGCACAGCTACGCTAAATTTTGCACAGCTACGGTCATTCACACTGACATGGGAGGGGTCGCCCCGCAGAAGTGCAAAGGAATCGCCCAGCTTACACGTAACACCCAATAGTAGCACCACTTACACGTAACACCCAGTCGCTTACATGTAACACCGAGTAGTAGCACAGCTTACATGGAACAACCCAAGTAGTTGCACCGCTTGCACATTAAGACCCCAGTAGTAGTGCCGCTTACATTTAACAACCCCAGTAGTAGCAATGTCCAAATACATCCAAAGGGGGTCATTCCGAGTTGATCGTAGCTATGCTAAATTTAGCACATTTATGATCATTCACACTGACATGCGGGGGAACACCCAGCACCGTCCAAATATTTCCAAAGTGGGTCATTCTGAGTAGATCGAAGCTGTGCTAAATTCAGCTATGCTACATTTGGCACAGCTATGCTAAATTCTGCGCAGCTACACTAAAATTTTGCGCAGATTCGCAAAATTTGTGCGGATACACAAAATTTGGCACTATGCTAAATTTTGCGCAGCTACGCAAAATTTTGTGCTACGCTAAATTTGAACCAGCTACGCTAACATTTTGCGCAGCGACGCAAAATTTTGAGCAGCTACGCAAAATTTGGTGATAAGTTAACATTTTGTTCAGTTGCGCAAAATTTTGCACTATGCCAAATTTTGTGCAGCTATGCTAAATTTTGCGTACCTACGCAAAATTTTATGCTACGGTAAATTTTGCACAGCTACTCAAAATTTGGCGCTACACCAAAATCACTGGAATTATACTTCCAAAATCACTGGAATTATACATCCAAAGGGGTTCATTCCGAGTTGATCATAGCTGTGCTAAATTTACCACAGCTACGATCATTCACACTGACATGAGGGGGGACGCCCATAACCATCCAAATACGTCCAAGGTGGGTCATTCTGAGTTGATCGTAGCTGTGCTAAATTCAGCTACGCTACATTTGGCACAGCTACGCTAAATTCTGCGCAGCTATGCTAAAATTTTGTGCAGACATGCAAAATTTTGACAGATACACAAAATTTGCCGCTATGCTAAATATTGCGCAGCTACTCAAAATTTGGCACTACGCTAAATTTGGCACAGCTAATCTAACATTTTGCGCAACTACGCTAAATTTTGAGCAGCTACGCAAAATTTGACAATAAGTTAACATTTTGCGCAGCTGCGCAAAATTTGGCGCTACGCCAAATTTTGTGCAGCTATGCTAAGATTTGCACAGCTACGCTACATTTTGCGCTGCTATGCTAAATTTTGCATAGCTACGGAAAATATTGCGCTACGTTAAATTTTGCGCTGCTACTCAAAATTTGGCGCTACGCTAAAATCACTGGAAGTATACGTCCAAAATCACTGGAATTATATGTCCAAAATCACTGGAATTATACTTCCAAAGGGGTCATTCCGAGTTGATCATAGCTGTGCTAAATTTAGCACAGCTACGATCAATCACACTGACATGCGGGGGGACGCCAAGCACCATCCAAATACGTCCAAAGTGGGTCATTCCGAGTTGATCGTAGCTGTGCTTATTCAGCTATGATAAATTTTGCGCAGCTATGCAAAATTTTGCGCAGCTACACAAAATTTGTCACTACGCTAAACTTGGCACAGCTACGCTAACATTTTGCGAAGCTACGCAAAATTTTGTGCAGATTCCGAGTTTATCATAGCTGTTATAAATTCAGCTACGCTAAATTTGGCACAGCTACGCTAAATTGTGCGCAGTACGCAAACATTTTTTGCAGATACGCAAAATTTTGCACAGATACACAAAATTTGTCGCTATGCTAAATTTTGTGCAGCTACGCAAAATTTGTTGCTACGCTAAACTTGGCACAGCTACGCTAACATTTTGCGAAGCTACGCAAAATTTTGCGCAGCTATGCAAAATTTGGCGCTACGTTAAAATATTGCGCAGTTCCGCAAAATTTGGTGCTACGCCAAATTTTGTGCAGCTATGCTTAATTTTGAACAGCTACGCTACATTGTGCGCAGCTATGCTAAATTTTGTGTAGCTACGCAAAATTTGGCGATATGTTAAAATTATATGGAATTATATGTCCAAAATCACTGGAATTATACATCCAAAGGGGGTCATTCCAAATTAATCGTAGCTGTGCTAAATTTAGCACAGCTACGATCATTCACACTGACATGCGGGGGGTTCGCCCAGCACCATCCAAATACTTCCAAAGTGGGTCATTCCGAGTTGATCATAGCTGTGCTAAATTCATCTACGCTAAAATTTTGTGCAGCTACGTAAAATTTGGCGCAGCTACGCTAAATTTAGCACAGCTATGGTCATTCACACTGACATGGGAGGGGTTGCTCCGCAGAAGTGCAAAGGAATCACACAGCTTACACGTAACACCCAATAGTAGCACCGCTTACATGTAACACCCAGTCGCTTACATGTAACACCGAGTAGTAGCACAGCTTACATGGAACAACCCAAGTAGTTGCACCGCTTGCACATTAAAACCCCAGTAGTAGTGCCGCTTACATTTAACAACCCCAGTAGTAGCAATGTCCAAATACATCCAAAGGGGGTCATTCTGAGTTGATCGTAGCTATGCTAAATTTAGCACAGCTACGATCATTCACACTGACATGCGGGGGAACACCCAGCACCGTCCAAATATTTCCAAAGTGGGTCATTCCGAGTTGATCGAAGCTGTGCTAAATTCAGCTATGCTACATTTGGCACAGCTAAATTCTGCGCAGCTACACTAAAATTTTGCGTAGATTCGCAAAATTTGTGCTGATACACAAAATTTGGCACTATGCTAAATTTTACGCAGCTACGCAAAATTTTGTGCTACGCTAAATTTGAACCAGCTACACTAACATTTTGAGCAGCAACGCAAAATTTTGAGCAGCTACGCAAAATTTGGCGATAAGTTAACATTTTGTTCAGCTGCGCAAAATTTGGCACTATGCTAACTTTTGTGCAGCTATGCTAAATTTTGCGCAGCTACGTTACATTTTGCGCAGCTATGCTAAATTTTGCGTACCTACGCAAAATTTTACGCTACGGTAAATTTTGCACAGCTACTCAAAATTTGGCGCTACGCCAAAATCACTGGAATTATACTTCCAAAATCACTGGAATTATACATCCAAAGGGGTTCATTCCGAGTTGATCATAGCTGTGCTAAATTTAGCACAGCTACGATCATTCACACTGACATGAAGGGGGATGCCCAGCACCGTCCAAATACGTCCAAGGTGGGTCATTCCGAGTTGATCGTAGTTGTGCTAAATTCACTTATGCTAAATTTTGCGCAGCTATGCAAAATTTTGCGCAGCTACGCTAGAATTTGGCACAGCTACGCTAACTTTAGCACAGCTACGATCATTCATAATGACATGTGGGGGGACGCCCCGCAGAAGAGTGAAGGCATCACACAGCTTACACGTAACACCCAGAAGTAGCACCGCTTACACGTAACACTCAGTAGTAGCACCGCTTACACGTAACACTCAGTAGTAGCACCGCTTACACGTAACACTCAGTAGTAGCACCGCTTACACATAACATCCCCAGTAGATGCGTTACTTGCACATAATGATGCCAGTAGTAGTGCCGCTTACATGTAACGACCCCAGTAGTAGCAATGCTTACACGTAACGACCCAAGTAGTAGTGTCGCTTACAAATTACGACCTCAGTAGTAACTCCGCAATCACACCGACTAATGGCATCCCTGTTCAGGTACCTACATCATGTGAATTGCTCGAACAGCAAGCACATAAAGCACTCATGAGTAAAGATCAAACCGCTCTTACCCAAATTGTTAAGACCTTGTAGATGTCCTCTCTTGTTGGTAGTTCATGGTTGATGGCTGCATCCAGATTTATTACACATGTCGAGAATATGGTAAGCTTTACAGCCATTACCAATAAGATGGTGAGTGAGCCCATGGTGCATTATGGAGAGTCCATGGTGTTCTTTTCTTTTATATTGTAATACAGAGGTGTGTCCATCAGTGTGCATTATTTTTATCATGTTCGAGGTGATGAACATACAATCATGAAGTTACGACCAAATTCACACTCGATACCTCCAAAATCACTGGAATTATATGTCCAAAATCACTGGAATTATGCGACCAAAGGGGGTCATTCCGAGTTGATCGTAGCTGTGCTGCGATCATTTACGCTGACATGCGGGGGGACGCCCAGCACCGTTCAAATACATCCAAAGTGGGCCAATCCGAGTTGATTATAGCTGTGCTAAATTCAGCTATGCTTAATTTTGCGTAGCTATGCAAAATTTTGCACAGATACTCTAAAATTTTGGGCACCTACGCAAATTTGGCGCAGCTACGCTAAATTTAGCACAGCTATGATCATTCACACTGATATGCTGGGGAACGCCCCGCAGAAGAGCAAAGGCATCGCACAGCTTACACGTAACACCCAGTAGTAGCACCACTTACACATAACACCCAGTAGTAGCACCGCTTACACGTAACAACCCCAGTAGTTGAGTCACTTGCACATTATGACCCCAGTAGTAGTGCCGCTTACATGTAACGACCCCAGTAGTAGCACCGCTTAAACGTAACGACCCAAGACGTAGTGATGCTTATACATTACGACCTCAGTAGTAACGCCGCAATCACACCGACTAATGTCATCCCTGTTCAGGTACCTACATCGTGTGAATTGCTCGAACAGCAAGCACATAAAGCACTCATGAGTAAAGATCCAACCGCTCTTACCCAAATCGTTAAGACCTTGTAGATGTCCTCTCTTGTTGGTAGTTCATGGTTGATGGCTGCATCCACATTTATTACACATGTAGAGAATATGGTAAGCTTTACAGCCATTACCAATAAGATGGTGAGTGAGCCCATGGTGCATTATGGAAAGTCAATGGTGTTCCATTCTTTTATATTGGCAGAGGTGTGTCCATCATTGTGCATTATTTTTATCATGTTCGCGGTGATGAACATACAATCATGAAGTTACGACCAAATTCACATTCGATACCTCCAAAATCACTGGAATTATATGTCCAAAATCACTGGAATTATGCGATCAATGGGGGTCATTCCGAGTTGATCGTAGCTGTGCTAAATTTAGCACAGCTACGATTATTTACACTGACATGCAGGGGGACGCCCTGCATAAGTGCTAAAGCATTGCACAGTTTACACGTAACACCCAGTAGTAGCACCGCTTACACGTAACACCCAGTAGTAGCACCGCTTACACTTAACACTCAGTAGTAGCACCGCTTACACGTAACAACCCCAGTAGTTGCGTCACTTGCACATTATGACCCCAGTAGTAGTGCCGCTAACATGTAAAGACCCCAGTAGTAGCACCGCTTACACGTAACGACCCAAGTAGTAGTTCCACTTACACATTGCGACCTCAGTAGTAACGCTGCTTACACACCGACTAATGGCATCCCTGTTCAGGTACCTACATCGTGTGATTTGCTCGAACAGCTATGCTAACATTTGCACAGCTACACTACATTTTGCGCAGCTATGCTAAATTTTGCGTAGCTACGGAAAATATTGCGCTACGTTAAATTTTGCGCTGCTACTCAAAATTTGGCGCTACGCTAAAATCACTGGAAGTATACGTCTAAAATCACTGGAATTATATGTCCAAAATCACTGGAATTATATTTCCAAAGGGGGTCATACCGAGTTGATCATAGCTGTGCTAAATTTAGCACAGCTACGATCAATCCCACTGACATGCGGGGAGACGCCCAGCACCATCCAAATACGTCCAAAGTGGGTAATTACGAGTTGATCGTAGCTGTGCTTATTCAGCTATGATAAATTTTGCGCAGCTATACAACATTTTGCGCATCTACACAAAATTTGTCACTACGCTAAACTTGGCACAGCTACGCTAACATTTTGCGAAGCTACGCAAAATTTTGTGCAGATTCCAAGTTTATCGTAGCTGTTATAAATTCAGCTACGCTAAATTTGGCACAGCTACGCTAAATTGTGCGCAGTACTCTAAATTTTTTTGCAGATACGCAAAATTTTGCACAGATACACAAAATTTGTCGCTATGCTACATTTTGTGCAGTTTCGCAAAATTTGTCGCTACGCTAAACTTGGCACAGCTACGCTAACATTTTGCGAAGCTACGCAAAATTTTGTGCAGCAACGCAAAATTTGGCGCTACGTTAAAATATTGCGCAGCTGCGCAAAATTTGGTGCTACGCCAAATTTTGTGCAGCTATGCTAAATTTTGAACAGCTACGCTACATTGTGCACAGCTATGCTAAATTTTGTGTAGCTACGCAAAATTTGGGGCTACGCCAAAATCACTGGAATTATATATCCATAATCACTGTAATTATACATCCAAAGGGGGTCATTCCGAGTTAATCGTAGCTGTGCTAAATTTAGCACAGCTACGATCATTCACACTGACATGCGCGGGGGACGCCCAGCACCATCCAAATACTTCCAAAGTGGGTCATTCCGAGTTGATCATAGCTGTGCTAAATTCATCTATGCTAAATTTTGCGCATCTACGCTAAAATTTTGTGCAGCTACGTAAAATTTGGCGCAGCTACGCTAAATTTAGCACAGCTATGGTCATTCACACTGACATGGGAGGGGTCGCTCCGCAGAAGTGCAAAGGAATCGCACAGCTTACACGTAACACCCAATAGAAGCACCGCTTACACGTAACACCCAGTCGCTTACATGTAACACCGAGTAGTAGCACAGCTTACATGGAACAACCCAAGTAGTTGCACCGCTTGCACATTAAGACCCCAGTAGTAGTGCCGCTTACATTTAACAATCCCAGTAGTAGCAATGTCCAAATACATCCAAAGGGGGTCATTCTGAGTTGATCGTAGCTGTGCTAAATTTAGCACAGCTACGATCATTCACATTGACATGCGGGGGAACACCCAGCACCGTCCAAATATTTCCAAAGTGGGTCATTCCGAGTTGATCGAAGCTGTGCTAAATTCAGCTATGCTACATTTGGCTTAGCTAAATTCTGCGCAGCTACACAAAAATTTTGCGTATATTCGCAAAATTTGTGCTGATACACAAAATTTGGCACTATGCTAAATTTTACGCAGCTACGCAAAATTTTGTGCTACGCTAAATTTGAACCAGCTACACTAACATTTTGCGCTGCAACGCAAAATTTTGAGCAGCTACGCAAAATTTGGCGATAAGTTAACATTTTGTTCAGCTGCGCAAAATTTGGCACTATGCTAAATTTTGTGCAGCTATGCTAAATTTTGCGCAGCTACGTTACATTTTGCGCAGCTATGCTAAATTTTGCGTACCTACGCAAAATTTTACGCTACGGTAAATTTTGCACAGCTACTCAAAATTTGGCGCTACGCCAAAATCACTGGAATTATACTTCCAAAATCACTGGAATTATACTTCCAAAATCACTGGAATTATACATCCAAAGGGGTTCATTCCGAGTTGATCATAGCTGTGCTAAATTTAGTACAGCTACGATCATTCACACTGACATGAGGGGGGATGCCCAGCACCGTTCAAATACGTCCAAGGTGGGTCATTCCGAGTTGATCGTAGTTGTGCTAAATTCACTTATGCTAAATTTTGCGCAGCTATGCAAAATTTTGCGCAGCTACTCTAAAATTTTGCGCAGCTACGCTAGAATTTGGCACAGCTACGCTAACTTTAGCACAGCTACGATCATTCATAATGACATGTGGGGTGACGCCCCGCAGAAGAGTGAAGGCATCACACAGCTTACACGTAACACCCAGAAGTAGCACCGCTTACACGTAACACTCAGTAGTAGCACCGCTTACACGTAACACTCAGTAGTAGCACCGCTTACACGTAACACTCAGTAGTAGCACCGCTTACACATAACATCCCCAGTAGATGCGTTACTTGCACATAATGACGCCAGTAGTAGTGCCGCTTACATGTAACGACCCCATTAGTAGCACTGCTTACACGTAACGACCCAAGTAGTAGTGTCGCTTACACATTACGACCTCAGTAGTAACTCCGCAATCACACCGACTAATGGCATCCCTGTTCAGGTACCTACATCATGTGAATTGCTCGAACAGCAAGCACATAAAGCACTCATGAGTAAAGATCAAACCGCTCTTACCCAAATTGTTAAGACCTTGTAGATGTCCTCTCTTGTTGGTAGTTCATGGTTGATGGCTGCATCCAGATTTATTACACATGTAGAGAATATGGTAAACTTTACAGCCATTACCAATAAGATGGTGAGTGAGCCCATGGTGCATTATGGAGAGTCCATGGTGTTCTTTTCTTTTATATTGTAATACAGAGGTGTGTCCACCAGTGTGCATTATTTTTATCATGTTCGTGGTGATGAACATACAATCATGAAGTTACGACCAAATTCACACTCGATACCTCCAAAATCACTGGAATTATATGTCCAAAATCACTGGAATTATGCGACCAAAGGGGGTCATTCCGAGTTGATCGTAGCTGTGCTAAATTTAGCACAGCTGCGATCATTTACGCTGACATGCGGGGGGACGCCCAGCAACTTTCAAATAATACCAAAGTGGGCCAATCCGAGTTGATTATAGCTGTGCTAAATTCAGCTATGCTTAATTTTGCGTAGCTATGCAAAATTTTGCGCAGATACTCTAAAATTTTGTGCAGCTACGCAAATTTGGCGCAGCTACGCTAAATTTAGCACAGCTATGATCATTCACACTGATATGCTGGGGAACGCCCCGCAGAAGAGCAAAGGCATCGCACAGCTTACACGTAACACCCAGTAGTAGCACCACTTACACATAACACCCAGTAGTAGCACCGCTTACACGTAACAACCCCAGTAGTTGCGTCACTTGCACATTATGACCCCAGTAGTAGTGCCGCTTACATGTAACGACCCCAGTAGTAGCACCGCTTACACGTAACGACCCAAGACGTAGTGCTGCTTACACATTACGACCTCAGTAGTAACGCCGCAATCACACCGACTAATGTCATCCCTGTTCAGGTACCTACATCGTGTGAATTGCTCGAACAGCAAGCACATAAAGCACTCATGAGTAAAGATCCAACCGCTCCTACCCAAATCGTTAAGACCTTGTAGATGTCCTCTCTTGTTGGTAGTTCATGGTTGATGGCTGCATCCACATTTATTACACATGTAGAGAATATGGTAAGCTTTACAGCCATTACCAATAAGATGGTGAGTGAGCCCATGGTGCATTATGGAAAGTCAATGGTGTTCCATTCTTTTATATTGGCAGAGGTGTGTCCATCATTGTGCATTATTTTTATCATGTTCGCGGTGATGAACATACAATCATGAAGTTACGACCAAATTCACACCCGATACCTCCAAAATCACTGGAATTATATGTCCAAAATCACTGGAATTATGCGATCAAAGGGGGTCATTCCGAGTTGATCGTAGCTGTGCTAAATTTAGCACAGCTACGATTATTCACACTGACATGCAGGGGAACGCCCTGCAGAAGTGCAAAAGCATCGCACAGCTTACACATAACACCCAGTAGTAGCACCGCTTACACGTAACACCCAGTAGTAGCACCGCTTACACTTAACACTCAGTAGTAGCACCGCTTACACGTAACAACCCCAGTAGTTGCGTCACTTGCACATTATGACCCCAGTAGTAGTGCCGCTAACATGTAAAGACCCCAGTAGTAGCACCGCTTACACGTAACGACCTAAGTAGTAGTTCCACTTACACATTGCGACCTCAGTAGTAACGCTACTTACACACCGACTAATGGCATCCCTGTTCAGGTACCTACATCGTGTGATTTGCTCGAACAGCAAGCACATAAAGCACTCATGAGTAAAGGCATCACACAGCTTACACGTAACACCCAGTAGTAACACCGCTTACACGTAACAACCCAAGTAGTTGCACCGCTTGCACATTAAGACCCCAGTAGAAGTGCCGCTTACAAGTAATGGCCCAAGTATTAATGCCCAAATACGTCCAAAGGGGGCCAATCCGAATTGATCATAGCTGTGCTAAATTTAGGACATCTTCGATCATTCACAATGACATGCGGGGAAACACCCAGCAACGTCCTAATATTGTAAAAGTGGGTCATTCCGAGTTGATCGTAGCTGTGCTAAATTCAGCTACGCTAAATTTGGCACAGCTACGCTAAATTCTGCGCAGCTATGCTAAAATTTTGTGCAGACATGCAAAATTTTGACGAGATACACAAAATTTGGCGCTATGCTAAATATTGCGCAGCTACTCAAAATTTGGCGCTACGCTAAATTTGGCACAGCTAATCTAACATTTTGCGCAACTACGCAAAATTTTGAGCAGCTACGTAAAATTTGTCAATAAGAACATTTTACGCAGCTGCGCAAAATTTGGTGCTACGCCAAATTTTGTGCAGCTATGCTAACATTTGCACAGCTACACTACATTTTGCGCAGCTATGCTAAATTCTGCGTAGCTACGGAAAATATTGCGCTACGTTAAATTTTGCGCTGCTACTCAAAATTTGGCGCTACGCTAAAATCACTGGAAGTATACGTCCAAAATCACTGGAATTATATGTCCAAAATCACTGGAATTACACTTCCAAAGGGGGTCATTCTGAGTTGATCATAGCTGTGCTAAATTTAGCACAGCTACGATCAATCACACTGACATGCGGGGGGACGCCCAGCACCATCCAAATACGTCCAAAGTGGGTCATTACGAGTTGATCGTAGCTGTGCTTGTTCATCTATGATAAATTTTGCGCAGCTATGCAACATTTTGCGCAGCTACACAAAATTTGTCACTATGCTAAACTTGGCACAGCTACGCTAACATTTTGCGAAGCTACGCAAAATTTTGTGCAGATTCCGAGTTTATCGTAGCTGTTATAAATTCAGCTACGCTAAATTTGGCACAGCTACGCTAAATTGTGCGCAGTACGCTAACATTTTTTGTAGATACGCAAAATTTTGCACAGATACACAAAATTTGTCGCTATGCTAAATTTTGTGCAGCTACGCAAAATTTGTCGCTACGCTAAACTTGGCACCGCTACGCTAACATTTTGCGAAGCTACGCCAAATTTTGTGCAGCTACGCAAAATTTGGTGCTACGTTAAAATATTGCGCAGCTGCGCAAAATTTGGTGCTACGCCAAATTTTGTGCAGCTATGCTAAATTTTGAACAGCTACGCTACATTGTGCGCAGCTATGCTAAATTTTGTGTAGCTACGCAAAATTTGGCGCTACGCCAAAATCACTGGAATTATATGTCCATAATCACTGTAATTATACATCCAAAGGGGGTCATTCTGAGTTAATCGTAGCTGTGCTAAATTTAGCACAGCTACGATCATTCACACTGACATGCGGGGGTGCGCCCAGCACCGTCCTAATACTTCCAAAGTGGGTCATTCCGAGTTGATCATAGCTGTGCTAAATTCATCTATGCTAAATTTTGTGCATCTACGCTAAAATTTTGTGCAGCTACGTAAAATTTGGCGCAGCTACGCTAAATTTAGCACAGCTACGGTCATTCACACTGACATGGGAGGGGTCGCCCCGCAGAAGTGCAAAGGAATCGCCCAGCTTACACGTAACACCTAATAGTAGCACCGCTTACACGTAACACCCAGTCGCTTACATGTAACACCGAGTAGTAGCACAGCTTACATGGAACAACCCAAGTAGTTGCACCGCTTGCACATTAAGACCCCAGTAGTAGTGCCGCTTACATTTAACAACCCCAGTAGTAGCAATGTCCAAATACATCCAAAGGGGGTCATTCCGAGTTGATCGTAGCTATGCTAAATTTAGCACAGCTATGATCATTCACACTGACATGCGGGGGAACACCCAGCACCGTCCAAATATTTCCAAAGTGGGTCATTCTGAGTTGATCGAAGCTGTGCTAAATTCAGCTATGCTACATTTGGCACAGCTATGCTAAATTCTGCACAGCTACACAAAAATTTTGTGCAGATTCGCAAAATTTGTGCGGATACACAAAATTTGGCACTATGCAAAATTTTGCGCAGCTACGCAACATTTTGTGCTACGCTAAATTTGAACCAGCTACGGTAACATTTTGCGCAGCAACGCAAAATTCTGAGCAGCTACGCAAAATTTGGCGATAAGTTAACATTTTGTTCAGTTGCGCAAAATTTGGTACTATGCCAAATTTTGTGCAGCTATGCTAAATTTTGCGCAGCTACATTACATTTTGCGCAGCTATGCTAAATTTTGCGTACCTACGCAAAATTTTACGCTACGGTAAATTTTGCACCGCTACACAAAATTTGGCGCTACGCCAAAATCACTGGAATTATACTTCCAAAATCACTGGAATTATACATCCAAAGGGGTTCATTCCGAGTTGATCATAGCTGTGCTAAATTTACCACAGCTACGATCATTCACACTGACATGAGGGGGGACGCCCAGCACCGTCCAAATACGTCCAAGGTGGGTCATTCTGAGTTGATCGTAGCTGTTCTAAATTCAGCTACGCAACATTTGGCACAGCTACGCTAAATTCTGCGCAGCTATGCTAAAATTTTGTGCAGACATGCAAAATTTTGATGAGATACACAAAATTTGCCGCTATGCTAAATATTGCGCAGCTACTCAAAATTTGGCACTACGCTAAATTTGGCACAGCTAATCTAACATTTTGCGCAACTACGCTAAATTTTGAGCAGCTATGCAAAATTTGACAATAAGTTAACATTTTGCGCAGCTGCGCAAAATTTGGCGCTACGCCAAATTTTGTGCAGCTATGCTAACATTTGCACAGCTACGCTACATTTTGCGCTGCTATGCTAAATTTTGCGTAGCTACGGAAAATATTGCGCTACGGTAAATTTTGTGCTGCTACGCAAAATTTGGCGCTACGCTAAAATCACTGGAATAATACGTCCAAAATCACTGGAATTATATGTCCAAAATCACTGGAATTATACTTCCAAAGGGGGTCATTCCGAGTTGAACATAGCTGTGCTTATTCAGCTATGATAAATTTTGCGCAGCTATGCAAAATTTTGTGCAGCTACACAAAATTTGGTGCAGCTACGCTAAATTTAGTACAGCTACGATCATTCACACTGACATGCGGGGGAACACCCAGCACCGTCCAAATATTTCCAAAGTGGGTCATTCCGAGTTGATCGTAACTGTTATAAATTCAGCTACGCCAAATTTGGCACAGCTACGCTAAATTCTGCGCAGCTACGCTAAAATTTTGTGCAGATACTCAAAATTTTACAAAGATACACAAAATTTGTCGCTATGCTAAATTTTGTGCAGCTACGCAAAATTTGTCGCTACGCTAAACTTGGCACAGCTACGCTAACATTTTGCGAAGCTACGCAAAATTTTGTGCAGCTATGCAAAATTTGGCGATATGTTAAAATTACATGGAATTATATGTCCAAAATAACTGGAATTATACATCCAAAGGGGGTCATTCCGAGTTAATTGTAGCTGTGCTAAATTTAGCACAGCTACGATCATTCACACTGACATGCAGGGGGGGCTATGCTAAATTTTGCGCAGCTACTCTAAAATTTTGCGCAGCTACGCTAGAATTTGGCACAGCTACGCTAACTTTAGCACAGCTACGATCATTCATAATGACATGTGGGGGGACGCCCCGCAGAAGAGTGAAGGCATCACACAGCTTACACGTAACACCCAGAAGTAGCACCGCTTACACGTAACACTCAGTAGTAGCACCGCTTACACGTAACACTCAGTAGTAGCACCGCTTACACATAACATCCCCAGTAGATGCGTTACTTGCACATAATGACGCCAGTAGAAGTGCCGCTTACATGTAACGACCCCAGTAGTAGCACCGCTTACACGTTTCGACCCAAGTAGTAGTGTCGCTTACACATTACGACCTCAGTAGTAACTCCGCAATCACACCGACTAATGGCATCCCTGTTCAGGTACCTACATCATGTGAATTGCTCGAACAGCAAGCACATAAAGCACTCATGAGTAAAGATCAAACCGCTCTTACCCAAATTGTTAAGACCTTGTAGATGTCCTCTCTTGTTGGTAGTTCATGGTTGATGGCTGCATCCAGATTTATTACACATGTAGAGAATATGGTAAGCTTTACAGCCATTACCAATAAGATGGTGAGTGAGCCCATGGTGCATTATGGAGAGTCCATGGTGTTCTTTTCTTTTATATTGTAATACAGAGGTGTGTCCATCAGTGTGCATTATTTTTATCATGTTCGAGGTGATGAACATACAATCATGAAGTTACGACCAAATTCACACTTGATACCTCCAAAATCACTGGAATTATGAGTCCAAAATCACTGGAATTATACATCCAAAGGCGGTCATTCCGAGTTGATCGTAGCTGTGCTAAATTTAGCACAGCTGCGATCTTTTACACTGACATGAGGGGGGACGCGCAGCACTGTCCAAATACGTCAAAGGTGTGTCATTCCGAGTTGATCGTAGCTGTGCTAAATTCATCTATGCTAAATTTTGCGCATCTACGCTAAAATTTTGTGCAGCTACTTAAAATTTGGCGCAGCTACGCTAAATTTAGCACAGCTATGGTCATTCACACTGACATGGGAGGGGTCGCTCCGCAGAAGTGCAAAGGAATCGCACAGCTTACACGTAACACCCAATAGTAGCACCGCTTACACGTAACACCCAGTCGCTTACATGTAACACTGAGTAGTAGCACAGCTTACATGGAACAACCCAAGTAGTTGCACCGCTTGCACATTAAGACCCCAGTAGTAGTGCCGCTTACATTTAACAACCCCAGTAGTAGCAATGTCCAAATACATCCAAAGGGGGTCATTCTGAGTTGATCGTAGCTGTGCTAAATTTAGCACAGCTATGATCATTCACACTGACATGCGGGGGAACACCCAGCACCGTCCAAATATTTCCAAAGTGGGTCATTCCGAGTTGATCGAAGCTGTGCTAAATTCAGCTATGCTACATTTGGCACAGCTAAATTCTGCGCAGCTACACTAAAATTTTGCGTAGATTCGCAATATTTGTGCTGATACACAAAATTTGGCACTATGCTAAATTTTACGCAGCTACGCAAAATTTTGTGCTACGCTAAATTTGAACCAGCTACACTAACATTTTGCGCAGCAACGCAAAATTTTGAGCAGCTACGCAAAATTTGGCGATAAGTTAACATTTTGTTCAGCTGCGCAAAATTTGGCACTATGCTAAATTTTGTGCAGCTATGCTAAATTTTGCGCAGCTACGTTACATTTTGCGCAGCTATGCTAAATTTTGCGTACCTACGCAAAATTTTACGCTACGGTAAATTTTGCACAGCTACTCAAAATTTGGCGCTACGCCAAAATCACTGGAATTATACTTCCAAAATCACTGGAATTATACATCCAAAGGGGTTCATTCCGAGTTGATCATAGCTGTGCTAAATTTAGCACAGCTACGATCATTCACACTGACATGAGGGGGGACGCCCAGCACTGTCCAAATACGTCAAAGGTGGGTCATTCCGAGTTGATCGTAGCTGTGCTAAATTCAGCTACGCTAAATTTTGCGCAGCTATGCAAAATTTTGCGCAGCTACTCTAAAATTTTGCACAGCTACGCTAAAATTTGGCGCAGCTATGCTAACTTTAGCAAAGCTACTATCATTCACAATGACATGTGGGGGGACGCCCCGCAGAAGTGTGAAGGTATCACACCGCTTACACGTAACACCCAGTAGTAGCACCGCTTACACGTAACACTCAGTAGTAGCACCGCTTACACGTAACATCCCCAGTAGATGTGTCACTTGCACATTATGACCCCAGTAGTAGTGGCGCTTACATGTAACAACCCCAGTAGTAGCACCGCTTACACGTAATGACCGAAGTAGAAGTGTCGCTTACACATTACGACCTCAGTTATAACTCCGCAATCACACCGACTAATGGCATCCCTGTTCAGGTACCTACATCGTGTGAATTGCTCGAACAGCAAGCACATAAAGCACTCATGAGTAAAGATCAAACCGCTCTTACCCAAATCGTTAAGACCTTGTAGATGTCCTCTCTTGTTGGTAGTTCATGTTTGATGGCTGCATCCAGATTTATTACACATGTAGAGAATATGGTAAGCTTTACAGCCATTACCAATAAGATGGTGAGTGAGCCCATGGTGCATTATGGAGAGTCCATGGTGTTCTTTTCTTTTATATTGTAAAACAGAGGTGTGTCCATCAGTGTGCATTATTTTTATCATGTTCGAGGTGATGAACATACAATCATGAAGTTACGACCAAATTCACACTCGATACCTCCAAAATCACTGGAATTATAAGTCCAAAATCACTGGAATTATACATCCAAAGGGGGTCATTCCGAGTTGATCGTAGCTGTGCTAAATTTAGCACAGCTGCGATCTTTCACACTGACATGCGGGGGGACGCCCAGCACCGTCCAAATACTTCCAAAGTGGGCCAATCCGAGTTGATTATAGCTGTGCTAAATTCAGCTATGCTAAATTTTGCGCAGCTTTGCAAAATTTTGCGCAGCTACGCTAAAATTTGTGCAGCTACGCAAATTTTAGCGCAGCTACGCTAAATTTAACACAGCTATGATCATTCACACTGATATGCTGGTGAACGCCCCGCTGAAGTGCAAAGGCATCGCACAGCTTACACGTAACACCCAGTAGTAGCACCACTTACACATAACACCCAGTAGTAGCACCGCTTTCACGTAACAACCCTAGTAGTTGCGTCACTTGCACATTATGACCCCAGTAGTAGTGCCACTTACATGTAACGACCCCAGTAGTAGCACCACTTACATGTAACGACCCAAGACGTAGTGCCGCTTACACATTACGACCTCAGTAGTAACGCTGCAATCACACCTACTAATGTCATCCCTGTTCAGGTACCTACATCGTGTGAATTGCTCGAACAGCAAGCACATAGAGCACTCATGAGTAAAGATCCAACCGCTCTTACCCAAATTGTTAAGACCTTGTAGATGTCCTCTCTTGTTCGTAGTTCATGGTTGATGGCTGCATCCAGATTTATTACACATGTAGAGAATATGGTAAGCTTTACAGCCATTACCAATAAGATGGTGAGTGAGCCCATGGTGCATTATGGAAAGTCCATGGTGTTCCATTCTTTTATATTGTATGGCAGAGGTTTGTCCATCATTGTGCATTATTTTTATCATGTTCGAGGTGATGAACATACAATCATGAAGTTACGACCAAATTCACACTCGATACCTCCAAAATCACTGGAATTATATGTCCAAAATCACTGGAATTATGCGATCAAAGGGGGTCATTCCGAGTTGATCGTAGCTGTGCTAAATTTAGCACAGCTACGATCATTCACACTGACATGCAGGGGGACGCCCTGCAGAAGTGCAAATGCATCGCACAGCTTACACGTAACACCCAGTAGTAGCACCGCTTACACGTAACACCCAGTAGTAGCACCGCTTACACTTAACACTCAGTAGTAGCACCGCTTACACGTAACAACCCCAGTAGTTGCGTCACTTGCACATTATGACCCCAGTAGTAGTGCCGCTAACATGTAACGACCCCAGTAGTAGCACCGCTTACACGTAATGACCCAAGTAGTAGTTCCACTTACACATTGCGACCTCAGTAGTAACGCTGCTTACACACCGACTAATGGCATCCCTGTTCAGGTACCTACATCATGTGATTTGCTCGAACAGCAAGCACATAAAGCACTCATGAGTAAAGGCATCACACAGCTTACACGTAACACCCAGTAGTAACACCGCTTACACGTAACAACCCAAGTAGTTGCACCGCTTGCACATTAAGACCCCAGTAGAAGTGCCGCTTACAAGTAATGACCCAAGTATTAATGCCCAAATACGTCCAAAGGGGGCCAATCCGAATTGATCATAGCTGTGCTAAATTTAGGACATCTTCGATCATTCACAATGACATGCGGGGAAACACCCAGCACCGTCCAAATATTTTAAAAGTGGGTCATTCCGAGTTGATCGTAGCTGTGCTAAATTCAGCTATGCTAAGTTTGGCACAGCTACGCTAAATTCTGCGCAGCTATGCTAAAATTTTGTGCAGACATGCAAAATTTTGACGAGATACACAAAATTTGGCGCTATGCTAAATATTGCGCAGCTACTCAAAATTTGGCACTACGCTAAATTTGGCACAGCTAATCTAACATTTTGCGCAACTACGCAAAATTTTGAGCAGCTACGCAAAATTTGAAAATAAGAACATTTTACGCAGCTGCGCAAAATTTGGTGCTACGCCAAATTTTGTGCAGCTATGCTAACATTTGCACAGCTACACTACATTTTGCGCAGCTATGCTAAATTTTGCGTAGCTACGGAAAATATTGCGCTACGTTAAATTTTGCGCTGCTACGCAAAATTTGGCGCTACGCTAAAATCACTGGAAGTATACGTCCAAAATCACTGGAATTTTATGTCCAAAATCACTGGAATTATACTTCCAAAGGGGGTCATCCGAGTTGATCATAGCTGTGCTAAATTTAGCACAGCTACGATCAATCACATTGACATGCGGGGGGACGCCCAGCACCATCCAAATACGTCCAAAGTGGGTCATTCCGAGTTGATCGTAGCTGTGCTTATTCAACTATGATAAATTTTGCGCAGCTATGCAAAATTTTGCGCAGCTACACAAAATTTGTCACTATGCTAAACTTGGCACAGCTACGCTAACATTTTGCGAAGCTACGCAAAATTTTGTGCAGATTCCGAGTTTATCGTAGCTGTTATAAATTCAGCTACGCTAAATTTGGCACAGCTATGCTAAATTGTGTGCAGTACGCTAAAAATTTTTGCAGATACGCAAAATTTTGCATAGATACACAAAATTTGTCGCTATGCTAAATTTTGTGCAGCTACGCAAAATTTGTCGCTACGCTAAACTTGGCACAGCTACGCTAACATTTTGCGAAGCTATGCAAAATTTTGCGCAGCACCGCAAAATTTGGCGCTACGTTAAAATATTGCGCAGCTGCGCAAAATTTTGTGCTACGCCAAATTTTGTGCAGCTATGCTAAATTTTGAACAGCTACGCTACATTGTGCGCAGCTATGCTAAATTTTGTGTAGCTACGCAAAATTTGGCGCTACGCCAAAATCACTGGAATTATATGTCCATAATCACTGTAATTATACATCCAAAGGGGGTCATTCCGAGTTAATCGTAGCTGTGTTAAATTTAGCACAGCTGCGATCATTCACACTGACATGCGGGGGTGCGCCCAGCACCGTCCTAATACTTCCAAAGTGGGTCATTCCGAGTTGATCATAGCTGTGCTAAATTCATCTATGCTAAATTTTGCGCACCTACGCTAAAATTTGGTGCAGCTACGTAAAATTTGGTGCAGCTACGCTAAATTTAGCACAGCTACGGTCATTCACACTGACATGGGAGGGGTCGCCACGCAGAAGTGCAAAGGAATCGCCCAGCTTACACGTAACACCCAATAGTAGCACCGCTTACACGTAACACCCAGTCGCTTACATGTAACACCGAGTAGTAGCACAGCTTACATGGAACAACCCAAGTAGTTGCACCGCTTGCACATTAAGACCCCAGTAGTAGTGCCGCTTACATTTAACAACCCCAGTAGTAGCAATGTTCAAATACATCCAAAGGGGGTCATTCCGAGTTGATCGTAGCTATGCTAAATTTAGCACAGCTATGATCATTCACACTGATATGCGGGGGAACACCCAGCACCGTCCAAATATTTCCAAAGTGGGTCATTCTGAGTTGATCGAAGCTGTGCTAAATTCAGCTATGCTACATTTGGCACAGCTATGCTAAATTCTGTGCAGCTACACCAAAATTTTGCGCAGATTCGCAAAATTTGTGCGGATACACAAAATTTGGCACTATGCTAAATTTTACGCAGCTACGCAAAATTTTGTGCTACGCTAAATTTGAACCAGCTACGCTAACATTTTGCGCAGCAACGCAAAATTTTGAGCAGCTACGCAAAATTTGGCGATAAGTTAACATTTTGTTCAGTTGCGCAAAATTTGGCACTATGCCAAATTTTGTGCAGCTATGCTAAATTTTGCGCAGCTACGTTACATTTTGCGCAGCTATGCTAAATTTTGCGTACCTACGCAAAATTTTACGCTACGGTAAATTTTGCACAGCTACTCAAAATTTGGCGCTACGCCAAAATCACTGGAATTATACTTCCAAAATCACTGGAATTATACATCCAAAGGGGTTCATTCCGAGTTGATCATAGCTGTGCTAAATTTACCACAGCTACGATCATTCACACTGACATGAGGGGGGACGCCCAGCACCGTCCAAATACGTCCAAGGTGGGTCATTCTGAGTTGATCGTAGCTGTGCTAAATTCAGCTACGCTACATTTGGCACAGCTACGCTAAATTCTGCGCAGCTATGCTAAAATGTTGTGCAGACATGCAAAATTTTGACGAGATACACAAAATTTGCCGCTATGCTAAATATTGCGCAGTTACTCAAAATTTGGCACTACGCTAAATTTGGCACAGCTAATCTAACATTTTGCGCAACTACGCTAAATTTTGAGCAGCTACGCAAAATTTGACAATAAGTTAACATTTTGCGCAGCTGCGCAAAATATGGCGCTACGCCAAATTTTGTGCAGCTATGGTAACATTTGCACAGCTATGCTACATTTTGCGCTGCTATGCTAAATTTTGCGTAGCTACGGAAAATATTGCGCTACGGTAAATTTTGCGCTGCTACGCAAAATTTGGCGCAACGCTAAAATCACTGGAATAATACGTCCAAAATCACTGGAATTATACTTCCAAAGGGGGTCATTGCGAGTTGATCATAGCTGTGCTAAATTTAGCACAGCTACGATCAATCACACTAACATGCGGGGGGACGCCCAGCACTATCCAAATACATCCAAAGTGGGTCATTCCGAGTTGAACATAGCTGTGCTTATTCAGCTATGATAAATTTTGCGCAGCTATGCAAAATTTTGCGCAGCTACACAAAATTTGGTGCAGCTACGCTAAATTTAGCACAGCTACGATCATTCACACTGACATGCGGGGGAACAACCAGCACCATCCAAATATTTCCAAAGTGGTTGAAGCTGTGCTAAATTCAGCTATGCTACATTTGGCACAGCTAAATTCTGCGCAGCTACACTAAAATTTTGCGTAGATTCGCAAAATTTGTGCTGATACTCAAAATTTGGCACTATGCTAAATTTTGCGCAGCTACGCAAAATTTTGTGCTACGCTAAATTTGAACCAGCTACACTAACATTTTGCGCAGCAACGCAAAATTTTGTGCAGCTACGCAAAATTTGGCGATAAGTTAACATTTTGTTCAGCTGCGCAAAATTTGGCACTATGCTAAATTTTGTGCAGCTATGCTAAATTTTGCGCAGCTACGTTACATTTTGCGCAGCTATGCTAAATTTTGCGTACCTACGCAAAATGTTACGCTACGGTAGATTTTGCACAGCTACTCAAAATTTGGCGCTACGCCAAAATCACTGGAATTATACTTCCAAAATCACTGGAATTATACATCCAAAGGGGTTCATTCCGAGTTGATCATAGCTGTGCTAAATTTAGCACAGCTACGATCATTCACACTGACATGAGGGGGGATGCCCAGCACCGTCCAAATACGTCCAAGGTGGGTCATTCCGAGTTGATCGTAGTTGTGCTAAATTCAGCTATGCTAAATTTTGCGCAGCTATGCAATATTTTGCGCAGCTACTCTAAAATTTTGCGCAGCTATGCTAGAATTTGGCACAGCTATGCTAACTTTAGCACAGCTACGATCATTCATAATGACATGTGGGGGGACTCCCTGCAGAAGAGTGAAGGCATCACACAGCTTACACGTAACTCCCAGAAGTAGCACAGCTTACACGTAACACTCAGTAGTAGCACCGCTTACACGTAACACTCAGTAGTAGCACCGCTTACACGTAACACTCAGTAGCAGCACCGCTTACACATAACATCCCCAGTAGATGCGTTACTTGCACATAATGACGCCAGTAGTAGTGCCGCTTACATGTAACGACCCCAGTAGTAGCACTGCTTACACGTTTCGACCCAAGTAGTAGTGTCGCTTACACATTACGACCTCAGTAGTAACTCCGCAATCACACCGACTAATGGCATCCCTGTTCAGGTACCTACATCATGTGAATTGCTCGAACAGCAAGCACATAAAGCACTCATGAGTAAAGATCAAACCGCTCTTACCCAAATTGTTAAAACCTTGTAGATGTCCTCTCTTGTTGGTAGTTCATGGTTGATGGCTGCATCCAGATTTATTACACATGTAGAGAATATGGTAAGCTTTACAGCCATTACCAATAAGATGGTGAGTGAGCCCATGGTGCATTATGGAGAGTCCATGGTGTACTTTTCTTTTATATTGTAATACAGAGGTGTGTCCATCAGTGTGCATTATTTTTATCATGTTCGAGGTGATGAACATACAATCATGAAGTTACGACCAAATTCACACTCGATACCTCCAAAATCACTGGAATTAGAAGTCCAAAATCACTGGAATTATACATCCAAAGGGGGTCATTCCGAGATGATCGTAGCTGTGCTAAATTTAGCACAGCTGAGATCTATCACACTGACATGCAGGGGGACGCCCAGCACCGTCCAAATACTTCCAAAGTGCGCCAATCCGAGTTGATTATAGCTGTGCTAAATTCAGCTATGCTAAATTTTGCGCAGCTATGCTAAATTTTGCGCAGCAACGCAAATTTTTTGCGCAGCTGCGCTAAATTTGGCACAGCTACGCTAAATTTAGCACAGCTGCGATCATTCACACTGACATGCATGGGGACGCCCCGCAGAAGTACAAAGGCATTGCACAGCTTACACGTAACACCCAGTAGTAGCATCGCTTACACATAACACCCAGTAGTAGCACCGCTTACACGTAACAACCCCAGTAGTTGCGTCACTTGCACATTATGATCTCAGTAGTAGTGCCGCTTGCATGTAACAACCCCAGTAGTAGCATCTCTTACACGTAACGACTCAAGTAGTAGTGCCGCTTACACATTACGACCTCAGTAGTAACGCCTCTTACACACCGACTAATGGCATCCCTGGTGAGGTATCTACATCGTGTGAATTGCTCGAACAGCAAGCACATAAAGCACTCATGAGTAAAGATCAAACCGCTCTTACCCAAATTGTTAAGACCTTGTAGATGTCCACTCTTGTTGGTAGTTCATGGTTGATGGCTGCATCCAGATTAATAACACATGTAGAGAATATGGTATGCTTGATAGCAATTACCAATAAGATGGTGAGTGAGCCCATGGTGCATTATGGAGAGTCCATGGTGATCCATTCTTTTATATTGTATGGCAGAGGTGTGTCCATCAGTGTGCATTATTTTTATCATGTTCGAGGTGATGAACATACAATCATGTAGTTACGACCAAATTCACACTCGATACCTACAAAATCACTGGAATTATACGTCCAAAATAACTGGAATCATACAATCAAAGAGGATCGTTCCGAGTTGATCGTAGCTGTGCTAAATTTAGCACAGCTATGATCATTCACACTGACATGCGGGGGGACGCCCTGCAGAAGTGCAAAGGCATCAGACAGTGTACATGTAACACCCAGTAGTAGCACCGCTTACACGTAACAACCCAAGTAGTTGCACCGCTTGCACATTAAGACCCCAGTAGTAGTGCCGCTTACATTTAACTACCCAGGTAGTAGCACCGCTTACACGTAATGACCCAAGTAGTAATGCCCAAATACTTCCAAAGGGGGTCACTCCCCGCTGATCGTAGCTGTGCTAAATTTAGCACAGCTACGATCATTCACACTGACATGCGGGGGAACACCCATCACCGTCCAAATATTTCCAAAGTGGGTCATTCCGAGTTGATCATAGCTGTGCTAAATTCAGCTATGCTAAATTAGGCACAGCTATGCTAAATTCTGCGCAGCTACGGTAAAATTTTACGCAGATACGCAAATTTTGCGCAGACACACAAAATTTGGCGCTATGCTAAATTTTGCGCAGCTACACGAAACATGGCGCTACGCTAAATTTGGCACAGCTACGCTAACATTTTGCGCAGCTACACAAAATTTTGCGCAGCTACGCAAAATTTGGCGATATGTTAAAATTTTGCGCAGCTGTGCAAAATTTGGCGCTTTGCCAAATTTTGGGCAGCTATGCTCAATTTTGCATAGCTTCGCTACATTTTGCACAGCTATGCTACATTTTGCGCTACGGTAATTTATGAGCAGCTACGCAAAATTTGGCGCTACGCCAAAATCACTGGAATTATACGTCCAAAATCACTGGAATTATATGTCCAAAGGGGGTCATTCCGAGTTGATCGTAGCTGTGCTAAATTTAGCACAGCCATGATCATTCACACTGACATGCGGGGGGATGCCCAGCACCGTCCAAATATGTCCAAAGTGGGTCATTCCGAGTTGATCGTAGCTGTGCTAAATACAGCTATGATAAATTTTGCGCAGCTATGCAAAATTTTGCGCAGCTACACTAAAATTTTGCACAGCTACACAAAATTTGGAGCAGCTACACTAAATTTCGCACAGCTACGATCATTCACACTGACATGAGGGGGGACGCCCAGCACCATCCAAATACGTCCAAAGTGGGTCATTCTGAGTTGATCGTAGCTGTGCTAAATTCAGCTATGATAAATTTTGCGCAGCTGTGCAAATTTTTCCGCAGCTACTCTAAAATTTTGCGCAGTTACGCTAAAATTTGGCGCAGCTACGCTAAATTTAGCACAGCTGCGATCATTCATACTGACATGCGGGGGAACACCCAGCACCGTCCAAATATTTCCAAAATGGGTCATTCCGAGTTGATCGTAGCTGTGCTAAATTCAGATATGTTAACTATGGCATAGCTACGCTAAATTCTGCGCAGCTACACAAAAATTTTGCGCAGAGTCGCAAAATTTTGAGCGGATACACAAAATTTGGCACTATGCTAAATTTTGCGCAGCAACGCAAAATTTTGAGCAGCTACGCAAAATTTGGCGCTAAGTTTAAATTTTGTGCAGCTATTCTAAATTTTGCGCACCTACATTACATTTTGCGCAACTATGCTAAATTTTGCATACCTACGCTAAATTTAACGCTACGGTAAATTTTGCAGTTACGCAAAATTTGTCGCTACGCCAAAATCACTGGAATTATACGTCCAAATTCACTGGAATTATACGTCCAAAGTGGGTCACAGTGCGATCATTCACACTGACATGCGGAGGGACGCCCAGCACCATCCAAATACGTCCAAAAGTGGGCCAATCCGAGTTGATCATAGCTGTGCTAAATTCAGCGATGCTCAATTTTGCGCAGCTATGCAAAATTTGGGGCAGATATGCAAAAATTTTGCGCAGCTACGCTAAATTTAGCACAGCTACGATCATTCACAATGACATGCGGGGGGACGCCCCGCAGAAGTGCAAAGGCATCGCACAGCTTACACGTAACACCCAGTAGTAGCACCGCTTACACGTAACACCCAGTAGTAGCACCGCTTACATGTAACAACCCCAGTAGTTGCATCACTTGCACATTATGACCCCAGTAGTAGTGCCGCTTGCATGTAACAACCCCAGTAGTAGCACCGCTTACACGTAACGACCCAAGTCATAGTGCCGCTTACACATTACGACCTCAGTAGTAACGTCTCTTACACACCGACTAATGGCATCCCTGTTCAGGTATCTACATCGTGTGAATTGCTCGAACAGCAAGCACATAAATCACTCATGAGTAAAGATCCAACCACTCTTACCCAAATCGTTAAGACCTTGTAGATGTCCACTCTTGTAGGTAGTTCATGGTTGATGGCTGCATGCAGATTTATTACACATGTAGAGAATATGGTACAGCCATTACCAATAAGAGGGTGAGTGAGCCCATGGTGCATTATGGAGAGTCCATGGTGTTCCATTCTTTTATATTGTATGGCAAAAGGTGTGTCCATCAGTGTGCATTATTTTTATCATGTTTGAGATGATGAACATACAATGATGAAGTTATGACCAAATTGACACTTGATACCTCCAAAATCACTGGAATTATACGTCCAAAATCACTGTAATTATACATCCAAAGGTGGGTCATTCCTAGTTGATCGTAGCTGTGCTAAATTTAGCACAGCTGCGATCATTCACACTGACATGCAGGGGGACGCCCTGCAGAAGTGCAAAGGCATTGCACAGCTTACACGTAACACCCAGTAGTAGCACCACTTACACGTAACACCCAGAAGTAGCACCGCTTACACGTAACAACCCAAGTAGTTGCACCGCTTGCACATTAAGACCCCAGTAGTAGTGCCACTTACATTTAACCCCAGTAGTAGCACCACATACACGTAACGACCCAAGTAGTAATGCGTAAATACGTCCAGAGAGGGTCATTCTGGGTTGATCGTAGCTGTTCTAAATTTAGCACAGCTACGATCATTCACACTGATATGCGGGGGAACACCTAGCACCTTCCAAATATTTTCAAAGTGGGTCATTTCGAGTTGATCGTAGCTGCGCTAAATTCAGCTACACTAAATTTGGCATAGCTAAGCTAAATTCTGCGCAGCTACGCTAAAATTTTGCGCAGACACACAAAATTTGGAGCTATGCTAAATTTTGCGCAGCTACGCAAAATTTGGTGCTACGATAAATTTGGCACAGCTACACTATCATTTTGCGCAGCTACGCAATATTTTGAGCAGCTACGCAAAATTTTGCAATACTTTAACATTTTGCGCAGCTACGACATATTTGCGTGCTACGCCAAATTTTGTGCAGCTATGCTAAATTTTGCACAGCTACACTAAATTTGGCGATACATTAACATTTTGCGCAGCTACGCCAAATTTTGCAAGCTACGCCAAATTTTGTGCTGCTATGCTAAATTTTGCGCAGCTATGATAAATTTTGCGTAACTACGCAAAATTTTGTGCTACGATACATTTTGCTCAGCTATGTAAAATGTGGCGCTACACCAAAATCAATGGAATTATACGTCCAAAATCACTGGAATTATACGTCCAAAGGGGGTCATTCCGAGTTGATCGTAGCTGTGCTAAATTTAGCACAGCTACAATCATTCACACTGACATGCGGAGGGACGCCCAGCACCGTCCAAATACGTCCAAAGTGGGTCAATCCGAGTTGATCGTAGCTGTACTAAATTCAGCTATGCTAAATTTTGTACAGCTACACTACATTTTGCGCAGCTACGCTAAAATTCTGAGCAGCTATGCTAAAATTTTGCACAGCTACACAAAAATTTTGCTCAGATACGCAACATTTTGTGCAGCTGTGCAAAATTTGGCACTATGCTAAATTTGGCGCAGCTACGTTAATATTTGGTGCAACTGCGCAGAATTTGGCGCTACACTAAATTTGGCGCAGCTATGCTAAATTCTGCGCAACTACGCTAACATTTTGAACAGCTATGCTACATTTTGCACAGCTATGCAAAATTTGACGCTAAGCTAAATTTGACTCAGCTGCGCAAAATTTGGCGCAACGCTAAATATGGCGCATCTACCCTACATTTTGCTGAGTTACGTTAAATTCTGAGCAGTTACGGTAAATTCTGCACAGCTACGCTAATAGTTTGCGCAGCTATGCTATATTTGGCACAGATAACAAAATTTGGTGCTACACTACATTTGGCGCAGCAATGCTACATTTTGGACAGCTACGCTAAAATTTTGCACAGCTATGTTAAAATTTGGCGCAGCGACTTAAAATTTGGTGATACGCTAAATTTTACGCAGCTATGCAAAAAATTTGCGCGGCTACACAAAATTTGGCGCTACGCTAAATGTGGCGCAGTTATGCAAAATTTGACGCTACACTACATTTGTTGCAACTACGCTACATTTTGAGCAGCTACGCTAAAATTTAGCACAGCTACGCTAAACTTTTGTGCAGCTATGCAAAATTTGGTGCTACGCTAAATTTTGTGCAGTTGCGCAAAGTTTGGCACTACCGTAAATTTGGCACATCTATGCTACAAAATGCTAAAATGCTAAAATTTTACGCGTCTACGCTAAATTTTGCGCAGCTATGTTAAAATTTGGCGCAGCTACTTAAAATTTGGTGATACGCTAAATTTTGCGCAGCTATGCAAAAAATTTGTCGTTTTGCTAAATTTGGCGCAGCTACACTAAAATTTTGCGCAGCTACGCAACATTTGGCGCTACGCTAAATTTGCCACAGCTACGCAAAATTTGTCGCAATGCTAAATTTGGCACAGTTACACTACATTTTGTGCAGCTACGCTAAAATTTAGCACAGATACGCTAAAATTTTGTAGTTAGTTCATGGTTGATTGCTGCATCCAGATTTATTAGACATGTAGAGAATAAGGTAAGCTTGACAGCCATTACCAATAAGATGGTGAGTGAGCCCATGATGCATTATGGAGAGTCCATGGTGTTCCATTCTTTTATATTGTAAGTCAGAGGTGTGTCAATCATGAAGTTACGACCAAATTCACACTCGATACCTCCAAAATCACTGAAATTATATGTCCAAAATCACTGGAATTATACGTCCAAAGGGGGTCATTCCGAGTTGATCGTAGCTGTGCTAAATTTAGCACAGCTACGATCATTCACAGTGACATGCGGGGGGACGCCCAGCACCATCCAAATACGTCCAAAGTGGGTCATTCCAAGTTGATCGTAGCTGTGCTAAATTCAGCTATGCTAAATTTTGCACAGCTACGCTAAAATTTTGCGCAGTTACACTAAATTTAGCACAGCTACACTAAATTTTGACCAGCTACGCTAAATTTAATGCAGCTATGCTAAATTTAGCACAGCTACGCTAAATTAGGCACAGCTATGATCATTCACACTGACATGCGGTTGGATGCCCCACAAAAGTGCAAAGGCATCGCACAGCAGCGATGCCATTGCACTTCCAGAGTAGCTCCCGACCAGTGCAGCTTTAGCGTGCTGGGCATGAGCTACTCCTTGCTCCCCGGCCCGCAGCGGCAGCGTGTGACATCACGCAGCCGCCGCGGCCCACCCCCACAATGGTCCTTCCAAGCCTGTGTTGGCCGGACCGCTTTCCATAAATGGCGGCTTAACGTCACTGTCCAGCCCCTTCCCACCCAGCAACCGTCTCTGCCTCAGAGACAATTGCTAGGCAGCGACGGCTGCCATGCGCTGGCGCATGCTCAGTTCCGACCTGACACCTGCGACAAACTGCAGCAAGCGATCGGGTCACTGTAATTATACGTACAAATCACTGGAATTATACGTCCAAATCACTGTAATTATACGTCCAAATCAATGGAATTATACGTCTAAAATCACTGGAATTATATGTCCAAATCACTGGAATTATACGTCCAAATCACTGGAATTAAATGGCAGTACCACTGGACATATATGGAAGTGTCAGACAGGATGGCACTTTAAAAAAATAGTCCCCAAACAGCACATGATGCAAAGATGAAAAAAGGTGCACCGAGGTTGCTGTATGACTAAGCTAAGCGACACAAGCACCTGGCTGAATATGGAGAGTGGGCCACAATTGTTCGGTCCACTGACAGCATCTCCAGCACGCCCCTGTCATTTTTAAAAAATTCTGCAATTGGTGGACTTATACGGTAGTACTCCAGGACTAATACAGCAGTACCCCTGGACTCATACGTCAGTGTCAGACAGGATGGCACTTTTCAAAAACTAGGCCCCTCATGCAAAAATGTCAAAGAGGTGCAATGAGGTAGCTGTATGACTAAGCCAAGCGACACAACCAATTCAACTGGAATTATATATCCAAATCACTGGAATTAATTGGCAAAATCACTGTAACTAATAATTATACGTCCAAATCACTGGAATTAATTGGCAAAATCCCAGCATTCCCAGTAGCACCGGCCAGCCAATGCGGAAGAAGAGGGCCAGCTGCAGCGGCGACGCTACCAATTACATTGCGCTGCTGCGGCTCCAGTCCTCCTCCCCTGCCCCTGGAGCTGTTCCTCTCCTCTTCTCCTGTGGCGCACACAGCACAGGCGGCTTGTAATGAGTCAATATGACTCATTACAAGCCGCTGACATGGAATGCTGGCCGTTTCGCCCTCAGGGCGACTGCGCTGTGTGCTAGGCACACCTGGCAGACATGTAGTTACGCCTCTGTCTGCTATTCTCCTGTCAGAAACAAGACTTTCCACACAGCAAAGTCTCAAAGCAATCTGTAGAAACAGCTCTACCACCCGGAGGACACTTGTGCAGCGTGGTTGGTGAAATGGTTAGTATTACAGACTCAAGGAAATGAGGATACCATGACCCTGTATGTAAAGATGTGTACACATGAATCTGCACATTGATTGGGACTTTCTATCGTATGGTCAGTTGAGCAAAAAAATTGTACTGTGTGTAGAGATGTGTCCTAAGTCATCCTTGTGCCGTACACCAAGCAGTGCGATGGGCGTGCAACACCTAATATGCCGCACCTGGGCACATCATGGCGTACTCACTCACTGCTTATCATACTGAGACATGGGTGAGTGTAACACTGCTTTCCATCCATCAGAGCTCACCTCTCCTGATCTGCAGTGCACGTGCGTCACATGACCATGTAGTCACATGACAGGGCGGTGTGTGTAATTCTGTGTTTATTTCTACATAGTGATTTGCTGGTGTCTCTTACATCGGAGAACCTGTACATCTGTGTGTGCATCATTCACACTGTTACCTGTCATACCGAAGTGATTCTACACGGGCGAGTCACATTACTATGAGCACCAGCTAATAGCCGGAGTAACCGCCGTGTGCAGCACGGACAGCAGCTAGACGGGCTGAACTGTCGGGTGGTCTTCAGTATGCCGAATGTCGGGATCCCGGTACATAGTATACCGGCGCCGGAATACCGACACCCGGCATTCAGACAGATATTCTCCCTCGTGGGGGTCCACAACACCCTGGAGGGAGAATAGATAGTGTGGTGCATGTAGCACGCCATCGTGCCCACAGCATCGCAAGTGCAGCGAGCCCACAAGGGGCTACTTTGCGTTCGCCACGCTGTCGGTATGCCGGCGGTCGGGCTTCCGGCGCCAGTATGCTGGTTGCCGGGAGCCCGGCCGCCGGCATACCATACTACACTCGAACTGTCATCTTACACACACGTCTGGTATCCTCCAGGTTCATTCTGACTGTGAGCTGCTCCACTATAGCATGTCGGTCGGCCCTCCACCTTCGTAGCCGATGTTCACCTCTTACGCCAATGGCACATGGTGCTCCACAGTTTCCACAATGGTAATTCGCAATGGAGCCATTTGTCCACTCGCGATACATCTTCACCGCAGCAGCACGCGAACAGTTCACAAACTGCGCTGTGTTGGAGATACTGCCACCGTTGGCCCGAAAGCCAATAATCTCCCCTTTGTTCCAACTTGGATAAATTGCTCCTTTTACCCATGACAGCAACGAGTGATAGGTGTGCAGACGGCCTATCACACACCTTATATACCCACCGAGACATGCATGGCGCGTGACATACTTCATGGGCTACGCGCTGCCGACGTCACATGTCTGAGGTGGTCATAATAATGTGACCTGACCGTGTATTACAGTGCATACAAACCTGGTAAATGTGCGTCACCTCCGCTCAGTGGTTGCTGGAGTATTTTACATCTTGTATTTCTACATCAGCGTCTTTTCACACTGTTACCTGTCATATGGTAGTTACTGTATTACACTATATACAAAGTGATTTACTTGTGTCATTTACATCAGAGAACTTGTACATCTGCGTGTGCGTCTTATCACGCTGCTGCCTGTCATATGCCAGTGATTCTATTACAGTGCGTGACAAGTGATCTGCCGACATCTGGGGACTTTCCTCATTGTGTCTACAGCTCCTTGTATTGTTACAGTCAGCACAATGTCATGTTTAGTGTCTTCCATGTTTGTGTCCTTGTAGCATCTGTCTTGGTTGTCTCCTGAGTAATGTAATGAGTATCAGTCTGATGTGTAGCATTGTCTGTGTCACAGCCGCTCTCTGTACAGAGATCCCAGCACAGCGTTTCCATAGACATCACAGCCACTCTCTGTACAGAGATCCAGCACAGCTTCCCCATAGATATCACAGCCGCTCTCTGTACAGAGATCTCAGCACAGCTTCCCATAGACATCACAGCCGCTCTCTGTACAGAGATCCCAGCACAGCTTTCCCATAGACATCACAGCCGCTCTCTGTACAGAGATCCCAGCACAGCTTCCCCATAGATATCACAGCCGCTCTCTGTACAGAGATCCCAGCACAGCTTCCCATAGACATCACAGCCACTCTCTGTACAGAGATCCCAGCACAGCTTCCCCATAGACATCACAGCCGCTCTCTGTACAGAGATCCCAGCACAGCGTTTCCATAGACATCACAGCCGGTCGCTGGTTCAGCTCTCATATCTCCATTCCTCCATATTATCAGTCAGTTGTGCAGCTCACACAGCAGTAACCGTGTAGCTGCGTCTGCCTGACGGCTGCGTGCTCTATTATAGGGAACAGGGCAGCCCCCCCCCCCAGGAGGCATGTTACAGAAGGATCCATCATAATTGGCTGATTGCAGGTCTCAGTACACCACTTTGCAGGGGGCGGTCAGAATCAGCTGTCCAATCATCCATTGACATGTGAATAAAGGCAGCCAATTGCTGCAGGAGGGCAGGACAGGAGATTGCACATGCTCTGTTCATTTCTCATTCTCTTTGGCTGGGGAGATGAGCAGACGTCCTCCCTGTGTGTCTGAGTCTGTCAGCTGCTGCTGCAGCAATGTGACACCCTCAGGCTGCAGTCCCTTGTGTGTGTATGCAGCAGGGTCCGTGTCCTTGCCCACAATGGAGAGATGAGGAATGGAGCTGTGAGACCTGCACCTGTGATGTCTATAGGAACGCTGAGCTCGCAGCTTTATAAAGTGACACAACGACAGCGCTAGTAATCCAGCTGGCTCACACTGTGCCCTGTTACTCAGAAGTCAGCCAAGACAATTACCACAGATATGAAAGCAGCTAACAAGGAAGCCACGGACACATGCTGCCTGTGTGGTAACAGAACCTCTCCGGCGCTGTGAGGGATAATAATGAATGTATTATTTGTTCGTCGGGAGTCTTGCCACCTAGCAACAGCTGGTGGGTTAGGTGCAGCCTCCCGACGAATCGCTGGGAAGGTATAGTGAAATAAACTTTCACTTACCTTCCCACAGCCTGGGGAGAGTGGGGACAGAGCCGCGGCTAGCGGCCACGCAGGGACCCGAGTGCGTGCATCGCACGCATCACGGGAACATGTGCGCAATGGCAGGTGCACTCTGGGCACATGCGCGCGCACCCTATAAGGCGCTAGGCCCCACCCCCAGACCTCTAGATTTTAGCTCAGCGCTGCAGAATGGAGGACACAGTGTCTGTGTCAGCCACAGACACTCTGGTAGTCAGACCCGGTCCTAGGCATAGGCAAACTAGGCAATTGCCTAGGGCATCTGGTATGCCTAGGGGCACAAGCAGATTCTGCTGATTAAAATGATATGCAGCATGCCTATATTCTGTGTGTTACATTTCGTATGCAGATACAGCCACAGCCACAGTATATAGGCATGCCGCATATCATTTTATTCAGAAGAAGCTGCTTGCGCATCATACCCACATAGCAATGCAAATAAGATGCATTTTCATAAAAAATAGGCACCCGATGATAGCAGAGCTGCCAGTTGACTCAGGCCAGGAACTATATGTGTCATAAGGGTATTAATAATGTGTAACATATGTGTAAGAGGAACTATGTGCGTCATTATGTGTATAAAGGCACAAATAATGTGCGGCATATGGGTAAGGGACATTATGTGTGTCATTATGTGTATAAGGGTATTAACAATGTGCAGCATATGTGTAAGGTAAATTATGTGTATAAGGGCATTAATAAAGTTTGGCATAATGTGTAAGGCGCATTATGTTTATAAGAACATTAATAAGGTGTGTCATATGTGTAAGGGGCATTACTGTGTGGTATTATGTGTATAAATGCATTACCAATGTGTGGCATTATGTGTATAAGGTGCTCTACTGTGTGGCATAACGTATAGAAAGGGCACTACTGTGTGGTCTAATGTGAATAAAGAGCAATATAGTGTGGTGTAATGTGAATAAGGAGCCAGATACTGTGGTGCAATGTGAATAAGGAGCAATTTGGTGTGGTGTAATGTGAATAAGGAGCAATATGGTGTGGTGTAATGTGAATAAGGAGCAATTCAGTATGATGTTATGTGAATGAGGGGCATTACTGTGAGGAGTAACGTATATAAGGTAAAGTGGTACTACTGTGTGATGTAACGTGAATTAGGGACATTATCGCATGATAAATTGTGAATAAAGTTGCACTACTGTGAGGCATAATTTGAATTGGGGGCACTACTGTGTGGCCATGCCCCTTGCCAGCAAAAACACGTACCTATTTGGGCTGTGCGCCGAATGTGCACACTGTTCTTATTTAATTTACAGGGGGAAGGGAATACAAAAAAAAGGACTGCTAATGGTGAGGGGTGATATTGCTGTGAAAGGGGCGTAGGGTCAGAGGCAGAACTAGCGGTAGTGCTAGGGGGCATCAGCCAAAATCTTGCCTAGGGCATCACATTGGTTAGGACCGGCTCTACTGGTGTGTCTCCACAATGCAGCAAAAGAGGCAGGCAGCCTTCTAGGAAGAGCCTAGACAAAGCTGCCGACATCTACTTCCTCAGATGAGGATATTATATTTAAAAGAAGAAGAATTATTATCCCTGTCAGGTCGGATGACAACAGTGACAACTCTGAGGATGGAGAAGTCAGTCAGAATACTGGGACTCCTCCTCCTGCATATTCTCACAGAGTGGTGAGAAAGTGCACAAGTAAAAATAAACACACTGACCATGTTTCTTCTAGAGATGCCTGTTCAGGTAAAAACATCTCTTTCCAAGGTATTGCCAGAAGTTGGAATACCTCTAAGGTTCATAGCAGACCCCCCCCCCCCCCCCCCTCTCCTGCCCACAGCCAACATACATTCCCTGTCACTGATCGGCAACCTGTGCAGGACTGCGCTCATAAGGGGACTAGTCATAGCCATAAAACCCCCCTTTCCCACGCATTTAGGGAAGCTGGTTACCCTCCAGTAGATTGGGAGTCAGAGCAGGTAACCAGGACTAGCGCATCCTCTCGCAGAGACGAATATAGTGACTTGCAGATGGTCCGTGTAGCCTTAGCGGGCAGAATGCCTCCTTCTAAAATATATTCAACCCACTGGGCTCTGAGCGAGCGCTCTCAAGTATACAAATTCACCCAATTAGCCTTTAGAACGGCACTCATTAAGGAAGATCACTTGGTTCTCCATAACCACACTGGCATCCGAGACATTCCGGCCCTATTTGCCCCAGACATAGATCCAGCTTTAACTTCACTCGTGGGGTAAAAGATCCAGAGTGACGCTATGGATAAATTGCAGAGAAAAAATCTATTTAAGGTTTCAGACGCTGCCGGTCCTTTATTATTTGTCCTTGACAAGGCAGAAAAAGTAGGCGTCTCAGGGGGCTCCCTAGATTCCCTGGTAGCTTCCAAAATGGCCCTCATTAAAGCTATTAGTAGGGCTACATTAATAATTCGTCAGACATTTGATTTCATATAAAACTCACATAGAACTCACTGGCTAGCTAATGCAGGGCTAACTAACCTAGCACCCAGGCCAGTAGACTTCTCCAATCTGGTAGATTCTGACCTTTTCGGACCCGACTTCATAGATGAAGTGAAGGTCCACTATAAAGCTCGCAAATACTTTGCGGAAGCTTAAAGGACCTCAGCCTTCCAGGCGGCCCTTTCATCAGGAGGGTCATCCTGCGGGAGCTAGCAGCTCGACCCGAGACTACAGAGGCGCTCCCAGAGCTCCCAGAGGTGGCCCTTCTCGAACACGGACCATGAGAGGCACAGGGTCCGGCGGCACATACGCACCCAGGAAAGACAGAGGATATGGTAAGTCACCTTACTTTACAACCTCCCCCTTGTCTTTCCCAGGCAATAACCTCCTGGGGGCAAATTACCACAGACAGGTGGCTGCTAAAAGTCGTGGAAAAAGGTTTATCCCTCCCCTTTTGCATTTTCCACGACAAATTTTTCCTTGTTCAAAAAACTCCAGTCCGTTATCAGATGGAGTCCTATCCCTTGCCCAGCTAGGCAAAATAGAGTTGGCAGACACCTCCGCAAGAGGCTGGGTCAGTCACCTTTTTCCCGTCAGGAAACAGGATGGTTCATACAGACCAGTCTTAAACGTCAAATCTCTCAACCGACACATAAAACCTCGTTCTTTCCGTATGGAGGGCTTAGCCGACATACCTTTCCTACTAACAAAGAACGATTTCTGTATCAAAATAGACCTCAAGGAGGCCTTTCACACAATTCAAATGCACCCAAACCACAAAACACTTCTAAGGTTCCTGTGGAAAGACGTTCTCTATCAGTGGACCATCATGGTCTTTGGCCTTTCCAACGCTCCCTACACATTCCCTCATCTTATGAAAGCAGTGATCTCTCACCTTTGCCAGAAAGCGATCCATTGTATTATCTACCTAGATGACTTGTTAGTAGTCCATTCAGACCAGAATACCCTTCTGCTTCACAAAGACCTAATTCTCTCTCTCCTCCAGAACCTATGGTTTACTATAAATTACGACAAGTCCATATTAACACCCACCCAGTCAATTGTTTTTCTGGGTTTCTTGATATATACCGCTTCTTTCTCGACAGCAGTTCCCCCAGACAAGTGGAGAGACATTCAAGGCTTCGTAACTCGAACCCTGAAACACCGTTTCTCACTGAGAGACTTGGCCAGAGTCATAGGGAAAATGAGGTCTTTAGATCCAGGATTTCTCCACACCCCCTTGTCTGCAGACACTCTCAGATTCTTCTTTCAGCTCTCCTCCGCCGAGGATGGACTTGGTCAGACAAAATCCTCTTGACACCCAAAGTTCTCAAAGAGGTACGCAGTTGGAGGGGCCTTCCGCTGCCATCTCCCAGGCCTCTCCTACCTCCTCCTCCAGACATGGTCATCACATCAGATACATCTCTCTCAGCTTGGGGAGCATTTACAAGAAACCAGGCGGTAAGGGGAAGATGGTCCACTCAAGAATCGACAGCGCACATAAATCTCTTAGAATTGAGGGCGGCGAAGTTAGCACTTTCCTCTCTAGTTCCCCCGACCTTCCGGGACAACTCAGTTCTCCTCTGTCTAGACAACATGACTGCAGTGTCCTACCTCAACAGAATGGGGGGTACTCGATCCCTGATTATCTGCCAAGAAGCAATAGACATCTGGAACTGGGCGGTGGAACGGTCCATACTCCTCTCTGCAACATACGTCCCAGGAGAGCTAAACAAGTTAGCCGACTCCTTATCCAGGAAGAAATTAACACTGGATCGGGTGACTCTGAAACCGGAAGTTTTCATCAGTATCGTGAAAACCTTTGGTCAACCGCAGGTAGACCTGTTTGCAACTCCATCGAACACACAGGTACCAACCTTTGTGTCCAAAATCTGGACTCAAGTGGCTCTACACTCAGATGCGATGTCCTTTCTGTGGACAAATCTGATTCTCCCATATGCCTTCCCTCCTCCAGCTATGCTACTGAAGGTACATCACAAGATTAGGACAGACAGAGTACCTCAGCTCATCTTGGTTTACCCTGTTTGGCCTTCCCGGGTTTGGTTCCCCTTGATCAACCCTCTTCGCAAGGGACCCAAGCTTCCCCTAGGCATGTCCAAGGATTGTTTCCAAGGGACTCCCGACCTCCTTCAGGAACTTCCACATTGCATGTGGATAGCGACATTACTCGGTTGCTGACCACCACTAACCTCTCGGCCTCCTCAGTAACCTTGCTAAATGCTTCCCTTAGACCCAGAACAAAATCCAGGTACCAGTCTATCATAAATGAGTTTATGTCTTGGCAAGCTTCTCGAAATCTTCCGTTAGCTTCTCTTTCAGAACCTAACTTAGCGATAGACTTCCTGGCCGTTAAGTTTGAGTCAGGCCTAGCATTCGCCACCATACGTTCACATGGTTCAGCCCTAGCTCTTCTCATTCCAGGGCTTACGGAAAACAAGATGTACCTTAGATTATTCAAAGGTATTTTCTTGTATAGGCCACCATGTCCGCGATACTAATCCACGTGGGACATTAATCCTTGCTAAAATTATTTAGCCACAATACCTTCAGATTCCAACATCTCCAATCTTTCAAGAAAACTGGCTTCACTACTAGCACTAGCTTTCGCAGCTAGAGGAGCCGAACTTTCCTTAATGGACACATCCGAACCCTGGATGACAACCACTCCAATGGGTTTCCATATCGTCCTTAAAGGTCACGCAAAGACCAATTCCATTCGAAACCTTTTGGTTGAGTTTGATCTAGTCAGTGACCAGTCAGACACAGATCTTTGCATAGTTGAGTGCTTGTCCGCTTACCTTGCAACAACAGCTCCATGGAGAGATAACATTTCTAGCCTTTTTATCACATGCCATCCTGTCCAATCACATGTGGAGAAAGGAAAGGCAGCAAATTGCTGCAGGAGGGCGGGACAGGAGATTGCACATGCTCTGTTCATTTCTCTTTGGCCGGGGAGATGAGCAGATGTCCTCCCTGTGTGTCTGAGCTAGCCGCGGCTCTGTCCCCGCTCTCCCCAGGCTGTGGGAAGGTAAGTGAAAGTTTCTATCACTATACCTTCCCAGCGATTCGTTGGGAGGCTGCACCTAACCCACCAGCTGTTGCTAGGCGGCAATCCTATTCCCTAGAACAAATAGAGTTTGCAGGACATAGATTTCTGCAAACTAGTGTATTGCTTATGCGATATCGTCTGTGACAGGACCTGGCATCAGCAAGTACATGCACACTTACCGATGTTGGGAGCAACAGTTCCATGGTGGGATGGGGGGAGCGGAGGTAATGCTGCATTTTGTAACACGGCCCTCACAGGCGATGTTGCATGTCGGACGGACGTTGTCACAGACGGTGAATGGGACCGTGCCTCATCAGCGACATTGTGCATACACACTGGATGATATCATGAACAATGTGTACGAACCAGGCGCATTGTTCCGATATCATTCTGGTGTCTACGCACCTATAAAGAAAATAATATAAATGGGAGGTGAGCTTACAATAGCAAATGTTATTTATTCTGACAGATATTTTAACTTGTTCTGTTGTCAATGAAAAGAAATTATATTTCACACATTGTCATGAAAGCATATGATAAAGTTTCCCAGATGACAGCAAATCACTTTCATGCAGTGTAATAGAATCACTGCCATATGGCAGGTAACAGCATGAGAAGTAGCACATGCCGGTGTACAAGTTTTCTTAAGGACTGTGGCCTGAGGGTGTCACATTGCTGCAGCAGCGACCGACAGACTCAGACACACAGGGAGGACGTCTGCTCATCTCCCCGGCCAAAGAGAAATGAACAGAGCATGTGCAATCTCCTGTCCCGCCCTCCTGCAGCAATTGGCTGCCTTTCCTTTCTCCACAAATGACCGTCAGGCAGACACAGAACCATGGATCCTGCTGCGTGAGCTGCAAAACTGACTGATAATATGGAGTTATTGAGCTGTGAGAGCTGAACCAGCGACCGGCTGTGATGTCTATGGGAAGCTGTGCTGGGATCTCTGTACAGAGAGCGGCTGTGATGTCTATGGGGAAGCTGTGCTGGGATCTCTGTACAGAGAACGGCTGTGATATCTATGGGGAAGCTGTGCTGGGATCTCTGTACAGAGAGCGGCTGTGATGTCTATGGGGAAGCTGTGCTGGGATCTCTGTACAGAGAGCGGCTGTGATGTCTATGGAAACGCTGTGCTGGGATCTCTGTACAGAGAGCGGCTGTGATGTCTATGGAAACGCTGTGCTGGGATCTCTGTACAGAGAGCGGCTGTGATGTCTATGGAAACGCTGTGCTGGGATCTCTGTACAGAGAGCTGCTGTGATGTCTATGGAAACGCTGTGATGGAATGTCTGTACAGAGAGCGGCTGTGATGTCTATGGGAAGCTGTGCTGGGATCTCTGTACAGAGAGCGGCTGTGATGTCTATGGGGAAGCTGTGCTGGGATCTCTGTACAGAGAGCGGCTGTGATGTCTATGGGGAAGCTGTGCTGGGATCTCTGTACAGAGAGCGGCTGTGATGTCGATGGGGAAGCTGTGCTGGGATCTCTGTACAGAGATCGGATGTGATGTCTATAGGGAAGCAGTGCTGGGATCTCTGTACAGAGAGCGGCTGTGATGTCTATGGGGAAGATGTGCTGGGATCTCTGTACAGAGAGCCGCTGTGATGTTTATGGGAAGCTGTGCTGGGATCTCTGTACAGAGAGCGGCTGTGATGTCTATGGGGAAGCTGTGCTGGGATTTCTGTATAGAGAGCGGCTGTGATGTCTATGGGGAAGCTGTGCTGGGATTTCTGTATAGAGAGCAGCTGTGATGTCTATGGGGAAGCTGTGCTGGGATCTCTGTACAGAGAGCGGCTGTGATGTCTATGGAAACGCTGTGCTGGGATCTCTGTACAGAGAGCGGCTGTGATGTCTATGGGGAAGCTGTGCTGGGATCCCTGTACACAGAGCGGCTGTGATGTCTATGGGGAAGCTGTGCTGGGATCTCTGTACAGACAGTGGCTGTGATGTCTATGGGGAAGCTGTGCTGGGATCTCTGTACAGAGAGCGGCTGTGATGTCTATGGAGAAGCTGTGCTGGGATCTCTGTACAGAGAGTGGCTGTGATGTCTATGGGGAAGCTGTGCTGGGATCTATGTACAAAGAGCGGCTGTGATGTCTATGGGGAAGCTGTGCTGGGATCTCTGTACAGAGAGCGGCTGTGATGTCTATGGAAACGTTATGCTGGGATCTCTGTACAGAGAGCGGCTGTGATGTCTATGGGAAGCTGTGCTGGGATCTCTGTACAGAGAGCGGCTGTGATGTCTATGGGGTAGCTGTGCTGGGATCTCTGTACAGAGAGCGGCTGTGATGTTTATGGGGAAGCTGTGCTGAGATCTCTGTACAGAGAGCGGCTGTGATGTCTATGGGGAAGCTGTGCTGGGATCTCTGTACAGAGAGCGGCTGTGATGTCTATGGGGAAGCTATGTATTCTGCAAATACTGGGTATGTGTATATAGCTGCCACAGAGTATTGGTGTTCGGAACCACTACTTATATATGTCTATTGCTTTCTATGTTTTTGCAGCACAAGCCTGCACCACTACAAGTGAAAAAGCAGCGACGTGTGAAACGGTCGTTGGTGTTTCTGTGGCTGCTGCTAGTTCTTGTATATACTATTATAGGATTCTTTACTGACTTTGAGCCTAATTCAGACCTGATCGCTAGGCTGTGTTTTCATACAGCCTGCGATCAAGTCTAAACTGAGCATGCGTATGCACCGCAATGTGCAGGCGTGTCACACGGGTACAAAGCCGATCGCCGCTCAGCAATGGGTTTGTGCAAAGAATCGCAAGTAGATTGACAGGAAGAAACCGTTTGTGGGTGTCAACTGACCTTTTTCTGGGAGTGGTTGGAAAAATGCAGGCGTGTCCATGCATTTGTAGGGCAGGTGTATGACATCAATTCCGGGACCGGACAGGCTGAAGTGATCGCAGCGGCTGAGTAAGTCCTGGGCTGCGCAGAGACTGCACATGATCTGTTTGTACAGCTCTTCTACACATGCATTCGCACACTTGCAAAGTGAAAATACACTCCCCAGTGGGCGGTGACTATGCGAACGCAGGACTGCAAAAAAAACCTAGCAAGCAAACATGTCTGAATTAGGCCATTTTAGCATAAACATGCCTGTTAAGCATTAAAATTGACAGATGAGATGAACAACAGTATCTGAGAGCTTGTACCACGGTGCCGTCATGTGCATTATGCTAGGAAGACACATGGAGGGGACACGCTCACTGTTAGTGGTGCCAGTGCAATTAAGCAAGCAGGATGCACACTTGTAGTGGTGCGGACTTGTGCTGTCAAAACATAGAAGGACACACAAGGGAAACCTTGACCTCCTGGAGCAGGACAGACATCTATTAGCAGCTAATCCGAACACCAATACTCAGTGGCAGCTATATACACATACCCAATATTTACAGAATACATGAAGAGGGTGGAATCTTGAGAAAGGTCACCGAATGACCGAAACACGTTGCTTGGAGGAGAAGAAGTGAGGAATCTTCTTTGAAGCCGGAGGTGTCCTGCTGATACATGCACAGTGGTGCCGGGCTATTCAGCCTTGGACTCCACAGCTATCTTTTAGAGCTAGCCCACCGCACCCACAAATTATGGTGAAAGACTGCTTCCTTGTGAGTGGAATTTAGCATCAAGTCACTTTCATCAAGGCACTCAGCTCCTATCTACCTCACAAAAAGTTTGCTAATTTTGCACTATTTATCCATGTTTTAATGTTTTTTAATGTAGCACATGTTTGTTTGCTCCAATAAATGTTATTCTTGTGTTAAAATACACATGATTGTTCTTTGTTTTAGCACTAATAAGTGTATTAAACATCTATGAAGGTTGTGCGCCAGGAATCCTATATCATTATTTGTTCCAAGCACACCAACCTGGCCGTACAGAGGAAGAGGTCACAGGGCCGAGTACCGAATCTCAGGCAGCACAGTACCAATTCAGCAGGAAGGATCTTGACATTCAAATCCCTCAATCAATGGTAGAAAGTCACCATGGGCAAAACAAATATGAGGACAGAACTTAAGCGGGCATTTGGCAAGAGATTACAGATGTCAGCTTTGTGGTCTTCTCTTTGCTGGCTGATGGGGGACTTCAGGTGAGTGCGTCCACCGGCTTGATCTGCGAGTGCACTGGCCAGAGCAGGTGTTATGATCCTGGCCAGGGCTGGGGGGTGTTGTAGATTAGGTGGTGGGCCGGACGTTCGGGCATGCCTTGCCTGATGATCAAGGTCATCTCACACAGCTTCAGGAGCAGCTGTTCTTGAAACTGCTCTATCCTCTCGTCTTGATCTGTAATGGCTAAGAGGAGCTCCTGGTGGCTGGGGAGGACAGGGGGCAGCAGTAAAACCAGAAAGTGGAGGAAAGTACTTCACCATATGGCAAATCTTTTTTAATTTCCTTACATGCACATGAGGAACAAATCCATCTACGTTAACGTGGAGGAGGAAAGATATTGGTGAACGTATTTAGTTTTATTTATTATACACCGTGTGTAGCGCATTGTGATTCACTTTCTGTCACTTTTTGTTGTATTAATCTATGTGGAGGGGGCAGCAGTGTCCTCCAGGTCTGCTGCTGACTCTGGGGCATCCTCACCAGGGTGTGATCCACACCCTCCCTCCCCAGGCTGCGTGAGCTGTTCCTCTTCATCTGAAAATGAAACAAACACAAACAGAAATTATCATTGGCATTTTGCATGTTCTAAAATTTTACTTTCATCTTACTGTCATAATTACCTCAGTCAGCATGTGAGACCTCAAGGTCAGGCATGTCTGTGTCCATTAGGGTGGTCACAAGAAATCGGTATCTGAATTTCTTTGAGGGGAACCCCTAAAAAGTTGCCACTTGGTGTAAAAATTAGATTGTCAAAGTTTCAGCTCAATCGGATAACATTAAGACATGCCTCATCAACCCTAAAGTATTAAAAAACAGCTATTTTTCAAAAAAAATCGGGGGGGTTTCTGCTATAAAATTAGAACCGTTTATCCTAGGAATGTGTTGTTGTTTTTTTGTTCAGTAGAGAATGTTCCTGGCTTCAATTTTCACTTCCACAACTTGTTTGACAAACGTACAGATTGAAAGATATATGGGTTTTTCGTGGACCGGACCTAAAAATTCGACTTTTTCAAGAGAATGTTAAAATTCGCTATAAACTTGATAAAATTATTTTTTACGATGCTTTTGTTGTTCTTTGAATACTTTGCATTCAAACCCATCAAAGTAATGTTTCAATATAAGTTTTTTAAATGTATATATTTTATAAATATTATATTTCTTGTTTTCCAGAGCTGTAAGAAATAATGGATTCAGAACCTTCTACTTCATCCTCTACAGCTATAAGTGCTTCTTCTAAGGCACTGCTTGTGCTTAAAATTTCCATTTCTGCAACTTCATATTCTAGAAAACAACAGAAAGAAATGATTATAAATGCAAAAGAAAAACAGTAACTTGAGAACAACAAACATATTTATCTAGGTACAAAGTTACCAAGGTGCTAGTTAGGTACAACAAAATAGATCCAGATACTGTAGGTACTAACTACTACATTTAAACTATAATCTAGGCTCACCTACAGGCTTCAGTTTTGTTTTTTCCAGTCTGACCATCTTAGCTGCTTTTCTCTGTGTTCTTCGTTCTTCTGCTCATAGGAATTTTATATCAACTCCTCCCATGCAGCCAGTACGACCCTTTTGTCTCTGAAGGAGCAAAAATTGTCTTTCTTCTTCATTTGTGTTCTTCAGCACGTCCTGGTGTGCAATATCAAACAGGTCATCAAGGCTTGACTTAAAAGCTTCCACTTACTTACTTTGAGCTTGACTTACACTTCTGGTTGCGTGTTTTCTCCACTCCTCGTGAAGTTTTTCAAGCTTCGCAATACAATCTTTCAAATTGTTGGTAAGTATCTTAGCTTTTTGCCAAAAAAGTAGAACTTCCTAGATTGTGAGCCATGCAGCATCTCTGGTTTCTAGTTTAACTTGGCAATTATTTTAAAACAAATTGCGTAAAACTTGACCATTGGATGGCAACTTACTGCCAGTAATTTGATGGGACATACAGTATATCCAATCAGAAAAATCTTGTCTTTCTGCCTCAAACTTACACCACTTGTAGCTGTAGAGGACGAAGTAGAAGGTTCTGAATCCATTATTTCTTACAGCTCTGGAAAACAAGAAATATAATATTTAAAAAATATATACATTTAAAAAAATATATTGAAACATTACTTTGATGGGTTTGAATGCAAAGAATTCAAAGAACAACAAAAGCATAGTTAAAAAGTTATTTTATCAAGTTTTTTTCTTTTTAAAAACAATTTTCTGGGTCCGGACTAAGCAAAACCCATATATCTTCCGAACTGTACGTTTGTCAAACAAGTTGTGGTAGTGAAAATTGAAGCCAGGAACATTCTCTACAAAACTAAAAAAAAACATGTTTCTAGGATAAACCGTTCTATTTTATAGCGGAAAACCCCCCATTTACTTTTTTTCATATATAGCTGTCTTTTAATACTTTAGAGCTAATGAGGCAGGTCTTAACGTTATTAAATCGTGCTGAAACTTCGACAATCTTATGTTTACATCAATTGGCAACTTTTTAGGGGTTCCCATCAAAGATACATCAAAAAATATTTCCCCCTATATCTTGCAACCACCCTAGTGTCCATATTCGACACGCCTGCCACCTTCTCTTTTGCAACACACCCCAATGCCATCTCTTCCAATGGGGTGTTTTCCAAACTCTTAGGAAAACACCCACCACCTGCCCCCCTCGCATGTCGCCAGCAGGCAGCCATCTTCCCCTTCAGCCAGGACTTGAAGTCCACCCATCTATAATAAGTTATAATATAGAGGATACATATTCAACATATGTTACAAAATAATTTTTAAAACACTCTTTACAAGTTACTGGTACATTCTAATATTTTTTATATAAAATATAACCAATATATATACACCAATGTTTACAGTATTTGTTATCTCCACTCAAAAGCACACCACCTATAGTAGATGAGTTTATCCTACTTGTCCTTGTACCCATACACACTGTCCTTGTGAGCTGACCAGTATGCACAGGCACACATTTGTTAGCTAATATTCGCACACATGATTATTCGCACCAATAGTTCACTCAAGGCATGTAAAAATAACACAATTCTACACACTCCTTTAAAAGCTTACTGGTTTATACTCTAATAGTGGTTGTCAAAAACATAGTTATTTTGTCAAAAAAAAATTAATAAACAAAAACCACTGTATTACTTCAGCACTGCAGACCTAAACCCCCCAGGCCCCAGGGCCGGTTCTAGCCCTTGTGGCGCCACGGGCAAAAAATAGGAGCGTGGCTTTATACAGGGGCGTGGTCAGGGACGCCCCCTGTAGAGATGTGCCCCCATTTGTGCCCCCAGTAGCGCCCCCAGTAGTGCCCCCATTTGTGCCCCCAGTAGCGCCGCTTTAAAAAAAAAATGAATACTTACAATCCCCGCTCCTGAGTCCCGACCGCTGCAGACCTCCACCGTCGCCGCTCCTCTCCTCGGATCTATGGGAGAGACGTCATGACGTCTCTCCCATAGCACAGCATAGACACTAGAGGTCAATCATGACCGCTAGCGTCTGTGCCAGTCCCACAATGCTGTGCGGTGTGCGATGATGTCATCAAAGGCACTCTCCACGAAGGGAAACTAGACGGATAGCGTCTAGTTCCCTTCACAGCGGGGGGGGGGGCACTGCCAAACAGTAGTGGATCTTGCCATGGTGCGGCGCCCTCCGGATAGCGTCCCGGGCAAAAGTCCTGCTTGCACGTGGCAAGATCCGCTACTGCCGGGCCCTGTACAGTAACAGAGTATAACTGAATTATCCTTCATGGCATACACACTGTCCTTGAGAGATTTACAGTATGCACACAATCTCCTATATATTAGCCCAAATCTGTGACTCTGTGCTGTAACGCTGGGCGGAGTTACAGTGGTGGGTGGAGTTATTCAAATGAGTCACAGAACTGGGCAAATCTATAGGAGACCAGCAGCAGAAGCAGATGGTATGGGCATGGCACAGGCAGGGGTGCATACCTCCCAGCTTTCTTCAGACAGGAGGGACACACACACACACACACACACACACACAAAACACCACACGGCGAAAAGGGGGCGTGGTCAACGAAAGGGGCGTGGCTTCACGGGAGGGCATCCGTTTTCGTCAGTGAGGGGGCATGCCCAGCGCTCTGTGAGCTGCTGGCATGCCCCCAGGGCAGATTATGAGACTGGGGGACCCAGGGCACTTAAGACAAGGGGCCCTATCTCATTCCTGTGCCTGCTGTGGGTTTGGGGGCGTGGCCTAATCCCGCACGCGAAGCCACGCCCCCTTATGCAAATTTCAGGATTTTTTTTTTTTTTTTGAATTTTGGCCCCTCAGCTAGAGGTAAATCCAGAGGAGGTGGTCGCTCCCCCCTACACACCCGCACAGGCAGAAGAAAGCAGGGAGACTGCTGCCTCCCTGCAACACCACAGACCTGCCAACACGCAGCAGCGTGTGCTGACTGTAGCACAATGCTGCCGCTGTTGCTGGCAGGACGGGGGGGGGAGCTCCTGAGGGGGGGGGGGAGCTTCTGAGCTGGGACAGAGCTACTCCAGCTGGGGGGCCCCCTAAAACTGTGGGGCCAACAGTACGTACCCCCTGCCCCCCCTTAATCCAGCTCTGCTGCTGGAACCCCCCCTTAATCCGTACCCCCTGATGCCCCCTCTCCCTCTGTCTCCACTAAATTCACCGCTGCTCTAAGCAGAACAGCGAGTACAGGAGCTTCCCAACTGCCCCCCCCCCCCAACACCACCACCACCGCGGGACACTGTGGCCCACGGGTGGGACAGCGTGACAGACCCTAAAAAATGGGACTGTCCCGCGAAAATCTGGACGGTTGGGAGGTGTGGGGGTGTGTGAGGGGGTATGCCGTACAGACAGACGGGCACCGGCTCACTGTGTGCTTGACCCCCCACATCAGCATACTCAGCAGGGTCTCTCTGGGGCGGAGGAGCGTCACTTTGTGGCACAGTCCACGCTTCTTAGCTGCAGTTTTGTGGGGCACCTGCCGCTGTGCAGGTTCCGTACTGCCTCTGTTATCTCCAGCCCCGGCAACCCCACCGCTAGCTGCAGTGCTGCCGCCCGCAGTGAGGTGCGCCCAGCTCCTTCACACACTTTAGCTGGCGGGCAGCGCTGCAGAAGTCCGCGCTGCTTGCAGGCTCCGACCCCCTCCTCCCTCCAGCCACAGCGTCTCCTGGGGGCTAACCAGTCACTCCCAGTCTCCCCTTACCACAGTGCCCGGCAGCTGCTCGAGCTCTGCGGTGTGTGACTGGGGAGGGATGCGGACGGGCAGAGGAAGCAGGACTCCAGCCTGAGAGAGTCAGCCATGCCAAGTCTCCACCAGCAGCAGATCCCAACAGGTTGGAGTGGAACAGCAGCAGCCAGCAGCAGTGACTCCGGTAACACACATCTGTCTGTCACCACTGTTCTGTCCCTAATACCAATCTCTCCCATGCCCTGTGTTCTGTCATGTCCCTGTCACCGTTATCCTGGCCCTGTCACCCTTATCCTAGCCCTGTCACCCCTATCCAGGCCCTGTCACCCCTGTGCTTGCCCTGTCACCCCTGTCCTGGTCCTGCCGCCCCTGCTGGGACTTTTGTTTCTCACTTTTGGCTTCTATGACAGGAAACAGAGAAACACAGATAAATCATTGGGGTCAGACAATCAGTGTGTGATACACAGCAGAGGAACACAGATAAATCATTGGGGTCAGACAATCAGTGTGTGATACACAGCAGAGGAACACAGATAAATCATTGGGATCAGACAATCAGTGTGTGATACACAGCAGAGGAATACAGATAAATCACTCGGATCAGACAATCAGCGTGTGATACACAGCAGAGGAACACAGATAAATCACTTGGATCAGACAATCAGTGTGTGATACACAGCAGAGGAATACAGATAAATCACTCGGATCAGACAATCAGTGTGTGATACACAGCAGAGGAATACAGATAAATCACTCGGATCAGACAATCGGTGTGTGATACACAGCAGAGGAACACAGATAAATCACTCGGATCAGACAATCAGTATGTGATACACAGCAGAGGAATACAGATAAATCACTCGGATCAGATAATCAGTGTGTGATATACAGCAGAGAAACACAGATAAATCACTCGGATCAGACAATCAGCGTGTGATACACAGCAGAGGAATACAGATAAATCACTCGGATCAGACAGTCAGTGTGTGATACACAGCAGAGGAATACAGATAAATCACTCGGATCAGACAATCAGTGTGTGATACACAGCAGAGGAATACAGATAAATCACTCGGATCAGATAATCAGTGTGTGATACACAGCAGAGGAATACAGATAAATCACTCGGATCAGACAATCAGTGTGTGATACACAGCAGAGGAATACAGATAAATCACTCGGATCAGATAATCAGCATGTGATACACAATAGAGGAATACAGGCAATAACTACTGTACTTCTATGATGTAAAAACCAGATGACAGTAAGATGCACTTACACAGTCTGGTAGCAGCCCAGTGTGGCCATATACAATTCCCATTATCTTCTCCACGTCTTCCGGTTTGTACCCGAGCACTCGGTGGCGGCAGTAGCTAAATATGGCGACTTGTTTCATAACTTCATTAACAACGTTGGCTGCGTCTTCCTTCTGAAAGGCAAACTCTATAATAAGATGTATTCTGCAACGTGTGACTTGTAGGAACATACAGTATCTTCATTCTAGATGTTCTTCAGTAGGTGGGAACACTAGAAAGGCGCGAGAATTCTGATTCATTTACTGCTAAGTAACAAATGGTCTAATACATAAAGGTGAATACACACTGGGGGGGGGGGGTGTTGTTGCCCAGTGTGTATGCAGAGTGATGATGTGAACATTGCTGAGTGGAAAATCACACAGTGCATACACACTGAGCGATTGTCACCCGGCCCAGTGATTTTCACATGGGCGAACCACTTTTCACAGTAGGAGATTGTGGAAAGTTTATCACTTGGCCGGTAAAACAGGCCAACGGACGATGGCGGCCAGCGATGATGTGGGAGTGCAAATCAGTGCTCACCGCTCATCACCCGGCCGTACACACTAGGCGATTTTGAGCTCAAAGTAGCTCAAAACAACAAAAGTGAGGTATTTTGAGCTGAAAATCACCTAGTGAGTATGCACCTTAAGTATCGGTCATATTGTGTCCTGAGTACAGAGTATTATGCACTTTAAAAATGGAATTGGTGATGATGAACCAACACACCTTTGAGACCTTAAAAATGGATTTGATTTGATGGATGTCAATAGACAAATCTGTGTGACTGCACTCAGTGGTTTGGGGACTTCTGCTGCCAGATATCTGAAAGGAAAAAGAACATTTTTCACAGTCAATTGGAAATGCAATTCCTTAAAATAAAGCTTTAGATGCAGGGGGCGACCCAGGCCCTTATTCTACTGCAGTAGGGTCCAAAGTGTGATTACAGGTGTAGCCACACTCATTGTACCTGTGGAATGGCTGTGTGGGTATACATGGTGTGCTGTGCCGCTGGTGCAACTTAATATGCCAGGCTGCGACTAGCTGCAGCCCCATGTATTACTATGGTGACATACGCATGCACACACGCTCGTCATAGCCCGTGGGCACACTAGCTAAGCCAGCTTTTCTGAGACTTAAATGCTCTACATTAAAGCTGAGAGTGGCTACACTTGTTCATCTGTAATGCATAGATTGATCTAATAACAAATGCACAAAATTCTCCTGAGTAAATCCACTGTGAAAATAAAACGCTCTTAAACTGATATTAAAGAGCTCTTTGCTGTCTTCTCTTGATGGTGGATTCCATTCTGCGAATGAGAAGCAGTTAGCACCCGACATCATCAGTGCTAGATGACTCCATTCATCAAACTGATCTCATGGTTAGGGTTTAGGGTTCTACATTGTACAGATTGATCATGTAACAAGCACATAGAGAACCCATGGGTGAATACACAAGGAAACAAGCCGCTCTAATCCAAATAATGACATCTTCAGTGATGTCTTCCCGTAGAGGTAGCTTTCTGTGTGGGGATGAGAAGCAGTTAGCGGCTGGGACCACTGGTGTTACGCGCTCCCTCATAAACCAGAGCTCCATTTATTTGTTAAAGCAGGGCCACCTAGTGGCAGCCCTAGTAGATGTCTTCTCTTGTCCGTAGTTCACTGATGTTGGCGGCACCCAGATTTATTACACATGTAGAGAATATGGTAAGTGTGACAGCCTTTCCCAATAAGATGGTGAGTGAGCCCATGGTGCATTATGGGAAGAATCCATGTTGTTCCATTCTTTTATATCGTACGGCAGAGGTGTGGCCAGGTGGACGGAGTCATCAGTGTGCATTATTTTTATCATGTTTAAGGTGACGAGCGTACAATCATGAAGTTACGACCGAACTCACTTGCGAGGCGAGCGTACACATAGTGTTTACAATAACAGCCATACAATCTGGAAGACACGCGATGGCCAAAGCTCCTGGAGTAAATCTTTATGGGGACAGTATCAATAGTGTCAGAGCGGTTCCGGTATGAATGATCTATTGCATTGAGATAGACAATGTTATGATCGACAGCACTTGTCCGATATAATACAAGGATCGACATTGTTTAACTAGACGGTAAGTGGTCGACAATGTTATGCTCGGCAGTAACAAATCATTGGCCGCACAATCATTGCCTACATTAGGTCGACCTGCAATACGGATAGATAGGCTTGAGATCGACAGTTGGAATTATCTGCATCTTATGTGACCGACACACAAAAAATCTAAATTTTGAAGTCCAACAAATAACATGTTCAACAATTAAACGTAAAAATGCGTACATGATCGAATATGCAAGAGGTCGACATGGCATAATTAGACGGTAATAAAAACCTTTCTCCCGAAAACACACAAGTTCAGTGAAATCTGTGTATTTTTGTGTGAAACAGCCCCGTTTTCAGATGAAACGGGGCTGTTTCCGGGGATTGTGGTTCGCCTGCCGGAGGCAGGTGAAACTAAATCCCAGATAAGCCGAGGCACGCGCCGGCTTATTGGGGCTAATTAGAAAGCCCCTGGTGGTACAATTAGCCCTGGTAAAAAAACGGAGCTAATTGGATAGTCCCCATAGTGTTGACAATAACAGCCATACAATCTGGAAAACACAGGATGACCAGTACTAATGGAGTAAATCCTTATGGGGACAGTATCAATAGTGTCAGAGCTGCAATTAGAAATTGTGAAACATGCGGGTCCCATGAGGGACAAGACAGATGAATGAGCCCTTCTCTACTTTGACTCTTCTGTCACTGACGATCCCAGCTGTAATCTGCTTCTCATTCACAGAACTGTTCTATGTCTGACCACACGTTCTCCGACATTCATCCACCGCTGAAGTGACAGCTGCCACGTGCAGGGTGGAGTCCACCCTCATGCAATCACATCACATCACAGCTGCTCTCTGTACAGAGATCCCAGCACAGCTTCCCCATAGACATCACAGCCGCTCTCTGTACAGAGATCCCAGCACAGCTTCCCCATAGACATCACAGCCGCTCTCTGTACAGAGATCCCTGCACAGCTTCCCATAGACATCACAGCCGCTCTCTGTACAGAGATCCCAGCACAGCTTTCCCATAGACATCACAGCCGCTCTCTGTACAGAGATCCCAGCACAGCTTCCCCATAGACATCACAGCCGCTCTCTGTACAGAGATCCCAGCACAGCTTCCCATAGACATCACAGCCGCTCTCTGTACAGAGATCCCAGCACAGCTTCCCCATAGACATCACAGCCGCTCTCTGTACAGAGATCCCAGCACAGCTTCCCCATAGACATCACAGCCACTCTCTGTACAGAGATCCCAGCACAGCTTCCCCATAGACATCACAGCCGCTCTCTGTACAGAGATCCCAGCACAGCTTCCCCATAGACATCACAGCCGCTCTCTGTACAGAGATCCCAGCACAGCTTCCCCATAGACATCACAGCCGCTCTCTGTACAGAGATCCCAGCACAGCGTTTCTATAGACATCACAGCCGCTCTCTGTACAGAGATCCCAGCACAGCTTCCCCATAGACATCACAGCCGCTCTCTGTACAGAGATCCCAGCACAGCGTTTCCATAGACATCACAGCCGCTCTCTGGTTCAGCTCTCATATCTCCATTCCTACATATTATCAGTCAGTTGTGCAGCTCACACAGCAGGAACCGTGGAGCTGCGTCTGCCTGACGGCTGCGTGCTCTATTATAGGGAACAGGGCAGCTCCCACCCAGGAGGCGTGTTACAAAAGGATCCATCATAATTGGCTGATTGCAAGTCTCAGTACACCACTTTGCAGGGGGCGGTCGGAATCAGCTGTCCAATCATCCATTGACATGTGGATAAAGGCAGCCAATTGCTGCAGGAGGGCAGGACAGGAGATTGCACATGCTCTGTTCATTTCTCTTTGGCTGGGGAGATGAGCAGACGTCCTCCCTGTGTGTCTGAGTCTGTCAGCTGCTGCTGCAGCAATGTGACACCCTCAGGCTGCAGTCCCTTATGTGTGTATTCAGCAGGGTCCATGTCCTTGCCCACAATGGAGAGATGAGGAATGGAGCTGTGAGACCTGCACCTGTGATGTCTATAGGAACGCTGAGCTTGCAGCTCTATAAAGTGACACAACGACAGCGCTAGTAATCCAGCTGGCTCACACTGTGCCCTGTTACTCAGAAGTCAGACAAGACAATTACCAGAGATATAAAAGCAGCCAACAAGGAAGCCACGGACACATGCTGCCTGTGTGGTAACAGAACCTCTCCGGCGCTGTGAGGGATAATAATGAATAGGTTATATCTAGTGATGAGCGGGTTCGGTTTCTCGGAAACCGAACCCCCCTGAACTTCACCCTTAGTTTTTACACGGGTCCGAGGCATACTCGGATTCTCCCGTATGGCTCGGTTAACCCGAGCGCGCCCAAACGTCATCATCCCGCTGTCGGATTCTCGCGAGATTCGGATTCTATATAAGCAGCCGCGCGTCGCCGCCATTTTTACTCGTGCGTTGGAAATGTTAGGGAGAGGACGTGGCTGGCGTCCTCTCCGTTTATTCATTGTTGAGTTGATGCAAATATTTGTGCTTGCTTATATCATTGTGGGGAGGACTGGGGAGCAGCTGTATTATATAGGAGGAGTACAGTGCAGAGTTTTGCTGATCAGTGACCACCAGTTTTATCCGTTCTCTGCCTGAAAAAAACACTCCATATCTGTGCTCAGTGTGCTGCATATATCTGTGCTCACACTGCTTAATTGTGGGGACTGGGGAGCAGCTGTATTATATAGGAGGAGTACAGTGCAGAGTTTTGCTGACCAGTGACCACCAGTATACGTTGTCTGCCTGAAAAACACTCCATATCTGTGCTCAGTGTGCTGCTTTATTGTGGGGACTGGGGAACACCAGTATAATATATATATAGGAGGAGTACAGTGCAGAGTTTTGCTGACACAGTGACCACCAGTATATATAGCAGTACGGTACAGAAGGTCACTGCTGTACCTACCTCTGTGTCGTCATTAAGTATACTATCCATCTACATTCTAATTCTATACCTGTGGTGCATTTTAGTTTTGCAGTTTGCTGACACAGAGACCACCAGTATATATAGCAGTACGGTACGGAAGGCCACTGCTGTACCTACCTCTGTGTTATCATTAAGTATACTATCCATCTACATTCTATACCTGTGGTGCATTTCAGTTGTGCAGTTTGCTGACACAGTGACCACCAGTATATATAGCAGTACAGTACGGAAGGTTACTGCTGTACCTACCTCTGTGTCGATATTAAGTATACTATCCATCTACATTCTAATTCTATACCTGTGGTGCATTTTAGTTTTGCAGTTTTCTGACACAGTGACCACCAGTATATATAGCAGTACGATACGGAAGGCCACTGCTGTACCTACCTCTGTGTCGTCATTAAGTATACTATCCATCTACATTCTATACCTGTGGTGCATTTCAGTTGTGCAGTTTGCTGACACAGTGACCGCCAGTACATATAGCAGTACGGTACGGAAGGCCACTGCTGTACCTACCTCTGTGTCGTCATTAAGTATACTATCCATCTACATTCTAATTCTATACCTGTGGTGCATTTTAGTTTTGCAGTTTGCTGACACAGTGACCACCAGTATATATAGCAGTACGGTACGGAAGGCCACTGCTGTACCTACCTCTGTGTCATCATTAAGTATACTATCCATCTACATTCTATACCTGTGGTGCATTTTAGTTGTGCAGTTTGCTGACACAGTGACCACCAGTATATATAGCAGTACGGTACGGAAGGCCACTGCTGTACCTACCTCTGTGTCGTCATTAAGTATACTATCCATCTAGATTCTATACCTGTGGTGCATTTTAGTTTTGCAGTTTGCGGACACAGTGACCACCAGTATATATAGCAGTACAGTACGGAAGGTCACTGCTGTACCTACCTCTGTGTCGTCATTAAGTATACTATCCATCTACATTCTAATTCTATACCTGTGGTGCATTTTAGTTTTGCAGTTTTCTGACACAGTGACCACCAGTATATATAGCAGTACGATACGGAAGGCCACTGCTGTACCTACCTCAGTGTCGTCATTAAGTATACTATCCATCTACATTCTATACCTGTGGTGCATTTCAGTTGTGCAGTTTGCTGACACAGTGACCACCAGTACATATAGCAGTACGGTACGGAAGGCCACTGCTCTACCCACCTCTGTGTCGTCATTAAGTATACTATCCATCTAGATTCTATACCTGTGGTGCATTTTAGTTTTGCAGTTTGCTGACACAGTGACCACCAGTATATATAGCAGTACGGTACGGAAGGCCACTGCTGTACCTACCTCTGTGTCGTCATTAAGTATACTATCCATCTAGATTCTATACCTGTGGTGCATTTTAGTTTTGCAGTTTGCTGACACAGTGACGACCAGTATATATAGCAGTACGGTACGGAAGGCCACTGCTGTACCTACCTCTGTGTCGTCATTTAGTATACTATCCATCTACATTCTAATTCTATACCTGTGGTGCATTTTAGTTTTGCAGTTTGCTGACACAGTGACCACCAGTATATATAGCAGTACGGTACGGATGGCCACTGCTGTACCTACCTCTGTGTCGTCATTAAGTATACTATCCATCTACATTCTAATTCTATACCTGTGGTGCATTTTAGTTTTGCAGTTTGCTGACACAGTGACCACCAGTATATATAGCAGTACGGTACGGAAGGCCACTGCTGTACCTACCTCTGTGTCGTCATTAAGTATACTATCCATCTACATTCTATACCTGTGGTGCATTTCAGTTGTGCAGTTTGCTGACACAGTGACCACCAGTATATATAGCAGTATGATACGGAAGGCCACTGCTGTACCTACCTCTGTGTCGTCATTAAGTATACTATCCATCTACATTCTAATTCTATATCTGTGGTGCATTTTAGTTTTGTAGTTTGCTGACACAGTGACCACCAGTATATATAGCAGTACGGTACGGAAGGCCACTGCTGTACCTACCTCTGTGTCGTCATTAAGTATACTATCCATCTACAGTCTATACCTGTGGTGCATTTCAGTTGTGCAGTTTGCTGACACAGTGACCACCAGTATATATAGCAGTACGGTACGGAAGGCCACTGCTGTACCTACCTCTGTGTCGTCATTAAGTATACTATCCATCTACATTCTAATTCTATACCTGTGGTGCATTTTAGTTTTGCAGTTTGCTGACACAGTGACCACCAGTATATATAGCAGTACGGTACGGAAGGCCACTGCTGTACCTACCTCTGTGTCATCATTAAGTATACTATCCATCTACATTCTATACCTGTGGTGCATTTTAGTTGTGCAGTTTGCTGACACAGTGACCACCAGTATATATAGCAGTACGGTACGGAAGGCCACTGCTGTACCTACCTCTGTGTCGTCATTAAGTATACTATCCATCTAGATTCTATACCTGTGGTGCATTTTAGTTTTGCAGTTTGCTGACACAGTGACCACCAGTATATATAGCAGTACAGTACGGAAGGTCACTGCTGTACCTACCTCTGTGTCGTCATTAAGTATACTATCCATCTACATTCTAATTCTATACCTGTGGTGCATTTTAGTTTTGCAGTTTTCTGACACAGTGACCACCAGTATATATAGCAGTACGATACGGAAGGCCACTGCTGTACCTACCTCAGTGTCGTCATTAAGTATACTATCCATCTACATTCTATACCTGTGGTGCATTTCAGTTGTGCAGTTTGCTGACACAGTGACCACCAGTACATATAGCAGTACGGTACGGAAGGCCACTGCTCTACCCACCTCTGTGTCGTCATTAAGTATACTATCCATCTAGATTCTATACCTGTGGTGCATTTTAGTTTTGCAGTTTGCTGACACAGTGACCACCAGTATATATAGCAGTATGGTACGGAAGGCCACTGCTGTACCTACCTCTGTGTCGTCATTAAGTATACTATCCATCTACATTCTAATTCTATATCTGTGGTGCATTTTAGTTTTGCAGTTTGCTGACACAGTGACCACCAGTATATATAGCAGTACGGTACGGAAGGCCACTGCTGTACCTACCTCTGTGTCGTCATTAAGTATACTATCCATCTACATTCTAATTCTATACCTGTGGTGCATTTTAGTTTTGCAGTTTGCTGACACAGTGACCACCAGTATATATAGCAGTACGGTACGGAAGGCCACTGCTGTACCTACCTCTGTGTCGTCATTAAGTATACTATCCATCTACATTCTATACCTGTGGTGCATTTCAGTTGTGCAGTTTGCTGACACAGTGACCACCAGTATATATAGCAGTATGATACGGAAGGCCACTGCTGTACCTACCTCTGTGTCGTCATTAAGTATACTATCCATCTACATTCTAATTCTATATCTGTGGTGCATTTTAGTTTTGTAGTTTGCTGACACAGTGACCACCAGTATATATAGCAGTACGGTACGGAAGGCCACTGCTGTACCTACCTCTGTGTCGTCATTAAGTATACTATCCATCTACAGTCTATACCTGTGGTGCATTTCAGTTGTGCAGTTTGCTGACACAGTGACCACCAGTATATATAGCAGTACGGTACGGAAGGCCACTGCTGTACCTACCTCTGTGTCATCATTAAGTATACTATCCATCTATATTCTATACCTGTGGTGCATTTCAGTTGTGCAGTTTGCTGACACAGTGACCACCAGTATATATAGCAGTACGGTACGGAAGGCCACTGCTGTACCTACCTCTGTGTCGTCATTAAGTATACTATCCATCTACATTCTATACCTGTGGTGCATTTCAGTTGTGCAGTTTGCTGACACAGTGACCACCAGTATATATAGCAGTACGGTACGGAAGGCCACTGCTGTACCTACCTCTGTGTCGTCATTAAGTATACTATCCATCTAGATTCTATACCTGTGGTGCATTTTAGTTTTGCAGTTTGCTGACACAGTGACCACCAGTATATATAGCAGTACGGTACGGAAGGCCACTGCTGTACCTACCTCTGTGTCATCATTAAGTATACTATCCATCTACATTCTATACCTGTGGTGCATTTTAGTTTTGTGCATCCACACTAGACTCTGGCAAAGCGTTAGGGTCTCCATATGACCCTAGAGTCTACTGTGCTACCGGCTAGAGAGATGGGGACTCAGACGGAGAATGCACACCGGCCCCTCCTCTGTTATTACATCCCTGAACAGGTGATAGAACCCTCATATTACTAGTGACACCGGTACATCGGTGCAGGCATTCTGTGCATATAACATCATACATTATGCAGGAAAATCTGCTGATTAGTATCATGCTGTGAGTGATGCAGCCCCGGGCTGGTATCCGGACTCTAGGTCGACAGCAGTTAGGTCCACACCCATTAGGTCGATGCCTATTGGTTGACAGTGACTAGGTCGACACCAGAAATAAGTCATCACATCCATTAGGTCGACATGAACAAGGTCGACCTTAAAAAACGTCGACTTTTTATTATTTACTTTTTTAACTTTTTCATACTTTACGATCCACGTGGACTACGATTGCGAATGGTGTCCTGTGCCGAGCACCGCGGTAGTAGAGCGAGGTACATCACCCGAAGCATGGCGAGTGAAGCGAGCCATGTGAGGGGACACGGTGCAGTAATTGGGGTTTCTAGTCACTTTATGAAAAAAACTACACGAAAAAAACATAAAAATAACTCATGTTGACTTTTTCAATCTCGACCTTGTTCATGTTGAGCTAATGGCCATGTTGACCTATTTCTGGTGTCAACCTAGTCAATGTCGACCAATAGGCATCGACCAAGACACTGTCGACCCTAAGTCCCATACCCCCCGGGCTATGCACACATTACACTGAGGCACCGTTATCACCTGTATATATCACTCTCTCGTATTCTCCTTATTCATATGGCACATCTGTCATCTTCAGTTTAAAAACTTGCTTCACTCTAAAGATGTATACACACCAGAACGATATATTACTTATATGTGTTATCGTCTGTGACAGGACCTGACATCGGCAAGTACATACACACCAGAACGATATATTGCTTATATGTGATATCGTCTGTGACAGGACCTGACATCGGCAAGTACATACACACCAGAACGATATATTGCTTATATGTGATATCGTCTGTGACAGGACCTGACATCGGCAAGTACATACACACCAGAATGATATATTGCTTATATGTGATATCGTCTGCTACAGGACCTGACATCGGCAAGTACATACACACCAGAACGATATATTACTTATATGTGATATTGTCTGTGACAGGACCTGACATCGGCAAGTATATACACACCAGAACGATATATTACTTATATGTGATATCGTCTGCTACAGGACCTGACATCGGCAAGTACATACATACACACCAGAACTATATATTGCTTATATGTGATATCGTCTGTGACAGGACCTGACATCGGCGAGTACATACACACCAGAACGATATATTGCTTATATGTGATATCGTCTGACAGGACCCGACATCGGCAGGTACATACACACCAGAACGATATATTACTTATATGTGATATTGTCTGTGACAGGACCTGACATCGGCAAGTACATACACACCAGAACGATATATTGCTTATATGTGATATCGTCTGTGACAGGACCTGACATCGGCAAGTACATACACACCAGAACGTTATATTACTTATATGTGATATCGTCTGTGACAGGACCTGACATCGGCAAGTACATACACACCAGAACGATATATTGCTTATATGTGATATCGTCTGTGACAGGACCTGACATCGGCAAGTACATACACACCAGAACGATATATTACTTATATGTGATATTGTCTGTGACAGGACCTGACATCGGCAAGTACATACACACCAGAACGATATATTACTTATATGTGATATCGCCTGCGACAGGACCTGACATCGGCAAGTACATACACACCAGAACGATATATTACTTATATGTGATATTGTCTGTGACAGGACCTGACATCGGCAAGTACATACACACCAGAACGATATATTACTTATATGTGATATTGTCTGTGACAGGACCTGACATCGGCAAGTACATACACACCAGAACGTTATATTACTTATATGTGATATTGTCTGTGACAGGACCTGACATCGGCAAGTACATACACACCAGAACGATATATTACTTATATGTGATATTGTCTGTGACAGGACTTGACATCGGCAAGTACATACACACCAGAACGTTATATTACTTATATGTGATATTGTCTGTGACAGGACCTGACATCGGCAAGTACATACACACCAGAACGATATATTGCTTATATGTGATATCGTCTGTGACAGGACTTGACATCGGCAAGTACATACACACCAGAACGATATATTGCTTATATGTGATATCGTCTGTGACAGGACCTGACATCGGCAAGTACATACACACCAGAACGATGTATTGCTTATATGTGATATCGTCTGTGAAAGGACTTGACATCGGCAAGTACATACACACCAGAACGATATATTGCTTATATGTGATATTGTCTGTGACCGGACCTGACATCGGCAAGTACATACACACCAGAACGTTATATTACTTATATGTGATATCGTCTGTGACAGGACCTGACATCGGCAAGTACATACACACCAGAACGATATATTGCTTATATGTGATATCGTCTGTGACAGGACCTGACATCGGCTAGTACATATACACCAGAACGATATATTACTTATATTCGATATCGTCTGTGACAGGACCTGACATCGGCAAGTACATACACACCAGAACGATATATTACTTATATGTGATATCGTCTGTGACAGGACCTGACATCGGCAAGTACATACACACCAGACGATATATTACTTATATGTGATATCATCTGTGACAGGACCTGACATCGGCAAGTACATACACACCAGAACGATATATTACTTATATGTGATATCATCTGTGACAGGACCTGACATCGGCAAGTACATACACACCAGAACGTTATATTGCTTATATGTGATATCGTCTGTGACAGGACCTGACATCGGCAAGTACATATACACCAGAACGATATATTACTTATATTCGATATCGTCTGTGACAGGACCTGACATCGGCAAGTACATACACACCAGAACGATATATTACTTATATGTGATATCGTCTGTGACAGGACCTGACATCGGCAAGTACATACACACCAGACCGATATATTACTTATATGTGATATTGTCTGTGACGGGACCTGATATCGGCAAGTACATATACACCAGAACGTTATATTACTTATATGTGATATCATCTGTGACAGGACCTGACATCGGCAAGTACACACACACCAGAACGATATATTACTTATATTCGATATCGTCTGTGACAGGACCTGACATCGGCAAGTACATACACACCAGAACGATATATTGCTTATATGTGATATCGTCTGTGACAGGACCTGACATCGGCAAGTACATATACACCAGAACGATATATTACTTATATTCGATATCGTCTGTGACAGGACCTGACATCGGCAAGTACATACACACCAGAACGATATATTACTTATATGTGATATCGTCTGTGACAGGACCTGACATCGGCAAGTACATACACACCAGAACGATATATTGCTTATATGTGATATCGTCTGTGACAGGACCTGACATCGGCTAGTACATATACACCAGAACGATATATTACTTATATTCGATATCGTCTGTGACAGGACCTGACATCGGCAAGTACATACACACCAGAACGATATATTACTTATATGTGATATCGTCTGTGACAGGACCTGACATCGGCAAGTACATACACACCAGACGATATATTACTTATATGTGATATCATCTGTGACAGGACCTGACATCGGCAAGTACATACACACCAGAACGATATATTACTTATATGTGATATCATCTGTGACAGGACCTGACATCGGCAAGTACATACACACCAGAACGTTATATTGCTTATATGTGATATCGTCTGTGACAGGACCTGACATCGGCAAGTACATATACACCAGAACGATATATTACTTATATTCGATATCGTCTGTGACAGGACCTGACATCGGCAAGTACATACACACCAGAACGATATATTACTTATATGTGATATCGTCTGTGACAGGACCTGACATCGGCAAGTACATACACACCAGACCGATATATTACTTATATGTGATATTGTCTGTGACGGGACCTGATATCGGCAAGTACATATACACCAGAACGTTATATTACTTATATGTGATATCATCTGTGACAGGACCTGACATCGGCAAGTACACACACACCAGAACGATATATTACTTATATTCGATATCGTCTGTGACAGGACCTGACATCGGCAAGTACATACACACCAGAACGATGTATTGCTTATATGTGATATTGTCTGTGACAGGACCTGACATCGGCAAGTACATACACACCAGAACGATATATTGCTTATATGTGATATTGTCTGTGACGGGACCTGATATCGGCAAGTACATATACACCAGAACGCTATATTACTTATATGTGATATCATCTGTGACAGGACCTGACATCGGCAAGTACACACACACCAGAACGATATATTACTTATATGTGATATCATCTGTGACAGGACCTGACATCGGCAAGTACATACACACCAGAACGATGTATTGCTTATATGTGATATCATCTGTGACAGGACCTGACATCGGCAAGTACATACACACCAGAACGATATATTACTTATATGTGATATCGTCTGTGACAGGACCTGACATCGGCAAGTACATACACACCAGAACGATATATTACTTATATGTGATATCATCTGTGACAGGACCTGACATCGGCAAGTACATACACACCAGAACGTTATATTGCTTATATGTGATATAATCTGCGATGTTGTTTGTACTGCCTGACAACGGGTAATAAATACCCGAAATGTTGCACTATTTCGGCTGACTTATGTGATTTGTTATTCTGGAATAAGACCACAGAGTGTCTATTTTTGTTCTTTATACTGTATATATATATATATATATATAGGCTTAGCACACATTCATATATACATACACAAACACACATATAGTACATCTATACATACTGTACATACACCAGTGCACATACATACATACATACATACATACATACATACATACATATATACATACATACATACACACATACATACATACATACATACACACATACATATATACAAACATGCAAATACACACTCACTGTACACACAGACTTCTAACCTATATGATCCACCAGGGGTTGGAGGCAGAAGGGCGGCAGTGTGAGGACGGAGGGAGCTGCTGTGGCTGAACATGCGCAGCCAGCAGCTCCGCCGGGACATTCTGTAAGCAGAGAACTCAATAGTTCTCTGTTGTGCTGCAGTTCTGCGGACGTGATCGCGGTTGCGGCTATTGCTGAGACAGAGACAATGCTGTTTCCGTCTCATAATAGAAAACTCTGCTCATCAGGGGGGGGGGGTCTAAGTACTCAGAACCCTCCCACTGCGTGCGCCACTGCTGACATCAGCAAGTGCATACACACTTACCAATGTTGGGAGCAACAGTTCCATGGTGGGATGGGGGGAGCGGGGGTCATGCTGCATTTGGTAACATGGCCCTCACAGGTGATGTTGCCTGTCGGACCTGTATGCAGGTCTGATGGACGATGTCACAGACGGCGTATGGGAGCGTGCCTCATCAGCGACATTGTGCATACACTCTGGATGATATCATGAACAATGTTTTCTTAAGGACTGTGGCCTGAGGGTGTCACATTGCTGCAGCAGCGACTGACAGACTCAGACACACAGGGAGGACGTCTGCTCATCTCCCCGGCCAAAGAGAAATGAACAGAGCATGTGCAATCTCCTGTCCCGCCCTCCTGCAGCAATTGGCTGCCTTTCCTTTCTCCACAAATGACCGTCAGGCAGACACAGAACCATGGATCCTGCTGCGTGAGCTGCAAAACTGACTGGTAATATGGAGGAATGGAGCTGTGAGAGCTGAACCAGCGACCGGCTGTGATGTCTATGGGGAAGCTGTGCTGGGATCTCTGTACAGAGAGCGGCTGTGATGTCTATGGGAAGCTGTGCTGGGATCTCTGTACAGAGAGCGGCTGTGATGTCTATGGGGAAGCTGTGCTGGGATCTCTGTACACAGAGCGGCTGTGATGTCTATGGAAACGCTGTGCTGGGATGTCTGTATAGAGAGCGGCTGTGATGTCTATGGGGAAGATGTGCTGGGATCTCTGTACAGAGAGCGGCTGTGATGTCTATGGGGAAGATGTGCTGGGATCTCTGTACAGAGAGCTGCTGTGATGTCTATGGGAAGCTGTGCTGGGATCTCTGTACAGAGAGCGGCTGTGATGTCTATGGGGAAGCTGTGCTGGGATCTCTGTACAGAGAGCGGCTGTGATGTGTATGTGGAAGCTGTGCTGGGATCTCTGTACAGAGAGCGGCTGTGATGTCTATGGGGAAGCTGTGCTGGGATCTCTGTACAGAGAGCGGCTGTGATGTGTATGTGGAAGCTGTGCTGGGATCTCTGTACAGAGAGCGGCTGTGATATCTATGGGGAAGCTGTGCTGGGATCTCTGTACAGAGAGCGGCTGTGATGTCTATTGGGAAGCTGTGCTGGAATCTCTGTACAGAGAGCGGCTGTGATGTCTATGGGAAGCTGTGCTGGGATCTCTGTACAGAGAGTGGCTGTGATGTCTATGGGAAGCTGTGCTGGGATCTCTGTACAGAGAGCGGCTGTGATGTGTAATGTCCACCCACAAACAAACACATGACACTTACGGTGCCGAAAACTTGAACTAAATTGTGGGGTGCTAGTGTGAATCAGGTTCGGGTGATCAGAGCGGCAGACCTGCTTTACCTCTCAGACACAATGACAACACAAACATAATATAGTATCCAACTCCATTTTATTATCCTAACAAAATTTACAAGAGGCAGGTAAACAGAAAACTGGCGCACAATTGAAGCAGGCTGGTTATGGCTTCTAAATAACAGTCTCAAGTAACCAGCGTTAGCAATACAGGTAGCAGGTAAGCAAGTAACTGGTGCACAATTGAAGCAGGCTGGTTATGGCTTCTAAATAATAGTCTCAGGTAACCAGCGTCGGCAATACAGGTAGCAGGTAAGCAGGTACTTGTGCACGATTAAAGCAGGCTGGTTATGGCTATTAAACGACAGTCTCAGGTAACCAGCGTTAGCAATACAAGTAGTAGGTAAGCAGGTAACTTGTGCACAATTAAAGCAGGCTGGTTATGGCTACTAAACAACAGTCTCAGGTAACCAGCGTCAGCAATACAGGTAGCAGGTAAGCAGGAACTTGTGCACGATTAAAGCAGGCTGGTTATGGCTATTAAACGACAGTCTCAGGTAACCAGCGTTAGCAATACAGGTAGCAGGTAAGCAGGAACTTGTGCACAATTAAAGCAGGCTGGTTATGGCTACTAAACAACAGTCTCAGGTAACCAGCGTCAGCAAAACAGGTAGCAGGTAAGCAGAAACTTGTGCACGATTAAAGCAGGCTGGTTATGGCTATTAAACGACAGTCTCAGGTAACCAGCGTTAGCAATACAAGTAGCAGGTAAGCAGGTAACTTGTGCACAATCAAAGCAGGCTGGTTATGGCTACCAAACAACAGTCTCAGGTAACCAGCGTCAGCAACACAGGTAGCAGGCAAGCAGGAACTTGTGCACGATTAAAGCAGGCTGGTTATGGCTGTTAAACGACAGTCTCAGGTAACCAGCGTTAGCAATACAGGTAGCAGGTAAGCAGGAACTTGTGCACAATTAAAGCAGGCTGGTTATGGCTACTAAACAACAGTCTCAGGTAACCAGCGTCAGCAATACAGGTAGCAGGTAAGCAGGAACTTGTGCACGATTAAAGCAGGCTGGTTATGGCTATTAAACGACAGTCTCAGGTAACCAGCGTTAGCAATACAAGTAGCAGGTAAGCAGGAACTTGTGCACGATTAAAGCAGGCTGGTTATGGCTATTAAACGACAGTCTCAGGTAACCAGCGTTAGCAATACAGGTAGCAGGTAAGCAGGTAACTTGTGCACCATTAAAGCAGGCTGGTTATGGCTACTAAACAACAGTCTCAGGTAACCAGCGTCAGCAATACAGGTAGCAGGTAAGCAGGAACTTGTGCACGATTAAAGCAGGCTGGTTATGGCTATTAAACGACAGTCTCAGGTAACCAGCGTTAGCACTACAAGTAGCAGGTAAGCAGGTACTTTGTGCACAAATAAAGCAGGCTGGTTATGGCTTCTAAATAACAGTCTCAGGTAACCAGCGTCAGCAATGCAGGTAGCAGGTAAGCAGGAACTTGTGCACAAATAAAGCAGGCTGGTTATGGCTTCCAAATAACAGTCTCAGGTAACCAGCGTCAGCAATGCAGGTAGCAGGTAAGCAGGAACTTGTGCACAAATAAAGCAGGCTGGTTATGGCTTCTAAATAACAGTCTCAGGTAACCAGCGTTAGCACTACAAGTAGCAGGTAAGCAGGTACTTTGTGCACAATTAGAGCAGGCTGGTTATGGCTTCTAAATAACAGTCTCAGGTAACCAGCGTTGGCAATGCAGGTGGCGGGTAAACAGGAACTTGTGATTGAAGCAGGCTGGTTACGGCTTCTAAATAATAGTCTCAGGTAACCAGCGTCAGCAATTCATTAACATTAGCTTTCACACTGCTGGGCGGAGCTTGCATAAAAAGAACTATCAGTACCAGCATTCCTTAATAGCGGACAAATGCATTAACATTAGCTTTCACACTGCTGGGCGGAGCTTGCATAAAAAAGAACTATCAGGACCAGCATTCCTTAATAGCAGATAAATGCATTAACATTAGCTTTCACACTGCTGGGCGGAGCTTGCATAAAAAGAACTGTCAGTACCAGCATTCCTTAATAGCGGACAAATGCATTAACATTAGCTTTCACACTGCTGGGCGGAGCTTGCATAAAAAGAACTATCAGTACCAGCATTCCTTAATAGCAGATAAATGCATTAACATTAGCTTTCACACTGCTGGGCGGAGCTTGCATAAAAAGAACTATCAGTACCAGCATTCCTTAATAGCAGACAAATGCATTAACATTAGCTTTCACACTGCTGGGCGGAGCTTGCATAAAAAGAACTATCAGTACCAGCATTCCTTAATAGCAGACAAATGCATTAACATTAGCTTTCACACTGCTGGGCGGAGCTTGCATAAAAAGAACTATCAGTCCCAGCATTCCTTAGTAGCAGATAAATGCATTAACATTAGCTTTCACACTGCTGGGCGGAGCTTGCATAAAAAAGAACTATCAGTACCAGCATTCCTTAATAGCGGACAAATGCATTAACATTAGCTTTCACACTGCTGGGCGGAGCTTGCATAAAAAAAGAACTATCAGTACCAGCATTCCTTAATAGCAGATAAATGCATTAACATTAGCTTTCACACTGCTGGGCGGAGCTTGCATAAAAAGAACTATCAGTACCAGCATTCCTTAATAGCAGATAAATGCATTAACATTAGCTTTCACACTGCTGGGCGGAGCTTGCATAAAAAGAACTTGCATCAACATTAGCTTTCACACTGCTGGGCGGAGCTTGCATAAAAAAGAACTATCAGTACCAGCATTCCTTAATAGCGGACAAATGCATTAACATTAGCTTTCACACTGCTGGGCGGAGCTTGCATAAAAAAAGAACTATCAGTACCAGCATTCCTTAATAGCAGATAAATGCATTAACATTAGCTTTCACACTGCTGGGCGGAGCTTGCATAAAAAGAACTATCAGTACCAGCATTCCTTAATAGCAGATAAATGCATTAACATTAGCTTTCACACTGCTGGGCGGAGCTTGCATAAAAAGAACTTGCATCAACATTAGCTTTCACACTGCTGGGCGGAGCTTGCATAAAAAGAACTATCAGTCCCAGCATTCCTTAGTAGCAGACAAATGCATTAACATTAGCTTTCACACTGCTGGGCGGAGCTTGCATAAAAAGAACTATCAGTACCAGCATTCCTTAATAGCGGACAAATGCATTAACATTAGCTTTCACACTGCTGGGCGGAGCTTGCATAAAAAGAACTATCAGTCCCAGCATTCCTTAGTAGCAGATAAATGCATTAACATTAGCTTTCACACTGCTGGGCGGAGCTTGCATAAAAAAGAACTATCAGTACCAGCATTCCTTAATAGCGGACAAATGCATTAACATTAGCTTTCACACTGCTGGGCGGAGCTTGCATAAAAAAAGAACTATCAGTACCAGCATTCCTTAATAGCAGATAAATGCATTAACATTAGCTTTCACACTGCTGGGCGGAGCTTGCATAAAAAGAACTATCAGTACCAGCATTCCTTAATAGCAGATAAATGCATTAACATTAGCTTTCACACTGCTGGGCGGAGCTTGCATAAAAAGAACTTGCATCGACATTAGCTTTCACACTGCTGGGCGGAGCTTGCATAAAAAAGAACTATCAGTACCAGCATTCCTTAATTGCGGACAAATGCATTAACATTAGCTTTCACACTGCTGGGCGGAGCTTGCATAAAAAAAGAACTATCAGTACCAGCATTCCTTAATAGCAGATAAATGCATTAACATTAGCTTTCACACTGCTGGGCGGAGCTTGCATAAAAAGAACTATCAGTACCAGCATTCCTTAATAGCAGATAAATGCATTAACATTAGCTTTCACACTGCTGGGCGGAGCTTGCATAAAAAGAACTTGCATCAACATTAGCTTTCACACTGCTGGGCGGAGCTTGCATAAAAAGAACTATCAGTCCCAGCATTCCTTAGTAGCAGACAAATGCATTAACATTAGCTTTCACACTGCTGGGCGGAGCTTGCATAAAAAAAAGAACTATCAGTACCAGCATTCCTTAATAGCAGATCAATGCATTAACATTAGCTTTCACACTGCTGGGCGGAGCTTGCAATAAAAGAACTATCAGTACCAGCATTCCCTAATAGCAGACAAATGCATTAACATTAGCTTTCACACTGCTGGGCGGAGCTTGCATAAAAAGAACTATCAGTACCAGCATTCCTTAATAGCAGACAAATCTATTAACATTAGCTTTCACACCGCTGGGCGGAGCTTGCATAAAAAGAACTATCAATACAACCCTCTCACTAGAACAAGGGGTGCCTACCCTCTGTTTGCACCTAAGCAGGGGCGCAGCTACTGTGGGGTGACCTTCCCCATACTTTACTTAGTTTGTGTGGCACGGGAGTAATGAGGGACGCTCACCCCCTCCACTATACTGCACCTGCAGGCACTATGAAGGAGGTCCTACCCCTCATTAAACAATATGTTCCCCAATGCAGAGTTCATGCAGCGGAAGGGGATAAATAACAGGACCCAGGGGATCTTAGGGGTGTCTACACCCTTTTTTAAATACTATGTCCCCTATTAGCAGAGTTTTTGCAGCGGAGGGCACAACAGGGGCAGAGTATGGCAGCGGAAGGGCGATCAGGGTCTCACCACCTGCTGCGGCGCTTCTGCCACCTCCGATCGGCTCCCATATCTTCTTCACTACTTCTGCCGGCGCTGTCCTCTTCTGCTCCGGTCCCCACTGTCCTCTCACTAATCTTGCTCTGCTCCTGTGCAGCAGGCTCCGGTCCGCGCCGTCATCTCTACGCTGGGGTCTTCTCGGGTCCTCGCCGTACTCCAGCCGCCAGGGGTCCTCGCTGGGGTCTTCTTCCCGGGGTCGTCCTTCGCGGTGCCTGCGCGCTTCTCATCTGCCGCTCCTTGGAATCCAGGGGACGGATGTCATCACTGCTCTGCTGGACGGGCTGCGGTTCCTCCGGCCCAGCGCTCCAGTCTCTCAGCAGCGGCGGCTCTTCTCCGCACTCCATCCCCGCTGGCACTGACGCGGCCAGCTCTTCTCCTCAGGCAGGGTCTCCGGCATTCTTCTGGCACTGGTGCTCCGGTCACTGGTTCTCCCCTCGGCTTCTTCTCTGCGCAGACGGTCCTCACACACTGGCAGGCGGCTCCTGGGGCTACATGGCGACACCTTCCCCAGATAATCTTCCCATTCCTCCAGGACTCCTCTGGCAGCGATCCTCCCAGCGCTGCATACTCCAGTCTTCAGGCTCTGGACACTACATGGCTCCACTTCCCCAGGTACATATTCCCATCCTCCAGGGTCTCTCTCTCCTGTGCTGTGAGGCTTCTTTTAAGGGTCCTGGTGCTCCTCCACCTCCCCTCTCCTCTATGATGACTGGCTCCCAGGGCCCCAGCAACAGACCACCCCCTGGTCACTCTGCCCTACAACCCAGGGGACCCAATCAGCTGGGGACATGTTTCCCATACTTTTTATGTTGCTGGGTAAGAAGTGACAGGACCAGAGAATTGGCGGCAAAATCCCTGTCCCAATCTGACAGGGTCACATAAAGTTCAGCCCACAATCTACTCTGGGACTTGTAGTTCCACAATGTAAACAAAAAAAAAAATCACAAGGGGATCTCCATGGTGCAATAGCTTCTGGGTATTACATTCTTCCCCCCTAAAATTATACGTGTCCTCACGTATACACCTTAACACTATACATCGGTTAACATAAGCCTTGAACTGGGTACAGCTCTGTTGGCAAACAAGTCATTGTGTCTGGAGCACAGGCCCGCCTGCGATTCTCTGATCCTGTTCGTGACGCCAAAATTTATGTAATGTCCACCCACAAACAAACACATGACACTTACGGTGCCGAAAACTTGAACTAAATTGTGGGGTGCTAGTGTGAATCAGGTTCGGGTGATCAGAGCGGCAGACCTGCTTTACCTCTCAGACACAATGACAACACAAACATAATATAGTATCCAACTCCATTTTATTATCCTAACAAAATTTACAAGAGGCAGGTAAACAGGAAACTGGCGCACAATTGAAGCAGGCTGGTTATGGCTTCTAAATAACAGTCTCAAGTAACCAGCGTTAGCAATACAGGTAGCAGGTAAGCAAGTAACTGGTGCACAATTGAAGCAGGCTGGTTATGGCTTCTAAATAATAGTCTCAGGTAACCAGCGTCGGCAATACAGGTAGCAGGTAAGCAGGTACTTGTGCACGATTAAAGCAGGCTGGTTATGGCTATTAAACGACAGTCTCAGGTAACCAGCGTTAGCAATACAAGTAGCAGGTAAGCAGGTAACTTGTGCACAATTAAAGCAGGCTGGTTATGGCTACTAAACAACAGTCTCAGGTAACCAGCGTCAGCAATACAGGTAGCAGGTAAGCAGGAACTTGTGCACGATTAAAGCAGGCTGGTTATGGCTATTAAACGACAGTCTCAGGTAACCAGCGTCAGCAAAACAGGTAGCAGGTAAGCAGAAACTTGTGCACGATTAAAGCAGGCTGGTTATGGCTATTAAACGACAGTCTCAGGTAACCAGCGTTAGCAATACAAGTAGCAGGTAAGCAGGTAACTTGTGCACAATCAAAGCAGGCTGGTTATGGCTACCAAACAACAGTCTCAGGTAACCAGCGTCAGCAACACAGGTAGCAGGCAAGCAGGAACTTGTGCACGATTAAAGCAGGCTGGTTATGGCTGTTAAACGACAGTCTCAGGTAACCAGCGTTAGCAATACAGGTAGCAGGTAAGCAGGAACTTGTGCACAATTAAAGCAGGCTGGTTATGGCTACTAAACAACAGTCTCAGGTAACCAGCGTCAGCAATACAGGTAGCAGGTAAGCAGGAACTTGTGCACGATTAAAGCAGGCTGGTTATGGCTATTAAACGACAGTCTCAGGTAACCAGCGTTAGCAATACAAGTAGCAGGTAAGCAGGAACTTGTGCACGATTAAAGCAGGCTGGTTATGGCTATTAAACGACAGTCTCAGGTAACCAGCGTTAGCAATACAGGTAGCAGGTAAGCAGGTAACTTGTGCACCATTAAAGCAGGCTGGTTATGGCTACTAAACAACAGTCTCAGGTAACCAGCGTCAGCAATACAGGTAGCAGGTAAGCAGGAACTTGTGCACGATTAAAGCAGGCTGGTTATGGCTATTAAACGACAGTCTCAGGTAACCAGCGTTAGCAATACAAGTAGCAGGTAAGCAGGTAACTTGTGCACAATTAAAGCAGGCTGGTTATGGCTACTAAACAACAGTCTCAGGTAACCAGCGTCAGCAATACAGGTAGCAGGTAAGCAGGAACTTGTGCACGATTAAAGCAGGCTGGTTATGGCTATTAAACGACAGTCTCAGGTAACCAGCGTTAGCACTACAAGTAGCAGGTAAGCAGGTACTTTGTGCACAAATAAAGCAGGCTGGTTATGGCTTCTAAATAACAGTCTCAGGTAACCAGCGTCAGCAATGCAGGTAGCAGGTAAGCAGGAACTTGTGCACAAATAAAGCAGGCTGGTTATGGCTTCCAAATAACAGTCTCAGGTAACCAGCGTCAGCAATGCAGGTAGCAGGTAAGCAGGAACTTGTGCACAAATAAAGCAGGCTGGTTATGGCTTCTAAATAACAGTCTCAGGTAACCAGCGTTAGCACTACAAGTAGCAGGTAAGCAGGTACTTTGTGCACAATTAGAGCAGGCTGGTTATGGCTTCTAAATAACAGTCTCAGGTAACCAGCGTTGGCAATGCAGGTGGCGGGTAAACAGGAACTTGTGATTGAAGCAGGCTGGTTACGGCTTCTAAATAATAGTCTCAGGTAACCAGCGTCAGCAATTCATTAACATTAGCTTTCACACTGCTGGGCGGAGCTTGCATAAAAAGAACTATCAGTACCAGCATTCCTTAATAGCGGACAAATGCATTAACATTAGCTTTCACACTGCTGGGCGGAGCTTGCATAAAAAAGAACTATCAGGACCAGCATTCCTTAATAGCAGATAAATGCATTAACATTAGCTTTCACACTGCTGGGCGGAGCTTGCATAAAAAGAACTATCAGTACCAGCATTCCTTAATAGCGGACAAATGCATTAACATTAGCTTTCACACTGCTGGGCGGAGCTTGCATAAAAAGAACTATCAGTACCAGCATTCCTTAATAGCAGATAAATGCATTAACATTAGCTTTCACACTGCTGGGCGGAGCTTGCATAAAAAGAACTATCAGTACCAGCATTCCTTAATAGCAGACAAATGCATTAACATTAGCTTTCACACTGCTGGGCGGAGCTTGCATAAAAAGAACTATCAGTCCCAGCATTCCTTAGTAGCAGATAAATGCATTAACATTAGCTTTCACACTGCTGGGCGGAGCTTGCATAAAAAAGAACTATCAGTACCAGCATTCCTTAATAGCGGACAAATGCATTAACATTAGCTTTCACACTGCTGGGCGGAGCTTGCATAAAAAAAGAACTATCAGTACCAGCATTCCTTAATAGCAGATAAATGCATTAACATTAGCTTTCACACTGCTGGGCGGAGCTTGCATAAAAAGAACTATCAGTACCAGCATTCCTTAATAGCAGATAAATGCATTAACATTAGCTTTCACACTGCTGGGCGGAGCTTGCATAAAAAGAACTTGCATCAACATTAGCTTTCACACTGCTGGGCGGAGCTTGCATAAAAAAGAACTATCAGTACCAGCGTTCCTTAATAGCGGACAAATGCATTAACATTAGCTTTCACACTGCTGGGCGGAGCTTGCATAAAAAAAGAACTATCAGTACCAGCATTCCTTAATAGCAGATAAATGCATTAACATTAGCTTTCACACTGCTGGGCGGAGCTTGCATAAAAAGAACTATCAGTACCAGCATTCCTTAATAGCAGATAAATGCATTAACATTAGCTTTCACACTGCTGGGCGGAGCTTGCATAAAAAGAACTTGCATCAACATTAGCTTTCACACTGCTGGGCGGAGCTTGCATAAAAAGAACTATCAGTCCCAGCATTCCTTAGTAGCAGACAAATGCATTAACATTAGCTTTCACACTGCTGGGCGGAGCTTGCATAAAAAGAACTATCAGTACCAGCATTCCTTAATAGCGGACAAATGCATTAACATTAGCTTTCACACTGCTGGGCGGAGCTTGCATAAAAAGAACTATCAGTCCCAGCATTCCTTAGTAGCAGATAAATGCATTAACATTAGCTTTCACACTGCTGGGCGGAGCTTGCATAAAAAAGAACTATCAGTACCAGCATTCCTTAATAGCGGACAAATGCATTAACATTAGCTTTCACACTGCTGGGCGGAGCTTGCATAAAAAAAGAACTATCAGTACCAGCATTCCTTAATAGCAGATAAATGCATTAACATTAGCTTTCACACTGCTGGGCGGAGCTTGCATAAAAAGAACTATCAGTACCAGCATTCCTTAATAGCAGATAAATGCATTAACATTAGCTTTCACACTGCTGGGCGGAGCTTGCATAAAAAGAACTTGCATCGACATTAGCTTTCACACTGCTGGGCGGAGCTTGCATAAAAAAGAACTATCAGTACCAGCATTCCTTAATAGCGGACAAATGCATTAACATTAGCTTTCACACTGCTGGGCGGAGCTTGCATAAAAAAAGAACTATCAGTACCAGGATTCCTTAATAGCAGATAAATGCATTAACATTAGCTTTCACACTGCTGGGCGGAGCTTGCATAAAAAGAACTATCAGTACCAGCATTCCTTAATAGCAGATAAATGCATTAACATTAGCTTTCACACTGCTGGGCGGAGCTTGCATAAAAAGAACTTGCATCAACATTAGCTTTCACACTGCTGGGCGGAGCTTGCATAAAAAGAACTATCAGTCCCAGCATTCCTTAGTAGCAGACAAATGCATTAACATTAGCTTTCACACTGCTGGGCGGAGCTTGCATAAAAAAAAGAACTATCAGTACCAGCATTCCTTAATAGCAGATCAATGCATTAACATTAGCTTTCACACTGCTGGGCGGAGCTTGCAATAAAAGAACTATCAGTACCAGCATTCCCTAATAGCAGACAAATGCATTAACATTAGCTTTCACACTGCTGGGCGGAGCTTGCATAAAAAGAACTATCAGTACCAGCATTCCTTAATAGCAGACAAATCTATTAACATTAGCTTTCACACCGCTGGGCGGAGCTTGCATAAAAAGAACTATCAATACAACCCTCTCACTAGAACAAGGGGTGCCTACCCTCTGTTTGCACCTAAGCAGGGGCGCAGCTACTGTGGGGTGACCTTCCCCATACTTTACTTAGTTTGTGTGGCACGGGAGTAATGAGGGACGCTCACCCCCTCCACTATACTGCACCTGCAGGCACTATGAAGGAGGTCCTACCCCTCATTAAACAATATGTTCCCCAATGCAGAGTTCATGCAGCGGAAGGGGATAAATAACAGGACCCAGGGGATCTTAGGGGTGTCTACACCCTTTTTTAAATACTATGTCCCCTATTAGCAGAGTTTTTGCAGCGGAGGGCACAACAGGGGCAGAGTATGGCAGCGGAAGGGCGATCAGGGTCTCACCACCTGCTGCGGCGCTTCTGCCACCTCCGATCGGCTCCCATATCTTCTTCACTACTTCTGCCGGCGCTGTCCTCTTCTGCTCCGGTCCCCACTGTCCTCTCACTAATCTTGCTCTGCTCCTGTGCAGCAGGCTCCGGTCCGCGCCGTCATCTCTATGCTGGGGTCTTCTCGGGTCCTCGCCGTACTCCAGCCGCCAGGGGTCCTCGCTGGGGTCTTCTTCCCGGGGTCGTCCTTCGCGGTGCCTGCGCGCTTCACATCTGCCGCTCCTTGGAATCCAGGGGACGGATGTCATCACTGCTCTGCTGGACGGGCTGCGGTTCCTCCGGCCCAGCGCTCCAGTCTCTCAGCAGCGGCGGCTCTTCTCCGCACTCCATCCCCGCTGGCACTGACGCGGCCAGCTCTTCTCCTCAGGCAGGGTCTCCGGCATTCTTCTGGCACTGGTGCTCCGGTCACTGGTTCTCCCCTCGGCTTCTTCTCTGCGCAGACGGTCCTCACACACTGGCAGGCGGCTCCTGGGGCTACATGGCGACACCTTCCCCAGATAATCTTCCCATTCCTCCAGGACTCCTCTGGCAGCGATCCTCCCAGCGCTGCATACTCCAGTCTTCAGGCTCTGGACACTACATGGCTCCACTTCCCCAGGTACATATTCCCATCCTCCAGGGTCTCTCTCTCCTGTGCTGTGAGGCTTCTTTTAAGGGTCCTGGTGCTCCTCCACCTCCCCTCTCCTCTATGATGACTGGCTCCCAGGGCCCCAGCAACAGACCACCCCCTGGTCACTCTGCCCTACAACCCAGGGGACCCAATCAGCTGGGGACATGTTTCCCAGACTTTTTATGTTGCTGGGTAAGAAGTGACAGGACCAGAGAATTGGCGGCAAAATCCCTGTCCCAATCTGACAGGGTCACATAAAGTTCAGCCCACAATCTACTCTGGGACTTGTAGTTCCACAATGTAAACAAAAAAAAAATCACAAGGGGATCTCCATGGTGCAATAGCTTCTGGGTATTACATTCTTCCCCCCTTAAATTATACGTGTCCTCACGTATACACCTTAACACTATACATCGGTTAACATAAGCCTTGAACTGGGTACAGCTCTGTTGGCAGACAAGTCATTGTGTCTGGAGCACAGGCCCGCCTGCGATTCTCTGATCCTGTTCGTGACGCCAAAATTTATGTAATGTCCACCCACAAACAAACACATGACACTTACGGTGCCGAAAACTTGAACTAAATTGTGGGGTGCTAGTGTGAATCAGGTTCGGGTGATCAGAGCGGCAGACCTGCTTTACCTCTCAGACACAATGACAACACAAACATAATATAGTATCCAACTCCATTTTATTATCCTAACAAAATTTACAAGAGGCAGGTAAACAGGAAACTGGCGCACAATTGAAGCAGGCTGGTTATGGCTTCTAAATAACAGTCTCAAGTAACCAGCGTTAGCAATACAGGTAGCAGGTAAGCAAGTAACTGGTGCACAATTGAAGCAGGCTGGTTATGGCTTCTAAATAATAGTCTCAGGTAACCAGCGTCGGCAATACAGGTAGCAGGTAAGCAGGTACTTGTGCACGATTAAAGCAGGCTGGTTATGGCTATTAAACGACAGTCTCAGGTAACCAGCGTTAGCAATACAAGTAGCAGGTAAGCAGGTAACTTGTGCACAATTAAAGCAGGCTGGTTATGGCTACTAAACAACAGTCTCAGGTAACCAGCGTCAGCAATACAGGTAGCAGGTAAGCAGGAACTTGTGCACGATTAAAGCAGGCTGGTTATGGCTATTAAACGACAGTCTCAGGTAACCAGCGTTAGCAATACAAGTAGCAGGTAAGCAGGTAACTTGTGCACAATCAAAGCAGGCTGGTTATGGCTACCAAACAACAGTCTCAGGTAACCAGCGTCAGCAACACAGGTAGCAGGCAAGCAGGAACTTGTGCACGATTAAAGCAGGCTGGTTATGGCTGTTAAACGACAGTCTCAGGTAACCAGCGTTAGCAATACAGGTAGCAGGTAAGCAGGAACTTGTGCACAATTAAAGCAGGCTGGTTATGGCTACTAAACAACAGTCTCAGGTAACCAGCGTCAGCAATACAGGTAGCAGGTAAGCAGGAACTTGTGCACGATTAAAGCAGGCTGGTTATGGCTATTAAACGACAGTCTCAGGTAACCAGCGCTAGCAATACAAGTAGCAGGTAAGCAGGAACTTGTGCACGATTAAAGCAGGCTGGTTATGGCTATTAAACGACAGTCTCAGGTAACCAGCGTTAGCAATACAGGTAGCAGGTAAGCAGGTAACTTGTGCACCATTAAAGCAGGCTGGTTATGGCTACTAAACAACAGTCTCAGGTAACCAGCGTCAGCAATACAGGTAGCAGGTAAGCAGGAACTTGTGCACGATTAAAGCAGGCTGGTTATGGCTATTAAACGACAGTCTCAGGTAACCAGCGTTAGCAATACAAGTAGCAGGTAAGCAGGTAACTTGTGCACAATTAAAGCAGGCTGGTTATGGCTACTAAACAACAGTCTCAGGTAACCAGCGTCAGCAATACAGGTAGCAGGTAAGCAGGAACTTGTGCACGATTAAAGCAGGCTGGTTATGGCTATTAAACGACAGTCTCAGGTAACCAGCGTTAGCACTACAAGTAGCAGGTAAGCAGGTACTTTGTGCACAAATAAAGCAGGCTGGTTATGGCTTCTAAATAACAGTCTCAGGTAACCAGCGTCAGCAATGCAGGTAGCAGGTAAGCAGGAACTTGTGCACAAATAAAGCAGGCTGGTTATGGCTTCCAAATAACAGTCTCAGGTAACCAGCGTCAGCAATGCAGGTAGCAGGTAAGCAGGAACTTGTGCACAAATAAAGCAGGCTGTTTATGGCTTCTAAATAACAGTCTCAGGTAACCAGCGTTAGCACTACAAGTAGCAGGTAAGCAGGTACTTTGTGCACAATTAGAGCAGGCTGGTTATGGCTTCTAAATAACAGTCTCAGGTAACCAGCGTTGGCAATGCAGGTGGCGGGTAAACAGGAACTTGTGATTGAAGCAGGCTGGTTACGGCTTCTAAATAATAGTCTCAGGTAACCAGCGTCAGCAATTCATTAACATTAGCTTTCACACTGCTGGGCGGAGCTTGCATAAAAAGAACTATCAGTACCAGCATTCCTTAATAGCGGACAAATGCATTAACATTAGCTTTCACACTGCTGGGCGGAGCTTGCATAAAAAAGAACTATCAGGACCAGCATTCCTTAATAGCAGATAAATGCATTAACATTAGCTTTCACACTGCTGGGCGGAGCTTGCATAAAAAGAACTATCAGTACCAGCATTCCTTAATAGCAGATAAATGCATTAACATTAGCTTTCACACTGCTGGGCGGAGCTTGCATAAAAAGAACTTGCATCGACATTAGCTTTCACACTGCTGGGCGGAGCTTGCATAAAAAAGAACTATCAGTACCAGCATTCCTTAATAGCGGACAAATGCATTAACATTAGCTTTCACACTGCTGGGCGGAGCTTGCATAAAAAAAGAACTATCAGTACCAGCATTCCTTAATAGCAGATAAATGCATTAACATTAGCTTTCACACTGCTGGGCGGAGCTTGCATAAAAAGAACTATCAGTACCAGCATTCCTTAATAGCAGATAAATGCATTAACATTAGCTTTCACACTGCTGGGCGGAGCTTGCATAAAAAGAACTTGCATCAACATTAGCTTTCACACTGCTGGGCGGAGCTTGCATAAAAAGAACTATCAGTCCCAGCATTCCTTAGTAGCAGACAAATGCATTAACATTAGCTTTCACACTGCTGGGCGGAGCTTGCATAAAAAAAAGAACTATCAGTACCAGCATTCCTTAATAGCAGATCAATGCATTAACATTAGCTTTCACACTGCTGGGCGGAGCTTGCAATAAAAGAACTATCAGTACCAGCATTCCCTAATAGCAGACAAATGCATTAACATTAGCTTTCACACTGCTGGGCGGAGCTTGCATAAAAAGAACTATCAGTACCAGCATTCCTTAATAGCAGACAAATCTATTAACATTAGCTTTCACACCGCTGGGCGGAGCTTGCATAAAAAGAACTATCAATACAACCCTCTCACTAGAACAAGGGGTGCCTACCCTCTGTTTGCACCTAAGCAGGGGCGCAGCTACTGTGGGGTGACCTTCCCCATACTTTACTTAGTTTGTGTGGCACGGGAGTAATGAGGGACGCTCACCCCCTCCACTATACTGCACCTGCAGGCACTATGAAGGAGGTCCTACCCCTCATTAAACAATATGTTCCCCAATGCAGAGTTCATGCAGCGGAAGGGGATAAATAACAGGACCCAGGGGATCTTAGGGGTGTCTACACCCTTTTTTAAATACTATGTCCCCTATTAGCAGAGTTTTTGCAGCGGAGGGCACAACAGGGGCAGAGTATGGCAGCGGAAGGGCGATCAGGGTCTCACCACCTGCTGCGGCGCTTCTGCCACCTCCGATCGGCTCCCATATCTTCTTCACTACTTCTGCCGGCGCTGTCCTCTTCTGCTCCGGTCCCCACTGTCCTCTCACTAATCTTGCTCTGCTCCTGTGCAGCAGGCTCCGGTCCGCGCCGTCATCTCTACGCTGGGGTCTTCTCGGGTCCTCGCCGTACTCCAGCCGCCAGGGGTCCTCGCTGGGGTCTTCTTCCCGGGGTCGTCCTTCGCGGTGCCTGCGCGCTTCTCATCTGCCGCTCCTTGGAATCCAGGGGACGGATGTCATCACTGCTCTGCTGGACGGGCTGCGGTTCCTCCGGCCCAGCGCTCCAGTCTCTCAGCAGCGGCGGCTCTTCTCCGCACTCCATCCCCGCTGGCACTGACGCGGCCAGCTCTTCTCCTCAGGCAGGGTCTCCGGCATTCTTCTGGCACTGGTGCTCCGGTCACTGGTTCTCCCCTCGGCTTCTTCTCTGCGCAGACGGTCCTCACACACTGGCAGGCGGCTCCTGGGGCTACATGGCGACACCTTCCCCAGATAATCTTCCCATTCCTCCAGGACTCCTCTGGCAGCGATCCTCCCAGCGCTGCATACTCCAGTCTTCAGGCTCTGGACACTACATGGCTCCACTTCCCCAGGTACATATTCCCATCCTCCAGGGTCTCTCTCTCCTGTGCTGTGAGGCTTCTTTTAAGGGTCCTGGTGCTCCTCCACCTCCCCTCTCCTCTATGATGACTGGCTCCCAGGGCCCCAGCAACAGACCACCCCCTGGTCACTCTGCCCTACAACCCAGGGGACCCAATCAGCTGGGGACATGTTTCCCAGACTTTTTATGTTGCTGGGTAAGAAGTGACAGGACCAGAGAATTGGCGGCAAAATCCCTGTCCCAATCTGACAGGGTCACATAAAGTTCAGCCCACAATCTACTCTGGGACTTGTAGTTCCACAATGTAAACAAAAAAAAAAATCACAAGGGGATCTCCATGGTGCAATAGCTTCTTGGTATTACAGATGTCTTTGGGGAAGCTGTGCTGGGATCTCTGTACAGAGAGTGGCTGTGATGTCTATGGAAACAATGTGCTGGGATCTCTGTACAGAGAGCGGCTGTGATGTCTATGGAAACGCAGTGCTGGGATCTCTGTACAGAGAGCGGCTGTGATGTCTATGGGGAAGCTGTGCTGGGATCTCTGTACAGAGAGCGGCTGTGATGTCTATGGAAACGCTGTGCTGGGATCTCTGTACAGAGAGCGGCTGTGATGTCTATGGGAAGCTGTGCTTGGATCTCTGTACAGAGAGCGGCTGTGATGTCTATGGGGAAGCTGTGCTGGGATCTCTGTACAGAGAGTGGCTGTGATGTCTATGGGGAAGCTGTGCTGGGATCTCTGTACAGAGAGCGGCTGTGATGTCTATGGGGAAGCTGTGCTGAGATCTCTGTACAGAGAGCGGCTGTGATGTCTATGGGGAAGCTGTGCTGGGATCTCTGTACAGAGAGCGGCTGTGATGTCTATGGGGAAGCTGTGCTGGGATCTCTGTACAGAGAGCGACTGTGATATCTATGGGGAAGCTGTGCTGGGATCTCTGTACAGAGAGCTGCTGTGATGTCTATGGGAAGCTGTGCTGGGATCTCTGTACAGAGAGCGGCTGTGATGTGTATGTGGAAGCTGTGCTGGGATCTCTGTACAGAGAGCGGCTGTGATGTCTATGGGGAAGCTGTGCTGGGATCTCTGTACAGAGAGCGGCTGTGATGTGTATGTGGAAGCTGTGCTGGGATCTCTGTACAGAGAGCGGCTGTGATATCTATGGGGAAGCTGTGCTGGGATCTCTGTACAGAGAGCGGCTGTGATGTCTATGGGGAAGCTGTGCTGGGATCTCTGTACAGAGAGCGGCTGTGATGTCTATGGGAAGCTGTGCTGGGGTCTCTGTACAGAGAGCGGCTGTGATGTCTATGGGAAGCTGTGCTGGGATCTCTGTACAGAGAGCGGCTGTGATGTCTATGGGGAAGCTGTGCTGGGATCTCTGTACAGAGAGCGGCTGTGATGTGTATGGGGAAGCTGTGCTGGGATCTCTGTACAGAGAGCGGCTGTGATGTCTATGGGGAAGCTGTGGTGGGATCTCTGTACAGAGAGCGGCTGTGATGTTTATGGGAAGCTGTGCTGGGATCTCTGTACAGAGAGCGGCTGTGATGTCTATGGAAACGCTGTGCTGGGATCTCTGTACAGAGAGCAGCTGTGATATCTATGGGAAGCTGTGCTGGGATCTCTGTACAGAGAGCGGCTGTGATGTCTATGGAAACGCTGTGCTGGGATCTCTGTACAGAGAGCGGCTGTGATGTCTATGGGGAAGCTGTGCTGGGATCTCTGTACAGAGATTGGCTGTGATGTCTATGGGGAAGCTGTGCTGGGATCTCTGTACAGAGAGCGGCTGTGATGTCTATGGAAACGCTGTGCTGGGATCTCTGTACAGAGAGCGGCTGTGATGTCTATGGGGAAGCAGTGCTGGGATCTCTATACAGAGAGCGGCTGTGATGTCTATGGGAACGCTGTGCTGGGATCTCTGTACAGAGAGCGGCTGTGATGTCTATGGGTAGCTGTGCTGGGATCTCTGTACAGAGAGCGGCTGTGATGTCTATGGGGAAGCTGTGCTGGGATCTCTGTACAGAGAGCGGCTGTGATGTCTATGTGGAAGCTGTGCTGGGATCTCTGTACACAGACTGGCTGTGATGTCTATGGGAAAGCTATGTATTCTGTAAATATTGAGTATGAATGTATAGCTGTCACTGAGTATTGGTGTTCAGAATTGCTACTTATACATGTCTGCGTCCCGCTCCAGGAGATTAAGGTTTCCCTTGTGTGCCCTTCCATGTTGTTGCAGTACAGGCCTGCACCACTACAAGTGAAAAAGCAGCGACATGTGAAACGGTCGTTGGCGTTTCCGTGGCTGCTGCTAGTTCTTGTATATACTATTATAGGATTCTTAACTGACATTGAGACTAAACATTCATGTTACGCATAAAATTGACACATGAGATGAGCAACAGTATCTGAGAGCTTGTACCACGGTGCTGACATGTGCATATGCTAGGAAGACACATGGAGGAGATGAGCTTAATGTTAGTGGTGCTGCGGCAGATAACCTAGCTGGACGCACACTTGTACTGGTGTGGGCTTGTGCTACCAAATCATAGAAGGGCACACAATGGAAACCTTCATCTCCTGGAGCAGGACACAGACATCTATAAGTAGCCGTTCCAAACAGCAATACTCAGTGGCAGCTATACACACATACCCAATACTTACAGAATACATGGAGAGGGTTTGATACCCTTATAACATGGCTGCGAGTATTTACAAATAACACTATACTGAATGTGACATAATAACACACCTGATTGTGATCCCTTCCTGCTGTGCTTATTTATAGGAAGTAATAAAGATATAAACTACAGTATACTATGTGCAACACTCTTGAGATACAGTGTGAGAATAACATTATTATATGTGTATACTAACTGTGCTAACTAGAAAAGATACCAGTGTATCCATAATCAAACTACTTGAAAAATAGATTGTTACATTGCACTGTGGTTAGAATATAATGAAGCATGACACAAGTAATGATAACGTCTCTTTATTAATAGGAGGCAGTTATATAACAGGAGTTAAGTGCCCTACACACTTAAAGATTATCTGTCCAATCTTTCTGGTTGGAACAAAAATCTGGTAATGTATGAGAGCAAATGACAATTGACCATTTGCTCTCAAACACTGGACAACAGACAAAAATGGACTTTCAAACAAATTGGTTAAGTTTGTTTTGTTACAACAATTGATCTTAACAACCATTTCTGTCCATTTTCTGGATTTTGGGAGAAAATGGTTGATTATCATTTGCTCCCAGACATTGCCAGATTTTATTTCCAATCAGACAGATTGGACAGATAATCTTTAAGTGTGTAGGGCCCTATTTTATTTCCAATCAGACAGATTGGACAGATAATCTTTAAGTGTGTAGGGCCCTTTAAGGGCCCTACACACTTAAAGATTATCTGTCCAATCTGTCTGATTGGAAATAAAATCTGGCAATGTCTGGGAGCAAATGATAATCGACCATTTTCTCCCAAAATCCAGAAAATGGACAGTCAGAACAGAATCACCACACGGGGCTAATAAAATCTTTATTGTATTATTACGGCATAAGAACAACAAGCTGCAGTCACAGGGTCTAGAGTATTTTAATGCACATTTCCCTATCTTTATTCACTCTATACATTTTTAATATTTCACAGCTTTTCCAGAATAAATTTATGGTTTTTAATTATACTAATAAATATATAATTAATTTTTTCCATACAGGAGTAAGTGCTCCCACACAAGTACTTTTTTCTTGTATTGGTTTTTAATGCTACACATCTAATGCAGATACAAGGACACAAACATGGAAGACACTAAACATGACATTGTGCTGACTGTAACAATACAAGAAACCATGCATTGTAATAGAATCACTAGCAGATGACAGACGCACACGCCGATCACTAAACATCATGGTAAGTGCTGCAGATCCCTCTGTCTGATCATACGGTGATGCATTATTGATCAGAGTTGATAAGCCTGTACGATTATACTCCTGATCACATTGATAATGGTTCCACAGGTGCACGCTGTATAACTCTAGGAAACAGAATAAGAATCAGATGTGTTGATACATAAAGAAACAAAGGGCCTAATTCAGAGTTGATCACAGCAGCAAATTTGTTAGCAGTTGGCTAAAACCATGCGCACTGCAGGGGGGCATATGTAACATGTGCAGAGAGAGTTAGATTTGGGTGGGGTGTGTTCAAACTGAAATCTAAATTGCAGTGTAAAAAGAAAGCTGCCAGTATTTAACCTGCACAGAAACAATGTAACCCACCCAAATCTAACTTTCTGCACATGTTACATCTGCCCCCCAACCCCTGCAGTGCACAGGGTTTTGCCCAACTTCTAACAAATTTGCTGCTGCGATCAACCCTGAATTACCCCCAACATGTAATCTATCTCATCCGCTCAGATACCGGCGGTCAAGCATACCACACCCATCACCTAGTTCCTTAATGTCTTATAAACTGTGTGCCCATTATTGGCGGTAAGCTGGGTACACACTATAACATTTTCCCCAATGATGATAATAAGTAGAGATGTGCGGGTCCATATTTACTCAGTTCTTAATACCAGAATTATGGCAAGGTTAGATTTATCTGGATTTTGCTTATTGGCTATCCAAAACACATGACATCCGAGAGCCAATAGATGCATTTTGAGATCCGGGTTAATCCGGGTAAATCCGAACCTGCACATCTCTACCAATAATTACACCCATCCAGGATGACCAAAACATTCCGGAAAATGGAAGATAAACACTGTACACACTACACAATAATAGTTTCAAGCAATTCTTTTGATTCCAAATCACTTTGCTTATAACTGTAATGTCTCCTCCCTCAGACAGCAGAGGTCTGTACACACTACACTTCTGAGCGATACCAAAGTGATGGGACACCATAACACGTGCAGCACACGCTATATCGGGAGCCGATCTGACGGGTATTAGAGCGACTGTCGGGCCCTGGTGCTGGGTACACTACACAGTTATCAGCCCTGTCTGACAGATATACAGCTACGTAGCTATGGTAGGCAGAGAATTGTATAGTGTGTACCCAGCTGAGAGCTCTGTGATAGAGTGGAAGGGATGTTATATCAGTCACATTACATACACACATCTCACCTCTTCCCCCACACGGTTCCAGAGTGGGAAGAAGTAATCTCCTATTCTCTTACTGCTGGGACCTTTGTTTCTCACTATTGGCTTCTATGACAGGAAACAGAGAAACACAGATAAATCACTCGGATCAGACAATCAGTGTGTGATACACAGCAGAGGAATACAGATAAATCACTCGGATCAGACAATCAGTGTGTGATACACAGCAGAGGAATACAGATAAATCACTCGGATCAGATAATCAGTGTGTGATACACAGCAGAGGAATACAGATAAATCACTCGGATCAGACAATCAGCGTGTGATACACAGCAGAGGAATACAGATAAATCACTCGGATCAGACAATCAGTGTGTGATACACAGCAGAGGAATACAGATAAATCACTCGGATCAGACAATCAGTGTGTGATACACAGCAGAGGAATACAGATAAATCACTCGGATCAGACAATCAGTGTGTGATACACAGCAGAGGGGGATGTAGGTTACATTCCGGCTCTTGGGATCCCAGCATTCAGGAGCCCGACGCCGGAATCCCACTGGTTAAATGCCGGTTAAATGTTGGGGGTTGGAATAGCGACCACTCCCTTGTATTCACCAATCGGGTGGTGGGTCCACGCCACCACCTGATGGAGAATAGAACCCATGGCAAGATGAACTTACTACTGAAACTAAAGCATGGCGAGTGCGGCAAGCCCACAAGGGGACTCCCTGCACTCGCTGCCAGTATTCTGGGTGACGGGATACCACGGTCAGGATCCTGACAGCAAACATCCCATCAGCCGGGATATAGAGGTAGTATACTTACCTTCCCCCAATGTCCCCTAACCCTAACTCTCCCTTTCTGCAGCCTAACCCTCCCTGCTGGTGCCTAAACCTAAACCACCTTCCTGCAGCTTAAACCTAATCCTCCCTCCCCAGCAGCCTAACCCTCCCCGGGGGAGCCTAAACCTAACCCCAACTCCCTGCACTCTAACCATAACCCTCCCCCCCGTAAGGTACACTTACACCCTGTGGGGCCATATACGTTGGCTGCATCTTCTGAAAGGCAAACATACAACTCTATAATAAGATGTATTCTGTGATGTGTGAGATGTAGGCAGTGCCGGCCCTAACCAATATGATGCCCTAGGCAACATTTTGGCTGGTGCCCCCTATCATCGCCTCTAGTTCCGTCTCTGAAACTGCACCTCTTTCCCAGCACCATCACCCCTCACCCATAGCAGTCCTCACTTTGGTGTTCCTACCCCTTATATTTTAAATAGGAACAGTGCACATATTCTGTGTGCAGACCAAAAAGGGGTGTGTTCTTGCTGTGAAGGGGCATGGCCAAACAATAGTACCCCCAATTCAAATTACGCCACACAGTAGTGCAACTTTATTCACATTATATCATGCAGTAGTGTCCCTAATTCACATTACATCACACAGTAGTACCACTTTACCTTATAAACGTTACTTCTCACAGTAGTTCCCCTTATTCACATTACACCACAGCATATTGCTCTTTATTCACATTAGACCACACAGTAGTGCCCTTTCTATACATTACGCCACACAGTCGAGCACCTTAAACACATAATGCCACACATTAGTAATGCATTTATACACATAATACCACATATTAATGCCCCTTACACATTATGCCAATCTTTATTAATGCCCTTATACCTTTATTAATGCCAACCTTTATTGATGCCCTTATACACATAATGTCCCTTACACATATGCCGCACATTATTAGTGCACTTACACACATAATGACACACATGATGGCCCTCATTCCGAGTTGATTGCTTGCTGCCATTTTTCGCAGTGCAGCAATCAGGTTACTACTGTGCATGCGTATGCACCACAATGCGCACGCACGTCGTACGGGTACAAACAGCATCGTTGCTGTGCAATGCTTCTAGCGACGAATCCATTCGCACAACCGATCGCAAGGAGATTGACAGGAAGAGGGTGTTTATGGGTGTCAACTGACCATTTTCTGGGACTGATAGGGAAAATGCAGGCGTGTCCAGGTGTTTGCAGGGCGGGTGTCTGACGTCAATTCCGGGACTGGACAGGCTGAGTAAGTCCAGAGCTACTCAGAAACTGCAAAAAAGTTTTGTCCGCTCGGCTGCACAAGCGTTCGCACACTTGCAAAACGAAAATACACTCCCCTAGAGGCGGCGACTATCTGATCGCAATGCTGCAAAAAATAGCTAGCGAGCGATCAACTCGGAATGAGGGCCCATGCCCCTTATACATTTGTCGCACATTAATAATGCACTTATACACATGACACACATAATGCCCCTTACACATATGCGGAACACTTCAGCACAACCAACCCAACCGCACACAGCACTCACATGGCCGCTAACACTGTGACCTCTGATTGGATACAGATGTGTCTTCATACATCTTACCTCAATACACCATGCAGTAGGAGATGCTTTGCATGAGCCAGCTAATGTCGGGTGACTTTTTTTAAAATGAAATGCATCTTATTTGCATTACTATGTGGCTAGGATGCACAAGCAGCTTCGGCTGATTAAAATGATATGTGGTATGCCTATTTTCTGTGTGCGACTGTGACTGTATGTGCATACGAAATGCTATGTTACAGTGATTTCCAGGAATACACTGTAATGCTGCATTTTGTATGCAGATACAGCCGCAGTCACACACAGAGTATAGGCATGCTGCATATCATTTTAATCAGCAGAAGCTGCTTGTGCCCCTAGGCATACCAAATGCCCTAGGCATTTGCCTAGTTTGCCTATGCCTAGGGCCGGCTCTGGTTGTAGGAACATACAGTATCTACGCAGTGGCGGTTCTTGCCACGGGCAAGCGGTACTTTTGCCCGGGGCGCCGCCTTCCGGAGGGCGCCGGCGCCATCCGGAGGGCGCCGCACCAGGGCAAGATCCGCCACTGTGCCCCCGCTGTGCCCCCCGCTTTGAAGGGAACCAGACGCGTAGCTTCTAGTTTCCCTTCATTGAGAGGACCTTAGTTGTGCGGTGCGCGATGACGTCATCGCGCACTGCACAGCAAAGGTCCTCTCCATGAAGGGAAACTAGACGCTACGGTCTAGTTTCCCTTCATGTAGAGGACCTTTGCTGTGCGGTTCGCGATGACGTCATCGCGCACCGCACAGCATAGTGGCACGGACACTAGGGGTCATAATTGACCTCTAGTGTCTATGCTGTTCTATGGGAGAGACGTAATAACGTCTCTCCCATAGATCGAGGAAAGGAGAGAAGAAGAGCGGCGCCGGCGGAGGAGGTCTGCAGCAGTCTGGATCAGGAACGGGGATGGTAAGTATACTTTTTTTTATTTTATTTTATCTTTCAGCGTCGCTACAGGGGCATAAATGGGGGCGTAACTGACCACGCCCCCATTTGAAGCCACGCCCCTATACTTCGCCCGGGGCGCCACAATCCCAAGAACCGGCCCTGTATCTACGTTCTAGATGCTCTTCAGTAGGCGGGAACATTAGAAAGAAGTGAGAATTCTGATGCATTTACTGCTAACTAACAAATGGTCTCATACTGTACATGTCCATGTATCTTATCAAACAAAGAAGAACAGGAATCAGTTCTGGATTGGGGGCACTTTTCTCCCTTAATACAAAAAGCTGTTTGTATATAAAATCACTCAAGCCAGCATGAGTGCGGAAACCAGGAGGGGCGGGCACTGATATTTTATAATAAAATATGCACTTCATATATGAATGAGCAGAGTGGACCCTGTCTGTCTCTATTGGTGGTGGTGGGGGGAATGTGATCATGATTGATGTGCTGCCTGCTGTCTGTGTGTGTGGTTGGGGGGGAGGGGGGGGGGGTTGGTGGTGGTGCCTATGCTGCCAGTATGGAGGGGGGGGGGGGGATGATCATGGTGCCTGCATGATGATATATTGGGGTAGGGGGGGTCGTGGTGCATCAGTCTAATGTGGAGGAGGGGGGTTGTGGTGCATCAGTCTATGTGGGGGAGGGGGGTCGTAGTGCATCAGTCTATGTGGGGGAGGGGGGTCGTAGTGCATCAGTCTATGTGGGGGAGGGGGGTCGTAGTGCATCAGTCTATGTGGGGGATGGGGGTCGTAGTGCATCAGTCTAATGTGGAGGAGGGGGGTTGTGGTGCATCAGTCTATGTGGGGGAGGGGGGTCGTGGTGTATCAGTCTATGTGGGGGAGGGGGGTCGTGGTGCATCAGTCTATGTGGGGGAGGGGGGTCGTGGTGTATCAGTCTATGTGGGGGAGGGGGGTGGTCATGCCTGTGCTGTCTGTCTATGCAGGGGGGGGGGGTGCTGGGGGGGATGACTCATTGCAGGAATAATCAGGCAGGAGATGAGGAGTTTGCCAACACAGAATAATGACGTCACACGGGGTGCCAGACCACCTAATAAGGAATTCAGTAACACTGAAACGTCAGTGAACCATTCGTCTTTTGTCTGATTATTCCTGCAGTGAGTGCTACCTGCTAATCAATTGTATATTCTGGAGTTTCCTTATTTATGAAGGCACCAGCACTCACATTATGTTACATATTGAGAGGAGTGCTATGTCATAAGAATATATATATATATATATATATATACACACACATACACACACACACACACATTACTGTATATATATAGCAATGTGGATGTGTCGGTGGCGCTCGTGGGTACAAATTACGAGTAGCACTATTGCATAACGTCTACGTTTCAGTTTTATTGGGGGTAATTCTGAGTTGATCGCAGCAGCAAGTTTGTTAGCAATTGGACAAAACCATGTGCACTGCAGGGGGGGCAGATGTAACATGTGCAGAGAGCGAGATTTGGGTGGGCTGTTGTGTTTCTGTGCAGGGTAATACTGGCCGCTTTATTTTACACTGAAAATTAGATTGCAGATTGAACACACCCCACCCAAATCTAACTCTCTCTGCACATGTTATATCTGCCCCCCCTGCAGTGCACATGGTTTTGCCCAACTGCTACCAAAATTCCTGCTGCGATCAACTTGGAATTACCCCCATTAATCAAAACAGTCTTCAGGAATGTAGACGCTATGCAATAAAGTATATGTTGCAGGCTTAATCTGATTAGACTTTTTTTCATTGGTCTATACCCAATTATTTGGAAACCCCCCTTTCAAAATCCTGCATTTGCCACTGGTGGTCACCTATGCTGTATTAGTTTTAGGACTAATTTTGTCTGTTGCTAATGTCAGCCATTGTGTTTATTCCTATTTTATTTTCCATAAATAACTAATTATTGCGCAGTGCAAGTATTATCTTCTTAATACCCTGTATATTTCAAGAGAGAACTTGCAATATGATTTTACTTGATGTTGTAATATTTACGTTCAGCAAATATTTTCCATAATGCGCATTTCACTCAATCAAACCTTGAGCAAGCTTGATTGAGTGATACGTGCATTGGCGGCTGTACTGCATGTCACCATATTATTAAATACTCAGACAATAATATGAGAATGGGCTAATACAGACTTAAAGTGTGGGGGAATCACATTGTTAGCAATATAGCAGGTTTCACTATTTAGGTAGGGATAGTGTGCTCCTTTTCAGAACAAAGATTGAATACACTATATGTAATATTGAACAGTCAGATTGCGGAATAATTCTTAATAATTACTAAAATGTATAAGGAGTAACTAATATTATATTTTTGCTGTGTGGTAATGGTACAACATTTAGTCAATTTGGAAAATGTTTGCTGGACATAAAAATTACATACAAAGTAAAATTATATTGCAAGATAGTGGCCGGGATCATTAGAGCTGCACGATCCTTCATAAACCCAGGCTACTTACATTTGTTAAACCAGCGCCACCTAGTGGCAGCCCAGGTTAGTGTTCAGGATCCTACATTATGCAACAAGCACTCATGAGTAAAGATCCAACCCTGCCTTTAGAAATATTTTAAAAATGTTTTTGTGCGGCCGCAAGGTTTTTGGGTTCTACATTGTGCAGACTGCCACTAGCACAAAGAATACCCATGAGTAAATACACAAGGAAACAAGCAGCTCTAATACAAATATTGACACCTTTGGTGGTGTCCTCTCATAATGGTAAGTTTCTGTTTAGGAATACAAAGCAGTTAGTGGCCGGGATTATTAGTACTGCGTGCTTCCTCATAAACCCGAGCTCCTTACATTTTGAAACCAGTGCCACCTAGTGGCAGCCCAGGTTAGTGTTTAGGATCATACATTACGCAACAAGCACAAAAAACACTCATGACTAAAGACCCAAACAGGGGCACCGACAGCTGTGCCCGGCCCAGTTAATCAGAGGGGTCATGGCCAATGCAGGAAGGTGTGGCCAGTCCCCCTCCTTTAGAACTATATGAAAAACTGTTTTTGTGCTGCAGCAAAGTGGGTGTACATGCTGCACAGGGGAGGTGCCGGGTGAGGAGTGGGGATAATGGGGACTGCTGCTGGGGGTGAGTACGATCAATTCCCCCCTGTATGTCATGCAGGGAGAGAGAAGACACTGCTTCCTCAGCTGCCTCTCTCCCCAGTCCAGTACATATCAGCGTGCGTGCTGCAGTGAGGAGAGAGGCAGCTGCTGCAGCAGTGTTCTCTCTCCCCCGGCTCCAAATGCAGGTGCTATCTATATCAGGAAAGGAGGGGGAGCAGCGGGACTCCCTCCAACAGGCCTGGGTAAAGAGTACCCACTCCCCCCCCTCTCAGCGCTACTGGATCCAATCGCTCTTACCCAAATCATTAAGACCTTATAGATGTCTTCTCTTGTCATTAGTTAACTGGTGTTGGAGGCACCCAGATTTATTAGACATGTAGAGAATATGGTAAGTGTGACAGCCATTACCAATAAGATGGTGAGTGAGCCCATGGTGCATTATGGAGAGTCCATGATGTTCCATTCTTTTATATTGTATGTCTGAGGTGTGTCTACATGGTCAGAGTCAGCGATGTTTGTTACAGCATCATGTTCATACACTGTTGAGGTGACTGAGTCCGAGTATATCAGAGTACATCCAGACTGCACATCTCTAGCAATAAGGTTGCAGATTCTTGATTATTTGTCAGGTTGTTAAAACATAAAGCATCAAAGTCGTGAATTTTTCCCTTAGAAAAAGAATTGAGTCAGAGGGGAGCGCTGTTTCCCTTTGCATGAAAACCTGATAAATGTGCTTCTCCTCTCCCTGTTGTCTGCTGGTGTCTTTTACATTTTGAAACCTGTACAACTGCGTGTTCTGCTTTTCATGCTGTTATTAGTCATACGGTAGTGATTCTATTACAGTGGATGGAGGAAGTTATTTACTGGTGTCTTTTACATCAGAGAACTTGTACATCTGCATGTGCGTCTTTCTACAATGTAACCTGTCATATCTATATATTTACATTAGCTAAGCAGTTTTTTGTTAGAGCAACTACTCCACAGTTACAACTCCGATTTTGATGGTTTGGGTGTTGTCACAACTGAGGGCTGGTGACCGTGACTGGGAGCTTCAGTTGTAGGGGCTGACGGGTACTTGAATTTAGGAGGGCGTGACCACGACAACAAGAATATCTTTAAGTGCTTTTATTAAACGAAAAGTCAGATAACGTGCAACCAAACAAAACAGTGACAAGTGAGTCTCTGAAATATTACTGGTTGTGACCAGTAATCTGAGGTGTAAGTGGTATGCACTATTGTACTTAGAAGCACAGGTGAAGCATAAGTGATGCTGGGGTTCGTTGGTAAGCTTTGAGTGAAGCTGGGGTTCACAGATAGAAATGCACTATTGTACTTAGAAGCACAGGTGAAGCATGAAGTGATGCTGAGGATCGCTGGAGAGCTGTAGAAGAAGCTGGAGAATGGCTGCTGGGAAGCCGGAGTTCAGACACAGGTGAATCAGGGTAGACTGTAGAGGGTTAATCACTGGAGTGTTGGGTTACACTGTAGAGTATAATCACCAGGGAGTCAGGCTGTACTGTAGAGAAAGTCCATGGGAGAACTGCACACTGGAATCACAGAAGACAATTGAAGCACTGACATTTTTCCACCCCAGGAACAGGATATTTATACCTGCTGGGAAGCAGGGATTGGCTGGCTGATTAACCAGAGACCAGAGTGCAGCTGCTGTGTAATCAGGCTGAGAGCAGAGTGCAGCTGATAGGCTGAAAGGTAACATGTGATTAGGAAAACATGGCTGCGCCCATGGTAGCTTTTGGAGGGAAAGATTGTTTGTAACTTGAATGTGAGCTTTAACCATGAAGCTGCCAGAATCACAGTAAAGAGATTTGAGACAATGAGTTGCAGCGTGCTGCACACAGACAGTGCAGATGGAATCCAGGCTTGGAACACTGGGACAGTCTCAGGAGGCATTTGGAAGGTAAATACTGATAAGGAATTACCTAGATCGTGACAGGTGTCACTCAATAGGGTGTGTAATGTATAGTATGCAATATGGTTACAAAATTTGATAAGTGGTCAGGTTGTTGAGGAATAACGCGTCAAGTCATGATTTTTCCCCATACAAAAACCATTCAGTGGGGGGGCGCTTTTTCCCTTTGGGTTGTGAATTGCAGTGAAGACCTTGCCAATTATTTTAAATATTGTCTTAAATTCAGTGTATATAATGAATTCTTTGTAACACTTTCAGTGCACAGTAACATTTTGGTACACGGTAATCTTCCAGCATACAGCAGACACTGTTGGGATACAGTAATCTCTCAGCATACAGCAGACACTGTTGGGATACAGTAATCTCTCAGCATACAGCAGACACTGTTAGGATACAGTAATCTCTCAGCATACAGCAGACACTGTTGGGATACAGTAATCTCTCAGCATACAGCAGACACTGTTAGGATACAGTAATCTCTCAGCATACAGCAGACACTGTTGGGATACAGTAATCTCTCAGCATACAGCAGACACTGTTAGGATACAGTAATCTCTCAGCATACAGCAGACACTGTTGGGATACAGTAATCTCTCAGCATACAGCAGACACTGTTGGGATACAGTAATCTCTCAGCATACAGCAGACACTGTTAGGATACAGTAATCTCTCAGCATACAGCAGACACTGTTGGGATACAGTAATCTCTCAGCATACAGCAGACACTGTTGGGATACAGTAATCTCTCAGCATACAGCAGACACTGTTGGGATACAGTAATCTCTCAGTATACAGCAGACACTGTTGGGATACAGTAATCTCTCAGCATACAGCAGACACTGTTGGGATACAGTAATCTCTCAGCATACAGCAGACACTGTTGGGATATAGTAATCTCTCAGCATACAGCAGACACTGTTGGGATACAGTAATCTCTCAGCATACAGCAGACACTGTTGGGATACAGTAATCTCTCAGCATACAGCAGACACTGTTGGGATACAGTAATCTCTCAGCATACAGCAGACACTGTTGGGATACAGTAATCTCTCAGCATACAGCAGACACTGTTGGGATACAGTAATCTCTCAGTATACAGCAGACACTGTTGGGATACAGTAATCTCTCAGCATACCGCAGACACTGTTGGGATATAGTAATCTCTCAGCATACAGCAGACACTGTTGGTATACAGTAATCTTTCAGCATACAGCAGACACTGTTGGGATACAGTAATCTCTCAGGATACAGCAGACACTGTTGGGCTACAGTAAGCGTTAGATGAATGTAATGTAGGACACACAATAATATTTTTTGCTTAAGTGCAACGCGGTTGACTAGTGTTTATGATTCTATTACAGAGCCTGCAACCCTGGTAAATGTGCTTCTCCTCTGCCCAGTGGTTTGCTGGCATCTTTTCCATATTGTACTTGTTTGTCTGCATGTGCGTCTGTTTACACTGTAACCTGTCATACTGTATCTACATATTTAAGCATTTTTTTGTGAGAGCAACTACTTTGCAAAGACAGCATCGATTTTGATGGTTCAGGTGTCATTCGATAGCGTATGTGGATGTAAATGTGAAATAAGGTCACAGAATTTTGATAAATAGGCAGATTATTGAGGAATAACGCATCAAAGTCATGAATTTGTCCCATAGAAAAAGAACTGAGGTGTGGGGCGTGATTTTTCACTTTGCATGAAAACCTGGTAAATGTGCGTCACCTCTGCGCAGTGATTTGCTGGTGTCTTTTACGTCTTGAACTTGTATATCTGCATCTTTACACTGTAACCTGTCAATCGGTAATTATTGTATTACAGTATATGCAAAGTGCCATCAGAAGCTGCCATCAGAAACTGTGAAACGTGCGGGCCCCATGAGGGACAAGACACATGACTGGTCTTCTCTACTAATGTGACTCTTCTGTCACTGAGGATCCCAGCTGTAATCTGCTTCTCATTCACAGAACTGTTCTATGTCTGACCACACGTCATGTGACATTCATCCACCGCTGAAGTGACAGCAGCCACCTGCGAGGTGGAATCCACCCTTATACGAGGTAATGTCTACCGATGAGATGGCACATGGAGTGGAAGTGATGGTCATCAGCACTGACGTGGCGCTCGTCACATGGTGACATCTGCCTTCACGTGAGGACAAACTCAACATTAACCCACTGCCAGTCACAGTCTATATTTTACCAAACTGTGTTACTAAAAGAGATCAGATCTGTAACATCACACACACCATGACACTCGCCCGGCAGACCTATGTCTTGTCTCCGCCCACAGCGCGATCTGTGCACAATGCAGGTGTCGCTGTTCTCACTACGAGCTCTGTGTGATGAGCCAATCCCAGCCACGGTGCTGATCATGTGACTGATAACATGTAGCTACTACTGCAGTACATTATCTCATGTGCTGTACGGTCTCTGCTGTTCTCCTGTCAGAAACAAGACTTTCCACACAGCAAAGTCTCATAGCAATGTGTAGAAACAGCTCTATCACCCGGAGGACACTTGTGCAGCGTGGTTGGGGAAATGGTTAGCATTACAGCCTCTAGGAATTGAGGACTTGGGTTATATTTGCACCATGGCCCTGTATGAAAAGTTGTGTACGTATGACTCTGCATATTGATTGGGACTTTCTATTGGAAGTTTAATTGAAAGGAAAATCATATCTGATATGAGTGTACTGACACCTGCAATCAGCCAATCATGATGGCTCCTTCTCCAGCACACTTCCTGTTCCCTATAACTGCCTTGTTCCCTATAACAGATCACATGACCATCAGGCAGATGCAGCCCCATGTTTCCTGCTGCGTGCTGCACAACTGACTGATAATATGGAAGAATTATTATTATCCTTTATTTATATGGCGCCACATGGGATCCGCAGCGCCCAATTACAGAGTAAAAAAATAACCAAAACATGAAGACAGTGACTTACAGTTCAATACAATATAGGACAAGTACAGGGTATATAAACATAGCTGCATCCGTAATCAGCACTGGAATAAGTATCAGGGTGGCTGAAACCTAAGAGATTTGGTGCTATCAGAGGGAGTAATGAAAAGAAGATAGGTTCAGTAAGAGACGTAAAAGCACATGAGGGAAGAGGGCCCTGCTCGTGAGAGCTTACATTCTAAAGGGTGGAGCTGTGAGTGCTGAACCAGTGACCGGCTGTGATGTCTATGGGGAAGCTGTGCTGGGATCTCTGTACAGAGAGCGGCAGTGATGTCTATGGGGAAGCTGTGCTGGGATCTCTGTACAGAGAGCGGCTGTGATGTCTATGGGGAAGCTGTGCTGGGATCTCTGTACAGAGAGCGGCTGTGATGTCTATGGGGAAGCTGTGCTGGGATCTCTGTACAGAGAGTGGCTGTGATGTCTATGGGGAAGCTGTGCTGGGATCTCTGTACAGAGAGTGGCTGTGATGTCTATGGGGAAGCTGTGCTGGGATCTCTGTACAGAGAGCGGCTGTGATGTCTATGGAAACGCTGTGCTGGGATCTCTGTACAGAGAGCGGCTGTGATGTCTATGGGGAAGCTGTGCTGGGATCTCTGTACAGAGAGTGGCTGTGATGTCTATGGGAAGCTGTGCTGGGATCTCTGTAGAGAGAGCGGCTGTGATGTCTATGGGGAAGCTGTGCTGGGATCTCTGTACAGAGAGCGGCTATGATGTCTATGGGGAATCTGTGCTGGGATCTCTGTACAGAGAGCGGCTGTGATGTCTATTGAAAGCTGTGCTGGGATCTCTGTATAGAGAGCGGCTGTGATGTCTATGGGGAAGCTGTGCTGGGATCTCTGTACAGAGAGCGGCTATGATGTCTATGGGGAATCTGTGCTGGGATCTCTGTACAGAGAGCGGCTGTGATGTCTATTGAAAGCTGTGCTGGGATCTCTGTACAGAGAGTTGCTGTGATGTCTATGGGGAAGCTGTGCTGGGATCTCTGTACAGAGAGCGGCTGTGATGTCTATGGGGAAGCTGTGCTGGGATCTCTGTACAGAGAGCGGCTGTGATGTCTATGGGGAAGCTGTGCTGGGATCTCTGTACAGAGAGCGGCTATGATGTCTATGGGGAATCTGTGCTGGGATCTCTGTACAGAGAGCGGCTGTGATGTCTATTGAAAGCTGTGCTGGGATCTCTGTACAGAGAGCGGCTGTGATGTCTATGGGGAAGCTGTGCTGGGATCTCTGTACAGAGAGCGGCTGTGATGTCTATGGGGAAGCTGTGCTGGGATCTCTGTACAGAGAGCGGCTGTGACACACAGACAATATTACACATCTGACTGTACTTATTACAGTACTCAGAAGACATCTGAGACAATTGCTACAAGCACGGTGCCATCTGTAAAAATACATGAAGCTACAATAAGCACAATGAGGAAAAGTTCCCAGATGCCAGGAAAATTACTTTTCATACATTGTAATAGAATCACTAGCATATGACAGGTAACAGCGTGAAAAGACGCACACGCCGATGTACAAGTTTCATAATGTACAGTGCATGAAAAGTTATTATGGTGAATTCTGCAGATAGATAAACATCGTGGTAAGTGCTGCAGATTCCTAAACATCAAGGTAAGTGCTGCAGAGGCCTCTGTGTGATCATCCGGTGATGCTTTATTGATTCATGCTGGAGCGGAGTTGATAAGCCTGTATGAGGATTCTCCTGATCTTATTGATAATGGTTCCACAGGTGCACGCTGTAATACTCTAGGAAACAGAATAAGAATTGTGTTGGTTGGATATCTCAGATTCTGGATGGCTGGAGAATCTGCTGATACTGATACACATCTCTCACCATCACCTAGTTCTTTACTGTCACATAAACTGTGTGGCCATTATAGGCGGTACGCTGGGTACACACTATAAGATTTTCTCCAATGATGCTAATAACAAAACCCATCCAGGCCGACCACAATTATCCTTATAATGGAAGATAATCACCGTACACACTACACAATAATAGTTTACATCCAAACAATCATTTCAATTCCAAATCACCTCTCTGATATAGGGGTCATTCCGAGTTGTTCGCTCGCTAGCAGTTTTTAGCAGCCATGCAAGCGCTATGCCGCCGCCCACTGGGAGTGTATTTTAGCTTAGCAGAAGTGCGAACGAAAGGATCGCAGAGCGGCTACAAAATAATTTTGTGCAGTTTCAGAGCAGCTTCAGACCTACTCAGCGCTTGCGATCACTTCAGACTATTCAGTTCCTGTTTTGACGTCACAAACACGCCTTGCATTTGTCCAGCCACGCCTGCGTTTTCCCTGGCACGCCTGCGTTTTTTCGAAAAAATCCCTGAAAATGGTCAGTTGACACCCAGAAACACCCACTTCATGTCAATCACTCTGCAGCCAGCAGTGCGACAGAAAAGCTTCGCTAGACCTTGTGTGAAACTACATCGGCCATTGTAATAGTACGTTGTGCATGCGCATTGCACTGCAAAGGCGTGTGCAGAAGTGTCATTTTTTTGCCTAATCGCTGCGCAGTGAACGAATGCAGCTAGCGATCAACTCGGAATGACCCCCATAATGTCTCCTACCATGGAGAGCAGACATCGGGCCAAGGTCTGTACACACTACACTTCTGAGCAATACCAAAGTGATGGGACACCATAACACGTGCAGCACACGCTATATCGGGAGCCGATCTGACGGGTATTAGAGCGACTGTCGGGCCCTGGTGCTTGGTACACTACACAGTTATCAGCCCTGTCTGACAGATATACAGCTACGTAGCTATGGTAGGCAGAGAACTGTATAGTGTGTACCCAGCTGAGAGCTCTGTGATAGAGTGGAAGGGATGTTATATCAGTCACATTACATACACATATCTCACCTCTTCCCCCACACGGTTCCAGAGTGTGAAGAAGTAATCTCCTATTCTCTTACTGCTGGGACCTTTGTTTCTCACTATTGGCTTCTATGACAGGAAACAGAGAAACACAGATAAATCACTCGGATCAGACAATCAGTGTGTGATACACAGCAGAGGAATACAGATAAATCACTCGGATCAGACAATCAGTGTGTGATACACAGCAGAGAAACACAGATAAATCACTCGGATCAGACAATCAGTGTGTGATACACCGCAGAGGAATACAGATAAATCACTCGGATCAGACAATCAGTGTGTGATACACAGCAGAGGAATACAGATAAATCACTCGGATCAGACAATCAGTGTGTGATACACAACAGAGGAACACAGATAAATCACTCGGATCAGATAATCAGCGTGTGATACACAGCAGAGGAATACAGATAAATCACTCGGATCAGATAATCAGCGTGTGATACACAGCAGAGGAATACAGATAAATCACTCGGATCAGACAATCAGTGTGTGATACACAGCAGAGGAATACAGATAAATCACTCGGATCAGATAATCAGCGTGTGATACACAGCAGAGGAATACAGATAAATCACTCAGATCAGATAATCAGCGTGTGATACACAGCAGAGGAATACAGATAAATCACTTGGATCAGACAATCAGTGTGTGATACACAGCAGAGGAATACAGATAAATCACTCAGATCAGATAATCAGTGTGTGATACACAGCAGAGGAATACAGATAAATCACTCGGATCAGACAATCAGCGTGTGATACACAGCAGAGGAATACAGATAAATCACTCGGATCAGACAATCAGTGTGTGATACACAGCAGAGGAATACAGATAAATCACTCGGATCAGACAATCAGCGTGTGATACACAGCAGAGGAATACAGATAAATCACTTGGATCAGACAATCAGTGTGTGATACACAGCAGAGGAATACAGATAAATCACTCGGATCAGACAATCAGTGTGTGATACACAGCAGAGGAATACAGATAAATCACTCGGATCAGACAATCAGTGTGTAATACACAGCAGAGGAATACAGATAAATCACTCGGATCAGATAAACAGTGTGTGATACACAGCAGAGGAATACAGATAAATCACTCGGATCAGATAATCAGTGTGTGATACACAGCAGAGGAATACAGATAAATCACTCGGATCAGACAATCAGTGTGTGATACACAGCAGAGGAATACAGATAAATCACTCGGATCAGACAATCAGTGTGTGATACACAGCAGAGGAATACAGATAAATCACTCGGATCAGACAATCAGTGTGTGATACACAGCAGAGGAATACAGATAAATCACTCGGATCAGACAATCAGTGTGTGATACACAGCAGAGGAATACAGATAAATCACTCGGATCAGACAATCAGTGTGTGATACACAGCAGAGGAATACAGATAAATCACTCGGATCAGACAATCAGTGTGTGATACACAGCAGAGGAATACAGACAAATCACTCGGATCAGACAATCAGTGTGTGATACACAGCAGAGGAATACAGATAAATCACTCGGATCAGACAATCAGTGTGTGATACACAGCAGAGGAATACAGATAAATCACTCGGATCAGACAGTCAGTGTGTGATACACAGCAGAGGAATACAGATAAATCACTCGGATCAGACAATCAGTGTGTGATACACAGCAGAGGAATACAGATAAATCACTCGGATCAGACAGTCAGTGTGTGATACACAGCAGAGGAATACAGACAATAACTACTGTACTTCTATGATGTAAAAACCAGATGACAGTAAGATGCACTTACACAGTCTGGTAGCAGCCCAGTGTGGCCATATACAATTCCCATTATCTTCTCCACGTATTCCTGTTTGTACCCGAGCACTCGGTGGCGGCAGTAGCTAAATATGGCGACTTGTTTCATAACTTCATTAACAACGTTGGCTGCGTCTTCCTTCTGAAAGGGAAACTCTATAATAAGATGTATTCTGCAACGTGTGAGTTGTAGGAACATACAACATCTATATTCTATATGCTCTTCAGTAGGTGAGAACACTAGAAAGACGCGAGAATTCTGATTAATTTACTGCTAAGTAACAAATGGTCTAATACATAAAGGTGAATACACACTGGGGGGGGGGGTGTTGTTGCCCAGTGTGTATGCAGAGCAATGATGTGAACATTGCTGAGCGGAAAATCACACAGTGCATACACACTGAGCGATTGTCACCCGGCCCAGCGATTTTCACATGGACGAACCACTTTCCACAGTAGGAGACCGTGGAAAGTGGTTCACTTGGCCGGTAAAACAGGCCAACGGACGACGGCAGCCAGCAATGATGCGGGAGTGCAAATCAGTGCTCGCCGCTCATCACCCGGCCGTACACACTAGGCGATTTTGAGCTCTGAGTAGCTCAAAACAACAAAAGTGAGGTATTTTGAGATGAAAATCACCTAGTGAGTATGAACCTTAAGTATCGGTCACATTGTGTCCTGAGTACAGAGTATTATGCACTTCAAAAACGGAATTGGTGATGAAGAACCAACACACCTTTGAGACCTTAAAAATGGATTTGATTTGATGGATGTCAATAGACAAATCTGTGTGACTGCACTCAGTGGTTTGGGGACTTTTGCTGCCAGATATCTGAAAGGAAAAAGAACATTTTTCACAGTCAATTGGAAATGCAATTCCTTAAAATAAAGCTTTAGATGCAGGGGGCGACCCAGGCCCTTATCCTAATGCAGTAGGGTCCAAAGTGTGACTATAGGTGTAGCCACACTCATTGCACCTGTGGAATGGCTGCGTAGGTATACATGGTGTGCTGTGCCGCTGGTGCAACTTAATATGCCGGGCTGCGACTAGCTGCAGCACCATGTATTACTATGGTTACATATGCATGCGCAAACGCTCGTCATAGCCTGCGGGCACACTAGCTGAGCCAGCTTTTCTGCAACTTAAATGCTCTATGTTAAAGCTGAGAGCGGCTACATCTGTACATCTGTAATGCATAGATTGATCTAATAACTAATGGACGAAATTCTCCTGGTTAAATCCACTGTGGAAATAAAACGCTCTTAAACTGATATTAAAGAGCTCTTTGCTGTCTTCTCTTGATGGTGGTTTCCATTCTGTGAATGAGAAGCAGTTAGCACCCGACATCATCAGTGCTAGATGACTCCCTTCATCAAACTGATCTCATGGTTAGGGTTTCGGGTTCTACATTGTACAGATTGATCATGTAACAAGCACATAGAGAACCCATGGGTAAATACACAAGGAAACAAGCCGCTCTAATCCAAATATTGACATCTTCAGTGATGTCTTCCCGTAGAGGTAGCTTTCTGTGTGGAGATGAGAAGCAGTTAGCGGCTGGGACCACTGGTGTTACGCGCTCCCTCATAAACCAGAGCTCCATTTATTTGTTAAACCAGGGCCACCTAGTGGCAGCCATAGTAGATGTCTTCTCTTGTCAGTAGGTCACTGGTGTTGGCGGCACCCAGATTTATTACACATGTAGAGAATATGGTAAGCGTGACAGCCTTTCCCAATAAGATGGTGAGTGAGCCCATGGTGCATTATGGAAAGAGTCCACGGTGTTCCATTCTTTTATATCGTACAGCAGAGGTGTGGCCAGGTGGACGGAGTCATCGGTGCGCATTATTTTTATCATGTTCGAGGTGACGAGCGTACAATCATGAAGTTACGACCGAACTCACAGGTGAGGCGAGCGTACACATAGTGTTTACAATAACAGCCATACAATCTGGAAGACACGCGATGGCCAAAGCTCCTGGAATAAATCTTTATGGGGACAGTATGAATAGTGTCAGAGCGGTTCCGGTATGAATGATCTATTGCATTGAGATAGACAATGTTATTATCGACAGCACTTGTCCGATATAATACAAGGATCGACATTGTTTAATTAGACGGTAAGTGGTCGACCATGTTATGCTCAGCAGTAACAAATCATTGGCCGCACAATCATTGCCTACATTAGGTCGACCTGCAATACAGATAGACAGGCTGGAGATGGACAGTTTAAATTATCTGCATCTTATGTGACCGACACACAAAAAATCTCAATTTTGAAGTCCGACAAATAAAATGTTCGACAATTAAACGTACGAATGCGTACATGATCGAATATGCAAGAGGTCGACATTGCATAATTAGACGGTAATAACGGGATGACCAGGTTAGAATCGACAGTAACAAATCATCAAACGCATTATCATCGACTACATCAGGTCGACAAGCAATAAAGATAGACATTTGTGAGATTGACAATTGGAATTATCAGCACATAACGACCCTAGTAATAGCACCACTTACACGTAACACCCACTGTAGTAGTGGCGCTTACACGTAACACCCAGTAGTAGCACCGCTTACACATAACGACCCCAGTAGTAACACCGCTTACATGTAACGACCCCAGTAGTAGCACCGCTTACACATAACGACCCCAGTAGTTGCGCCGCTTGCACATTACGACCCCAGTAGTTGCGCCGCTTGCACATTATGACCCCAGTAGTAGTGCCACTTACAAGTAACGACCCCAGTAGCTGTACCTCTTACACATTACGACCCCAGTAGTAGTGCCGCTTCCATGTAATGACCCCAGTAGTAGCACCGCTTACACATAACAACCCCAGTAGTAGCACCGCCTACACATAACGACCCCATTAGAAGTGCCGCTTCCATGTAATGACCCCAGTAGTAGCACTGATTACACGTAATGACCCCAGTAGTAGTGCCGCTTACACATTATGACCTCAGTAGTAACGCTGCTTTCACACTGATTAATGGCATCCCTGTTCAGGTACCTACATCGTGTGAATTGCTTGAACAGCAAGCACATAAAGCACTCATGAGTAAAGATCCAACCGCTCTTGCCCAAATCGTTAAGACCTTGTAGATGTCCTCTCTTGTTGGTAGTTCATGGTTGATGGCTGCATCCAGACATATTACACATGTAGAGAATATGGTAAGCTTGACAGCCATTACCAATGAGATGGTGAGTGAGCCCATGGTGCATTATGGAGAGTCCATGGATTTCCATTCTTTTATATTGTATGGCAGAGGTGTGGCCATCGGTGTGCATTCTTTTTATCATGTTCGAGGTGATGAACATACAATCATGAAGTTACGACTGAATTTATCCACGTTAAAACTAGAGATGAGCGGGTTCGGTTCCTCTGAATCCGAACCCGCCCGAACTTCAGGTTTTTTTACACTAGTCCGAGCAGGCTCGGATCTTCCCGCCTTGCTCGGCTAACCCGAGCGCGCCCGAACGTCATCATCACGCTGTCGGATTCTCGCGAGGCTCGGATTCTATCGCGAGACTCGGATTCTATATAAGGAGCCGCGCGTCGCCGCCATTTTCACACGTGCATTGAGATTCATAGGGAGAGGACGTGGCTGGCGTCCTCTCCGTTTAGAGAAGAGAGAGACACAGTATTTTGGGGAGCATTATTAGGAGGAGTACTACTATACTGTATACTACTATACTACTTGCTGAAGTGATATTTATAGATTAGATAGTGTGACTGTAAGTGTATTATCTGACTTGTGGGGGAGACACTGACAGTGGGGAGCAGTTAGAGTCTAAGAGCAGGACTCAGGAGTACATATAACGTACAGTGCACACTTTTGCTGCCAGAGTCAGTGCCACACTGCCATTGTTGTGACCACACTGACCACCAGTATAATAATATATTTTGTGATTGTCTGCTTAGGCCTCGGAGTACTAGTTGCAAGTTGCAACGTGACCTGAAGTGACCACCAGTTTAATAATCAATCACCACCAGTTTAATATATATATATATATATATATATATATATAATTGTATATAATATATATATATATATAATATTGTATACCACCTACCCGTGGTTTTTTTTTTTTTCATTCTTCTTTATACATACTACTATAGTAGCTTACTGTAGCAGTCTGCGGTGCTGTGCTGACCTGACAGTGTCCAGCAGGTCCGTCATCAGTCATTACATAATAAATATATATAGTACCTGTCCGGCTGCAGTACTAGTGATATTATATTGATTTCATCTCATTATCAATAATTTATCATCCAGTCTAGACTCTATATTAGCAGCAGACACAGTACGTTAGTCCACGGCTGTAGCTACCTCTGTGTCGGCACTCGGCAGTCCATCCATAATTGTATACCACCTACCCGTGGTTTTTTTTTTCTTTCTTCTTTGTACATACTACTATAGTATAGTAGCTTACTGTAGCAGTCTGCGGTGCTGCTGAGCTGACAGTGTCCAGCAGGTCCGTCATCAGTCATCATTACCTAATAAATATATTATCTACCTGTCCGGCTGCAGTACTAGTGATATTATATATACATACATATATATATTGATTTCATCTCATTATCAATCATCCAGTCTATATTAGCAGCAGACACAGTACGTTAGTCCACGGCTGTAGCTACCTCTGTGTCGGCACTCGGCAGTCCATCCATAATTGTATACCACCTACCCGTGGTTTTTTTTTCTTTCTTCTTTGTACATACTACTATAGTATAGTAGCTTACTGTAGCAGTCTGCGGTGCTGCTGAGCTGACAGTGTCCAGCAGGTCCGTCATCAGTCATCATTACCTAATAAATATATTATCTACCTGTCCGGCTGCAGTACTAGTGATATTATATATACATACATATATATATATATATATATATTGATTTCATCTCATTATCATCCAGTCTATATTAGCAGCAGACACAGTACGGTAGTCCACAGCTGTAGCTACCTCTGTGTCGGCACTCGGCAGTCCATCCATAAATGTATACCACCTACCCGTGGTTTTTTTTTTTTCTTTCTTCTTTGTACATACTACTATAGTATAGTAGCTTACTGTAGCAGTCTGCGGTGCTGCTGAGCTGACAGTGTCCAGCAGGTCCGTCATCAGTCATCATTACCTAATAAATATATTATCTACCTGTCCGGCTGCAGTACTAGTGATATTATATATACATACATATATATATTGATTTCATCTCATTATCAATCATCCAGTCTATATTAGCAGCAGACACAGTACGTTAGTCCACGGCTGTAGCTACCTCTGTGTCGGCACTCGGCAGTCCATCCATAATTGTATACCACCTACCCGTGGTTTTTTTTTTCTTTCTTCTTTGTACATACTACTATAGTATAGTAGCTTACTGTAGCAGTCTGCGGTGCTGCTGAGCTGACAGTGTCCAGCAGGTCCGTCATCAGTCATCATTACCTAATAAATATATTATCTACCTGTCCGGCTGCAGTACTAGTGATATTATATATACATACATATATATATATTGATTTCATCTCATTATCATCCAGTCTATATTAGCAGCAGACACAGTACGGTAGTCCACGGCTGTAGCTACCTCTGTGTCGGCACTCGGCAGTCCATCCATAATTGTATACCACCTACCCGTGGTTTTTTTTTTTCCTTTCTTATTTGTACATACTACTATAGTATAGTAGCTTACTGTAGCAGTCTGCGGTGCTGCTGAGCTGACAGTGTCCAGCAGGTCCGTCATCAGTCATCATTACCTAATAAATATATTATCTACCTGTCCGGCTGCAGTACTAGTGATATTATATATACATACATATATATATATTGATTTCATCTCATTATCATCCAGTCTATATTAGCAGCAGACACAGTACGGTAGTCCACGGCTGTAGCTACCTCTGTGTCGGCACTCGGCAGTCCATCCATAAGTATACTAGTATCCATCCATCTCCATTGTTTACCTGAGGTGCCTTTTAGTTGTGCCTATTAAAATATGGAGAACAAAAATGTTGAGGTTCCAAAATTAGGGAAAGATCAAGATCCACTTCCACCTCGTGCTGAAGCTGCTGCCACTAGTCATGGCCGAGACGATGAAATGCCAGCAACGTCGTCTGCCAAGGCCGATGCCCAATGTCATAGTACAGAGCATGTCAAATCCAAAACACCAAATATCAGTAAAAAAAGGACTCCAAAACCTAAAATAAAATTGTCGGAGGAGAAGCGTAAACTTGCCAATATGCCATTTACCACACGGAGTGGCAAGGAACGGCTGAGGCCCTGGCCTATGTTCATGGCTAGTGGTTCAGCTTCACATGAGGATGGAAGCACTCAGCCTCTCGCTAGAAAACTGAAAAGACTCAAGCTGGCAAAAGCACCGCAAAGAACTGTGCGTTCTTCGAAATCCCAAATCCACAAGGAGAGTCCAATTGTGTCGGTTGCGATGCCTGACCTTCCCAACACTGGACGTGAAGAGCATGCGCCTTCCACCATTTGCACGCCCCCTGCAAGTGCTGGAAGGAGCACCCGCAGTCCAGTTCCTGATAGTCAGATTGAAGATGTCAGTGTTGAAGTACACCAGGATGAGGAGGATATGGGTGTTGCTGGCGCTGGGGAGGAAATTGACCAGGAGGATTCTGATGGTGAGGTAGTTTGTTTAAGTCAGGCACCCGGGGAGACACCTGTTGTCCGTGGGAGGAATATGGCCGTTGACATGCCTGGTGAAAATACCAAAAAAATCAGCTCTTCAGTGTGGAGGTATTTCAACAGAAAAGCGGACAACAGGTGTCAAGCCGTGTGTTGCCTTTGTCAAGCTGTAATAAGTAGGGGTAAGGACGTTAACCACCTCGGAACATCCTCCCTTATACGTCACCTGCAGCGCATTCATAATAAGTCAGTGACAAGTTCAAAAACTTTGGGTGACAGCGGAAGCAGTCCACTGACCAGTAAATCCCTTCCTCTTGTAACCAAGCTCACGCAAACCACCCCACCAACTCCCTCAGTGTCAATTTCCTCCTTCCCCAGGAATGCCAATAGTCCTGCAGGCCATGTCACTGGCAATTCTGACGATTCCTCTCCTGCCTGGGATTCCTCCGATGCATCCTTGCGTGTAACGCCTACTGCTGCTGGCGCTGCTGTTGTTGCTGCTGGGAGTCGATGGTCATCCCAGAGGGGAAGTCGGAAGACCACTTGTACTACTTCCAGTAAGCAATTGACTGTCCAACAGTCCTTTGCGAGGAAGATGAAATATCACAGCAGTCATCCTGCTGCAAAGCGGATAACTGAGGCCTTGACAACTATGTTGGTGTTAGACGTACGTCCGGTATCCGCCATTAGTTCACAGGGAACTACACAATTTCTTGAGGTAGTGTGCCCCCGTTACCAAATACCATCTAGGTTCCACTTCTCTAGGCAGGCGATACCGAAAATGTACACAGACCTCAGAAAAAGACTCTCCAGTGTCCTAAAAAATGCAGCTGTACCCAATGTCCACTTAACCACGGACATGTGGACAAGTGGAGCAGGGCAGGGTCAGGACTATATGACTGTGACAGCCCACTGGGTAGATGTATGGACTCCCGCCGCAAGAACAGCAGCGGCGGCACCAGTAGCAGCATCTCGCAAACGCCAACTCTTTCCTAGGCAGGCTACGCTTTGTATCACCGCTTTCCAGAATACGCACACAGCTGAAAACCTCTTACGGCAACTGAGGAAGATCATCGCGGAATGACTTACCCCAATTGGACTCTCCTGTGGATTTGTGGCATCGGACAACGCCAGCAATATTGTGTGTGCATTAAATATGGGCAAATTCCAGCACGTCCCATGTTTTGCACATACCTTGAATTTGGTGGTGCAGAATTTTTTAAAAAACGACAGGGGCGTGCAAGAGATGCTGTCAGTGGCCAGAAGAATTGCGGGACACTTTCGGCGTACAGGCACCACGTACAGAAGACTGGAGCACCACCAAAAACTACTGAACCTGCCCTGCCATCATCTGAAGCAAGAAGTGGTAACGAGGTGGAATTCAACCCTCTATATGCTTCAGAGGTTGGAGGAGCAGCAAAAGGCCATTCAAGCCTATACAATTGAGCACGATATAGGAGGTGGAATGCACCTGTCTCAAGCGCAGTGGAGAATGATTTCAACGTTGTGCAAGGTTCTGATGCCCTTTGAACTTGCCACACGTGAAGTCAGTTCAGACACTGCCAGCCTGAGTCAGGTCATTCCCCTCATCAGGCTTTTGCAGAAGAAGCTGGAGACATTGAAGGAGGAGCTAACACGGAGCGATTCCGCTAGGCATGTGGGACTTGTGGATGGAGCCCTTAATTCGCTTAACAAGGATTCACGGGTGGTCAATCTGTTGAAATCAGAGCACTACATTTTGGCCACCGTGCTCGATCCTAGATTTTAAGCCTACCTTGGATCTCTCTTTCCGGCAGACACAAGTCTGCTGGGGTTGAAAGACCTGCTGGTGAGAAAATTGTCAAGTCAAGCGGAACGCGACCTGTCAACATCTCCTCCTTCACATTCTCCCGCAACTGGGGGTGCGAGGAAAAGGCTCAGAATTCCGAGCCCACCCGCTGGCGGTGATGCAGGGCAGTCTGGAGCGACTGCTGATGCTGACATCTGGTCCGGACTGAAGGACCTGACAACGATTACGGACATGTCGTCTACTGTCACTGCATATGATTCTCTCACCATTGAAAGAATGGTGGAGGATTATATGAGTGACCGCATCCAAGTAGGCACGTCACACAGTCCGTACTTATACTGGCAGGAAAAAGAGGCAATTTGGAGGCCCTTGCACAAACTGGCTTTATTCTACCTAAGTTGCCCTCCCACAAGTGTGTACTCCGAAAGAGTGTTTAGTGCCGCCGCTCACCTTGTCAGCAATCGGCGTACGAGGTTACATCCAGAAAATGTGGAGAAGATGATGTTCATTAAAATGAATTATAATCAATTCCTCCGTGGAGACATTGACCAGCAGCAATTGCCTCCACAAAGTACACAGGGAGCTGAGATGGTGGATTCCAGTGGGGACGAATTGATAATCTGTGAGGAGGGGGATGTACACGGTGATATATCGGAGGATGATGATGAGGTGGACATCTTGCCTCTGTAGAGCCAGTTTGTGCAAGGAGAGATTAATTGCTTCTTTTTTGGTGGGGGTCCAAACCAACCCGTCATTTCAGTCACAGTCGTGTGGCAGACCCTGTCACTGAAATGATGGGTTGGTTAAAGTGTGCATGTCCTGTTTATACAACATAAGGGTGGGTGGGAGGGCCCAAGGACAATTCCATCTTGCACCTCTTTTTTTTTAATTTTTCTTTGCGTCATGTGCTGTTTGTGGAATGTTTTTTGGAAGGGCCATCCTGCGTGACACTGCAGTGCCACTCCTAGATGGGACCGGTGTTTGTGTCGGCCACTAGGGTCGCTTATCTTACTCACACAGCTACCTCATTGCGCCTCTTTTTTTCTTTGCGTCATGTGCTGTTTGGGGAGGGTTTTTTGGAAGGGCCATCCTGCGTGACACTGCAGTGACACTCCTAGATGGGCACGGTGTTTGTGTCGGCCACTAGGGTCGCTTATCTTACTCACACAGCTACCTCATTGCGCCTCTTTTTTTCTTTGCGTCATGTGCTGTTTGGGGAGGGTTTTTTGGAAGGGCCATCCTGCGTGACACTGCAGTGCCACTCCTAGATGGGCACGGTGTTTGTGTCGGCCACTAGGGTCGCTTATCTTACTCACACAGCTACCTCATTGCGCCTCTTTTTTTCTTTGCGTCATGTGCTGTTTGGGGAGGGTTTTTTGGAAGGGCCATCCTGCGTGACACTGCAGTGCCACTCCTAGATGGGCCCGGTGTTTGTGTCGGCCACTAGGGTCGCTTATCTTACTCACACAGCTACCTCATTGCGCCTCTTTTTTTCTTTGCGTCATGTGCTGTTTGGGGAGTGTTTTTTGGAAGGGCCATCCTGCGTGACACTGCAGCGCCACTCCTAGATGGGCACGGTGTTTGTGTCGGCCACTAGGGTCGCTTAGCTTAGTCATCCAGCGACCTAGGTGCAAATTTTAGGACTAAATAATATTGTGAGGTGTGAGGTATTCAGAATAGACTGAAAATGAGTGGAAATTATGGTTTTTGAGGTTAATAATACTTTGGGATCAAAATGACCCCCAAATTCTATGATTTAAGCTGTTTTTTAGTGTTTTTTAAAAAAAACACCCGAATCCAAAACACACCCGAATCCGACAAAAAAAATTCGGTGAGGTTTTGCCAAAACGCGGTCGAACCCAAAACACGGCCGCGGAACCGAACCCAAAACCAAAACACAAAACCCGAAAAATTTCAAGTGCACATCTCTAGTTAAAACATCGGGTCTGAAAACGGACGTTTTCGGTTGTTTTTCTGACTTTTTTCCGATGTTTCACCGATAATTTTTTTTTTACAGGCTATCCAAATAGATCGCCTGTAAAATAAAAACCTTTCTCCCGAAAACACACAGGTTCAGTGAAATCTCTGTGTTTTTGTGTGAAACAGCCCCGTTTTCAGATGAAACGGGGCTGTTTCCGGGGATTGTGCTTCGCCTGCCGGAGGCAGGTGATACTAAATCCCAGATAAGCCGCGGCACGCGCCGGCTTATTGGGGCTAATTAGATAGCCCCCGGCGGGACAATTAGCCCTGGTAAAAAAACAGTGCTAATTGGATAGTCCCCATAGTGTTGACAATAACAGCCATACAATCTGGAAGACACAAGATGACCAGAACTCCTGGAGTAAATCCTTATGGGGACAGTATCAATAGTGTCAGAGCTGCAATTAGAAATTGTGAAACATGTGGGCCCCATGAGGGACAAGACACATGAATGAGCCCTTCTCTACTTTGACTCTTCTGTCACTGGAGATCCCAGCTGTAATCTGCTTCTCATTCACAGAACTGTTCTATGTCTGACCACACGTTCTCCGACATTCATCCACCGCTGAAGTGACAGCTGCCACGTGCAGGGTGGAGTCCACCCTCATGCAATCACATCACATCACAGCCGCTCTCTGTACAGAGATCCCGGCACAGCTTCCCCATAGACATCACAGCCGCTCTCTGTACAGAGATCCCAGCACAGCTTCCCATAGACATCACAGCCGCTCTCTGTACAGAGATCCCAGCACAGCTTCCCCATAGACATCACAGCCGCTCTCTGTACAGAGATCCCAGCACAGCTTCCCCATAGACATCACAGCCGGTCGCTGGTTCAGCTCTCATATCTCCATTCCTCCATATTATCAGTCAGTTGTGCAGCTCACGCAGCAGGAACCATGGAGCTGTATCTGCCTGACAGTCATTTGTTCTGCTATGGGGAACAGGGCAGCCCCCACCCAGGAGGCGTGTTACACAAGGATCCATCATAATTGGCTGATTGCAGGTCTCAGTACGCCAACATCAATACATGCACCAATCACTTTGCAGGGGCCGGTTGGAATCAGCTGTCCAATCACATGTGGAGAAAGGAAAGGCAGCCAATTGCTGCAGGAGGGCGGGACAGGAGATTGCACATGCTCTGTTCATTTCTCTTTGGCCGGGGAGATGAGCAGACGTCCTCCCTGTGTGTCTGAGTCTGTCAGTCGCTGCTGCAGCAATGTGTCACCCTCAGGCCACAGTCCTTAAGAAAACTTGTACACCGGCATGTGCTACTTCTCATGCTGTTACCTGCCATATGGCAGTGATTCTATTACAGTGCATGAAAGTGATTTGCTGTCATCTGGGACACTTTATCATATGCTTTCATGAAAATGTGTGAATTATAATTTCTTTTCATTGAGTATCAGAGACAACTGAACAAGTTAAAATATCTGTCAAAATAAATAAAGTTTGCTATTGTAAGCTCACCTCCCATTTATTTTATTTTCTTTAAAGGTGCGTAGGCACCAGA